>NC_138167.1:52956623-53623641 GCF_964165515.1 Mesoplodon bidens
AGTTCCTTAGAACCTCATCATTGAGAATTGGGAGGATGTTGGAAAGGCTGATTAGAGGCCTCAAGGCACCTGAAGGGCTTGAATTTGTAATAATCTCTCTTCCAATGTCCTGGCTCTTTGCAGTAATAGCAGGAAGTAGGAGGGTTTCATTTAGGAGGCTTCATTTGCTGGAGTTGAAGATTAAGAATTTTAGCAGGTGATTTTTAGGTGATTCATCTAGAGTGTGAGGAACCTGGTTTACTAGATTAACAAAATCTGGAGTGGACACAGTTTCCTATTCCATTCTGGTCCTTTTTACTACAAGGGAAAGGTCCCAGTTGAGCTCATTAATTAACACAGAGTTAAAAGCTACCCAGGTAGAATTAACATCTGAAGGAAGACCAGAATTTTCTTTAAAAATAATCTGAAGTCAACTCTAATAGTCATGAAAAAGTTCATCATATTTTTGTGTGCAAACCTGAATTTTGTTCCAATCAACAGGCTTTGGAAAAGCCTTAGGAATTGCTTGATGAAGTCACCTAGCAATTGTCCAAGCCTGATCATATAATAAGCTAGCGGGCTGGTCTCCCAGTTTTAATTCTTGAGCCCTTTCAGAATTTTCCAAATTAGCCCTTTTCATCCAAAGCTGGGCCTAACCTTCACTGACAAGCCTATGAACTAGCTGATATAAGTCAGAGAGAAACCAGGTTGATAAGTTTGAATGACTATATTAAATTTTTCAGCAAACCTGGGAGGATCTTTGATTCCTTTGGGAAAATCTTTGACTATGGCTTGCAGTTCAGCTTTAGTCCAGGGAATAGAAGAAATAAGGATTTAACCTCTGGATCCACAGAAGGCTTCATTTTAAAGGGACAGTTTCCCATAAGTTCAAGGAAAGGGGGTGGGGAGAGTTTCAGACCAGAAGGGAAGTTCAGTGAAATAGTTAGTATGGCAGAGCTGAGGGTATAGAGGAGGTATAGGAGATATGGAAAGGAAAAAGGAAGATGGCACCAGAGGCGGAAACTGAGACAAAACACAGAGAAAGAAGAGCCTGAGGATTTGGAATCCATTTTCTCTTTCTTCAATTGTTTGCCTCAGTTAATCTTAAAATATTATTTTACAGAGAGGCAAATTTAGACTCCTGATAACATTTGGAAGCCTAGAGCTACCAGTTGAAATAATTATTCCATTCAGTTCTGGAAATTTTTGAGCTACAGTAGTCCAATTCAATTTTAAGGAGATTAAGTGTGGGGATTTCAAAAGTTCCCCATAATTGCTATTGATAGTCTAATTTGCCTTTGGTCAAAAGGCAATTTTAAACATAAAATTTTAAACAATTTTAAACATTTTTTAAACATAAAATTGGCCAGAGTTCCTGGGGTGGGGGGGGTGTGTCCTCATAGTATTTAGATAACTGAGATCCCATTCTCAAGGTTTTTCTCTAAACTAAAAGAATAATTTTCAAACAGCCTACACAGATTATACTTTAAACATCTTACAGAGCAAACAGTTCAAACAACCTGTAAGCTTAACACCAGCCAGTTCTAAGGGAACAAATTTGTCCTGGAAGAGCAAGGCCAAGGGCTTTTCAGGCAATTGCCATAGAACAGCCCCTATTCCAAAGGAGCAGGCCAATGGCTGAAAAGAGCACAGTTTCAATGAGAGCACAGTTTCAATGAAACAGTCCCTGTTCCCAAAGCAATGGGTCAAAGTCTAACCAATTTCAGTTGAAACAGTCTAATCTCAAAATTAGACCAAAGTACCAAATGAGTACTTGCATACAGAACAGGGTCTTAACCAGGAAGGACAAAACTTTAAAGTAGATCCCAAATACAGCCTGGAGAGCTTCAAACACAAATAGGGCAGAAGCTCATATTCGGGAGAAAGACATGCCTTCAAAGTCCAGGACCAGTGAGAACAGCAGCGAGCAACTAGTGCTCAATAATGGATACCTCATCTTTTTGCTCACCATCCCTGGAGCAATCAGAGGTCTTCGCTGCACCCTTATGGGTTACCAAAATGTTGATATAAACAAATAGACTGCCAGTTATTTCTCCAGCAAAAATGGGTTTAGTCAGAATTAGCAGAGAATTACAATTTGAGGTCTGCAACCATGGTGAGCCACGTACAAGTTCCCTCATGGCAAGAGGAGAAGACTTTTTGAGAGGGAAAAAGGAAGCTGAGAGGGCTATTGGTAAGAATTTCACAGTCTAAGTTTTCATTCCCAAACTTAATATTTCTCTTTAAATAAGTTATCATGTGTAATATCATGTAATAAAAGAACTACACTGATGGCTTTGTAATTCAGCTCTAATGATTATATTTGCATACACCCTGGCTTTTTTAGAAAAGAACTACAGTGCTAGTTTTAGCAGAATTAAATGTAAATCTCATTGTCCCAAATGAACTGTCTGTCCTTGAAACATATTTCTTGGCAATGGTAGATATCTAAATGAGAAATAGCCAATTAAGGGACTCTAAATAACAGAAATAATTCAGTCATGTTTAATGACAATTTTTTGAAAAATTAATTTTTTCTTTTAATATACAAACAGCTCTAGATAGTCAATAAAGAATAATAAGCAAAGAAATTTAAAAACTGAACACTATCAGAAAAAATAACACCAAAAACTAAAAATGTTGAAAGACTTCAGTCTCACGAGAATCTAGTAGATGGTAAGGGAACCTGAGACAGCAGCACAGCCTAACTCTTCTAATTACTGAAGGATGAATAAGCAGAAAAAAATCAACATGAAGCAGATGAATAAATTCTTCAGCACAAATTGTTGGTGGGGGGGGGATAATATCCTAAAGGTTAGGTGGAAAAGTTTTCCTCTAAATTATATTTACATAGAAAAAAGAAATCAAATAGAATGCCTGTTCTATTTTTGGTGGGAAACAAGAAGACATACCATCAAAGACAAAAGAAGTACTCTGATCACAACCTGTTAGTAGTCAAGACACTTGCGAAGCATGTAGGCATGGATTAGAACCCCTCCACTCTCCAGCTTTGTTTCCCACCATCCTTCCCCCCACCATCCTCTCCCACCCCAACACAGCTGCCCACTCCCTGCCTCAGCAATTTTTAATTATTTGAAGTTCATCAAATACACTGTGCTGTTTCATTGTTCATGTCTGGAAAATGCTTTGTTCTTTGTATTACCTCAGTTGTTCAATTTCTTATATCCTTTTGTTCACTTATTCAACAACATTTCATTTTTATTGACTACCAGCTTAGTGACTGGCACTCTACTAGGCACTGGATTTCTAAAGATAAATAGGACATAGTTCCTGTTCTCTGGAAGCCTGCATTCTAATTAGGAAGAATTGTAAGAAACAGTTTCATTAGGCTTTTTAACCAAGGTAAGCATGGGGTCTGCTAGAGCAGGGGATACCCGGAAGAGGTGATACCTCCATTGAGGACAATATCACCCATGAGAGTGAGCCTGGCAAGGAGTGGGTGATGAGACATTCTAGAAAGATCAATCAGTGAAAAAAACGTGAAAGATAACGTATGTTTCCAGAACATGAGTACAAAAAAACTCCCATTACCCACCCCCCTCCCCGAAAAAAACCCACGGCCTCTTCCATCTCAATGAAAGGCAATTTGGTTCATTCAGACACTCAGCTAGAAACCTTAGACATGTCTTCAAGTCCCTCATTCTCTCATATCCTACATGCAGTCCGCAGGCAAACTTTATCATCTCTACCTTTGGTAAATATCTAGAACTCAATACAGTCTTGGTGGGTTAAACATGCCTGCTTTGGGAGTTTATATAGGATTTTCCTCTACTGGGAACATGTTTCCCCTGTAAGCTGAGTGACTCTCTCCCTCTCTCCTTTGGAGTCTCTGTTCAAATATCACCTTTCCAGGGAGTATTGTTCTGACAACACCCAAAATAGAATAGTGACCCATAACCCCACTCTGACACTCCCTGTTCCCATTACTCTATTTGCCTCAAGAACATTCATCACAGTTAGACATATCATGCATTTGCAATGTCTGTCTCCACTTTTCTACAACATAAACTCCACCAACAGAGGGGTTTCGCATGTTTTGTACATTGCCTTATTCCTATGCCTAATTCAGTAACTGGAACATAGCCGGCACTCTGTAAATATTTATTAAATCAATTAATTAACTAAATAACAAGGTACCAGGTTTCTGGCTGGAGAAATAGGTTTTGTGTGAGAGAGTGGTCACAAAAAATGAGTATGGGAAGTGAAGTAAGCCAGCCTTATTGTAGCAGAGACTGGTTAGCTTTTTACCAAAGCTGTTTCCTGACATGTTGGGGAAAATATGGTAACTCAAGTGGCTGTTGGCAGGAAGCAGTTCTTCATGAAGTGCTGGACTGAGGGCCTCAGTTCCTCACTGACTGTTGGCCCAAATATCTGCCAAAGGGCATCTCCAAAAGGAAAATCACATGGCAGCTGGCTTCCCCCAGGGAAAGCCAGCCAGAGGACAGGACGGAAGTAACTTGACATGAAAAGTGTCTCCTCGGGCTTCCCTGGTGGCGCAGTGGTTGAGAGCCCGCCTGCCGATGCAGGGGGCGCGGCTTCGTGCCCCGGTCCGGGAAGATCCCACATGCCGCGTGAGCGGCTGGGCCCGTGAGCCGTGGCCGCTGAGCCTGCGCGTCCGGAGCCTGTGCTCCGCAGCGGGAGATGCCACAACAGTGAGAGGCCCGCGTACCGCAAAAAAAAAAAAAAAAAAAAAAAGAAAAGTGTCTCCTCAAAGATTTGTATTCATTAGAAGCAAGTCACTGGTCCAGTGCATCCTCAAAGGGAGGGGATAATTCAAGGGAATGAAACCAGGAGGTGAGGAGTCATGGGTGCCCATCCTGAAGCTTCCTACCACTAAACAAATGAACACATGAGTAAATATACATTTACAAGTTACCATGAGAGAGAATAAAGATGGCTAGAGTGAGGCATATAATACATTATGTGGTCAGGAAAGGCCTCTCTGAGGAAGTGACAGGTGACCTGAGACCTGAAGGGGAAGAAAGAATCAGCCTCATGAAGTATATAGGAAGAACATTCCAGGCAGAGGGCACAGTGTGAAAGAATTCTGTGGAAGAACTCAGGTCATTGAAGAAACTAAAAGGAGACCTGTAAAAGCAAAATGGTATTTGATAGGAGGTGAGTAGGTTGAGGTAGGCTGAGGCCAGATCATAAAAGGTTTGGGGTTTATGTTAAAATATTTGGATTTTATTTTGAGTACCATGGGAGGGCAATGAAAAATTTCAAGCCAGAGATGGACACAATTTGATGTCTAAATTGGAAAAATCACTCTTTATTGGGTAGAGGATAGAGTGAGAAGGCAGACAGATTCATCAGTGAGGTTGCATGCCATTATGGTAGCTCAGGCAAGTAATGAGTTGACATGGATCAGAGCTGATTCCATGGAGGCAGGCTCTGGACTCTGCTGTATAAATGCCAGAGGAATCAACAGATTGTCTTTGTGGAGCAACAGGAAGTGAGGTGCGAAGAAGTCCTCTTGGACTTCCTGACATGATTTAGAAATGACTACATATGGGTGATATTTGATGCCACAGAACTGGATGAAATCAGTGCCACATCCTTCATGAGACTGACTCTTACCTATGCTTCAAATCTCAGCTCATCTGTCACTTCTTACAAAGAAAGGACCTCAGACTGAGCCCTTAGGAACTCCACTTGCTTCAAGGTTCTGGAGAGTGGAAGTTGCTGGCAGAGGAAACTGCGAAGAAAGGGCCAGAGGGATAGGAGGGCCCTCAGAAGGGGCTGGTGCTGTGGAATTTGAGAATGGTGAACTGGGAATAGAAAATTGCCCAGTGATGAGCACTCAACTAGCTAGGCAGGTAGTTTTATCTAACTTGTAAATGATCATGATTTAAATGTTAAACTTTTTCTGAGCTGAATGTTAAACTTTTTCTATTTTCATGATAAATTTCATAATTTTACAAATCACAAGTACATTAAAGTAGTTTAAAACTAATTCTATCTGGGCTTCCCTGGTGGCACAGTGGTTGAGAGTCCGCCTGCCGATGCAGGGGACACGGGTTCATGCCCCGGTCCGGGAAGATCCCACATGCTGCAGAGCGGCTGGGCCCATGAGCCATGGCCGCTGAGCCTGCGCATCCGGAGCCTGTGCTTCACAATGGGAGAGGCCACAACAGCGAGAGGCCTGCGTACCGCAAAAAAAAAAAAAAAAAAAAAAAAAAAAAACTAATTCTATCTGCTTTGCAAATTTTTGAAGAGAAAAGTCAATGAAATATACTCTGCATATTCAAGTATAAACACAAGGTGAAAGCAACATAAGAACAGAAAGGTAGAAATTTAAAGGATTAGCAAACATATAAGATGATATGTAAATATATACATAAAAAAGGAAGAGTCACTAGAGGAATACTACACAAGGAAGTATTTATGGGGGAAAAACATTAAATGAGATAAAAAAGATCATTTCAGAGAGGTAAAAATGTACAAGAAAAGCATAACAATGGAGAACTGTAAAGCACCAATAACAGGTCAAACAAGTTTGAAAGGCAGTAAGAAACTAACAAAACAAAATTGTACAAAGTCCAGCTCGGTCTTGTTAGTCAATTTATGGTAGAATAAGAGACAAGGTAGATGACTTAAAGATAGAGGAAATGTTTAAAACTTAATCTAAAATTTATATAAAATATGTATCAAACATTATCAATTAAAAAAAGAAATACATCATCTTCAGCATTTATAACTGAACTTATATTTATGAACAATTATAATTCCAAAAAGGAGGAAAATTTGCAGTCTACATTTTCTGACCACAACACAAGAAAAAGTAGAAATTATAAATAAAAATTCAAGCCAACAATAACAAAAGTGCCAATCAAAACTATGGAAAAGATTTAATTAATTATCAATTCGAGTAAGAAATAAAAAACGAAATAGCATATGACTTAGACAACAATTAAAATACAAATATAATCTTTTATCTCAAAAGAGATAAGGAGGGCCTCCCTGGTGACGCAGCGGTTGAGAGTCCGCCTGCCGATGCAGGGGATACGGGTTCGTGCCCCGGTCTGGGAGGATCCCATATGCCGCGGAGCGGCTGGGCCCGTGAGCCATGGCCGCTGGGCCTGCGCATCCGGAGCCTGTGCTCCGCAACGGGAGAGGCCACAACAGTGAGAGGCCCGCATACCGCAAAAAGAAAAAAAAAAAAAAAAAAAAAAAGAGAGATAAGGAAAAAATAAACGGACTAAGCATTTAACTCAAGTTGTTGGTATTAACAATCCTAAGGAGAGCAGATAAAAATAAGTGACAGTGTATAAAATAGAAATGACTATATTAAAATAAGTAAATGTGGAATAAATAAACAAATAAGTAAATGAGTTTTTTCAAATAGTCTATTAGAAAATCTAATGAGTAAATTAAAAAGTAAATAAATAAAATTTAAATATAAATATATAAAGCAGCAATTAAAACATTAAACATATGGAAATGTTTTATAAATAACTTATTTAATGAATTTTAAAACTTAAACTGTGATTTTTGAGGAAAAAGAAATCATAAAGAAAAACAAAAACCATATAGGATGCATAGACAAATAACTGAGATAGAAATTGAATAAACATCAAAGACATATTTGCCACAACTGGCTTTGGGTCTAGGTGATCTTGTCAGAGAAAAGTTCTCAGATACATACCTATTTTCTGGAAATAAAAAAAGATGAAATGCTTTCCCCTAATTTTACCAAGCAAATGTTTTTTCAAAATCAAATCTCTAGCAAAAAATAAATATCAAATAAAACTATAAACCAAGCCCTTATTAATAGAGATGTGAAAATAAATAAAATAATCAGTATACGATTAAAAGTGTAATCTGTCATGACCAAGACATATTTATTTTAGTAATTCATGAGTGGGTGAAAATCAGGGTAAATAATATATTACATCAGTAGGTTGAATTTTTTTATAAGGTTATCCCAAAATATTTATAAAATTTACCTGATAAAACCCCAAATTACCCTTAATTCAAAATTTCTTTTTAAAAAATCAGAATAGATTAATATTCTTTTTAAATGATAAGCAATATTTAATTCAAACCAGTAGTTAATAAAATACTAGTAGCAAAATTTAGTCATCTTACTAAAATTAGAAATAAAGTAATGATAAGTACTGTTGACTTTTTTTATATGAAAGATCTAAAAAACGCTATTAGAAGCTAATAAAAGAAAAAGAAAAATACTGGAAGGAAGAGACAAAATTATTATTATTTTGAGGTGATATGATTATATATCTGAAAAAGAATTTTATGGGAAAAACTTCTAAATTAATTTTGTGAAGTGGGGTCAATTCAAAATAAATACATCAAACCATATAGTCTTTTTGCAGAACTGAAATAACCATTTAAAATACAATGAAAAAAAGAGACTACATGAATAATATCCACAAAATATCTATATAGAAAAATTCAGGAATAACATTAATAGAAATGGAACCCATAAGTTCATTGTGCTCTGGAAGGAAAGACAACATATTTTAAACATGGCAACTCCATCCCCAATAAATGCAAAGATTTATTTCAGTTACACAGTAAAGGGGAGCTTTTTGCAAATGTTGTAAAATAAGCACAAACTTTACCCCAGACCTTAAACATATTATAAAGTTTCAATTTAACAAATAATGACTACTGGTACAAAAATGGCCACAGATCAATGAACCATAATAGATTGTCCAACAATAAATCTCAGTATATTTGAGAATTGAAAATATAATTTAAAAAGAATCATAAATCAGTGAACAAGATAAAGAAATTTCCAGAAATGTTTTGGGGACATTTGGTTAAAAATCCAGAAAAAAAAAATACAGATTTTCACTTTACTCCATACATTAGAATAAAGTCCCACATGTTATATGTAAAAAATATTAAAACATAAAATCCCAGAAGATAATATGGAAGTGAACATTATTTGGGTGAGTGAAGGAAGACTAGGAGCAGGAACTACATTTAAAACTTCAATAAATATACAAATTAAAAAGCTAAATGGAATGAATTACATTAAAAAATTTGTCTATAGATAAAACATTTAAAACATAAACTACCAAAGGAAAAACACATTTGCAGCAAATATGGCAGTTAACTTTTTTATTAAATAACAAGCTATAAGAAAGGTAAATACAAAGTCCCAAATACATTAATGATTGAAGAATACAAAAAGAAATTCACAGAAAAAACACAATTAAGATAAACTAATATTTGTGAAAATGTTTGGCTTATCGGAATAAAAAAAAAAGGGGGTCCATAATTGATCTATGAAATTAGGAAGAAAAGCAAAATGTATAAGCACAGCTTGGCAAGGATGAATGCAACAGCTACCCTCATATACCCAGTTGCACTAAACTGGTACATGTTTGGAAAACAATTTGAGCAAATGAAATAGGATCTTCGGTGATATTTATTCCTGTTTAACCTGTAATTTCACTTTTGGATGTAAATCTTAAGGAAAGTGTTCTAAATAGAGACAAGGTGTTAGGCGTAAAGAGGTTCTCAGTGTTGTTTTGTCTCTTCTATGTGCTTAAATCACATTCATTCTTTGTTTTCACAGTGACAATGGAAACAACTTAAACTTGTAACCGAGGGAGAATAATTATCTTCTGGGATATCTACTCAGTGAAATACTATGCAAAATAGACTTCACCAGTGCTAAGTGAAACTTAAAAATATTAAATGATATGCATGAAAGGGGAATAATTGTGTCAAAATTAACATTTTACACATGGATAAAAAGACAGAGAGGAAATATATCAAATCTTAATGGCAAGGACATTCAAGATGGTGGAGAAGTAAGATGTGGAGATTGCCTTCCTCCCCACAAATACATCAAAAATACATCTACATGTGGAACAACTCCTACAGAATAGCTACTGAATGCTGGCAGAAAACCTCAGACTTCCCAAAAGGCAAGAAACTCACCACATACCTGGGTAGGGCAAAAGAAAAAAGAAAAAACAGAGACAAAAGAATAGGAACAGGACCTTGCACCTCTGGGAAGGAGCTGTGAAAGCAGAAAAGTTTCCACACACTAGGAAGCCCTTTTACTGGCTACTGAGATGGGGGGTGGGTGGGAGGGAAGCTTCACAGCCATGGAGGAGAGTGCAGCAACAGAGGTACAGAGGGCAAAGCAGAGAGATTCCTGCACAGAGGATCGGTGCCAACCAGCGCTCATCAGCCAAAGAGGCTTGTCTGCTCACCAGCCGGGATGGCTGGGGGCTAGGAGCTGAGGCTTGGGCTTCAGAGATCAGATCCCAGGGAGGTGACTGGGGTTGGCTCTGTGAACAAAGCCCGAAGGGGGCTAGTGTGCCACAGCTAGCCGGGAGGGAGTCCGGGAAAAAGTCGGGAACTGCCTAAGAGGCAAGAGACCATTGTTTCAGGGTGCATGAGGAGAGGGGATTCAGAGCACCACCTAAACGAGCTTCAGAGATGGGCTCAAGCTTCGACTATCAGTGCAGACACCAGAGACAGGCATGAAATGCTAACAGTGCTGCTGCAGCCACCAAGAATCCTGTGTGCAAACACAGGTCACTATCCACACCTACCCTCCAGGGAACCTGTGCAGCCTGCCACTGCCAGGATCCCGTGATCCAGGGACAACTTCCCTGGGAGAACACATGGCACATCTCAGGCTATTGCAATGTCACACAGGCCTCTGCTGCCGCAGGCTTACCCTGCATTCCATACCCCTCCCTCCTCCTGGCCTGAGTGAGCCTGAGCCCCCTAATCAGCCACTCCTTTAACCCCCTCCTGTCTGGGTAAAGAACAGATGCCAGAGGGTGACCTACATGCAGAGGCGGGGCCACATCCAGAGCTGAACCCCAGGAGCTGTGTGAACAAAGAAGAGAAAGGGAAATCTCTCCATGCAGGCTCAGAAGCAATGGATTGAACCTCCATGAACAACTTGATGTACCTGGCCCCTGTGGAATACCTGAATAGACAATGAATCATTTTAAAATTAAGGTGGTGGACGTTGGGAGCAACAATAGACTTGGGTTTCCTATACACGACAGACTAGTTTCTGATTTTTATGTTTATCTTAATTTAGTTTTTTGCACTTGTTACCATTGGTGGATTTGTTTATCAGTTTGGTTGCTCTCTTCTTCTTTTTTTTTTTAATTACTTTTTTATTTTAATAATTTTTTGTTTTTTATTTTAATAACTTTATTTTATTTTATTATTATTTTTCTTTCTTTCTTTTTTTCTCCCTTTTCTTCTGCCCTTGAGGTTCACAGGGTCTTGGTTCTCTGGATGGGTGTCAGACAATAGCCTCTGAGGTGGGAGAGCCAAGCTCAGAACATTGGACCACCAGAGACCTCCAGGCCCCACGTAATATCAATTGGCGAGAGGTTGCCCAGAGATCTCCATCTCAAAGCTAAGACCCAGCTCCACTCAATGACCAGCAAGCTCCAGTGCTGGACACCCCATGCCAAAAAAGCAAGACAGGTATACAAACCAACACATTAGCAGACAGGCTGCCTAAAATCATATTAAGTTCACAGACAGCACAAAACACACCACTGGACACGTTCCTGCCCAACAGAAAGAGAGATCCAGCCTCATCCACCAGAACACAGGCACTAGTTCCCTCTACCAGGCAGCCTACACAACCCACTGAACCAACCTTACCCACTGGGGGAAGACACCAAAAACAATGGGAACTACACACCTGCAACCTGAGAAAAGGAGACCCCAAACACAGTAACTTAAGCAAAATTAGAAGACAGAGAAATCTGCAGCACATGAAGGAGCAAGGTAAAAACCCACCAGACCAAACAAATGAAGAGGAAATAGGCAGTCTACTTGAAAAAAATTCAGAGTAATGTTAGGAAAGAAGATCCAAAATCTTGGAAATAGGATGGAGAAAATACAAGAAAAGTTTAACAAGGACCTAGAAGAACTAAAGAGCAAACAAATAATGATGAACAGAACAATAAATGAAATTAAAAATTCTCTAGAAGGAATCAATAGCAGAATAACTGAGGCAGAAGAACGGATAAGTGACCTGGAAGATAAAATAGTGGAAATAACTACCTCAGAGTAGAATAAAGAAAAAAGAATGAAAAGAATTGAGGAGATTGAGGACAGTCTCTGAGACCTCTGGGACAACATTAAACACACCAACATTCGAATTATAGGGGGCCCAGAAGAAGAAGAGAAAAAGAAAGGAAGTGAGGAAATATTTGAAGAAATTATACTTGAAAACTTCCCTAATATGGGAAAGGAAATAGTCAATCAAGTCCAGGAAACACAGAGTCCCATGAAGGAAAAATCCAAGGAGAAACATGCCAAGACACATATTATTCAAACTATCAAAAATAAAAGAAAAAGAAAAAATATTAAAAGCACCAAGGGAAAAACAACAAATAACATACAAGGGAATCCCCAGAAGGTTAACAGCTGATTCTTCAGCAGAAACTCTGCAAGCCAGAAGGGAGTGGCAGAACATATTTAAAATGATGAAATAGAAAAACCTACAACCAAGATGACTCTACACAGCAAGGATCTCATTCAGCTTCAATGGAGAAGTTAAAACCTTTACAGAGAAGCAAAAGCTAAGAGAATTCAACAACACCAAAAGAGATTTACAACGAATACTAAAGGAACTTTTCTAGGCAGGAAACACAAGAGAAGGAAAAGACCTACAAAAACAAACCCAAAACAATTAAGAAAATGGTAATAGGAACATAAATATCGATAATTACCTTAAATGTAAATGGATTAAATGCTCCAATCAAAAGACATAGACTGGCTGAATGGACACAAAAAGAAGACCTGTATATATGCTGGCTCCAAGAGACCCACCTCAGACCTAGGGACACATACAGACTGAAAGTGAGGGGATGGAAAAATGTATTCCATGCACATAGAAATCAAAAGAAAGCTGGAGTAGCAATACTCATATCTGAAAAAATAGACTTTAAAATAAAGACTATTACAAGAGACAAAGAATGACACTACATAATCATCAAGGGATCAACCCAAGAAGAAGATATAACAATTGTAAATATTTATGCACCCAACATAGGAGCACCTCATTACGTAAGGCAAATGCTAACAGCTATAAAAGAGAAAATCGACAGTAACACAATAATAGTGGGGGACTTTAACACCTCACTTACACCAATGGAGAGATCATCCAGATATGAAATTAATAAGGAAGCAGAAGCTTTAAAAGACACAATAGACCAGATAGATTTAATTCATATTAATAGGACATTGCATCCAAAAACAACAGAATACACTTTCTTCTCAAGTGCTCATGAAACATTCTCCAGAAGAGATCATATCTTGGGTCACAAATCAAGCCTCAGTAAATTTAAGAAAATTGAAGTCAATCAAGTATCTTTTCTGACCACAATGCTATGAAACTAGATATCAATTTCAGGGAAAAAATCTGTAAAAAATACAAACATATGAAGTTTAAACAATACACTACTAAATAACCAAGAGATCACTGACGAAATCAAACAGGAAATCAAAAAATACCTAGAAACAAATGACAATGAAAACACGATGACCCAAAACCTATGGGATGCAGCAAAAGCAGTTCTAAGAAGGAAGTTTATAGAAATACAATCCTACCTCAAGAAACATCTCAAATAAACAAAGTAAACTTACACCTAAAGCAATTAGAGAAAAAAGAACAACAACAACAAGAAAAAAACCGCAAAGTTAGAAGAAGGAAGAAATCATAAAGATCAGATCAGAAATAAATGAAAAAGAAATGAAGAGAATGATAGCAATGATCAATAAAACTAAAAGCTGGTTCTTTGAGAAGATAAACAAAATTGATAAACCATTAGCCAGACTCATCAACAAAATAAGGGAGAAGACACAAATCAATAGAATTAGAAATGAAAAAGGAGAAGTAACAACTGACACTGCAGAAATACAAAGGATCATGAGAGATTACAACAGGCAACTATATGCCAATAAAATGGACAACCTGGAAGAAATGGACAAATTCTTAGAAAAGCACAACCTTCTGAGACTGAACCAGGAAGAAATAGAAAATATGAACAGACCAATCCCAAGCACTGAATTTGAAATTGTGTTTAAAAATCTGCCAACAAAAAAACCCAGGACCAGATAGCTTTAAACACAAATTTTATCAAACATTTAGAGCAGAGCTAACACCTACACTTCTCAAACTCTTCCAAAATATAGCAGAGGAAGGAACACTCCCCAACTCATTCTACAAGGCCACCATCATCCTGATACCAAAACCAAGCAAAGTTGTCACTAAAAGAGAAAACTATAGGCTGATATCACTGATGAACATAGATGCAAAAATCCTCAACAAAATACCAAAAAACAGAATCCAACAGCACATTAAAAGGATCATACACCATGAACAAGTGGGGTTTATCTCAGGAATGCAAGGATTCTTCAATATATGCAAATCAATCAATGTGATAAACCATAATAACAAATTGAAGGATAAAAACCATATGATAAACTCAATAGACACAGAAAAAGCTTTTGAAAATTCAACACCCATTTATGATAAAAATTCTCCAGAAAGTACCTGGGCTCCCCAGTAACTCTCCAGTAAGAGGGAACTTACCTCAACATAATAAATGCTATATATGACAAACACACAGCCAACATCATTTTCAATGGTGAAGAGCTGAAACCATTTCCACTAAGATCAGGAACAAGACAAGGTTACCCACTCTCACCACTATTATACAACATAGTTTTGGAAGTTTTAGCCACAGCAATCAGAGAGGAAAAGGAAATAAAAGTAATCCAAATCAGAAAAGAAGAAGTAAAGCTGTCACTGTTTCCAGATGACATGATACTATACATAGAGAATCCTAAAGATGTTACCAGAAAACTACTAGAGCTCATCAATGAATTTGGTAAAGTAGCAGGATACAAAATTAATGCACAGAAATCTCTTGCATTCCTATACACTAATGATGAAAAATCTGAAAGAGATATTAAGGAAACACTCCTATTTACCATTTCAACAAAAAGAATAAAATACCTAGGAATAAACCAACCTAAGGAGACAAAAGCACTGTATGCAGAAAATTATGACACTGATGAAAGAAATTAAAGGTGATACAAACAGATGGAGAGATATACCATGTTCTTGGATTGGAAGAATCAATACTGTGAAAATGACTATACTACCCAAAGCAATCTACTAGTTCTGTGAAAAATGCCATTGGTAGTTTGATAAGGATAGATTCAATGCAATCCCTGTCAAACTACCAATGGCATTTTTCACAGAACTAGAAGGAAAAATTTCACAATCTGTATGGAAACACAAAAGACCCTGAATAGCCAAAGTGATCTTGAGAAAGAAAAACAGAGCTGGAGGAATCAGGCTCCCAGTCTACTACAAAGCTACAATAATCAAGACAATATGGTACTGGCACAAAAACAGAAATACAGATCAATGGAACAGGATAGAAAGCCCAGAGATAAACCCACGTACGTATGGTCACCTTACTTTGATAAAGGAGGCAAGAATATACAATGGAGAAAAGAGAGCATCTTCAATAAATGCTGCTGGGAAAACTGGACAGCTACATGTAAAAGAATGAAATTAGAACACTCCCTAACACCAAACACAGAAATTAAACTCAAAATGGATTAAAGACCTAAGTGAAAGTCCAGACACTATAAAACTCTTAGAGGAAAACATAGGAAGAACACTCTATGACATAAATCACAGCAAGATCCTTTTCGACCCACCTCCTAGAGAAATGGAAATGAAAACAAAAATAAACAAATGGGACCTAATGAAACTTAAAATCTTTTGCACAGAAAAGGAAACCAAAAAGAAGATGAAAAGACAACCCTCAGAATTGGAGAAAATATTTGCAAACGAAGCAACTGACAAGGGTTAGTCTCTGAAATATACAAGCAGCTCATGCAACTCAATATCAAAAAAACAAAAAACCTAATCCAAAAATGGGCAGAAGACCTAAATAGACATTTCTCCAAAGAAGATATACAGATTGCCAACAACATATGAAAGGATCCTCAAAATCACTAATCATTAAGAAAGGCAAATCAAAACTACAATGAGGTATCACCTAACACTGGTCAGAATGGCCATCATCAAAAAATCTACAAACAATAAATGCTTGAGATGGTGTGGAGAACAGGGAACCTTCTTGCACCGTTGGTGGGAATGTAAATTGATACAACCACTATGGAGAACAGTACAGAGGTTCCTTAAAAAACTAAAAATAGAACTACCATATGACCCAGCAATCCCACTATTGGGCATATACCCTGAGAAAACCATAATTCAAAAAGAGTCATCTACCACAATGTTCATTGCCACACTACTTACAATAGCCAGAATATGGAAGCAACCTAAGTGTCCATTGACAGATGAATGGATAAAGAAGATGTGGCACATATATACAATGGTATATTACTCAGCCATAGAAATAAAAGAAATTGAGACTTTTTTAGTGTGGTGGATCGACCTAGAGTGTGTCATACAGAGTGATGTAAGTCAGCAAGAGAAAAACACATACCGTATGCTAACATATATATATATGGAATATAAAAAAAAAAGTGGTTCTGAAGAACCTAGGGGCAGGACAGGAATAAAGACACAGACATAGAGAATGGACTTGAGGACACAGGGAGGGGGAAGTTTAAGCTGGGACGAAGTGAGTAGCATTGACTTATATACACTACCAAACATAAAATAGATAGCTGGTGGGAAGCAGCAGCATAGCACAGGGAGATCAGCTTGGTGCTTTGTGACCACGTAGACAGGTGGGATAGGGAGGCGGGGAGGGAGACGCAAGAGGGAGGGGATATGGGGATATATATATATATATATATATATATACGTATAGCTGATTCACTTTATTATACAGAAGAAACTAACATAACATTGTAAAGCAATCGTACTCCCAAAAAAGATGTTTAAAAATAAAAATCTTTATGACAACGGTGATTGGGTGGTGAAACTATCTCTACTGTGCATTGTTTTTTCTAATTTTCCCTACTGCCAACTTTTTCTTTAATGAACATCAAAAATTTTATTTTTGAACAAAGAACAAAACCAAAAAAAATGCAAACAAAGACAACATATTTTCATCACTGACTAGGACAAGGTCAGCTGTTTCCCAAGTCTCAGAGGGAGAGGGGTAGACCCTTGTGCAGCAAGGATTGCTGGCCCCCACTTCTCCCAGTACAGCTACTTCTCTGAGAAGCAGGTACCACTTTGATTCTCTGAGGCAGGAGTGCTTTAGGAATGAAAGAATTAGGAACAGCTGGGGCAGATTCAGACCCATGACAAGCCTGCCCCTTCAAAGGCAGCTCAGAGGCAGGCAAGGTAGGCGAGGGTTCAGAGCAGAGTCAGAGCTTAAAAATGGGTGGATTAAGCTAAAAATGTTCAAGAGGCATCTCTAGGGCACTACTAGGGCTTGGAGTGAGCAAAGAGCAGAATGTGGCATTTGACACCTGTGGACTAACCAGCAGCTGAGTACAAGCTGCAGGAGAAGAGTTCAAAGCTACAAAAGTGACTGTATTAGCCCATGAAAAGGCCTTTGCCATGGTTAGAAGAAAATCTTATTTAAAACTGGTAGCAAGGGATAATATTTACAGCTAAGCCTTTCTTGGTTTTTATCATTTGTTTGTAATTTTGTGTGCTTTAATTTACAAGTGTTGTTTTCTAACAATTATGATTTAATTTTACAAAATGCAAGTTGTTTCCTTTTTTTAAAGGGAATATAACAGAATTCAAGAGAAACTAGAAGAGTTGGCCCCTGGCTTGCATTTGCTTGGCCACATGGGTTAATTATCGTGAGCCTTGGTTTTCTTTTATGGGGATAAGGTCATTCATTTAGGCAATATTTGTTGCTCCTCTCTACTCCAGACACTGTATTTGGCACTGAAGGTCCATGGTAAATAAGATAGATGAGCTCCTTGTGTTTCAGAGGACCATTGGGAAAAGCAGAGAATTACCAGCCAGTGGGATGAGTGTCACGAGGGGTGAAGTAGGCTTCCCAGGGGTGACATCTCATCCAAGACCAGAAAGTGCATGGCATACGTGAAAAGCTGAAAGGTGGTGTTTACTGTTTGGCCTGAGCATAGAGGAACATGTCATGCTGTGCCTTGTCATCCATTCTGGACTTCATCCTGCAAGGTTTGGGAAAACACTGCAAGCTTTTAAGCAAGAGAGTCACACAAGCAAATTTATGTTTCAAAATTCTCTCAAGGGCATATGAGGGAGAAGACCAGATAGTGCACTCTAGGAGAAAGTTAGGGGAGAGATGCCAGCAGATGGGTCCAGAGCTTTGTCCATGAGGATCAAAAGAGAGACAGGATGCAGGTTGTAAGAGGAAGAGGGAATGAAGGATGTCTCCCAGGTTTTTGACTTTAATAACTGGGAGAAAGTTAGTGCCATGATCTGGGGAGAAAGGAAGAGCAGATTTGGGAGAGAGAAAATGGTGATTTCTGTTCTGAACATACTGATTTTGAGAGACCTGTGATGCATTTAATTTGGGAAGTCCCAGTTAAATTGTGGAGCTGATAACAAGTCTGAAGCTCAGGAGGGAGATCTAGTCTGAAGACAGACTTGGTAAACATGAGCAGAGAGACACATGTGAATGAAACCACCCAGAGTACTTAGATGGAGAAGAGGATCCGTGGCAGAATCCTGACAAATACCAACATTTAAGGGACAACAACATGAAGAGGAAATCAAACAATCACTGAAGCAAAGTGGCCAAAAAGATAACAAGAAAATTTTGTGGCTGCAGTCAAGGAACTCAGGGAGGAAGTGGTAAAAGGAAATAATGAAAAATGAAATAATGCAAAAGCTGAGAAGTATCCACTGAATACAGCCACCAGGGGTTATTGGTAAACCTGGTGAAAGCAATTTCTGTGAAATGATGAGGGTAGACCCCAGACTGCAGTGGATGAGGAGTGAATGTCACACAATGAAAAAGAAACAGCCATTTTAGGTGATTCATTCAATAAATTTAACAGTGAAGTGGAGAAGGTAGGGAAATAGCTTGGGAGATTGTGTTTGTTTCCTAGGGCTGCCATAATAAGCGACTACAAACTAGGTGGCTTAAAACAGCAGACAATTATTTTCAAACAGTCTGGAGTCCAGAGTCTGAAATCAAAGCGTCACTAAGGCCAATGACCCTCTGAAGTTTCCAGAGAAGAATGCTTCCTTGCGTCTCAAGGTTCTGGGGGTTCCTAGCAATGATGGGTGTCTCTTGGCTTGTAGCTAAAGCACTCCTATCTCCATCTTCACATGGCCTTCTTCCTTTTGTGTCTGTGTATCTATGTCTGAATCTTTTCTCCTTTCTCTTCTAAAAGCACCAGTCATTGGATTTAAGACCCATCTTAATCCAATTTCTCAGTCAGATCAGACTACATGACAAAATACCATAAACTGGGTGGCTTAAACAGCAGAAATGTATTTCTCATGGTTCTGGAGCCTAGACATCTGAAATCAGGATGCCAACATGCTTAGGTCCTGGTAAGAGCCCTCTTCCAGGTTACAGAAGGCCAACTTCTTGAACGAAGGCAAAGAAAGTGGAAAAAGGGCAAGCTAGCTCTTTGGATTCTTCTTATAAAGGTGCTAATTCTATTCATGAGGGCTCCACCCTCATGATGTAATTGACTCTCAAAGGCCTCACCTCTGAATACCATCACATTAGGGATTAGATTTTCAACACATGCATTTTGGGGGGCACACAAACACACAGTCCAAAACATCCAGTATGAGCTTATCTTAACCTAACTAATTACAGCTGCAAAGACCCTTTTACCAAATAAAGTCACATTCTGAGGTTCCAGTAGACATGAATTTCGGAAGGACACTATTCAGTCCAGTACAGAAATACACAAGGGAAGTGATTTTTATTTGTTTGCTAATTTGAAAACACATGTTCCCTAAAGATGACAATTATTTCATAAGAGGTTCTTGCAAAACTTTATGAATTTTACACCAGATCTGAAACTCGTGAAGAAAATCATCCCTGAGGGGTAAAAATAGTAAGGCCATAATAACTTAGCATACTTTCTTGTGGATCTCAACAACTGTTTTAAATCTTTTGAAATTACAGTAATGTAGACAAGACACCTGGGATAGAATAGAATAAGATTTTGTATTTTATTCATTTCCAGATTTTCTGTAGGTTAGTGTGATTTCAGAGTAATCCATTTCCATGAGGAATATTTTGGCCACTAGTTTACAAATCACCAAAAAAGAACAATATGGTTTACATACTGTTTAAATAAATTGGTCATTTGAGGAGTATATCATGTAGTTACAGTTTGTTATAATTTTATTGGGACTAAAATAACTAACTTTTATACCTCATTTCCTCATGTCATGACTAAAACAAAATAAATAGGTCAAAAACAGATCTCTTACCTTGAAAAAGAAAACAGACAAAATTTCAAGGCCAGTGACACAAAAGCTATCTGAAATACTGGAGCTCATTCTCTCTTTACTGAGTTTCTGTTAGAAGAATTAGAATTCTGAATATTAAATTCACATTGGTGACAGCTATTCAAATAATCAAGAAATGCAAAAAGGATAATTCTTATATAACATTTTCACTCTTGCCTCCATCCTTTATAGCTGTAACTAAAATGCAGCAATCTAAAAATACATACATGTTATTCTGGTGCCAATAGAATAACCATAATTTTTGTTTACTATTAGTTTCTTCCTGAAGGCAAAAATGCAAAAAAACAAAAAACCTGAAAGGAAACTCCTGCAGACTCTGACCCTTAGTCTTTGACTTTTCCAGTGATACGATCCACAGACTGGAGCATAGACACTCTATATATTTCATTTCAGGTTGGATGAAGAAAATAATTGTGAAGTGCTTTGTAAATGATCACCTGCTCTTTTCCCGTTGTGGCAAAAACTCAGCATCCCACTGACTGTACACACTAGCACATGACTTCTCAATGCCTGCTCTGAAGGCTCTGCATGGGCGTCTCTCAGCACCACGTGTGGGGCTCACCAATACCCTTCTGTGATGGTCAGTGGAGCTGGGAACTGAATACTGCCCACTCTGCCTAAGCTTGCCATCACACACTCTAATCACTGCCCTTCTCCATTATTCACTGATCTTCTGAGCCACAGCAAAGGAACAATAATAGTTATAAATAATGGTCAATTCTCCAAAGACCCCAGAAAAGTGTACTTCTATGTCCAAGGAAATTCTAGGCTGAATGCTATCTAGGTTTAATGTCTTCTTTCTTCACAGGGTAAAGCTATTTTGGTTCATTCCTTAACAAGCTCATGTTTTATAAATTTATATGTATATAAAGACTTATGGTATACTAAAATTAACTCATTTTTCTTTTGCATGAGTCAGAAACCAACATAGAAATAGCCTCTCCATTGGTTCAACAAGTAACATACCAATTATGTGCCAGGCACTATTATTGGCATTTAGGTATACAATGATCAGCAGAAAAACAATGGTCTCTGCCCCCATGGCAGTCTGGTGAGGAAGACATATAATAAGCAAATAAGTCCATAAATAGAGTGTCACAAACTCTGGAAAATTCTACAAAGGTAAAGAACAGGGATTCGTGGGAGCATAGAAGAATATAGACAACATGAATTTTCCGTGACACAATGACAATAGAAATGAAATCTCATGGAAGAGTAGAAATCTTCAGTAAAGTGCAGAGGGGAAAGTATTTCAGGTATAGAGACAGGTACACACAAAGGTGAGAAGAGAACATGATGCATTCAAAGAAATGAACAAAGTCAATATATACATCACAGGAAGTTTAGGAAGGTGGTGAGAGAATGTTGGGAGGAGAGGATTTGGGTTTTATCCTAATAACAACGTGAAGTCATTCAAGGGTTTTTTGTTTTTTTTTTTTAAAGAAGATGCTGGGGGTAGGAGTTTATTAATTTTATTTTATTTATTTTTGCTGTGTTGAGTCTTCGTTTCTGTGCGAGGGCTTCCTCTAGTTGTGGCAAGTGGGGGCCACTCTTCATCGTGGTGCGCGGGCCTCTCACTATCTCAGCCTCTGTTGTTGCAGAGCACAGGCTCCAGATGCGCAGGCTCCAGATGCGCAGGTTCAGTAGTTGTGGCTCACGGGCCCAGTTGCTCTGCGGCATGTGGGATCCTCCCAGACCAGGGCTCGAACCCGTGTCCCCTGCATTAGCAGGCAGATTCTCAACCACTGCACCACCAGGGAAGCCCATTCAAGGGTTTTGAGCAAGATAATGATATGATAAAGTTTACATTTTTAAGAGATTACTTGGGTGGCAATGAAAATGGCAGATTATAGAGAGTGAGGAATGAATGTCTGGGAGATCATTTAGGAGTCAAGAGCATCAGTCCGAGCAAGCAATAATGATAACTTTGACCAGAGTGATGACAGTAAGAAGGAGAGTTGACAGGATTAGATTTGGTCAAGAATGATGTCTAGATTTCAGGCTTCTGAACTTCCATGAACGCTGGCACCACTCACTATGGTAAGGGTGACTGAAGGAGGTTGCAGATACCTTCATGAGTTGGGTTTGGGGTGTGTTGTCTTTGGAGTCCTTGTGAGGACTTCCTGGTGAAGATATCAAGTAGGCCAAATACACAGGTCTGAGATTCTGGAGAGACTCATTCAAACTGGAAATATGAATTTGAGGGTCATTGATACATAGATGATAACTGGCAAAGAGATCAAATACAGGATCAGAAGAGAAAGAATTCTGGAAAGCAGCCTTAAGGAACTCCAATATTTAAAGACTGGATAGAGTAAAATGAGCCAGCAAAAGAAGTCTGAAAAGGGCAAGAGGGAATAAAACCTCAGGAGAATGGCTTTGTTTCAGAAGACAAGGAAAAAGATTGTTTTAAGAACAGAATGATTCGCTGTTGTGAAATCAGCTGAGGAATCAAGTATAATGCAGGCTGAACAGTATCCTTTAAATGCCAGGCCCTAAGGATGATTGGTGGACTTAGCAGGAGCTATTTCAAGAATGATGGGGGTAGAAGCCAGATTGAAAGGGGTAAGGAGTGTGTAGGAAGTGTGTTGTTCAACAAAAATTTGCTATTTTATGAGCCTTTCATACGTATGCTCATTATCTAACAGGATGTGGCAATTATGTATGAATAATATTCAGTTGCCTGGTTATGCTGTAGGTTTGTTGTTGATGAAAGAAAGAGAGAAAGAAAGAGGAAGGAAGTAAGGGAGGGAGGGAGGGGAGGGAGGGAAGGAGAAAGAGAAGAAGGGAGGGAGGGAGGGAAAGACATTAAATTAACTCAATGGCAAAAAGTGACAACTGCAAATGGAAGTGCTGGCAAGTGATCTAAGGGTACTAGCATTACCTTCCGTTTAAGACTCAGGGGTAAGATTTCACCCCAAACACTGGTAACATAAAATACTTCACTGCATTTGAAGAGCAGGCATTTACCTGACACAAATTCTGTCTTGTGAAACACTTTGCAGCTTGTTAAATAGTCTATTCTAAGGTCTCTCTCCTTGGCATGGCCAATTCAAGAAAGGAAGAAAAGGCCTTTTACAATTAAGAGATATGCTCGCCTCCAGAATTATTTTGCTTTTATCACATTAACTTAACAAACATTACATTAAACTTACAGTCACCTGGTAAAAGGTCTTTTGGAGTAGAATTCTAATTATTTATATTCACTGTGCACAAGTATGGCATGTGATTTAAAAGAAAATATTCACATTTTAAAAAACCTATATTTTGTCCATCATAATTTCTCCTTCAGTTCATGGTCTAAATTGCATTAGTCCTTCGAGCCTCACCTCACATCCTCTGGCTCAATCCCCTCCATTGACTTAATCCTGCTTTCAACCACTAGGTCTTCTTCTACTCTTGAGGTTCCTCCAATATCATTTTCCTCTGGGACACTATCCAACTCTCTGTTTCCCCTTTTCCCATCTCCCACTGCCTAGCACCAGTTGGAGGAATGATTCACACTCTCCCAACACCTCAAAGCCCTAGAGTAGAGAATGAACTTTTTAGTCATATGTTTTATGGGACAAAAGAGTGGAACGCTGCTGCCAGGAAGCTCAGTAATAAGGATCTGTCCCGAGTGTCCCCCATACACCCTTATACCTTTAGGTAAACCAATCAGTCTACACATAATAGGTAACATTCATTCATTTCCTCCCAACTTCTATTAGCAGTTCTCTCTTTTATACTTTTATATTCTTATAAAGACCCAATTTGAGCAGACTCCCCTCAAACTAAAACATAAAAGTAAATGCCAACAGAGGAACTGAGTTCTAATAATCTAGATCCTTACAAATTTTAGACTTTTTTTTTTTAAGAAGTTGTTGGGGGTAGGAGTTTATTAATTAATTTATTTATTTTTGCTGTGTTGGGTCTTCGTTTCTGTGCGAGAGCTTTCTCTAGTTGTGGCAAGCGGGGGCCACTCTTCATCACGGTGCGCGGGCCTCTCACTATCGCGGCCTCTCTTGCTGCGGAGCACAAGCTCCAGACGCGCAGGCTCAGTAGTTGTGGCTCACGGGCCTAGTTGCTCCACGGCATGTGGGATCCTCCCAGACCAGGGCTCAAACTCGTGTCCCCTGCATTAGCAGGCAGATTCTCAACCATTGCGCCACCAGGGAAGCCCAATTTTAGACTTTTTGAACCTCTCACAGTGAAGGGAAAGAACTTTCAGAAGACAGTTTCTCTTTCACCAGGAGGGCTAAGAAATAGTAGTGCTGGGAGATTATATGGAGGAGAAGGGAAACAAAACAGAAAGAGTGAGAAGAGCCTTCATTGTCTTGTCCAGTTCTCCTGGCTCTTCCCCTAACTGGTCTTCACTGAAACAGAAGAATCAAAAGAGGCTGAGAAAACTAATTTGTCTCTAAAAGTAAAAATAGTAACCTTCTAAATTTTATTTGAGCATTTACTGTTTCCTCAATCCCAAACTATGGTATATTAGATGTGTTGCATTTGCTCACATATTTTTTTCAACATCAATTCATGTATAGGCCACTTTTTGGAACCAACAATTGTAAGGAAAGAATAAAATCTGTGACTCACCACCAAGTCTTTCATTAGTCTTCTTTCAGCCACCAGGATCCATCCAGTTCCTATAAATAATCTCTTCCCTGATCCTGAGGACTCCCTGCTGCTTATTATAAATATGCAGTACTCTGTATTTTTGTCGTCATTATTCTCAACTCCTCCATGCTCCAACCCTCTTGTTTTTCAGCACCAGATCTTTACCCTAAATGAACTCACCTTGCTGATATCCATATTTTTGTGCCTTCATTTCCCCCTATTATTTAAGTCAAAATCTTGCCATATTCTGTGATTTATCCTTTTCTCTCAATTTTGCAAATCCAATCAGTTATTAAGTCATATAAAAATAGTAATCATCCTGTGAATTCCTGTTGCATACTAAGATGTGGTTATAAAAAATGGGGTCACACTGCATGCTGTTTTGCAAAGAAGTGAAGCTTTTTTGTTCTCTAATACTGCTCTGACTTTTTCTCATAAGCCCTATTTGAAAAGTAGCAGAAAAAAAAAAAAAAACCCTAAATATTAGTCCAGTCCAGTCAATAGGACAATTTAACCATTTCCTTTAGGTACATGCAGCCTCTTCCTCTTGGGATAAAAATATTTGATCTCTCATATATCTAACTGTTTCCCTCTGCTCCTCTCCCAGATGGCATCTTGGTGACATCTCCTCCTGTTGAGGCATCTAAATGAGATCCTTGGACAGAACAGTGTAGCCTCTGTTCTGCTCACTGGGTTGTCTTCTGAACTGGTGCCAATGAGCCAACACTGGTCTCATCTCTGGGAATTCTGGCTGCATCTGCTTTTGAAGTCTGTGATTTATAACTCTGGCCCAGTCATCTGCCTTGATGCTTTGCTCCCACTGGTGCTAAAGACCTTCTAATGGTTACAATTCCTCCCATTGGCTGCTGGTTTAAGCTGGTCACTTGCAGCCCCTGTGGTGGGTCACCACACCCCTACTGAGACTGTACCAATGGCAGGACCACAATGGCTCTCTGCTCAACTGTTTTCTGTGGCTCCACCATGGTCATCTGGGACATTCTGGTTCCAGTTCACAGCACACAGAAATCAAAAACAGCTCAGAAAAAGTCAACTCTGACTTTCCTTCTACCTCAACAGGCTACAAAGATGGAGTTACTTTGGTTGAGCACCGCCTACACTCTTAGACTCCACAGAATCAATCATTCCTCCAGGGGAAAGAGATCCACCCAGGGATCCCTACCCCTGGCCCTCCTGCCTCCCTCCATCTTCCTCTTCCCACAACCCCTGGAACTGCAAAGGTCAAGTCCCCTCCCCCCTTTTCTTCCTGGGTGGATAGGGCCTCCCTTATATAAAACACCAATTCAGCCATGCTTGCCTCTTGATTTGTTAAGGTGGAAAATAAAGAAATGTTTTACCTCCCCCCACCAAAGCCTGTTCTATAAATGCAGTCTTACTACAAAATTTTATTTTGGATACCAGATGCTGGAGTAATACTTGTTTTTGCTTTCCATCCCTGCTGTAAGTACCACTCCCTACATACACACACACACACACACACACACACACACACACACACGCACACACAGGAAATGCGTGGTACGAGCTGGCTAGAGAGGCCATCATATGCTAAAAAATGCAAAAAGACAGGCACATTTGTATTTGTTTTTCAAAATATTGCACACATTGTACTCATTATCCCTAATCCTCACAGCTTTAAGAGCTTGTTTTAACAAATAGAGATAAAGTTATTTACTTATGTTCACATAGCAAGAGACATAGTCAGGATTCAAAGCCAGGTCTGACCAACTTCAATACTCAAAATCTTTCTACTATACAAAGAAGCCTCTCCAGAGACTCTCCCATTTATCCCTTCCTCTCCATTTCTTCTGTTGCTCTGCTAATCAGGGCCTTCTTGCTTCAATTGTAGTTGCTGCCACTTGGTCTTTTTCCTCTAGTCTCTAACCCTAACCCTAACCCTATCATCATGGTTGTCATCTCTCTTAAATGGATGCCTGGTTAATTTCCCTTCAGCTCAGTTCCAGATATGGCAGTCATTTGCTCAAAAAACTTTTACTGCCTCCCTGCCTGCAAAATAAATTCAAAATTCTTAGCAATGCGTGAGGGATGGTTTGCAAAAATGGTCGTAACTCTTCCCATCCCTGTGTGTGCACCCCGTTGTCATATGACTTTGTCACTTCTCCCATCAAGAGATAGAATCTATTTTTCCACTTTTGGAATCTGGACTTGGCCATATGACTTACTTTGGCCAGTGGAACATTAGAAAATGTGACATATCTGAGACTTACAAAGTGCTTGCACATTGGGGCTTGCTTTCTCTTGCTATCTTTGGACTCCTGAGTCAACCCACATGAAGAAGCCCATGCTTGCATGCTGCAGAATGAGGTCTACTAGAGAATGGAGCAGAGCCATAGACCTCTAGAACAGAGATCAGCAAACTCCAGCCACAGACCAAATCCAGCCTGCCATCTGTTTTGGTACAGCCTGAGCTAAGAAGGTTTTCATAGAAAAATATTAACAGTGGATTTGTGCATTAATTTTGTACCCTGAAAATTTACCAAATTCAATGATTAGCTCTAGTAGTTTTCTGGTGGCATCTTTAGGATTTTCTACATATAGTATCATGTAATCTGTGAACAGTGGCAATTTTACTTCTTCTTTTCCAATTCATATTCTTTTTATCTCATTTTCTTCTCTGATTGCCATGGCTAGGACTTCCAAAACTGTGTTAAATAATACTGGTGAGAGTGGACATCCTTGTCTTATTCCTGATATTGGTGGAAATGCTTTCAGTTTTTCACCATTGAGAATGATGTTTGCTGTGGGTTTGTCTTGTATGGTCTTTATTATGTTGAGGTAGGTTCTCTCTATGCCCACCTTCTGGAGAGTTTTTATCATAAATCGGTGTTGAATTTTGTCAAACGCTTTTTCCACATTTATTGAGATTATCATATGGTTTTTATTCTTCAATTTGTTAATATGGTGTATCACATTGAGTTGTGTATATTGAAGAATCCTTGCATCATGGGGATAAATCCCACTTGATCATAGTGTATGATCCTTTTAATGTTCTGTTGGATTCTGTTTGCTAATATTTTGTTCAGGATTTTTGCATCTATGTTCATCAGTGATATTGGCCTGTGGTTTTCTTTTTGTATGATATCTTTGTCTGACTTGGTATCAGGGTGATGGTGGCCTCGTAGAATGAGTTTGAGAGTGTTCCTCCCTTTGCAAGTTTTTAGAAGAGTTTGAGAAGGATAGGTCTTAGCTCTTCTCTAAATGTTTGATAGAATTCTCCTATGAAGCCATCTGGTCCTGGACTTTTGTGTGTTGGAAGATTTTTAATTACAGTTTCAATTTCATTACTTGTGATTGGTCTGTTTATATTTTCTATTTCCCCCTGGTTTAGTTTTGGAAGGTTATACCTTTCTAAGAATTTGTCCATTTCTTCTTGGTTGTCCATTTTATTGGCATATAATTGTTTATATTAGTTTCTTATGATCCTTTGTATTTCCGTGGTGTCAGCTGTAATTTCTCCTTTTTCATTCCTATACTCTAACAAAGAAAGATCAGGAAAAGAAATTAAGGGAACAATCCCATTTACCATTGCAACAAAATGAATAAAATACCTAGGAATAAACCTACCTAAGGAGACAAAAGACCTGTACTACAAAAACTATAAAACACTGATAAAAGAAATCAAAGATGACACAAACAGATGGAGAGATATAGCACATCCTTGGACCAGAAGAATCAATATTGTGAAAATGACTATACTACCCAAAGAAATCTACAGATTCAATGCAATCCCGATCAAATTAGCAATGGCATTTTTCACAGAATTAGAACAAAAACTTTTATAATTTGTATGGAAACACGAAAGACCCTGAATAGCCAAAGCAATCTTGAGAAAGGAAAATAGAGCTAGAAGAATCAGGCTCCCTGACTTCAGACTATACTACAAAGCTACAGTAATCAAGACAATATGGTACTGGCACAAAAACAGAAATATAGATCAATGGTACAGGATAGAAAGCTCAGAGATAAACACACGCACCTATGGTCACCTAATCTATGACAAAGGAGGCAAGAATATACAATGGAGAAAAGACAGCTTCTTCATTAAGTGATGCTGGGAAAACTGGACAGCTACATGTAAAAGAATGAAATTAGAACAGTCCCTAACACCATACACAAAAATAAACTCAAAATGGACAAAAGACCTAAATGTAAGACCAGACACTATAAAACTCTTAGAGGAAAAAATAGGAAAAACACTCTTTGACATAAATTGCAGCAAGATCTTTTTTGACCCACCCCCAGAGTAATGAAAGTAAAAACAAAAATCAACAAATGGGACCTAATTAACTTTAAAAGCTTTTGCATAGCAAAGGAAACCATAAACAAGATGAAAAGACAACCCTGGGAATGGGAGAAAATATTTACAGATGAAGCAACTGACAAAGGATTAATATCCAAAATATACAAACAGCTCATGTAGATCAATATTAAAAAAACAAACAACCCAATCAAAAAATGGGTAGAAGACCCAAATAGACATTTCTCCAAAGAATATAGACAGATGGCCAAGAAGCACATGAAAAGATGTTTAACATCAGTAATTACTAGAGAAATGCAAATCCAAACTACAATGAGGTATCATCTCACACTGCTCAGAATGACCATCATCAGAAAATCTACAAACAACAAATGCTGGAGAGGGTGTGGAGAAAAGGGAACCCTCCTGCACTGTTGGTGAGAATGTAAACTGATATAGCCAGTATGGAGAGCAGTATGGAGATTCCTTAAGAACTAAAAATAGAACTACCATATGACCCAGCAATCCCATTACTGGGCATAACCCCTAAGAAAACCATAATTCAAAAAGACACATGTACCCCAATGTTCACTGCAGCACAATTTACAATAGCCAGGACATGGCAGCAACCTAAATGTCCATCAACAGATGAATGGATAAAGAAGATGTGGTACTTATATGCAATGGAATATTACTCAGCAATAAAAAGAAACAAAACTGGGTCATTTGTAGAGATGTGGATGGACCCAGAGTCTGTCATACACAGTGAAGTAAGTCAGAAAGAAAAAAACAAATATCATATATTAACACATATATGTGGAATCTAGAAAAATGGTACACAGATGAACCTATTTCCAGGGGAGGAAGAGAGACACAGATGTAGAGAAAATACATGTGGACACAGGGGAAAAGGGGGTGGTGGGACAAATTGGGAGATTAGGATTGACATATACCACACTACCATGTGTATGATTGATAGCTACCAGGAACGTGCTGTATAGCACAGGGAGCTCAGCTCAGTCTCTGTGCAGACCTAGATTGGTGGGATGGTGAGTGAGGGTGGGAAGGAGGTCCAAAAGGGAGGGGATATATGTATACATATAGCTGATTCACTTCATTGTACAGCAGAAACTTACACAACATTGTAAAGCAACTATACTCCAATATAAAAAAAAAAAGATTGATTTGATGATAGGGAATCCTACCTTTGAACCTAATTAAGTATGATATTACCCCTTCCCCCCAACAAAAGTTCTCTTCTCCTCATTAGAAGTCCTGTATCACCAAAAAATACTCAATTTTTATTTTATTTTGAATTTTGTCCATAGAAAATCTATGGAGATAGTTTTCTCTCTTGTTATATATGTTCTTACATAATATCCTCAGTGTTTTCCTTTGACCTGAAAAGTCAACATATTTACTACCTGATCCTTTATAGAAGAATTTTGCTGAACCTGCTCTCAAACAACCAGCCTGCCAACCATCAAACCTTGAAGAATGCCATTTTAGAAAACCTGCCCAGCCACACTGCTGATGCACTGCAGAAATCAGCTGACTGTGCCCAAACCAGGCAACCCACAGAGTCATGAGAAGTAACAGATGTTTGCTGCTTTGAGATACCAAGTTTAGGGGTGGTTTGTTATGCAGCAAAACCTAACTTATTCATAGTGCATGCAAGCTGTTCTATGATCTGGCTTAGGTCTTTATATCCATATCACCTCACCACTAAACTACGTTCAGAAACCTCAGTTCCATTCTATTTCACAAACCCACCCTGTCTGCTTAGCCTCCAGCCTTCCTTCAGCCTAGAACATGCTCTTCCCCCAAGCACTTCTTTTGGAATCTTGCTCATTAGTGATGACCTCCTCTGGGAAGCCTTTATGAGTCTCCTGGTCACACATAATTTCATGCTGCGCTGATACCTAGAGTGACTTTTCCTAGATGATAGGTTCCACGTCTTTTTCATCTTTATGTTCCATATACTTGACCACAATATTTGTTAAATCATATGTCTCCATTCTACTTTCACAGCTTTGTCTCCCGTGAGCCACATACATACAGCCTTATATCACTCTTGAAGATATCTATGATTTTTGTTTCACCGTTTAATATTTTAACCCTCAGAAAAATACACTCTAAAAAGTGACACCGTGACATTACACTTCAGGCAAAGGTATTCTTACCAATTTATTTGATGCGTCAATTTCTGGTTTGAGACCATCACAGGGAACAAATTTGAATTACGTACCGTATTTTGATGAACTCAAAATACATTGCTTTGTGAGTGGGATAAAGAGGCAGCAAATTTTACTCTTCTTCACTCTTCTGTGCTCATTGTGCTATTTCCATATGACCCCAAACCCTCTCAATTTTAACTTTTATTTTGGCCTGAAAATGTTTTTCTGTGCTATTATTTTATTTTTAAATGTGGTTTGAGTACAAGGTAACCATGAGTCACAAAGAGGTTGCCTGCCAAAAGTGGATCATCTGACTCTCCACTGCCTTCCAACAAATGACTCTTTCATACTCCACCACCAGCACCCCGACTATCACATCCTCTCTTCCTCCTTTGTGAAGTACAATAAACCTTTCTTACACTGAATTTTATGTTCCAAAGTAAAAAATTAGAGTTCACTGGTATATTTTTCTATCTGTGCAAATGCTTTTGGACATCTCAGTTTAAGATGAGGTGCATCACAATTTTTCCATTAAAATTAACAACAAATTATTTTTTATTTTGATGCTTTTTAACTTAGTGACAAAGTTTTGGAGGAAAAATATATTCTATCCTTTCCTCCCTTTTTTATTTTATTTTTTAAATAAACTTTATTTATTTATTTATTTTTATTTTTGGCCACATTGAGTCTTCGTTGCTGTGCATGGGCTTTCTCTAGTTGCAGTGAGCGGGGGCTACTCTTCTTTGTGGTGCACAGGCTTCTCATTGCTGTGGCTTCTCTTGTCGCAGAGCACGGGCTCTAGGCGTGCAAGCTTTAGTAGTTGCAGCACATGGGCTCAGTAGTTGTGGCTCGAGGGCAGGCTCAGTATTTGTGGCATGTGGGCTTAGTTGCTCTGCGGCATGTGGCATCTTCCCAGACCAGGGCTAGAACCTGTGTCCCCTGCATTAGCAGGTGGAGTCTTAACCACTGTGCCACCAGGGAAGCCCCCTTCTTTATTTTTAACAAACATTTAGGAGTGACTAATGTATACACAGTGACTGCAACCCTTCTCCAAGGCTCTCTGTTGCTTTAATGCAGTGGTTCTCAAGAGCTTAGGGAACCAATTTCCACCACCACCCCCAAGGCATTTGGCAAAATCTGGAAATAGTTTGGTTGTCACAATTCAGGAGTGTGGGGGTGGGAATACTATTGGCAATATTGGTAAAGGCCAGGGATGTTACTAAACATTCTGCAGTGCACAGGGTAGTCCCCGACAAAAAGGAATTATCTGCCTCCAAATGTCAACAGAGCTGAGGTTGAGAAAACTTACTCTAAGGTATCCCATATTTCCTGTCACAGGATCATTGTTCACAGTAGAATATTTCCTTCTTGTCATTCCTTTGACCTCCATATCAACCGTTGAGAATTCTAAGCGCCCGTTTTGTAAAGCTATGGAAAAGATCCCTTTATGATACATTTTTCACTCCTGCTCCTGAATGTGTTGTCTCCTTTCTTTTTAACCCCACAGTATTTCATCTGTGCCTTTCTCACGGATCATGTCAAGCTACTGATCGCTTATCACATTATTTTCTCCATGAACCTAGTGCTCTTTATTGGAAATTTGGGAAAGTCTCTTAATCTCATTGGGCGTCAACTTTGTCCTTTGCATAATAAAGGGCGAAGATGTGATGCCTCTAATACTCTTTCCATCTCTGCTCTTTTGATCCCCTCCTTATCAATAGTGTGTGATCCCTGTCCCCACACACCAGTATTCAAATGAAGTCCTACCTCTGAAGGATTCTTGTTCCAACTTGTCACACCAGCATCCACTATCATCCATTAAAATTCTTTTCATAATTATAGAGTTCTAGCTCAGTGTGTGGGGGGGAATTGAGAAAAAGAAGTGACTAAGAAGTTATTGATAGACCCATAGAGATTACAGTGGTTTAAATATGAATATCTCAAGTGGTTACAAATATCAAGAGGAGAGGGCTACATCTCTATTTCATTCTACACTTTTTTAGTCCTTTAATCCAGGTGGAATTTAAAACACTGTCCTACCACTTATCCTTATAATCTGTCTGCTAAGCATGGTTTTCTGAACCTTGGAAACAACCTACATATTATGTAAATAATGAGGTGTAATATCATAAAATGTGAGATAATTATATACTATTTTAAAGACATAACTAAATTGTTCACATTTTTTAATCAAAGTAGCAACATATTTCAGCTTTATGTTTAGTCAAAATAGAGGTTTGGGAAATAGGGTTTTTTTTATAACTTGTCAGGTTATTTTTAATTTTTTTAATAAGTCATTCCATGATTAACCACATAGCCTCTTTCAATTAACTTCATCTCATACTGTTCTTCAGAAACTTTAATTACACCTTAGATGATCATTCAGAACACCTGCTCTTGTGGGTTTCAGTAATTTCAGCCCTGAATATTTTGACAGAAAGAGCTATAATCATTGAAAATTTTATGGTTTTTAAAAAGTATTCTGTGCCCCACCTTTCTAGCTAACTACAGCCTCTTTTATATGCCATGACTTTTTGCTTACTGAAGCTATTGTCCTTCACCTTTCATCTTGGGTTACTAATTTAGGGAAATCTGTATACTTAACCTGAAAACCGAGAGCATGAAAAAGTCTAGTGTCCCCACTCTCAGCTTATATGACATATACCAGATCACCACAATTTTGTAAAACAAAAAAGACATATCTGAGCGTTGGATTCCTAGAAAACCCATTCTCCTATCTAATGACATCATTAGGCAAGATGTGTCAAGTTTTCAGTGAGATAAAGAATACCATCCACACAACGACATTTTTATTTCAACATAAGTAATTTAAATGTAAATGTCTATATAAGGTTTGCACACACATCTTGTGTATTTACCTGGCCTAATGGCCAGTGGTAACAATTGGATGTCAGTTGCACATACAATTCCCTATTATGACTAAACTTCTCCTGTCAATCTCATTCATAACTGACATATGCTAAGTTTCAAATTTTTAACCCTCTCTATTGGCAAGTTGAAGACAAATTAGAAATGTGGGATCTGGCAGTATTAATTTCCTTTGGTGGCTTTGAACAAGTTTGGTGGCATATATCTTAAGCCACCTCATTTCACCTGAGAAGCTATACTTACCATTTAGTGCTCTAAGCAAATAGGCCTAACTCCAAAGGGACAAGGCATTCATCAGTATTGATGGTTTATTGCTTTTTGTAATTAATCAGATGTGAATACATTTAACATCACTCTTACTCATCCCACCACTACTCCAACTTTCTTGTCCCAAATTTTTTTATGATAAAGTCCAATATATATATATAACCACTACAAACTCCAGTTCATAAACTAAGATATTTCCTTATACTAGTCTTAAAACTGAAATTATGCAATTAGTATAATTAAAAGAAAAGGTTTTGAATTTTATGTCCAAGTGCAATATGAAAACAATCAACACTAAAAGTGATATCAGATGGGAAATTATGCATGCACTGTAGTCCATGAATCCAAAATTTGGAATTTCTATTACAGCGACTCCTATATCAGCGGACTACATCTTGTAAAACTACTTGGTATGGTCTAACAGCACATTAGAAATACAGTGCTGTTTTCACCACTTGACCTAGCTTTTACTACTCAGGGCAGCAAATGTTAAACGAAATGTTTTCTTTCCTTCCCCGCATTCACTCTCCTCCCTGCCATAAACAGCATCAAAACAGATTTAGTTTTTATTTTAGTTTTCTATGACTAGCTCTACATCCTTTTGGCCCAATAAGTAAACATTCACTCCATATTTTTTGAGATACAAGCTGTATCTCATCCCCAGAGTACAAAACCCAGAGGCCATCCATTTCAGTGCCCAAAACATTTTTGCCAAAAGCAGCATTAGTGGCATCTACCACAATTAAATGCTAATAGTGCTCAAGCTTTGAATTAAGATGCTGCCCTTGACCTTTGGGAGAGGTGATTTGCCATTAGGTTTATTAGAGTAGCTCTGAAGCATGTTAGAAAAGCATTTTTCTTAAATGCAAGATGGATGGGAGTCCAGATGTAATCAAGGGTGGACTCATTCAGCCCAGCTGTACAATTGAGATTTTGACAGAAGACTGATATTAGAGTCAGAGATTCATCAAATTTAAGAGCCAGAACAAACATTGAGAAAATCTCCTCCACTCTGAAAAATAAATAAATAAATCTCCATAAAGAAAAATCAGATGCAAGAATTGATTACTGTGAGGAAGTTCAACCTGTACCCCAAAAGTCAACGTTTAGTACTTAAAATAAGGGATCAGAGAGAAAGTGATACAAATTGCTGCTTTTGGTGCTACCTCCATTTTTATCAAAGGCAGTAATCTAACAAAAGAAATCATTTGTGCTTAGCAGATACTTTCTGGGAAAAATAAATTTCTCTGGTATTTCAGCTTCAAGATCTCTTGGTTACTACCTCACATCCCCCCTCCACAATTGTCATTTCTTAGTAGAGGACTGAACAGCAAAGTGAAGCAGCCTTTGGACACTGGCTACTGTCAGACTGGAATGGCGTTTGTACCACTTGACAGAAACAAGTGGAATAATCACCAGGTTTTAAATCATGAGGATAGCATAGCAACTATCCACAGCTATCACCGTTGATGAGCACAGCTCCCAATTCAATAGTGAAAATGATCTGTATCTTTGACAACACATAACTTCAGTTATATTCTTCTCCCTCTCCTTTTCTTCCCTTCCATGTACACCTCAAAGATGGAGACACTTTTACCTCTTCCACTGATGACTAGACTACAGTTAATCTCTGGATTGGTAGGAAAGTGAAAGAATACAGGTAGCTCTGATGTATCTGCCAAATCAGCTGCATATGGACTGGACACCTGAAGGTAGGGGGTGAATTTTTTTTAAGGAACCATAGAAAGTTGGACCCCTATGGTCTTAGTTTTATTCTCCTATCACAGGTTGAAAATTCCCAGAGTTTTGGAGACCAAGTCCATTTTTTACTCATAAGCTTATTTTAAATTTCCAAGGGAAAAGATTGCTAAAGAAATAATCTGTAACCTTGGAATTCCTACAAAATTTGAAGTCAACTCACTATATTTCAGCACACATCTGTCCAGCATGGACAGTGGGCAAGGAGGCAGGATGTTGTGGTTGAAAGGACATAAGACTTATAATCAACAAGCTCTGAACTTGAATCCCAGGTTAGCCAATTGCTGGCTATTTATACTTGGGTTGTCGCATAAACCTTTGAGCCTCTCTTTCATTATCTTTAAAATGAAAACAATGACCTGGATTATAGAATTGTTCTGAACACCGAATGAGGTGGATATGTGCAGAAGGTCCCAGCAACATCAGTTATGACCATTTTAGTTACACTTATACCTTTTCACCCCTCCAAGAGCAATACTGAATATAAATGGGAAAGTATAGCTTGACTGAAGAAGCAGTTTAAATGAGCATCATTTCCTAATGATTTCAGAGAAGGGGCTATGTAAAGTCTTTTTAAAGTTAGCCACCCTTCTCAAGTAATCCTTCACTTTATTTAAAGTGGTTTTTTAAAATCCTTAATCCTCTTTTATAAGTGGCTCGTATTCCAATCATGGATATTGCCTCATGAATTCTTCCTGACCTGGAATGAAAATGTGCATTAAGGAGAAAAAGATTGCAACCAGTATATTACATTTATGGTTTACTTTGCCAGGGAAAACATGGAATGGTTTTTATTTCCTTAGTGGATCCAGCTTCCCCTTGTTATTCACTATTAATTTTTTTGTGAGTAGGAAGCTGACATTTAGATATATTCTGCCTCATATTGGCTGAACATTATTCGAGGGTTTTCAACAAACTAAAACCTCCTCCTTTGTTTAATTACATGCTTATCTTATTACCCCCAAACATGTTTCTAGGTTATAAAATGTCCTGAGACCATTATTGCAGGGCAGGGGGTAGGAAGTGATTAAGATAGTAGAGATACAATACAGTTATTTGTCCCAGGCACTTGGATCAGCATGCTTATTCTTGTAAAAAACAACTTTCTAAGCTCAAAGACTGGATTGGAAATCTTTTTTATCTTTAAGGACAAAAATTGCAGGTTCTATGGTTATTTTGCTTCCCACTAGATCATTGGCTTAGTTTCATTTGTCTTTGTTTTCACATCACTTACTGTAGTGAAACACAAAAATTTATTTTAAAAGAAAAGTAATTCTAAAAAGGTGTTTAGCTTGATATCTGCTATGCATATTCTAGAGCTATTTCCACAACTTCATTACTTTTTTGTTGCTATAGGTTTTAAATGAGAAATATATTGAGTCTTATTCCCCACTGACTATAGCTTTGGTGTATTAATATAAAGACAGAGAGTGTATTAATCATATTTTTTTAATTGTTGTATATTTTATGATGCTTTGACATCTTGGTGGTTTGTGGACCTGGGGAGGGACCGCCCCTATCAGCTAGTTCTTAGAGACAGCAAACAACTTATCCTGAGAAAGCTTTTGCTATGCAAACAAACCTATCCCAAGGCCATACCTCCACTTGCCCCTTTTATCAAGGTCCTACAGTCCAGAACACTAACTCCCTGCCCTAAAATACCCCAGGGCCAGGTACTAGACTGCTAAAAGCCACCCTACAGCCCAGAAATTGAATTGAAATTATTCAAAATAACCAGTTCTAAACCTGCTCACCTTTCCTGTCCTGTTCCTGTTCCATAGGCTTTTGCCTTTGTTTTCCCCTTGCTCCTTTGCCTCCTGACTGATCTTGGTGCTTCCCCATGTGACCCTGAAACAGGAGGGAAGGAGGCAGGGCACAATCTTTGAAAGAATGACATAGCCCAAGGACATGACATAAACTGATTAGAACCAAATGGGTCCAAGATGGTGGACAAGTCAACTTTTTCCACTAGACTTTGAGCCTCAGTATACGCTCACATCAGCAAGCTAAATGACACACCCACAGGCACCATGACAGGTCCAAGACTGACCATAAGGATCAAAAAATGGACGGTAGCCCAATTCCTGGAAATCCCCGCCCCTTCCTAAAATAGCTGGAATACTCCTCCCACTCATTAGCCTATGAAATTACCCACCCCTATAAAAACTGACAACCCCATAGCCTGGTGCCTTTCTCACCTTTTGAGATGGCCCACACTCTGTCTTGTGGAGTGTGTTTCTCTCTAAATAAATCCATTTCTTACCTATCACTTTGTCTCTCACTGAATTCTTTCTGTAAGTCCTGAGACCAAGTGTGTGATATCAGTTGGAAGACTCTGGGTTTTGGCCAGATTTGAGTCCTGGCCTCGTGGGTTCAAGTCCCAATCTGAGGTACATGGTTTCAGCCCTGGGTGGCATGGCATGCTCCTCCTCCTGGGAACCTTAAACTATCTTTTCAATGGCAGTTGTTTCCTGATCCATTGACCTCCTAAACCTGAATAACAATAAAACCCATACTTTAGAACAGGAGAGAGAAAAGAAGAAGAATGAGAAGACAAAGATGAAGAGAGAGAAAAGCAGAAGAATGAGAGACAAAGATGAAGATGAAGAAGAAGGAGGAGAAAAGAGAAAAAAGGGAAGCAAGGGAGGAGAGAGAGAACAAAGGAGGGGAGGAAGAGAGAGATAAGATTTGTCTTTGCAAAGCTTTTAATCCAAATGGGAAGGACAGGACCCAGCATAATGCATTTAATAATAGAAATAAACTGAATATTTACTAAGTAAAGGACAACAGGGTGGCAGAGTTAAGACTCTTCATAAGACAGCAAAAGTTAATTGTATTTGTACACAATATTGCATGGAAGTTGAAATCAACAGACTGTTAATAGTAATTAACATTTAACTTGAAATCTGAAGGTCCAATTTTCCCATCTTTAAATAAAGAAAATTAGTACAATAGCACCTACTCTGCATGGTCATTCTCTTCCTTTTCTATCAATATCTCTCACACTAAATTAAGTATATCATGTAAAGGGACTTCTATGTCACTCAGTAGTAAGGTGACAATAGGATACTAAAGGATTTTCCAAGGAAAAAGACTGTATAATCTCCATCAATAGTGAACACGGGGATTAATTTTGGAGACATCAAAAAGTATCTTAGAGATTATAAATTACGAGGTCTGGATTGAGGTAGTTACTTTATTTTTTTTTAAAGCTCTACAGTTCTTTATCCATTTATCTGATGATGGACACTTAGGTTGTTTCCATGTCCTGGCTATTGTAAATAGAGCTGCAATGAACACTTTGGTACATGACTCTTTTTAAATTATGGTTTTCTCAGGGTATATGCCCAGTAGTGGATGTTGCACATATATACAATGAAATATTACTCAGCCATAAAAAGAAATGAAATTGAGTTGTTTGTAGTGAGGTGGATGGATCTAGTGTCTGTCATACAGAGTGAAGTAAGTCAGAAAGAGAAAAACAAATACCATATGCTAACACATAAATATGGAATCTAAGAAAAAAACAAAACAAAACAAAACAAAAACAATGGTCATGAAGAACCTAGGGGTAAGACGGGAATAAAGACACAGACCTACTAGAGATTGGACTTGAGGATATGGGGAGGGGGAAGGGTAAGCTGTGACAAAGCGAGAGAGTGGCATGGACATATATACACTACCAAATGTAAAATAGATACCTAGTGGGAAGCAGCCACATAGCACAGGGAGATCAGCTCGGTGCTTTGTGACCACCTAGAGGGGTGGGATAGGGAGGGTGGGAGGGAGGGAGACGCAAGAGGGAAGAGATATGGGAACATATGTATATGTATAACTGATTCACTTTGTTATAAACAGAAACTAACACACCATTGTAAAGCAATTATACGCCAATAAAGATGTTAAAAAAAAAAAAGCTCTACAGTTGATTCTGATATGAACTCTCCATTGAGAACCCTTGAAATAGTTTTTCTTAGGAGGTATATTTGTTGTATGAGATTATGATACTGCCATATTTCTAATCATTCTTTTTTTGTAAATTCAATGAAATTTTATTTCATACCTACAAGGTACCATGTACTAAGCTAGGCACCAAAGATACAAAAAATGAGATGCAATTCATGATCTCAGAGATGTCTTTAGTGAAAGACACAAATGTCAAAATAAATAACTATTAAGAGAAAGACATGTTATTATATTAACATATTTACTGTGCAATGGAAGCTCAAAGGAAGTAGCTCTGCCATGACCCTACTATGGCTTCAGTTGCAACTAGCTTTTTTACTGCCAAACATAAAGAACATTTCAGTACAAGCTATGAATCTTTTGCTTTCAAGCAGCTAATCTTTACTAGTAGTTCCCAATCCCTAATAGGTCCCAGTGCATAATACCATTGCCAAAAGGCCTGGTTCAAATCTCTGAGCACAGCCTCTCAGACTGGAGGATGCCTGAGTTCTAATTATGAATTCTTCTGTACCCTTAGTTATATTGTCCCCAGTGGATGATTTCTTAATACCCATGACCTAGTTCCCCAGTCTATAAAACTGGCATAGTAATATTTACCTGCTTTTTATGATTTGATATTCAGCATTTATATAGCATTTTTATTTGAAAGAGGACTTATAATCATTACTTAGTTTTTTCTAACTAGCTGTGCCTGCCTCACAGGGATGGCATTAAGGTTAATGAGTTAATGTTGGCTAATGCTTTGTAGATGAGAAGACATTTCCACCATTGGACAATAGCTTACTTTGGCATTATGGAGTTTCCCAAGCTTGCTTGCTGTCAGGGGCAACACTGGGGGTGTGCAGTGCTCTCTCCCCCTACCTCTCTTAAACAGTTCACCAGCAGAACACAGCACTGATTCAGAGAAAACATTTTAAACATACTTATGTCATGTAAGAGAAATCCTTCAGGTGATCATGTAAGAGAAATGCTTCTGGTGATTAGTACAAACTAGGTGGGCAAAGCAGAACCACACTCCCAAGGATCCAAATGTTTCACCTCCAAGTTCTTCCTAACAACAGTGAAATGGTTGGTCAGAGCCAAGGGTGTTGGACACTCACCAAGTCAACAGGAAATACAGAATTACAAGTGTTTGTATTGCAACGTGGGAAAAGCACATTTTCCTAATTATGTAGCCAGTAAAAATGTCCATCTCTATTGATTTATTCATTCACTTACTAAGTAAATTGATACCTCTTTAGATGATGTGTGCTATATAGCAGTATGTTTTTTTGTTTTTGTTTTTTTGCTTTAAACATAATCAAACCTTTGACTAACATTGTAATTTTGTGGAATCCATCCTAAGGAAATAATAGGAAAATGGATGGTATTATTTATGATTTTGAAAAAGGTAAAGGCATAAATATCCAACAATTAGAGAACAATTTTTTAAATTGTATAACATACATAAAATGAAACATTTTTAAGCATTTAAAATTACATTAAAAGATGTTCATTGATAAAGAGAAATTTTCTAGATAAAATTGTAAAAATACAAGACAGAATATGCCTTCTGATCTAATTTATATGCATCAAAGTTTGTTAACTCTGGGTAGTAGAATTATCAGTGAATTTCAATTTCCTCATTTGATATTTTGACCTTGCTCAATTTTGCAATTTTATATAATAAGCAGTCCTGCTTAACTAATCAGAAAAATTATGGTAGTTTAATGCCAGTTCTGAGACAAGCACTCGTTCATTCAGCCCCTCTCCTACTTATAATGGTATTATTATGAAGACATGCTATTATTTATAATGGTTACCACTTACTTAGCATTGGCTTGTGTGATTACAGGTATCATCTCATTGTAAGGCTTTAAAAGTGACCTCTCCATCACAGTCTACCCACGTGAACCTTAAAAAAATTATTTGATTATAGCACATTCTAGGAAAACCCCATCCACCAACACCCATCTTGTATTACAGTTATTTTTAGAGATACTTTCTATCTTAATTTGATTTCTAGATTTTTAGGAACAAAGACTATGTTCTGTACATCTTGTATCCCACATTTCCTCGGACTGAATAAATGTCAATACAAAGAATTGTTCCCATACAGTGTCATCTTATCTAACTGGACATAAATCAGCCTATTTTATACCTGTATCTACCTGAAAGGCCTGAAATTCACTTCTTATTGACTGGCAGGCCTAAAACCAACTTATCTTCTCTTCCATCAATTCATTCATTCAACAAATTTTCAGTGACCACCTACTATGTTCCAGGCACTTTACTAGGCACTGTGTAAAGAGTAATGAAAAAAAAAAAAAGCAGAGTCTCTCCCTCATGGAACTAACACTCTTGTAAGAAAAATTGGTAATATATGAGACAAGATATGTGTATGATCAATGGTAATAAGAACAAGAAAAAAACCTAAAGCAGGGAAGAGGCACAGGAAAGGTCAGGAGAGGGGATTGAATTTTAGTATGGCCAGCAAAGGCCTCACTGAGAAAATGGGACTTTGAGAAAAACTTAAAGGTAGTGCAAGAGCAAATTATGTGAATATCTGGGGGAAAACATTCCAGAGAGACTAGTCAGTGCAAAGGCTCTGAGGTAGGTCCATGACTCGTGTGTTTGAGAGGGCAAGACCAATCTGGTTGCAGCTAAATGTAAAGGATCAATGTGTAGAAGATAAAGTCAAACGTTGACAATGGGCCAAAGTGTTTAGGGGCTTGCAGACCACTGTAAGGAATTTGGTTTTATTCTGAAAGGAAAAAAGAGTCACCAGTATATTATGAGCAAAGGAGTGACATGATGATGTGTTTTATCAGTAAAACTTTAACTTCTGTGCTGCAGACAGACAGGTAGGGCAAGGATAGAAGCATTGGAAGGCTTATAATCCAGATGAAAAACGATGGTGGTTTAGACCAGAGTGAGAACTGTGAAGGTGCTAAGAAATGGATTTTGCAGAGAACTTGCTGATGAATTGGATATTATTTGCAATAAAAGGAATCCGAATACCTCCGAGGTTTGGACATAAGCAACTCAAATGGTAGATTTACCATAAACTGAGATAAGAAAGATAAGAAAGATTGTGAGTGGAGGTTTGGGGAAAATATCATGAGATCAGGTTGGGTTGTGTTAAATCTAAAATGAGACATCCAAGTGGAAATGTTGAATTGACAGTTAGATATACAAGTTCAGGGGTCAGAGATGCGTTCTGGGATGGACAAAGAGATGTGAGAGTCAACAGTGTATAGATGGTGCCTGAAGCCATGAGATCGTCCAGCATTACTTATTATGAAATAATAAGTAAAATGTTCTAAGAAGTCCCTCTTCCCTCACAGTAGAAAAAAATTATAGTCACACTTCTTTTATTTGCAGCAAGAGGTTCACTGCCCTAAAATCCCAGGAACACCAGGGCTCCCTAGATCTCCAGCTGGAACTTTCACCACTAGTACCAGACTTTACCAGTTAGAGTTCTTATTATCCTCCACTACTCTGGCCTTACCACTAATGGCAAGAAAGTAGCAAAGTTGAAAATAAGTTTGGCCTGTATCAACTAGATCACAAGCTTTGCCATCAGTAGGAACTTGTTAGAAATACAAAATCCTAGGCCCTATTCTAGACCTATTTCTTATATACACTACAGTTTGAGGAGTGTTGTACTAAAGAATATTAGGACATAGGGAGGTTCTAGAGCCTCTGGGAGGTCCAAAGAATCACCTTGGAGACTCTGCATGCAGGAATTACATGTAATCTCAATATCAGGATGCTGGTGGGTGTGCCTTCAACATCTCTCACCCTGTGGGAATGGTCATCACATCTCTCCCTTGAGGATGCCCAGCAAAGAATACACCCACTGGAAGTTCTGCTATTGCTGCATCCAAAGTTTTAATATCAGTCTGAGACCATGGTGGTGAGTTTGATTTGCAGAACATAGATCACTGGAAGCTAGGAAAATGAGATACAGCTTATGTTTTGTGGTGGAAGGACTCATAATGTGGAAAATGCTTTCAAAAGATCCTGGTGGAGGCTTCCCTGGTGGCACAGTGGTTGAGGGTCCACCTGCTGATGCAGGGGGCGCGGGTTCGTGCCCTGGTCCGGGAGGATCCCACGTGCCATGGAGTGACTGGGCCCATGGGCCATGGCCGCTGGGCCTGCGCGTCCGGAGCCTGTGCTCCACAACGGGAGAGGCCACAGTGGTGAGAGGCCCACGTACCGCCAAAAAAAAAAAAAAAAAAGAAAGATGATGGTGGCCACAAATATAATAAATATCCTAAGGACTGAAGTTAGATACTGGGAAAATATAGATAAAATATAAAAGCCCCGTATTTGGGGTGGAGTCAGAGATAAAGACATACCTAATTCAGATATATGGACAAACAGTAGGCTAACTCAGATATATGGCAATAGTAGGTTAAAAAAAAAAAAGTCTGAGCAAGATTGAACCAGAAAATCTGAGTCTAAAGATAGATTCTAAGTCAGCAGTTAGGGCCAAGAACTGAAGAGAAGAAGGTGTGGTGGTTTTGGTTTTGGTTTGCATCAACTTGGTGAAGCTGGAACTCTATTTCCCAGAATCCTGTTCCTATGTGGTTCTAGGTGGGAATTGGCCAGAAGAGAAATTGGCATTAGGTACAGGGGTCATAAATGACACAGAAGCCATTACTCTCTGAGAGTCAGTGCTTAGATGCAGTAAGAGATGGAAGCACAGGCGCTGTGGGGTCCAGCTTGTTTTCCCTTTCCCCCACTCCAGACTTAGCTTTTCTTCCTGACATTTGGCCTGATTGATCACTGGTGACTGCGGGTCCATCCCCCGATGCAGAGATGATGGCCTTCTCTTTTCTTTCCACCAGCTCTCCTGTGTGTGCACTCCTGGAGATGTACCTGGATGGATGTACCTGGCTTTAGGAGGGTTGCTTAGCAAATATTCTCTGATCCTCCAACTCCCCTTTCCAGACCCTATGTCTCTAGCTTCTCCTACAAATGTATAGACTGTATTCCTATAAAAAAATACCCTTATTTCATAGTATTAACTCCTAGTGCCTCTGCTTCACCAACTGAATCCCGACTAAGTTACTGCCACCAGAATTGGCTCCAGTGGACAGAACTACATGCTACGATGGGAATCAGGAACTACTGCTCTGCTAAAATTGGATTTAAAGGCACTAGTGACCCTGTGCTCATTGGTAAAGAGGACACTCGTTGTCCCTGGCATGCTATGGCAGGACAGTTATTTAAATCGTCATCTATCACCACTTATAATCAAATACTTACAGTACATAGGTTTCAAATGAACAAGTAGTTGCAACCAGATAATATTTTAGTGGAAATAAAGAATACATTGGGTTGGTTTGTCACTTCTTAGTGCACTGCAGAGCGTGGACAAAGAAAATCATGAACACACAAGCCTATAAATTCCCAACTCCAGGTCTGGGGAAGGGACTATGAAGCTCTTAGATCTGTGTCAACTTGGCTAAGTTATAACTATGTTTCCTGGGAGGGGCCGGGGGGATGCATCAGAGGAAATCCACTAACCAGCTCTCCTGAAGCAATGGTGCAGGTGGCCAAGTTGGACTCTGCAGGTGAATCTGGGGCCCTAGGCTGTCCAGCTACAAAAGTGGACCCATAAAGGGAAGCTGGTGAAGTCCAAAGAAAACTGTTGCCTCTGCACTGTCACTGTTTCTGAAGCCTCAGATCCAAAAATCAAATTCTAATCCCACAGGTGGCTGAATTACAATGCAAATTGAATTTACAGCCTCACACGGGCTCTAATGTTCAATGTGCTTTGCTATTTGCTTTCAGTATGGGAGCTGTGTTTTATAAGTATATATCAATAGAAGGATGGATGAGAAGTAATCACGAAGTCATATCCCTAGGAATAGAAATAATTTTATTTATTTTTAAAAGTTCCAAGAATAATTTACACAATCAAATAAGAATATAATGAATATGAATAAATGCAATTCACTTAAAATAAAGGGATAGGAAGGTTGGATTGGATTTCAAACTTGTCATTTGATTCTGTGTTAACAAATTAGCTGATTCACTGTATTTTCCACATTTTACAGAATTATGAAATTTTAGAGTGTGGAGAGGCTGTAAAGCTCTCTATGTTTTAGCCATATACATAGTCTCTACGAATTCTTATTCTACTGCTCCATGTGCTTTGACTTAGGTTGCTAAATTTGTTCTGAAGATTTAGCATACTAGAGTGTAAAGTCACAGTAGAAATGATCAGCATTGAATTTTGGACAATAGTTACCTGTGGATTAGGTATAAAAGTGGGGAAGGTACACAGGAGGTTTCCACTGCATTTATAATGGTTTATTTCTTAACTAAGTGCTAGAAACAGTTATTTGTTCTGTTACTTTATACCATTATTTTATATGACTGAAACATTTTACCAAAATAAGATGGTAAAAACAGATTTAGCCTGGGCCTTATAAATAGGTTTTTCTTTATTTTATCTTTGGTACAAAGATTTTAATAAAAGACATTTTAAGTTGGATAAAAGGCTTCCTCACAGCTAGCCAATGAATTATAGAAAGCAACTGTCAGGAAATCTGGTTTCTGCAGAAATTCTTTTCAAAATTTGCATCAAGTTTTATAGATAGAAAATCTTGAAAAAGATATTATTTGAACAGATTCAAAATAAAGACTTATTCTGGCTGCAAGCAGTGCATGAAATTGTCTTCCTTTTCCTACCCCATCCAGAGAAGAAACAACAGTGACTTTGAATGATAAGAACTGGATTCTTGCCAGAACTCTGGCCTCTGAGAACTGTAAGGCCCCAGCTCAGGGAGGGCTCTGAAAGGCTTTTGCTGACTCGAGAAGTACCAAAGGGAAGGGGAGGGAACTGGCACTAACAAAAAAGAAAAAATAATCAGTCATCGTTGTTCCTTCTTATCATGAAGTATCCTTAAGGAAGAGAGAATGAGAAAGAAGAATGGCTCTCAGGAATATTTAGAGCATCTATTTTTTTAACAATAAATCAAAACAGTTCTAATTTTCAGAACTGATTATATTTTGGTCACTTTTTAGCTCAGGCTTTAGGACTTCTACAGACAGCATCTCCTAAGCATGCCTCAAACAGCTTGTTCAGATACACATGGCTTTTGTTTATTCCTATTCGCCTTGGTTTTCACATTTTTATATATGGCCTCAAGAAATGACTTTGATGCGAATTTTTCTGGGAAAAAATGAATAAGTAAATACAGAAGTCATATATACATAAAATGCAAAAGTATAAATCAATGGGACCCTGAAGTGTTTTCCAAAAACCTATGTTCTCTGATATTTTTTCCAAGCAAGATTCTATTTCAACAGCAGTTTTGTGTCTCTTGACTACTGAAGTATGCTAATTTCTGGACTCATGAATTTGTCAAGTGTTTATTAGTTACACTGTAAAATGTTATAACTATAGAGACAAAATGTCTAAGAGTTGCAAAACCATTTTAATAACAGCATTTTATCCTTTCCCATGAGAGTATGACGTGAAGTCTAGATCAACCTTACGGCACATCTTTCTCAAGGTGGCTAATATATTACTACCCGCTACCCTGGAAAATTCAATTGTCCAGAAGACTTTTGTTTTATTCTTTGGCTAGGCAGTTTTTTTCTTACTTCCCAAATTACTCTGTTTCTTCATGGAATTTTGCCCTGACATTTTTCTTCTGTTTGAATCACTTGTACTTCAAGGTGGGTGGGCACTGGGTTTCAAAATATTCTTTTCGGGAAACACACACACATGCACATGCGCACACACACACACACACACACACACATATATATGGTTTGAAAGCAGGATTTCACTTTAGCTGCCAAGCTATTACTGAATAAATAGTCTTCATATAATTTATGGTCATCTGGTGCTACTCGAATAACTGTACCATCTATTCTAAACATTTAGAAAATTTTCTAACAGAAAGAACTATAATAAATGCAGAATGAATTCTGTCCTGACACTTCTTCCCTCCTATCCCTTATACTCAGCAACTTTTCCCTTAAACTCCCTGTAAGGCTTTCGGCAATCAAAATGCTGATTCAGATTTACCAAAACTTTCAGTGTTTGTGGATAAAATATATATCTCATAAAATAGTGCTGGCAAAATAAAAACAATTCCAGGTTTTGAATTCTTTTTAAGTGAGATCTTCATACTAATAAGAATCATTAAGAATATTAATGATTTTGATGCACGAAGAGAGAGATGTGAGGGACAGAAACTTTTATCAAGTCAGATGGGCTAAGACTGAGAAACATCTGCTTCTACTCCTGCCTTTTCCCCAGAACCCTGGTGCACTTTTTTGATCTACAATTTGGGTGCAATTCCTTAGCCACTAACACATATTCAGTAGGAAAACTAGTAAACTTTCTTTTAATCTCTTTGAAGGAAGTTTCTCAGTTAGGAAATGAGAAATGGAAAAGTATATGGAAAGGAAGGTAGTTTAAGTGTTTTGTTCTGTTTTGTTTTGTTTTAGCTGACAGACATTATAGCATGTTTGTATCTTTATAGAATTGTGTAACCATAGAAGACAAATTTTATAGATTCCAGGAAAGAGGCGAAAATTGCTGCAGTGGTGTCCTTGGGAAAAGGAGAAGAGAGGGCATCTAGTGCACAGTCAGAAAAATTAGGCAGAAGGAGTGTGGATATTTCTTCCATAGTAATAGTTAGACACTAAACTTATAGATACAAGTGCTAGTTTGTTGGCAGATATGGTGGTGGAAATATACGATATGATTTTAGAGATACAGAAAGCAAAGTAATCAGCTGAAGGTAGAGATGTGAGAAGAGGTTTTGGAGGCTTAAGAGGAGAAGGAATGACATAATCATCTGGAAGAACCATGGAATGAATAGTCTAGGGACAGGACGTAGGATTGCCTGGAAGCTCTGAGAAGCCACTTGAGGGTGGCAGTCATGAAATGAAAGGGAAACCAGGTGGCATGGTAGGGTCTTTTCTCCAGCCACACTCAGCTGTATGGATGCAGGGTTGAATTTGTGCAGTTAGGATTTTCTAGATGAGCAGGATGAAGAGAAAGTGGAGCAAGGTGGTGGAGGTAGTGACTAGGATGATGGTGATAATGAAGATGGTGAAGAAGGACAATGGAATGGAAGTTGGGTAAAGAGGGAAATAAGGACAAGAGGGAATGGAAAACAATGAAAGAGTAGAAGGATCAAATAGGGTTAGGGTTAGGGTATAGGCTGTTTCTCCCAGTGGGTCCAGAGAATTCTTCGAGCCAAGTTCTCAATGAAGTAAGTTGTAAAGAAAGGAAGAGGGAGTCAGAATGTATGATGCTTAAAATTATTATCATAAAGGAGATGCTGTTATTGATAATTAAAAAGCCCATGTATGGTATGCATGACCATAGAAGTCAACAACTGATGTGTGATGGAGGACAAGAAAATTAGAAGAGAGGAAATTTGAGGGAAGGTTATTAGAAGGACTGTCTACATGGATATTGAAATACCCATGAATTTTGAATGGAGATGGAGAGCCAGTAAACAAAAGCTAAAATTCTCGAGTCATAAGGGAGAGCGACCAGAGCCCTTTGGATGACCTCAGCAAGGAGGAAGTGTAGATAGCAGTACCAGGCCACAAGCAGAAAACGTGAAGGGTATTGGGAAAAGGAGAAATGGTGAGTTGTAAGGGTCATGAGAGCAAGGACACCGACCCCACCCCCCAGGCCCACAGGTACAGGCATACAGAATGAGAAAAACAGTCACATCATTTAGAATCTTCCTTGAATTTCTGGAAGAATTTCTACCTTTACCTTGCTAATATGGCCTGATATACGAATCTTTATCATTGTTTTCTCTTTCTGGGTTTAATATTTTCTCCCTCTTTCCATAATTGTGCTATACTTACAATTACATCATCTCCTAATATTTGTCAAACTATGAGAGCTCGGGATGCAGAATCGGAGGCCTGAATTAACCAACCAATTCACACAGTCAAAATTGAGTTTTTGTGTTTGGTTCTTGTTTTCTTAAATTGCTTTAACTTTCTCCAGTCTTGGCACCAAGGGGTGGCTTGAATGTGGGGAGGGGGCTTGAGTCCCACACACAAAAGCTATCTATCAATTGCCTTAAGTAAAATGAAATAATATTTTTCAATATGGTAGCTTGAACAGGGAGATCAGCTCGGTGCTTTGTGACCACACAGAGGGGTGGCATAGGGAGGGTGGGAGGGAGACGCAAGAGGGAGAGGATATGGGGATATATATGTATAGCTGATTCACTTTGTTATAAAGCAGAAACTAACACACTTGTAAAGCAATTATGCTCCAATAAAGATGTTAATATATATATATATATATATATATATGCAGTCGCTTGATGTGTCTCAATGTTAATAAGGTGTGAACAAAAGCATCTGGAAATAGAAGGCTGCTATTTCAACTGATCTGTAACATAAAAATCATTTTAGAAACAGAGCAAATTTATTTAGAAAAAAGAAAAATGTGCTTGCCATGCAAATGCAGCTCCCCATCACAAGTTCCAGTTTTCTAGCCCAAACCCACTATAAAAAATTCTGTAGTCACTATTCACTGTTCACATACTTTCACTAGTAGGTGGCATGGGTGTAGACACAGCTTACATTTGAGATATAACAATTCAATTTGTGACTATAAACTTGATCTATCTTGAAATTCATCCAAATGAATTTAGTTACAAAAAGTACTGGAAGATTCTGTGTTTGTGCAGTTGTGTGAATTGAACCCTAAAATGATGTTATAATGAGGTTTCAGAACATTGTGTGTTTTAATAAATACTTCAAAGTGAGTCCTTTGGAAACATTTTTTTCTTTACTAAAACCATTTGTAATAAGCTTACACTAAATGGAACTTAACATAAATAAGATTCTAAGAATCAGTGGGGTGGACAAGATCAGCTAAAGTCTCTTTCTGGCACTGAAATTCATGATATACTTCTTACAAGACCCAGGATAGTCCAAAGCAAGGGAAAATGCACTGTTCTAATGTATTTGACTTGGCTTTGGAAATAGGAATTTAGAAGAACTGTTGGCCACCCTGCTTAGGAGGACCAGGTGATGGCAGGTGTGGGAGAAATGTGGCAACGTGGAGGGGGTTGAGATAGAGACAAAACAGGGGAATAAAGTTGGGAAGGAAAACCAACTCCACAGGACCCCCAGCCATGGAGCATGGCAGTGATGACCCTCCAGAGCCCCACGCCTGGGATTTGGTCAAGCGTGTGTTTAGAAAATGGTAGCTCAGATACAGACAACGTGTGGGCTTCCCTGGTGAATGAATATGATAGACTGCCCCGGAAGTTTCATTTAGGAATTTAAAGAAGGAAGACATTTGATTTCTTTGTAGATCATTAGGTGGGTCATTAAATCATTTATGGCTTAATTTCCATGTCAAACCCTCAATTTTACTCACATACACACACAGACAAGCACACAGATTACAGAACAGATTTAATTTTCACAGGTGTTTTAGCCAAAAACCTCCTAAGTGGTTACAACACTGAGAACATACATAAACTCTGCTTTAGAATATATTGTGAGGGTAAAGAATTGATTTTTAATTCATTTTGTGGGTCTCAGAAGTCAAGTGTGCAACGCAAAGGGAATATAAATAACATACCATAACATACCACCACCAAGTTAATGACTAAATGCTGAACTAATTTAACAAAATCTAATATTGAAATATATATATTGTATGTAAATTCCATATTTATGATCACAATAAACTTATAATAAAATCCCAGGGCACGCCTGTGGTCTTATTATTAAGTTTCATTTCCATCTCCAACTGCCTACTTTTAGAAATATGTAACATTACCTTGAGCCATTTGGATTTTATGTGGCAACTGCATTTACCTTAACTCTTCCCTGGAGGAAGATTCAATCATTATTTCACTCTGAAAGAAATGGATTTCTGCATCATAATGAAGTAAAAATGATTAAATGTGAATTGAATCACTTAATCCTTCTTCTTGGGTCAAAGGGCAGAATTATCAACCCTGTTAAGTGCTATACATGAAATCATGCTCCAGAACTTAGACTTATAAAGAGTTTTAAAATGATGCATCTCGAGAAATGGGTGGCAAGACCCCAAGTCTATGACCAGAAGCAAAAGCTTCAGGTGGTATGATGGAGGTAAGCTCACCAACCTGTATTAGTTAACCAGACATGTGTGAACCATCCATACAGATCTTTAAAACAACCCTCTATGACACTATGTAAGTCAGCTTAATAGAATGTCTTATGTCGGCGTGTTTCTAAAGTGAAGATTGCTTTGAGCATGTGTAGTTGTAGAACCAACACAAGACCAACAGCCCTTTCCTGGTGCATGTGTATTAGGCCACCCTTTCGTGGCAGATGTAAATTCAGACCAGAAAAAGTCCTTCCACATGAGTTTGCTGCATTCCAGGGTGCCCTGTGCACAATGATCGAGAATGGAAAGTAAAATGGTGAGAGAGAGAGAGAAAGAGAAAATAGTCTGGAGAATGGGATAATCTGGGTAGGAATACAGACTCTTCTTTTTAGGAGCTGTGTGACTTCCATTGGATCACTTACTCTCTCTGGGTCTCGTTTTCTTCATGGAGATAACACTTGCCATGAAGAACATTAGAGAGATTACGAGACAACACAGGAAAAGGAGGGCAGACGCCCGCTGCGCAGAGAGTGATAGCTGTTGATGTCATCATGCCATGCACAGAACAGTGACCAGCGGGCATTTGGGGGAGGCAGTGCCATCTGCGGGAATGCATCCATTCTGAACCAGGGACTCTCGAATTGGCAACAGTAAGGTGAAGTCCCAGGATGCACCATAGCCCAGCACATCATCTGGTTAGTGGCCCTTGTGCTCTCCAGGGTCCCTGGTGGCATGATACATCACACAGTCACCCTTGCACTAGGAACTTGAGTGTTCTCCATCCTCTGAATGATTTTGAATGGCCAGATTCTCAAACAACTGGAGGGCTTCATGCCTCTTTCCAGATCCGTATCTGCCTTCTTCTGAGGAGAGAATGCCTGGGAGTCCAAGCTCAGGATGGAGTCAAAGATGGGTGGAATTGTGTCCCCATTGCCCACTCCCCACGCAGTGTTGAAGTCCTAGCCCCCAGCATCTCAGAATGTGACCTTATTTGGAGGTAGATTCTTTAGAGAGGTTATCAAATGAAGATGAGGCCTTTAGGATGGACCAACATGACGAGTCCAACATGACAAGTCCTCATAAAAATAAGAAATTTGGACACAGATAGGCATAGAGAATGGACAATGGATGTAAAGACCCAGGGAAAAAGTAGCCGTCTACAAGCCCAGGAGAGAGGCCTGGGATGGCTCCTTCCCTCGTAGCCTGCAGAAGGCCAACCCTGCCAACACCTTGATTGCAGACCTCTAGCCTCCAGAGCTCTGGGAAAATAAATTTTCTGCTGTTTGAGCTACCTGGTGTGTGGTACCTACTCTGTGACACTAGCCCTAGCAAACAAACGCAGAATCCAAGGGGGGAAATGTAGTTCCCGCCCTTTCTTGGTTCCTGAGCTTCCCTTCCCAGAAAACACCACTCCCTCCCAGACTCTGAAACTGTGATACTTTCTACTGACAATCCTCTAGGCCCGTTGCTTGTAGCTGTGCTCCATGGGAACTCTAGAGAGGAAACTTTAAAACTCACACTGTGAATAATGACACAAATGCTCAATTAGCAATGACAACATATATCAGAGTTGAGGTTCCATTCCCTGAAAACACCTCAGAATCACCCCTCAAACTGCCTGGGAGTTGTAAATTATTAACACATTTATCTAGAAAGCATAACAGCTCACTATTATGAGGAATCTGTGTCTGTGGGATTTACCGGTCATTCAGAGTTCCGATAATTTACTCTTTGTTCTCTAAAGTAAATATATGCAAGTTACATAAATCAAACCTAGTTTGAAAGCAATATTTTTCCTCAAAGAAAAAGCAGCATGTTTCTCCCAGCACCCCACTCCCTCTCCCACATATATATATACACAAAGATGCTAGAACCAGAAATTTAGTATTTGTATACATTTTGTGAAATTTTATCTTCTACCTTTCTAGTTAACTCCAGGTCATAGCAATGTACATTTACGTACAGATACAAACAAAGCATTTGTCATTTACACTTTTCCTTTGAAAATAAAATATCTTAATTTTTATCTAATACATCACAAACGCTTGAACAAGTTGGTTTTAATTAATGTCAGAGAGTCTATAGAGAGATGCGTTGGAAAGTTTTGAAACAAGGAATGTAGTTAAAAACAATCTTGATTTTTCACTCTCACAATGTGTCTGCCACATACAGTTAACACTTTCAGATAATCTGCTGTTGGCTCACTATAAAAATTGGGAGATTTTGTTCCTTTCCTCCCAAAGCATTTGACTACCCCTTTATTGCCTAAACAGTACATAACCCAAATTTAGAAAGTCTACCTTCATGTTTACATCATATTTTCAACTTGTTCCAGGGTAGACCAAAAAAAAAAAAATTCACTAAGAAGGGAAAATGACTTGTATTGTGTGGGACTTTCTCATTTCTCAAATGTGAACATATATTTATTTCAGTTTAAATAATCCCTTATAATTTGCTAATTACCATAGCAAGTTAAAACTAGTTCTATTAAGCACAATTTTCCCCTTTCTCCATATAATCTAATATAAAAATGTCATAAATGGAAAGAGTGTGGTCTTTGGAACAACGCAGAGCTGGGGTACAATTCTGGCTTTATCATTGTGTGGCCTGAGGCAAGTCTCTAAGCTTCTCTGGGCCTCAGTTTCTTTAGCTCAGAAATGAGGGTAATGTTTACCTTGCAGGGTGGCTGAGAGCACTGGAGACCATGTGTGGAGATGGAGCATCGGCTGGACTATAAGGGGCAACACTGTGAAATGCTCTGGCCGGCCGTGTTTTCCCAGCAGGACCACGCCATTAATTCCTTTCCCACGTGCTCTTCCAGGGTGACTGGGACTCTCTTCCATCAAGAAGTGGATCTACTTCCTCTCCTCTGGAATCCGGCTGGCCTCGTGCCACCTTTGTAACCCCAGGCGAGGTGAGGAAAGCCTGCAGCTTCCCCTGGTTCTCTTGAAACACTCTCCGGACCCTCCTGGACACCTCCTCTCTGAACCCAGCTACCATGTTATGAGGAAGCCCAAGCCACCTGGAAAGGGGACAGGTAGGTGTTCTGGTGAACAATCCCAATTGAACCCATTCTGAGTAATTCCAGCCCAGGTGTCAGGCTTGTGACTGAAGACATCTCCAGGTGATTCTAGCCCCAGTCCTGTGGGTCAGCCCCAGTCACTGGAGTCTTCCCAGCTGAGGCCCCACCTATCGTGGAGCTGTGCCCTCTGTGATTCCTCACCCCCAGAATCATAAGCATTGTAAAATGATTGCAGTTTTACACCTCCTAGTTTGGGGCATTTTATGTAGCAGTAGGTGACTGGAACAGTGCTGGTAGTATACTTAGTTAAAACTGTGCTGCAAGAGATTCAAAGAGGACCTCACTGCTGGGAGCCTGGATTTCCAATATTTGTGATACAGTCTGGGAACACACACCCTCTCACTGAGCAACAGCTCTTCTTAGCCCCTGGGATGCAGTGTCTACACAAGTGGGAGAAAGTGGCAACTAAACATCTGTTTCTGCAAAGCTGACTCCATACATTTTAGTCCTTGGAAAGAAGAGTAGGTCAGCAGCCCCCAACTCAGAACTGTGTTCCCTGTGTTGTCACTCAACACCTCACACTGGTTTTATGGTCACCAGATCAATGTGTTTGTCTTTAAAATGCACCACTTCCCAGAGGTGCTCTGGGACTCATTCACTCCGGGTCAGGAATGATCAAAATCATTTCCTTAGAGAAGTGTAGTTTTGATTTGGAGTAGGAGAAGGGAAGCCATTTTGGAGACCCATGGTAGCATGATAATGGGGGTTATACCAAAGTAAGGAGGGAAAGAAAGGCTTTAGGAACGTAGCTGGGAGAGGAACACTGAAATTTATCCTACCTATGTATTGGTTTAATCAACATAGATGGATTCCTTGCACGCATTGGAATTTCACCCATTCCCTGGCCTGAAAAGATGGTGCAGGTTTCCCTATGTCCAGATTTACCTCTAAGCCACTGAAGCTGCCATCATCAGAACTTCCTTGCCAAGCTAAACTGTTCCCAAAACACCCATGGTTCTCTAGTCTGGATTTCCTCACTCAGTTTGTCAGTGGGAAAAAGGAGGAAAGGTAATATGAGGGAGAGAGTAGAAGAGAAGTAAAAACACCTAAGTCTTCTACTTGCTTTCTATCCCTCTGAATGCAAACCCCTTAATTAGAGGACTGGGTCTTATGCTAGCATAATTACTACACATAACTAATATCTAATAAATTGTTAAGTGGGATTGGATCGCATCTGTGCAGTATTTTCAGAATCTCATATTCACAAGGTTTTTTAGAATATTGCACAAGAATGCCAAGGGCTGGATGAAGTAGACATGCTCTCAACCCATGGGATTTTGCACTCTTAACCTACCTTTTTAAATTTCGTTTAGAAATAGTCACATGTAGGCTTCCCTTGTGGCGCAGTGGTTGAGAGTCCGCCTGCCGATGCAGGGGATGCGGGTTCGTGCCCCGGTCCGGGAGGATCCCACATGCTGCGGAGCGGCTGGGCCCATGAGCCGTGGCTGCTGGGCCTGAGTGTCCGGAGCCTGTGCTCCGCGGCGGGAGGGGCCACAACAGTGAGAGGCCCACGTACCTCAAAAAAAAAAAAAAGAAATAGGCACATGAGTTGTACAGTGTTACAAACAAAAGCCTTCAAAATGAGACAGAAAATCCCTAATGTTGGAGCAAAAATAAAATAAAATAAAATAAAATAAAATGAAATTCTAACTTGTCACCAAAGTCACCTTCAGGGCCATATAAAGCTATTTCTCCCCCCTCAAACATATCCATTCACCACGTCGCACCTCAGGATTCAAAATCTGCATTATTTCAACTGGATCCCATTGTGGAATTATTCTCAAGTTTGCAATTCTCATAGATTGGTAGATTCTTAGCATTTCACATAACAAGTCCAAGGCATGGGCAATTTTCCCCAGTATCTCATCTAAGAGAGATGCCTCCTCCCCAGGGGATCTCCGACTTAGTTACGGGACCCCTCCACCTTTCAAGACCACTGCTCTCATCTTTGAAGAGCTCTCAATTTTTAAAACACTCTTTGTTTGAGCTGGAATCTATCTTCCTTCTGTCCCAAATACTTTATGAAAAGATTATTAATGGAATCATTCAACATTTGATTTATTTCAAGAGGAATTTATGGTAGAAGTAGAGACATTGGGTAAAACCTGATCTTGATTTATATTTTTATGTAGTTCTATAGGTGCCAGACACTCTATGGCTTTTTAAAGAAAGAGGAAGAACATAGGGAGGATTTAACCTTTAGCAGATATTCTTATTAAATTGGTAGTTATAAGCTATGTAAATTACAGTAATGAAATAGGATAACTATAAAGCAAAGTCCCCAAAAGATACAATAATGTTGATACAATGAAATATGAAACATATCTAATAAAAGCAAACATTAGTGTAAATTTAAAAAAAAAACCATAATTCTAAGCACAAAACTCTGATGCACATGCAAGCACAAAATTAAAAATCTCCAAGACAGCTCTATGTAAACTTTTATAATGCAAGATGTTTTAAAAATAAATTTGCAAAGAAAAAAGTGAGAACAAAGCAATATTCTTTGTATTCAGTTAGTAATACAGAATAAAGAGGCCATTTTTATGCTCTGAGCATGTTTAGAGGTTAAGTTTAATTTATAAATAATTTTGAAACATTAAGAGAGACGTGGGGGGAGTTTGTTCTGTAAGTTAAACAGCAATTTGATCTCAACATCATTAAAAATAAACTTTCACCTGTTACTAATTTTCTTCTTAGTTACAAAGCCATTGTTTGTTTGAATGAAAGGCAAAAAGCATCTTGATGCTGTTTATACAGTCCAAATAAGAGAACAAATTGCAAAGGCCTGTGGATGCTAAAAAGCAAATAAAGGAACTTTTCCAAGAATATGTTGAAAACACGACCAGGGCTACATAGTTATAAGTACTGGATTGTGAACCTCAAACAGCACCCCAGATAGTGCATATCTGAGTTGCAAACAGTACTGCAATCCTACATCTGAGAATAATTCTTTTGTGTGTACTATCTTTGTGTGGACTTGTAATACTGGGCTCTGAAAATTGAGCCCAGTATTACAAAAAGCCTTCCAGAACCTCTGCCAGCAAAGCAAAAAAGTACTTTGTGTGGTGTCTTTGGTTTCAGTTTTATTATTATAGGGGGTGTGTCGGATTGTGTATGTATAATTTTGTGTTTGTTTATAGTTTATGAATATGCGTGTAATTTTGGCATTGGCTTCCATTTTCAAAAGCAGCCCAAGCCCATGCCAAGAAACAAGCAGAAATAACCCTTAAAAGGGACAACATGACTTGATGGGGCCATTCTAATCTGAGCCATTCACATGAATGAAAGAATAAGTTATGACAATAGCTTCAACAGTAAGTTTTTATACTCTGGAACGAAAAGTCTAGGTCTGTTTCCAAACTGGCAGACCAGGTACAGTCTGGGAACATCCCAGCCAACAAATGATAAGACAATGATAGGAAAAAGTTCTTCTGCAAAAACATCACTTGGGTCTTGGCAAAAGCAGAATTCAGGAAAACATTCCACAGTCAACAGATAATCTGACATCTCTTATATACTAAGCCCCTTTTTAAGGCTCTACTGGAAAGAATCAGAGAGAAAAAAATGTCCAGTGATTCCAGGATATTTCCAAATGCTCCATCCATTTTCTCTCTCTCTCTTCCTCCCTCCCTCCCCCCTTACCACCTTCCATTTTCCCTCTCTCCCTCTTTGTCCTACTCCTTCTATCCTTCCGTTCATAACAGGCAACACAAGCCAGTCCTATCCATAAGATTTTCCCCAAGTCCTTTAGCTCTCAGTCAAGGCACTATATAGCTCTTTGCTCTTAAACTTCCAGAATTCGTGAATTGTGCCACTGCCTCAGTTTTATCACTGCATACTCCCTTAAGTGTCTCTAATGAACTTTTCATTGACAGAGTTTTTTCTCATTTTGCATCTTCACCTTCTAACCGCATGAGAAGCTGTGAGCACTCACTCTCGAAATCCTCTTGCATGGTTTCCATCATGCATGCCCCTCACTCTCTATGCCTCTGACAGTCTTTCCTCTGTATTTTTCTCCAGTTCTTCTACCTTAATCAACTCCATAAATTCTGGTGTTCCTAAAGAATCTCTTGACCAAGTTCTCTGTTCATTCAACTCTCTCTCACTCGGTGGCTGGTTCAATTTTACAGCCTCAACCAACAGCTCTATAAAAATGGCTTCCAAATCTTTTCCTTTCTCTGTTTTCTCTCCCAAGTTTCACTCTCATGTCTCCAACTCTACATCAAACAGTTAGACCTGGCTATTCCCTCTGCACATAAGACCCTCCTTCTGTGATGTCAATGTCTTCCATGTGCATCTGCATGTTTCACCCTCATTATCACCGCCCTGGTTCAAATGCTCATGGCTTTTTGCCTGGGCCCTGGGAAGGGCTCCCTAGTTGCTTCTAACCTCACTCTCCTCCAATTCTTCCCCTGTCCTACTGCCTAGTGCATTTTTCAAGAGTACAACCCTAACCTTATTTCTCCTTTTCAAAAACTCCCAGTACCTCTCCATCCTGCAGAATAAAGCCCAAACTCATTTCTACAGTATTCACACTACTTTCTGTGATCAATTCAATCAGTTTATCCTGACTCCCATTCCCAACCTTACCTCCCATGATTCCTCCATCATGTAGCATTCACTTTAGCTGAAATTAACTACTCAGGGTCCCTACACTTTTGCAAATACCCTCATTCATACATTTTCTTTGGCCTGGAATGCTTTTTTCTCCATCCATGTCATTTCTAAACCCCATCCCATCCTACAAACCCTAAGTAGAATATAATTGACCCTATGGAGTCCTCCTTTATCTCCCCCCACTTCCCACCCACCCAGAAGACTCCATCCTCACTATAAACTCATTGAGTATGATCTCCTCTGATGCCATTTTCTGCCTTGTGTTTGGTTATTTGTGAATATGTCCTAAATCTTCTAATAAACTTCTTGATAGCTGGAGCTATGTGTGTCCAGCATAGTGCCTGGTACATGAGAGTTTCCATTCTGTTTCATTCACTTAATAAATATTTAGGAGGTACTGTCCTGTCCTGTGCATTGGGAATGCAATGGTGAGTGAAACTCACTCCTTTATCTTATGGGGTTTGTATTTTAGATTCAAAAGAAATGTTTATTGCATAAAAGCTCTTAAGAAAAACATATTTTAAGAAAATATTTAGTTCTCTAAATGTCAATATTTTATAGAAGCAAAATTCTTATGTACTAAAGTTCTATGTAAATCCAATGCATTATTATTCATCACAGAAGGCAAGTTGGCTTCCCTTCAAGAAGGAGAGAAGAAAGGCAACAGTGTGGTTTCCCTGGCATCCTGCCCTGTGATCCTCTCTCCTGCCTTTCTCCACTCCCAACTCTGACCTTGATTTTTCCATTTTTGATCTTATTCCCCCTCTGCCTCTTGCCACATGTAACCCAGCATTCTACTGAGACCTGGCCTTGGCCTCCTAGCCTTGACCTTATCCCTTCATTGTCTGGACTGGATATAAGTCCTAACAATTTTACGAGCTTGATTATGGTTTTTTGTTTTGTTTTGTTTTGTTTTGTTTTTCAAGCTTGATTATGTTTTCTTTCTAAACAACAGATAAATGGATGACCCTGGTGAACCAAACCACACAGAGGACAATTCTGTGACCATCTGGTCTGGGACCTTGGACTCCCATACTGGCTTAATCAACAGCGTCAAAAAATAAGTAGATAAGCAAACTCCATCACTGAGTGCAACATGATGACATTCTCTGAAAACTCAAATGCACAGGACTCCATCCTGTGCCGGGGTCTGGCTGCTGCCTTAGAAGTGAAGGAAATCATGTCTCCAGTTTGAGGTTCATTCTTTTTGCTTCTTTCCTCCGAATAAATGTCATTTCCCTGGAAACAAGAACCTTATTCATCAACCGAGAATTGGGGTCATTCCTCAGTCTAACAGAGTTTCTTTTTCTCAGGTTCTCCACTCCTCCTCCCTCAAAATACTTCTTTGCTTCTCAAGTTCATTTAGGGACTTACCAGCAAATGGCTAGACTTATAGGCTATCAGCAATATTCCTAGGTGCTAATTAAGAACATCTGCCTTTTACCATGAATTTTTACATCAAGTGTCAATAAAAAAAAGCAGAAGCATCTTCTAGGAATTCTGAAATGCAGAAGATGGATGGTGTGTCTTGATTTCATTTGTTCTCTAAGATCAACAGAAAGCTCTTATACCTATTTTGAGTAAACTGTCTTTGGAGCCTCAGATGTAATTTAGTCAACGATGCTGCACGCAGCAGGAATCTGCTTCAAATACCTAACCCTGTTACCTTCTTGTTTCCTGAGCAAATTCCTCTGTGAGGGACAAAAACAGGGCTTCTTGTTCCTTTTAAGGAAATGAGGTTTTTAAAAAGGCTTACAAGCTCAAAATGGAATTCAAAGTCAGCAGTCTTAGAAGTATTATACCAGGCTATAGATGGTAAGTTAAATGGGAGCTAAATTCTGGGCCTAATTAAATAATTTTGTAATATCTTCAAACCTTTTACCAAAGAGATTGTTTTATTGTGTTTGTAAACTAAATTTGGAAATAGCTTCTCCTGAAACTATGTCAGTCCCTAGGACAATATAAAGAATTTTGGAAGTTACATTATCTCTGTGTGGCTATATTGGGGCCCCTTTAAGATCTGAAAAAAAAAATTTACTAAACGATCCGTGAAAAAGACAAAACAGTTTCCAAGAGTACTCATCTTATTATCCTAGGAACTATCTCCCATGATGTAAATCTCAGCACAAATATGTAAGCATGTTACTCCCATTTCCTCAATCCGTACCTACCCAGGGGAATAATAGGATCAGAAAGAAAGAAACACTAATCCCGAGGTTAGCTCCTACTGTGGAAATCACTGTCCCTCAGCCCCACTTCCCTCATACCTAACTCCGAATAATCCTGAGAAAGTAGCATTCACAAATAATGGGTTTCTTGGTCTCGTATAACACGTTAGTTAACGTTTTATATAACACGATTTGTATGTCGACAAAAGTACAGCTCCATAAAACTTCTAACAGCCATTCATTCAACAAGTATCTTTAAGAACTATGGACCAAGAAAATTGCTGAGTAGAGGGGATTAAAAGAATGAGCAAGGAAGACTTGGTGTCTACCCTTGAGACATATGTAGTCTTGACTCTGTTGTTACCCGCCCTCCCTGTTTGTGAAAGCCCCATGGCTCCTCTGCTTTACCCCAGTGGCCTCGTCCATCAGCTGGAGGGGAAAGAGCCCAGTCTGACCTCCCCGGTGCTTTACATAGTCACTTGCCCTGCAGAGCACCTTGTGGACCATTGGGTGTTGGGTCTCTTTATTCAGCCTGGCTCAGGTTCCCCTGAGATGGACCTCAATTCCAGGAACATTACATTAAACTGCACTCAAAATTATTCCTTCCATAGAAACAGTGACTTCAGACCAAGTGTGTGCACTTTCTTTGTTCTCAGGTTGACCTGGAGTTCGACATCTGCTTAATCTGTTATGAAAAAACTCAAGGAAATGAGAACACCATGTCTCCTATTTGCTACTGGTATTTTAAATAAATTAATTGACCTCAACATTTCTTTAATTCAGCCATATTTTAAAATGCACTAAAATGATAGGGAGAAATTTAAGGACCTTTGGTCCAATAGGTCAGTTTTTCCTATCATTTTACCCTATCACTGGACCCTATGATATTAAAATGACATGTCATCAATTAACCACAATATCAAATACAAAACTCACTCCTTTTCCTTTAGTGTCATCTTCAATCACTTTAGAATGCAATGTTTACAAAGCCAAATGCCAAATAATTGGTCAAAATCACTAATTACATCAACAATTATTTAACAGTCTCTGGAAAGGATAAAAATTATTTCCCACCCCTGCCCTGAGAGTGTCAACATAAAATATTGGAAAGAGCACAGTTGGTGCAGTCATACACACCTGAGTCAAAATCTCCACCCTCCTACTTAATACCCATGGGACCCCAACAATTTCCTTCAATTCTCTGGGCCTCAGTTTCTTCATTTTAAAAATGAGGACAGTTAATGCCTAGATTAGAGATATTTCACCAGAATTAAAAGAGATTAGATACAAACAGTGATGAATACACTGCGTGTCACGTATGAATTTTGTCTCCACTAAGTGATTATAAATCCAATAGAAGAACTAGGATAAATACAAAAATAACTGCACTGGAAGGTTATAGGAAGTAAACATTATACAGCATTACAATCAACCCACACAGATTTCAAAGGAGAGATCAGTGCTTGTCGAGGTGATCAGCAAAAACTTGACGAGATGACTTCGGAGCTAAGCCAAATGGCATGGTCAAGGTTTGGCTAAGTAGAGCTGGATGAACATTTCAGATAGAGAAAATGCAAGCTGCCTGCCTTAGCAATAGGAAAAGTGGAAGCAGAGCCCTGGAAGATTCACCCAGTCAGGTGTGCGTGGGCCAGGAAAGAGTCAGTGCCATGGTCACAGCTTACGATCCTTCCACAGCCCACTGGTAAAAAGAATTCTAAGACTCAAGCCCAAACTGCCATTTTCTTGATAAACCAATGACCACAGAACACTCTTTTCCTAAACTACCTCTGCCTTGGCAGTCTGCTCCTGAAAGCAGAACTGTTGAGTTATATCTGCCTCAGTCAGCCCTTCACATGCCTGTTTCTTGTGACCAACCCAGGTGCCTGTGTAACATGTAAACCTCTGCTAACACCAAGAAGGTGGGGTCCGACTCACCTTCCTGCGATATGCAACTAAGCTTTCACTTTTCTCACCTGTTTTCCAGTGGCCTTATTCTAGAATGCTCACCACCACAAAGAGAAAAGTGATGACCCCATGACAGGGTTCCTTTGCTTAAAGCCTTTCCAAGGCCCTAGATGAAGAGGAAACATTTTATCCTTGGCTAGCTCCTTCCAGAGCCACTGTTGCTCCTTCTTCACTTTGACTTCTTAACTGTTTCACTTAAGGTTCTCAGAGGAAAGCCCAAAACTGGGTCCAGGCTGTGAATCCAAGCATTTCATGGGTGATACGGTGCAGGGTGTATTTTCAGGGAGGTTCCAGGCACCTCATGGGAAGGCGCCAGGAGCTGTTACTCAGAAATGTTCCTTTCAACCAGTAGAGAATGGGAGAGGTGGTCCGAGAGAACAGGATCAGTCATTTAATTGGCTCCAGAGGAAGAGAGACCTTCACAGCAAAGATGGGTGAGCGAATGAGGGCAGAATGTGCAAAAGCAGGCCAAAAGAATAGTGCCCTGGGGCTTCCCTGGTGGCGCAGTGGTTGAGAGTCCGCCTGCCGACGCAGGGGACACGGGTTCGTGCCCCAGTCTGGGAAGATCCCACATGCCGCGGAGCGGCTGGGCCCGTGAGCCATGGCTGCTGAGCCTGCGCGTCCGGAGCTTGTGCTCCGCAACAGGAGAGGCCACAACAGTGATAGGCCTGTGTACCGCCCAAAAAAAAAAAAAAAAGAATAGTGCCCTGGAAAGGGCAGAACCTGGCTGCACATCTGTGAAAGACCTACTTGCAGACTCTTCTGCACTCTAGACCTGCCACTTCAGTCACGGGGAATGTAAAATAAATTCAGACAAATCATTAAAACTGTTGCGGTACTAAAGACCAGGTCCCCATTTATATTGCTTTATACAAAATAAAAGCCTTTTTCTTGGCATGCTGGAACAGTGAAAAGTTATTGTGATCATCTTTTTAAGAAGAAGGAGGACCATTTTATTTATATATATACATACATCTATATATTCTTATAAGAAGAAATGGACTTAAATTGCAGAAAGATAAGTTTATTAAAATTCATGGCAATTCCCACACTATTATATTTTTTAATAACCATCTTGCTTTCTGCTGTGACCCCACCCCCCCGCCAGTGCACAGATGCATTTGGGTTCACCCAGGTCAAAAGTGATGCTTCAGTGCATCCTTGGGGATTAGGTCTGTATTCCAACACAATTCAACTTTAACATAAAATTTGATTGAACCATGTGAGTAAAAATACAGTCGAATTTTTATATGTAAGATCTAACCTTTGAGTTCATTCTTGAATTGTGACTATATTAGATACAGTCAAAAAGAGGAGAGAAACACAGACACATGAAAAAAAATGGGTGAATGATGGTCCAACTGGAGGTGCCCTGAAATGTAAAATCTTCCCTTGCCCCAAGGGCAGGACTTTCACCTTGTAGGTGCCAGTCAGTGTTTAGAACAAAAGGCTATTTCTGATGACATGATGACCAACTATTTTTTAAATTATAGAGTAATAAAAATTTAAATAAAGGTAAAATTATTCCCATAGTTTGATAACATTTTTTCTTGTGAGAGTTTAAAGTAATAGTATAAAAATACTCTTATAGGATAAAGCATAAAGTATAAAGTAATACTATATATATACTTATATATTTATATTTATTTATATTTCTTTTAGGGATATTTTAAATCAAATTATGCCTAGTGGTAAAACAGAGTAGATGAGTTATTGTTTTATCCTACATACCATAATTTTTTCATCAAGTCTATCGTTTATTTCCAACTTTCAAAAAATATTCCTTCCCTCTTCATTGATTCTAGAGATTCAGGGGCAGATGGTTGAGGGGCAGTGAAACTGTGAATAGCTACAAAATGTCCTTAGTATTTATTTTAATTGACAAGATTTTGATCTTTTACAGCAATTTTTAAAATCATATATTGAATTATCAAAGTCCCTAAATCTGCCTATATCAAGAAATTTAAAGGACATAAGAATTTGAATTGATTATTCTTGGGACAAGCATCTTAGAAATGAAATGTGACATTATTTTCAAGCTTTCATGATAATTTTTCTAGCCTAGAAAAGTATGTGGTTAAGAAAACTGCTTGAACTTTCTTACTTCCAGGTGTTGACATTCAGGCAAGAACACACTATATTTTCACTCTGTTTAAATCTGAATTAAATCATTAAATACTAAATTGTGAATACCAAAAACTTTGGAAATGGCATTAGAAAGCCAATCAGTTTCATAAAAAGAAAGCTATGTACTTTATCTAAAATTAAGTGTTTGGGATTAACATATCCACACTATATATATCCATACTATATATAAAATATGTAATCAACAAGGACCTACTGTATAGCACAGGGAACTATACTCAATATTTTTTAGTAACTTATAAGGGAAAGGAATCCAAAAAAGAATATACATACATATATATATATATACCTGAATCACTTTGCTGTATACCTGAAACTAACACAACATTGTAAATCAACAATAGTTCAATAAAATAAATAAATAAATATGTAATTAAAAAAAAAAAACTGTCATACAGAGGAGAAAAAAACTGCCTTTTAAAAAAATTATTGATACTTGTACCAGTGGACAACATAACCCAGATGGAGAAAGCAAACTTCCAGCACTCAGCTGACTTTTCATGGGGCTCCCCTAAACTCCATTTTATACACATACCTTATTAAATCTCCCTAATGTGGCAGTTGTCTGGAGACTGGGCTATAACTGAGTCAAACCTAGGGTGATGGAGGTAACAGTAACCGCTGGCACCAGCCTTCTGAGGAGTTATCGTGTTTGAGAAAGAAAACATTGTCAGGGTGGTAGCATAACCCCAAGAGTAATAAAGTGGCCAGACACCTGGAAGCAATTACGTGCATGGTCGAGATTATCCATCATGCTTTGCTCACTGTCTCTCTTGCAAAGACCTTTGTTTTTACACTCTCAGTAGCTAACTTCTGGGCTGAAAAGCCTGTTTCACAAATGATGTTTTCCACCGAGGCCCTTCCACTTACTGCCATTCCCACATGATGTTGATCATTTGTTTGCACAGCCCAGCGACAAACCTCAGAGCTGCTGTAATAATAAGTTGGTTACCAAGCTTGCAGGGGCAGCTGCATCAATCACACTCCTGCCACGGCAGAAACAAATGCCCTTTGCCCGCCAACACTGCTTAGCAGAGTGCAATCTGGGTCCCTCAAATGGAACTGCTTAAGCACCATTTTCCATTTAGGCCTAATTTAATATTTTTCTAAATCAGATTATTGCTTGTAAGTCATTATTGTGAAGTTCCTTCTGACATTTATTTATCGCCCTGATCCCATTATTCATTAGGCTATTGTGCTGCAGGTTATCAAGTTAGCCTAGGTTCTGGGATCAAATGCTTTTTGTCCTCAGGTCAGGGGGTATCAGGACTTCAGAAAATTATTGGATCTTCCACTACTGTTCTAGGGCCTTGAAAACTGAGTCAGCTTTCCAGATATTTCCTCAACTACTTGTTTAACTGAGTTGAAGAGTATTCTTGTAATGAATAAAAATCCATGTGATTTAGATTCTCATCTTTTGCCGTAGCCCACACACATATCCTGTGAGAGAATTTAAATGCTAATTAAACTGGCTCTATTAATGTGATATTGATAATTGATCATTTTACATTTTAATTCTGCATAAATGTCCACTACAAGAAAGCCTGGGTTCATTTAGCAGAAGAGCTTTTCCAGTTTGGCACTAAAGCGTCTAAGAAGTTTCTCTGAAACCCACCAGATTCTCTTCCAAGAAATCTTACAAAATAGAATGTTTTTAGAGCACAAATTTAGGGAGGTAAATATAATTTAAAGTTTTGAGTTATTTAGTATGTATTAAGAGTACCCACTGTATTGAGAAATATACATGAAAACATTCAAATGAAACAGTCCTTGTTCCTTTAGGATCTTACATTGAAAGTTGACAGCATTAAAAAACAAACAAACAAACATCGATGATCTAGAGAATAGGAGAAGGGGATGGTGGGTAGCAGAGTTCAAATTAGGGCTGCTCCCCAGAAAGAAAATAGCCCTGGCCCTGCTGCTGTCTGTCTCTTATCACCATTTATCTCCTCAGTCAGTGGCACAACTTTAAAGGGACTTGGAGCTCACAGAGCAGGGCTCCAGTACTTCTGTTACTGTAGCCTAAGGCTTCCAAATGGTTTGATACTTGCCATTTAGAAAACCAGTTTCAGTTACTTCCTATCCAATTTCTGCAAGAGATATAATGGTTCCCATAACTCCAGTTTTGAGATTAGTGGGCCACTTCTGATAAAGAGGACTTTACATAATAAAAGTCAGCCTCCTTTCTGCTGGTTTGAAGTTCCCAAGATTTTTGTAACCAAGGAATCATTTGTACACCTACACTATCTAAAACAAAAATTTTACATTCTAATGTTAACTTGGTTAATAGATTGCTGTTCTTAAAAAGTGGGAAATGAGATGCCCCGGTCCGGGAAGATCCCACATGCCACGGAGCGGCTGAGCCCGTGAGCCATGGCCGCTGAGCCTGCGCTCCACAACGGGAGAGGCCACAACAGTGAGAGGCCCACGTACCACAAAAAAAAAAAAAAAAAAGTGGGAAATGAGATAGAGCTTACATTATCATTCCAACAGGCTGACAAAACCTGGGTGCAGTAGAACCACCTTATCCCTATAAAAATCGATTCCCCTCTACGCTTATCAGGCTGTGCACTGATTTCTGACTCTTGTTTCCTCCCAAATTTCTCAGCTTCTTCCAACCCCTCTCCCATCCCCCTCACCACACACCCCTAAAAGAACACTCCGCCAATCTCAGGTAACTATTTAAATAGTCAAACAGCCAGTATTCTGTGGCAATCTTTCTCAAGTCAGAGTCACCACAGAGAGCTCAATGCAAGAACCCTGCAAATAGATTAGCAGCTCGATCAGTAGTTTCCCTTGTTCATCCACACTTCAGCCCACAGATAGAATAGCCAGTTTTCATCAATTCCACTTTTCCCCCTATCAGCCTTGTACCTTAGACTAATTTCTGAATTAAAACTCATTTCTGAACGTCCCTACCCTAATATTCAAAAATATCTGTATGCTTCCATTGTCACTGCCGCTATTAACACAATAAATATATCTGACTGTCAATAAAAAACTCCAACTTCGATAAACTGATTTTGTAAGCAGAATACTGATCTAATGAAAATAGTCTTCATCAAATCTCGGCTTTGAATCCTCCATGAATCTCTCCCTTTGTGTCAGGTGGCCTTTACATCGTTAAAAATGCTGTTCTCATTCCATCAATTTCTTTCATCCTCTAGGACAGGTGTCCCCAAACCTGTCAGGGCATCAGAATCATCTGGGCAGATTTTTCAAAAAAACAGATATCCAGGTCCTGCCCCTCCACCACCCCTTCAAGATTCTGATTGCTCAGGGCTGGAGTGGGGCCTGGATATTTATATTTTGATAAAGCTCCCCAGGTGATCCTGAGAAGCTGAGATTTTAGGAGACACTGACTTACCAAAAGCAGTGTTGGTCAGCAGGACAGCAGCTAATCACATGGCCAGACCTCACCAGCCTTGCTCCCTCCCACCTTAGTCCCAAGAATAATCCGGTTCAGCCTCACTGAAGTTGCTTGCAAAAATTATCCAGATGATTCTGACATTGCACATTAATTGGGAATCTCATATATAGAGATTTAATCAGAAATAAATCATTCCTAAACATAACATCTCTTATTTTTAACTCTAATTTAGCATGCCTCTCCACACGTTTCAGTTGTTTGGAAGTGAACCAAAGAACCGAAGAACCAAAATCATGAAACAACCACTGAGAGATCACTTTTTCTTCATGGTCTTTACACAAGAATGTTTAGTAAACTAGTCCCCAGACAGTAGAGTTTCCAGTTTAAGTTGAACACTCTTTAGTGTAAGGAGGGCGTGTAAACTCTCTCAGGCGTCCAGTGCGGGATGTAACACCCTCATTTCCTAGATGTCCTTTCCTCAGAATCACAACCTGTATCCTCCTTGTCGCCCACTAGGTCTTCTTCGCCCACTCTAGACAGAGATGGGGAAGAACAGATGGTGGCAAATGCAGGAATCTGGTAATGGATGTAGGATCCGTTTGTGTCTTGTATCACTGTGATCAACGCTACCACTAAATCCCCTTTCTGCCCTCTGTGGTAAGATGAGAATGACAGCCCAATTTATCAACTGTGAATATTGGTGTAAACAACTTCAAGGCCAGGATATTTTTCATACCCCCTTGAAAACTGTCATCAGTTCTGTAGAACAGTAAGGAAACCACTGATCCATTTAAGAAACTGTCAGCAGGTGTACAAAGAAGTGAACGTTGGAGTCTTTCGAAAAGTCTTAGGAAAGGAGGCTCCAGCTGTCAGAACCCCTGACTTCTGTTGCACCATCTAGACGGGCCATGGAGTAAGGGAAATCGTGTGGCAGAGTGTGACTCTCAACACCACAGCTATCAGCAGAAGGAGAAATTCACTTCAGAAGGAAATTTCCAGACACGCATTCCTTACTTGTGAAGTAATTGAGTTATAGCAATGTCGTCTCTGCCAGTTATCCCAAGTGCCAAATTTGGGATCACAGACCTGTGTCTCAGAAACTCTAAATAGAGTCCCCCCCACTCCCCTGTAACTACCGCCACCACTTACTGAAAGTGATTAAAATCAACTTCTTGGAATCAAATAGTGAGTCTAAACCTTGACAATTTCTTTGTCAAAAAATCATAGATCTATATATGTGTGTGCAACTAAATCACTTTGCTATACACCAGAAACTAACAAACACAACATTGTAAATAAACTATACTTCAATAAAAAGTGAACAAACAAGCAAAGAAAAATTCAAAGAAAAAAGTCATAGATCATCATGATGTCCACCTTAAAAATCAGCAGATCATCTGGAGTTTCAAATTTTGCATATGTCATTTATGGTCACTTACTGAAAAAAAAAAAAAAACACCTTTTTTTAAAGTGTAGGTTTTCTTTCTGTATACAGAGACATTTTGGTAATCTAGTGGTTTTGCTTTAATATGCCCATCACCAAAAAACATATTCTGGCCAAGCGTTTGAAATATTTATGTGATTGAATTCAAACGTACTCTCAACCATTAGCCACCAGGGACACTGGTGGAAAAAGCCAACTATATATCACCACCAAAACATTATTAAGATCATTTGTTTTCAAGTAGCAGATATAAAAACAACTTCAAAAATTTTAAGGTACTATACAAATGCAGTATTTAATTAACATTGTGTGTTTCCGGTTTATTTTTTCTAAATAATATGTTAGAAAAAAACAGATAAATTTGTGACTGATTTTAGCAACATTTCAGTAATATAATGTATTATTAAAATTAGGATTTTGTTTTTTTACTACATTGCCCTTTTGTGTTGTATGTATTTTTAATGGTGGCTGTACTTGAATTTTATATAAAATGATGTGATGTAAGCAAAATAATATAAATCCATCCACAGAATAAAATGGAAAAGTACTGAAAAACAGAATGTTAAGTCCTGAAGGATGTGAAACCCATTCTTTAAATCATAAGCAATTCAGGACTTCCCTGGTGGTCCAGTGGTTAGGACTTTGTGCTTCCACTGCAGGGAGCACAGGTTTGATCCCTGGTTGGGAAACTAAGATCCTGAATGCCACACAGCACAGCCAAAATAAATAAATAAATAAATAAATAAAACAAAATGGTGAACTTTGGAAAAAAAGAAAACCCATGAACAATTCAATAGTACCCTCAAAATTTGCATTCAATTAAATCAAGTTTATAAAGCTATTCTTTCTTTTATATCACTTGACGAATACAGCACAAACTTATGATAACATTAAACAAATTCAGAATATCCTCATAACTGGTAGTTTCCATAAGAGTAAAACAAAAGGAACAAAGCAAAAAAAAAAAAAAATTATGTGGAATTACTATTAGATCCCAAACCCAAGTTTCTTGAGTCTAGTCCTTATTTCTCTGGGTGTGCAGAACACTACTCAATTCCAAAACTGCACTAAATGAAGCCCCAAATCCTTGGGAAAGAATTGATTTGATTGCTGGAAGTAAACAGTTTACTCAAAGCCTTGGCCAGCCTGGTCCACCATAGACTCAAGCTCATTGTGTTGAAATGGAATCGTGGCTTGTTTCAGTGCTAGTCAGATGGGTTCATTTATCTGCACACAAACAGTAGGCTTCCTAAGACATCTCATGCATGTTCTGATTTTGTTATTTTATGTGTGATTCAAGTTTAGTTATTTATTTGGGGCTAGTCATTGCCATAGTACAAGCATAGTGCCCTAATTATCCCTAACAAAAATTTAAAAAAAAATTCTTCCAGTTTAAATCACAGCATATTATCAACAAGAATAACTTCTCTTCAATCTTTGGGGTCAGAAGACAAAACAGAGCTAACTAACTCAGCATGTTCTTTTTGTCATTCCTTCACTTAGCTTAGAGAGAGACACATGCACAGAAAGTATGTGAGAAGGAACACCTGGGAAACTACCTGAATGGAGAACTGTTGCTACATGCTCTTTGCCTAAACCTAAAAAAATTTCTGCCTGTTCTTATAATCTGTGGCCTTATTTTTAAAGGACAGATCACAGTTTTTATAATAAAAATACCCATTTTAAAAAGTTCTTGAATAAGTACTCATGCTGAAGACCTTATGTCAGGAAAAGGAAGTATTATTGCATGTTACAGATGGTCAAGACTGCAATATACATTAGCTGGAGACAAGGAAGGAAATCACCAGTCCACCAAAGCCCCAGTGTGATCATCACGATGATCCAGCACTCCTGTCAAAGCTCTTAAAATTGTCTGTGATGGTTTCTTTAAACAGACTTAAGAAGACATAGAAGGAAGATTAACTTCCTTTTCCTAATTATCAGTGAGTCTTCAACCTATTCTATGGCATTTTCCTAAAGCAATTATCAACATCACTTTGTTGATCTTTAAAACACTTCTAGATGGGAAATCAGAAAACCACATCAAATCCGCCCAAATCTCAAATCTCCCCGTATATTAGAGATCTAATTTAGAAGAACTTTCTAAATGCATTTGTTTCTCAGCTGCTAGTTCATAAGCCAAACACAGCATTGAAATTGTGTTCTCCTCGAAACCTAGGCCAATCAACATTTCAGAAAAAAGGGTAATGATAGGAGTCTGAGCTGACTCCTATCCTCCATACTATAGAACATGGTCTCTTAAGTGGAAACTCAAATTCTCTAACTACAAACACACTTTTACCTAATAGGAGACAAGTCTGAGTAGAATAAGAATTTGCTTAGGTTTGTGTAACTGGCTCGCTTCCTCACCATGGTGTCTAACAGGTCTTTGAGTCCAAATTAAGAGAAGTTCTATCCATCGTGCTTCAGTTTCCCCCTCGAGTGAAATTCAGTTCTGAAGCAAATAATATCATTAAGTTGAAAATATGAAAGGGGAAATCTAAGAACATATGCTATTTTAAAAGGAGGGAATAAGAAGGGCAGGAACAATAAGTATTAGAAATTCTTTACCTCAAATTCCTTGCCCAAAGCCAACCTCAGTGGGGTGAATTTTTAGTAAACAACCTGCCTTGCACTCTCCACGCTCCAGGGATGTCTTGTGCAGAACCCAAGTCAGCTCTGACAAAGTGTCACTGTTTCAGAGTGGCTCTCCCTCAAACCCATGCTCTGTGCTTCTGTAGGCATGCATCTTCTTCGTTGAAGGAATGTTCCAGGGAACTCTGTTTGCACCAGTGTTTCAAGCTCTGGTTTACTTAACTCGCAGTCCTAAAAGGAAAAGGGCAGTTAGGGCAAAAGCCAAAGTCATTGCTAAGATTGAGCTCGGTGGCCTTTTTCAGGTTCACATTGAGGATGGAGGTGAAAGTAGGGATTGGATAGCGAATCAAAGTAGATTGTCTTTCCAGTCTAATTATGAAATGGCGAATGCCTCTCTTTGTGGTCTCATATTTTTTCAGGTGTCTCACTGCCTTTTGGTTTTGTAACAGCTGTGACTTGGAAAGAATCATTCATACTTTTGGCTTCAAGAGACCCAAGTTATCCTCATATAGACCAATCTTCCCCATCTTATGTGGTTTATGCTGTGTTTTACGTCATAGCTAACTGTTGAAATTGTTGCTAAATAACCTTAATCTTTAATACTTTATTCCATCTTCCAAGGAAAATCAAAATCAGATGGCAATGTTTCTAAAACCATCTCAGCTCTAATAGTGTGATCTAGGATACTCTCCCATGTTTCTTCTGCTATAAACTTAGCAAGTTTATTTTCACGCAAAGGTATTTTGTGTTCACATTCTACGGGGATTGTTTTTTCCCACTTTCTCTCTCTTTTTCATGTCTTCCCTTAGAGTAAAATGCCATATGGTAGACACGCATCCACACTGTTTGTTAGATTAATGAATTCCCACTGAGATCACATATTCTTCTCCTCTGGGAGTTTTTCTGCCTGTACCCCACATTTCAGATTTTATACAGCTCTTTCTTGATAATATGACTCACAAAATGCATGTTTGCCTCTCTTCCTAGGTTGCGTGCCACAGAGATCCTTGAAGTCCATGCTAACAGCACGTACTATGGAAGCATTATACCATTATTGGCAGCCCCCTCCATACTCTAGACCCAGCAAACAAGCAAGACCGATGTACAGCCTGTTGTAAAAGTTGGGATAACACCAAACCTGGCTGAGTCACTGCCCACATTTTTATTTCTCAACATAGATATTTTTTATATGAAGGAACCAACAATTTTTTTCCAGGTAGAAAGGGCTATTTTTTAATCCCCCATTTAAAGGAGAAAGAGGGAGGTTTAACGCATGCAGACAGTGGTAACAGAATGGCAGCCCTTGTACATTGCAGACTCACTGACCTTTTAGCCTTCTGGAGTTTAACCACTTCCTGATGTCTTTTAACAGTAATTTTCTTGTTGGAAGAGCCCTCTCTAAACTGATAGCATCTAAACAAGCCTCTACCTTAATTGGAAAAATTCTCCCATAAATATTTATGCTACAGTGATTAGGCCACTTACTGAACTCAACTGTCCATTATGGGTTAAAACAGGGAGCATTGTTTTGGGTTGCCTACAGCCTGACATGGCTTATTGGAGGGGACCCGAAGCTGTAATTTATTTAATCAAGCGTTTGACCCCAGCCCTCTGGAGTAGCCAGTAATTGTGAGGGAGAACTAACCACATTGACTAGAATCAGTATTCGGGGTTGTAAATTCTGAAAGTCTAATTTGGAAGAAAGAAAAAAAATAAAGTTGGAAGAGATGTTTTTGTACATTGTACTGTGGTAAAGACAGGTGATAGATAGGTAGACAGACAGAAAGATAGATCAAATTTTAGAAAGAACAAAACTTCAAAGCAGAGAAGAAGAACAATTTACCCTCCTGCTGGTTCGATGTTCCTCTGTGGCTACTGGCCATCTTTACACCTCTGAGGCTCTGCCACACAAGAACACACACGACATTGAATATAATTCCTACTTTTGGAAATATATCAGATTTGGGGTGTAAATAGGTGTAAAGAAAGCCTTTTGTATTAAAATCTGTTAAGAAGACTCCAGCTTAAACATTGAGCCCAAGGTAAACATAGGAATGCTAGATTTTCTACCCAAGTGTCAACTCGGTATTGCTTCTACTTTTGAGGTCATGATTTTCAAGAACTAGCTGGTGAGTATGAGAACATATTTATACTGTGTGTGTGTTTATACAAATAAATTAATTAAAACCCTTTTTCTTCTTTTGTTCCCTTTTCCAGCTGCAGGTTTTCATCTGATTCCATTTTTGAGTTATGATTAATTCTTATGTTTACAATAAAAAAAAAACCCTCTTCTCCACTGGCCTTTTGACCTCCCAGCTGCAGACCCAAACATCCATTCCTTATTTCCAGGCATACTTTAAAAGAGATACTGAAACCAAAAACACATTTTCTTCTTTAAACTCTTTACTACCACTACTTGGCTACTGCTCTCCAGATTTCTAGTTCCAGAAGAAATTCTAAAGTCAAAAATTATAATGGTTTATTAAACTATAAATCATCTTTCCTCTTTGTTTCAACCTGCATGTCATTGAGGTCCCACGTTTTCCTTAGCCCTCTGGAGCCTGGCAATACCAATATCTCTTCATGGCCTCTCCTGTCCTATTTTCCATTAGCAAACACTGCCAAACACTGTTGGTATATAAGAAAAATACATCACAAGTCTGGTTTCTGGCCCTTCCTAACATTAAGAGCATACAGGGCTGGAGTCTCATCAGAGTTAGTTTCTGAACCTTGTGGAAGGAATCAAAGCAGCTTGGTTTTCCAGTCAATAAGAGTCAAGGGTGATATGGCTTCAGAGGGTTTTAGAGCTTGGGGTTCTATGTGTGAAAGACATTTCAAGAAACTAGGTGGGGACACAGGTTAGACATTTATGCTAGATAGGTTGCTGCACTAACTATTCAAAGGACTTTTCATACAACAAGAGTATCTTGCATGGATGCTTTTAGATATATAGGTAATACCTAATTGTTTCAACTTTACTCATATAAGATATGAACAATCCTCCAAGAAGTTCTGAACACAAAAGAAAGGGTAAATTTATTCTACACCAAACAGACTACCTCACGTTCCATTCAGAAAATCTCTTTGAAAAAGCTTTATACTGGGATTTTAATTTTTCCTCTTAAATTATTCATTCCTTGTTGTACTTGGGTTTCATTATCTCTGTCATAGTGATGGTTGTTACAGAAACAGTCATCAGGTTGCAAACTACACAGATCTTTTTAAGTTAAAATTATGACAAAAAAGCAACAATAGATGTGATTGTACAGGTCTGTCTGTAAGAGTAATCAGGAGTTGGGGATAGATTTCCTCTATAGGGATGAAAAGACCTCTAGAAAAAAAGAGTGAGGAAGAGCTCTGTTTGTCTCCATGGCGGCAAAGGAAAGGTGCCAGCAGATAGTAACATTTCCCAGTCGTGCTGATCACGGGGTTCCCGAAGTTACAGTCACAGACTAAACCCTTCATCCCATCCAGGGTCATTCCCTTGACAGAGCACAGTGTGCTCCACCGCTACAGATGGCTTTTTTAATCCCAGCCAGCAAACTCCAAAGTACCCAGCATTGATTAAAAACAGACTAGACAATGAAACTAAAACCAGCTCCGAAAAAGCTCAGTACCCATCAGAAAATCAGCTTTTTCCCATTTGCATAATAAAGTAACAGCTCACTTATCAAGCATTTTCTGAGAGCTCATCACAGTTCGAAGTGTGTGACTCATTTATGCCTCTCACTAACCACTTTGACTCTCCTTACAGATGGGGAAACTGAGGAAGTTAGTCCCATTGACCAAGGCCATACAGCTGGTCAGTGGAAGAGCTAGTATTTAAACTTAGAGGATATGGTTCAGATGCCATGCTTTTGGTTCCAGATCTAATGATCTTAACAGCATATGCTGCTTAAAAATAACAAGGCTCTCATGACTACTCAAAGAAATGTACTGAGCCACACAATCCAAATCTTACTTTAGACAGGAAGTGTTCTGTTGTCTCTGACTACCCCAATTCCATGAAAGGCATTATTGTGGAAGGAAAGCTCCAGATCAGTGAGGACAGTCTCCAGATGCTATCTCTGACTTCCCTGAAGAGCATCAAAACATACCACCCATTGGGGGCTTCCCTGGTGGCGCAGTGGTTGAGAGTCCGCCTGCCAATGCAGGGGACACGGGTTCGTGCCCCAGTCCGGGAAGATCCCACATGCTGTGGAGTGGCGGGGCCCGTGGGCCATGGCCGCTGAGCCTGCGTGTCCGGAGCCTGTGCTCCGCGGCGAGAGAGGCCACAGCAGTGAGAGGCCCGCGTACCACAAAAAAAAAAAAAAAAAAAAAAAACATACCACCCAAAATATGCCACTTTGGCATATTAATTATTTTGAGCCAAAGGCAGTTGAGAAATAGCAGATGCTGGAAGGGGTCTGTGCCCTACCCTTTTCTACCTAAAAGCTGGGCATAAATTTCCAGTGAGAAAGATGCTCTCCTTGTACCAGGAAGAAGAGAACATTCTTATCACCAGAGACAGGGAGTGGATGCCAAGATGAGGCTGAAAATAACTTACTTACTAAAATAACCCTTATCTCCATTTAATTTCCCTCATATATTTCCTAGTCACTTTCCCACAATTTACTGGCCCTGGCCCAAACCCATTTTTCTTTTGTCTTATCACATCTCCACAATTCACTGCCCTTTGTTAAATAGTAAAGCCCCCAGGTCTAAATGCTTCTTTGGGGTTTTCATTTCTTCCTACGAAGCCCCAGTGCCATATAAAAATATTAATATCAAATAAAATTTGTCTTTTTTTTCTTTCTTGTTAATCTGCCTTTTGCCAGCTTAATTTGTGGGCCCCAGGCACAGAACCTAAGAGGGTAGAGAAGAAGTCTTTCTTCCCCTACACCATCACCTCCCAAACTTTACTTCATTTCTTCCCTCATCCTGACTGATCTTGCTTTTAAAACTCAGAGTGGATTTTAGTTCTTTGATTCTCCCTTCTGCTCTCAGTGTATTAACTCCTCCCACCTCTCTGTAATCATCCAAGGTATTCTCCCAAGACTATTTGCAACACTTTCTCCTATCAGCGCCTTAGGTGCTATTGCTCTTGACCTTACATAGAAATGTCCAATACAGCATTAACACTGATCCTCAATTCTGGGTAAATTCAACTTTCTCATTTTGGTTCCATCCTCCTTTACTTGTCCACACCAGCTGGTTTTACTGTTTGGTTTTATGTTTTCTTATTCTCTACTCATAATTGAGCAGAAAAACAAACAGAAAGAAAAATCTCGTAAATGAGACTTAAAAATCTGGTAAAGTTGCCCACCGTCACACAGCTAACAGGTCAGGCCAGGATTCACACCCTAGTCTGTCTACACAGGCTATCCTTGTAACACACCCCTGCAGTGAAATCTTATCCTGCATGGAGTTTTTTCATACAAAGAGCCTAGTGCAAGCCAACTCATTTTTCTGGGGCTCAACCAAAGAAATAGCCATCTGTTTCATCCCCAGAGGCAAAGCCAGCTCTGTCAGACTTCTTGAGACAGGACAGTATACACAAACCGTATATACTGTACTTTATAAGAGACTTGAGGAATTTTTCAGAAGTAACTTTGATTATATGTGATTTTTACTTTATGTGCTGACATTAGATGGTAACCCCAAGTAATGTGCTTCTCCACTGCACTGCCACTGTTTCAGCCTCTCTGGCCCCCAGTAGTTTGAAACCAGAGCTACCGCTCAGTGCCACAAAGCTACTCTGGTCTCCCTTTACCTAAAGAGATGATTTCCAGGACTCAACCATGAGACCAAATCACCCACATGAATGCCCATTATTTCCTGCCACCCACACCCCGAAGTACCTCCATCCGCCTTCCTTTCCTCTAGCCCCAAGGGAAAATATTTTCTATGTACCCACCTCTCCTCCTGAGTCATCCCAGCTCCTCCTCTTTTCTGCTGTACCTTGCCCTCTTTCTTCACAATCCCTCTCCTAATTCCACTCCCTTGATTCTACCAACATGCTGAAATCTCACCTACTGCTGAGAATCCTGCTGTGTTTTAGTTATCATGTTTAAAAAGTACATTCCGGTCAGACTGCCTCTGTATAAATGCTGACGTTACCACTTAGCTGTGTGGTCTCAATCTCTCTGTGCCTCAGTTCTCGCATCTATGAAATGCAGATAGCAAAAGTACCTATCTCAGAGTTCTGAGGGTTAACTGAGATAATCTATGTAAAGCTCTTAATAAACACTGAATATTATGTCAGCAATTATTACTGGTTTGACGCCATTTTCCTCTAGTTTACCGTTTTCTCCTTCTTTTTCTCTCACTACCCAACTTCTTAAAAGATCAACAGTCACTGGATGTCTGCACATCTCCATCCTTTCCCTTGTCTAACCTTTTCTATTTGGGATTAGGTCTCCCTCCTCTGAAGAAATGTCTCTCAGAAGCTGCCCATGATGCATTATCACCACAGAGAATGATGCCCAAGCCAGCATCACTAGCCCTTCCTTTTTCGCTTATTTCCCTTCTAAGTCCAGCCCACATTTCCAGCATCAGCAATGGACCTCTAAGTATTTCCATTTCATAGATGCCTTAGAGTCAGCACATCCAACCTAGGGCTCACCTTCCCTACATACTAGTCCTTCATTTTCATTCCTTATTTTGGTTCATGACATCATCCTCTTCCCAGTTGCAGAGACTTGGAAATTTCAAATCACTCTCCATGTCTAACTATGTATCAAATATCAACTCTGCCTCAGAAATGCACCTTCCTCATATTTCTCTTCTATCTAAACTTCTCTGGCTGAGGTCCTTTCTAATTTCTGCTGAAAGACCTTGCTACCTCACCCTCCAAATGTTTCTCCTCCATGACAGCAGACAGATTCTCCTAAAATACAGACTTCATTGTGTCATTTCTCTGCCCAATAATCCTCAGTGTCTCCCTAATACACACAGAACTAATGCAATTTATCATTCAAAGTTTGCTCTATTTCCCCTACTAGATACTTTTTCATCTTTGTCACCAATATTCCCACAGTCTATCTGGACCTGATCACATGTTCCCCAAACCTGCCTTGCATCTCCCTGTTTCTCCATCTTTCCTGTTCCCAGCCAGCATAGCGGAGTGGTTAAGGACAATCTCTGGAGTCAGGTGGCCTGGGTTTGGATCCCATCTCTGCCACTTGCCAATTGTGTGCCTGTGGGCAAGTTACTTAGTTTCCTTTAGGGGAAAATAGCATTAATAAAAGGACTTAATATATTAATGGTGTCATTATCTATGTATTCTTTTGTGTATTTCTTCTTTAGTTCAATATGATAACATTTGTTATTTTGTATGGCTGTTTCCTTCATATTCTTGCTGCGTAGTACTCTGTTTTATGAATACACCACATGTATCCGTTGTTTTGATGAGGGACATTTGGATTTTTCTAGTTTGGGATATTACAACAGTGCTGCTATGAACTTTCTTGTACATGTATTCTGTGACATATGTGTGTGAATTTCTCTATTAGATAATGTCTGAGCACTTTCCAAAATGGTGGCACCCGTTTATACCCCCACCAGCAGCATATAAACATCCTTAGTACTCCACATCCTTGCCAGATGTGAACTTTTAGTTTTTGATATCTGGACGGTTGCATTATTTGTATTTCTTTGATGATTAGAGTTTGAGCATTTTTACATGTCTATTGTGACGTCCTTTCACTTTCGACCTTTCTGAATTCTTTTGTTTTAGGCATGACACTTGAACTCAATATAGAGCTGAATTTTGTTTCTTCCTCAATCTGGCAATTTTGTCCTTTTAAAAATAAATTCAGCCTATACACATTTGTTATGATTACTGACATATTTTGATTCACTCCTACTTTCTTATTTTGTGCTTTCTAAATTTTCTGTTTTTTCTGTGTTTCTTTTAATATTCTTTCTTGTATACGTTTGTGCTACTTTTTTTCTCATTCTTGCTTCTGCCCACAACTCATTTGGAATTATAAATTCTTCCTTTTTTATTTTAATTATTAACCTAGAATTTTAACATCTATATTTAATCAAAGAAAGTCTAATTACCATAATATTTTAGTTATATCACTATTGTACCCACAAAAGTAGGTAGTATTGTTACAGTATTGTTATTGTTTATACAATTGTTCATGTTTATTTGCCCTTCTTACATATTTAGGGTGTATTATTGAGCCACAAATTCCTCCATGTGGTTTATCTGAAAAAACTTTTATGTTATTCTCAAGTTTGAAAGATAATTTTACTGAGTACACAACTCTTGGTTGACAAGTATTTTCCTTACACTCTGAAGATGGTTGTCTATGTTATTTTAGTTTACACTGTTGTTTTTGAGAAGTTAGATGTCAATCTGGTTTTTTTCCATAGGTAACTTGTTTTTCCTCTTTGGCTTCTTTTAAGAGGTTATTTTCATTTTTGTTTGTTTTTGGTACAGAAAGTTCACTACAAAATGTCTTAATGTGGATTTCTTTTTATTTAGCTTGCTTGGAACTTTCTGGACTTCCTGCTTCTATGGATTCACAGTTCTTCTATCATTTCTGGATAATTCTCAGACCTTATCACTCCAAATAGTGCCTCTGCAATAGCTTTGCTTTTCTTCTGAAAGTCCAATTAGATATTTGTTATATTGTCTCACTACATCATTTATGTTTCTTAATTTTTGGATTTCTTCAGATGTCTTCCTGTTTACTAATTCTCTCTTCAGCTTTGTTTAATGTGTTGTTTAACCTACACCTTGTGCTTTTCCTTTGAAGTATTATATTTATTACTTCTATAATTTCTATTTGAGTCTTTTCAAATCTGCTTATTCATTTTTAAGATCTCTTGTTCTATACTCATACTTCAAATATTCTTTTTTATTTATTTATACACATTAAATATAGTAATTCAATAATTATAATATCTAATTACTTTGTGGGTCTGAAGCTGCTGTCTTTAATTTTTAATTTGTTTAGCTTTTTATGTTTCTTTGGGGTTTTTTTCTGATTTAAGTTCTTTACTGCTGCTTTCCTAGAATTTTATGATTTTGTTATCATAAGCATATGTTCCATAAACTTTATCAGTGGGAATTTTTGAGGCCTAGAGTTAAAAGGTGCATTCCTCCAGAGAGAATTTATATTTGTTTCTTCCAGGCATCTTGGGACACTGCCAACATGGGGTCACTTTATAATAAATTCTCAGCTTAATGTATCTCAAACACAGAAGTAGCATGAATGTGGGCCCCAAACTCCTGTGATGATCAACTTAGGGTTTTTTCTACCACCCAGAGTCAAGACCAAGGAAGGAATTTTTCTAGTTCACCATTTCACTGACTGTAATTTTGGGTGTCTGGGCTTTTTTATCTCTAATCGGATATCCCTTATGATATGGTTGTAGTCTTTCTTCATGAGCCACATTTTAGGAACAAACCCAAAGCTCTGAGTCATAGGAAATGGTAGATGGAACAGCTGATTTTTATCACTGGCTTACCTTTATAGATTTGTAGTTTTGCTTTATTTTTCAGCCTCTTAGGATTCTTTTTACTTTGTTTCCAGCTGAGCACTGTATTTTAAAATATACATTAAAATATCCTACTGAGCATTTTTGATATGGGAGGGTTTTAGGCTTTCTAGTTTGCCATAATACTTGAAATAGACATCTTCCCAGACACAGAGTACTTTTTCATGGTTATTTTAAAGAACCTATAGCAGATTCCATTATATATAATGAGTTATTTATCTGTGTTTGCCTCTCATAGGACCATGTGGAGTTCCTGGAGGAAAAGAAACTTCTTTCTCAGTGTTTATCTTCCTCAGCTGTAGGGCAAGTCTTTGCCTTAAGTGGATGCTCCACAAATTAATGATTTAACGGCCTTATTCTCTCTTGTGTTTCCAAAGAATGTGTGCCTATCATGGAGTACTTATCACACTGCAGCAAGTTGTTGTCATTTCTCCCTACCCACTAGATTAGAGTTTCTCATAGGAAATGATCTTGTTTTATTGTCTTTGCATTCTTAGAGTTTAGTTTGGAGTTTGGCCTATAACAAACACTAAATAAATGTTGACTCAAAGGAGTCATAGCCTCAATCTACAAGACTGGCATGTCAGGCAGGAGAAAGTAACTGTACTCATTTCAAGAATGATACTGAATCTGGTAATTCACATGGGCTGGGACAAGCCTGCCAAAGCAGAGACAGAAGAAACTGAGAAGTCAGGCTTGATAGATAGTCTCTGTTGTCATCTCTTCTGAGAGTTGTTACTTTAGAGGCCAGAGAACAAGGGAGAATTTAAAAAGAAAAAAAAAGAAAGAAAGAAAAAAAAAAACTTCTTAAACAGAAATCAGAATCCTTTTCTTCCTGCTGTAAACTTTGATGAGTTTCCCGAAAAGAAGATCTAATCCTTCTGCCTTCCACTCATTTTAAGGAAAATAGATGTTAAATACTTCAGCTTCTTTGGTTATTTTAAGTCCCTTAGATGAGCTTAGACTGGCAAAATTGAAATATCAGAGTATGTGGTAGAATGATGGTCTCCTACAAAACTCCATAAATAGGCATTCAAATTTGAAATCTTCAGTATTTTCTGAAAGAAAGACCATTCCTAAGTTAAGACTATGAGCACCTTACAACACTTCAGAATTTATCAGAGTCTTATTTTGACCTACTGGAGGTCATTTCAGTCCAAAGAATCAAGGTCAAGGCCCACCAAGACTGAAACATCATCATTGCTAATGAGGCTCTGGTGAGTTTCGCTTGCAGGGTCCAGACTGCTAGAATGTGGACCACTCCCTTTTCCTACATGCCATTTTTGGGTAGATCATTTCCAGCATGTAGTCTATAGCTGCCTAATGTGTAATATGCTGGGGATTCAGTAATAGTCTCCTTGACCTGTAGGCTTTAAAGTTTGCTTTGTTGCCCTCTGACTTTTAGATCTTCATCTCTTCCAGAAGTTCCATCATATAGCCTGACTTAACTTATGATTTTTGTTAGTAATTTTCTACCTCCAAAACAGAAATAATCGTCTTTCCTGCTACCCACCTAAAGGAGAGGTAATACTTTAAACACTTCAGAAGAAACTATGTTAAATAATTTCAGAAGGGAAATACTAGTCATTTTTTTCCTAAGATTCTTCTAAGGAATAAGACATACTGATCTAGCTTGAAAACCTCTGTTGTATAAGGCCAGAAATATGGGTGATATAAGAACTTGACTTCAAAATTTATCTCCAATGTCATCTCTTGTAAGAAAACATTTTGGGGCTTCCCTGGTGGTGCAGTGGTTGAGAATCTGCCTGCTAATGCAGGGGACATGGGCTCGAACCCTGGTCTGGGAAGATCCCACATGCCGCGGAGCAACTAGGCCCGTGAGCCACAATTGCTGATCCTGCGCGTCTGGAGCTTGTGCTCCACAACAAGAGAGGCCGCGATAGTGAGAGGCCCACGCACTGCGATGAAGAGGTGCCCCCGCTTGCCACAACTAGAGAAAGCCCTCGCACAGAAATGAAGACCCAACACAGTCATAAATAAATAAATAAATAAATAGATAGATAGATAGATAGCCAAGCATTTGAAGCCCTTTAAAAAAAAAAAAAAAAGAAAACATTTTGACCATCACCCCCACCCCACCAAATCTGATACCTGCTGTTTGAAATGATAAAAGTTGGCATTCAAAAGATGCAAACAAACACTGTGTTAATGCTTTATATGCAAAGTCATGCTTCCACTCATTTAACTATTCATCAAATATCAAATATTTAAAGTGTATCCTGAACTTAATTAGATGGTTGGAACTTTCATCCCCACCCCATGATTACCCAGGAGGAGGAGAAAGTTTCTGGAGGTTGAATTAATTACCAATGCCTAAGGATTTAATCAACCATGCCTGTGTAGTAAAGCCACCATTAAAAACCCAAAAGGAGGAGTTTCAGAGAGCTGCCAGGTTGGTGACGCAGAATTCCTCCATGTGCCACCATGCTGGGCTCCAAACTCCAAGAAGACTGACGTTGCTTTGTTCTCGACCTCACCCTATGAATCTCTTCATCTGGATGTTGGTTCATCCACTTATCTGCCATGTGGCTGATAGGGTCTTGGTGCTCCAGCCTAGTGTCAGGCCTGAGCCTCTGAGGTGGAAGAGCTGAGTTCAGGACATTGGACCACCAGAGACCTCCCAGCCCCATGTAATATCAATTGGCAAGAGCACTCCCAGAGATCTGCACCTCAAGGCTAAGACCCAGCTCCATCCAATGACCTGCAAGTTCCAGTCCTGGATGCCCCATGCCAAACAACTAGCAAGACAGGAATACAACCCCACCCATTATCAGAAAGGCTGCCTAAAATCATAATAAGTTCACAGAAACACCTAAACACAACCGGACACAGTCCTGCCCACCAGAAAGACAAGATCCAGCCCCACCTACCAGAACACAGACACCAGTCCCCTCTACCAGGAAGCCTACACAAGCCACTGAACCAACCTTACCAACTGGAGGCAGACACCACAAACAACAGGAACTACAAACATGCAGCCTGCAAAAAAGAGACCCCAAACACAACAAGTTAAGCAAAATGAGAAGACAGAGAAATACAAAACAGATGAAGGAGAAAAGTAAAAACCCACCAGAACAAACAAATGAAGAGGAAATAGGCAGTCTACCTGGAAAAGAATTCAGAATAATGTTAGTAAAGATAATACAAAATCTTGGAAATAGAATAGAGAAAATGCAAGAAACATTTAACAAGGACCTAGAGGAACTAAAGAGGAAACAAGCAGCAATGAACAACACAATAAATGAAATTAAAAATACTCTAAAATGGATCAATAGCAGAATAACTGAGGCAGAAGAATGGAGAAGTGACCTGGAAGATAAAGTAGTGGAAATAACTACTGCAGAGCAGAATAAAGAAAAAAGAATGAAAAGAACTGAGGACAGTCTCAGAGACCTCTGGGACAACATAATGTACCAACATTCGAATTATAGGGGTCCCAGAAGAAGAAGAGAAAAAGAAAGGGACTGAGAAAATATTTGAAGAGATTATAGTTGAAAACTTCCCTAATATGGGAAAGGAAATAGTTAATCAAGTACAGGAAGGACAGAGAGTCCCATACAGGATAAATCCAAGGAGAAACACACTAAGACATATATTAATCAAACTATCAAAAATTAAATACAAAGAAAACATATTAAAAGCAGCAAGGGAAGAAAAAAAAAACAAATAACACACAAGGGAATCCCCATAAGGTTAAGAACTGATCTTTCAGCAGAAATTCTGCAAGCCAGGAGGGAGTGCCAGGACATATTTAAAGTGATGAAGGAGAAAAACCTACAACCAAGATTACTCTACCCAGCAAGGAACTCATTCAGATTTGATGGAGAAATTAAAATCTTTACAGAAAAGCAAAGCTGAGAGAGTTCAGCACTCCCAAACCAGCTTTACAACAAATGCTAAAGGAACTTCTCTAGGCAAGAAACACAAGAGAAGGAAAAGACCTACAATAACAAACCCAAAACAATTAAGAATATGGGAATAGGAGCATACATATCGATAATTACTTTAAATGTGAATGGATTAATTGTTCTTACCAAAAGACACAGACTGGCTGAATGGATACAAAAACAGGACCCATATATATGCTGTCTACAAGAGACCCACTTCAGACCTAGTGACACATACAGATCGAAAGTGAGGAGATGGAAAAAGATATTCCATGCAAATGGAAATCAAAAGAAATCTGGAATAGTAATTTTCATATCAGACAAAATAGACTTTAAAACAGACTATTACAACAGACAAAGAAGGACACTACATAATGATCAATGGATCGATCCAAGAAGAAGATAGAAAAACTGTAGATATTTATGCACCCAACATAGGAGCTCCTCAATACATAAGGCAAATACTAACAGCCATAAAAGGGGAAATTGACAGTAGCACAATCATAGTAGGGACTTTAACACCCCACTTTCACCAATGAACAGATCATCCAAAATGAAAATAAATAAGAAAAAACACAAGCTTTAAATGATACACAAGCTTTAAATGATTAAACAAGTTGGACTTATTTGATATTTATCAGACATTCCATCCAAAAACAACAGAATACACATTTTTCTCAGGTGCTCATGGAACATTCTCCAGGATAGATCTACTTAATAACCAAGTGATCACTGAAGAAATCAAAGAGGAAATCAAAAAATACCTAGAAACAAATGACAATGGAGACACCACGACCCAAAACTTATGGGATGTAGCAAAAGCAGTTCTAAGAGGGAAGTTTACAGCAATAAAATCCTACCTTAAGAAACAGGAAACATCTCAAATAAATAACCTAATCTTGTACCTAAAGCAATTAGAGAAAGAAGAACAAAAAAGCCCAAAAGTTAGCAGAAGGAAAGAAATCATAAAGATCAGATCAGAAATAAAGGAAAAAGAAATGAAAGAAACAATAGCAAAGAACAATAAAATTAAAAGATGGTTCTTTGAGAAGATAAACAAAATTGATAAACCATTAGCCAGACTCATCAAGAAAAAAAGGGAGAAGACTCAAATCAATAAAATTAGAAAAGAAAAAGGAGAAGTAAAAACTGACATTGCAGAAATAAAAAGGATCATGGGAGAATACTACAAGCAACTATATGCCAATAAAATGGAAAACATGGAAGAAATCGACAAATTCTTAGAAATGCACAAAATGCCGAGACTGAACCAGGAAGAAATAGAAAATATGAACAACCCAATCACAAGCACTGATATTGAAACTGTGATTAAAATCTTCCAACAAACAAAAGCCCAGGAACAGATGGCTTCACAGGGGAATTCTATTAAACATTTAGAGAAGAGTAACACCTATCCTTCTCAAACTCTTCCAAAATATACCAGAGAGAGGAACACTCCCACACTCATTCTACGAGGCCACCATCACCCTGATACCAAAACCAGACAAAGATGTCACAAAGAAAGAAAACTACAGGCCAATATCACTGATGAATAGAGATGCAAAAATCCTCAACAACATACTAGCAAACAGAATCCAACAGCACATTAAAACAATCATACACCATGATCAAGTGGGGTTTATTCCAGGAAAACAAGGATTCTTCAATATACACAAATCAATCAATGTACTACACCATATCAACAAATTGAAGGAGAAAAACCATATGATCTTCTCAATAGATGCAGAGAAAACTTTTGACAAAATTCAACACCCATTTATGATAAAAACCCTGCAGAAAGGAGGCATAGAGGGAATTTTCCTCAACATAATAAAGGCCATATATGACAAACCCACAGCCAACATCATCCTCGATGGTAAAAATCTGAAACCTTTTCAACTATGATCAGGAACAAGAAAAGGTTGCCCACTCTCACCACTATTATTCAACATAGTTTGAGAAGTTTTAGCCACAGCAATCAGAGAAGAAAAAGAAATAAAAGGAATCCAAATCAGAAAAGAAGAAGTAAAACTGTTACTGTTTGCAGATGACATGATACTATACATAGAGAATCCTAAAGATGCTACCAGACAATTACTAGAGCTAATCAATGAATTCAGTAACGTATCAGGTTACAAAATTAATGCACAGAAATCTCTTGCATTCCTATACACTAATGATGAAAAATCTGAGAGTGAAATTAAGAAAACACTCCCATTTATCATTGCAACAAAAATAATAAAATATCTAGAAATAAACGTACCTAAGGAGACAAAGACCTGTATGCAGAAAATTATAAGAGATTGATGAAAAAAAATTAAAGATGATACAAATAGATGGAGAGATATACCATGTTCTTGGACTGGAAGAATCAACATTATGAAAATGACTCTACTACCCAAAACAATCTACAGATTCAATGCAATCCCTATCAAACTACCAATGGCATTTTTCACAGAACTAGAACAAAAAAATCACAATTTGTATGGAAACACAAAAGTCCCCAAATAGCCAAAGCAATCTTGAGAATGAAAAGCAGAGTTGGAGGAATCAGGCTCCCTGACTTCAAACTATACTACAAAGCTACATTAATCAAGACAGTATGGTAATGGCACAGAAAGAGAAATATAGATCAATGGAACAGGATAGAAAGCCCAGAGATAAACTCACACACATGTGGTCACCTTATCTTTGATAAAGGTTGCAAGAACATACAGTGGGGAACATACAGCCTCTTCAGTAAGTGGTGCTGGGAAAACTGGAGAGGTACATGTAAAAGTATGAAATTAGAAATTCTCTAACACCATACACAAAAATGAACTCAAAATGGATTAAAGACCTAAATGTAAGGCCAGACACTATAAAACTCTTAGGGGAATACATAGGCAGAACACACTATGACATAAATCACAGCAAGATCCTTTTTGACCCACCTCCTAGAGAAATGGAAATAAAAACAAAAATAAACAAATGGGACCTCATGAAACTTTAAAGCTTTTGCACAGCAAAGGAAACCATAAACAAGACCAAAAGACAACCCTGAGAATGGGAGGAAATATTTGCAAATGAAACAACTGACAAAGGATTAATCTCCAAGATTTACAAGCAGCTCATGCAGCTTAATAACAAAAAAAACAAATAACCCAATCCCAAAATGGGCAGAAGACCTAAATAGACATTTCTCCAAAGAAGATACACAGATTGCCAACAAACACATGAAAGGATGCTTAACATCATTAATCATTAGAGAAATGTAAATCAAAACTACAATGAGATATCATCTCACAGCGGTCCGAATGGCCATCATAAAAAAATCTAGAAATAATAAATGCTTGAGAGGGTGTGGAGAAAAGAGAACGCTCTTGCACTGTTGGTGGGAATGTAAATTGATACAGCCACTGTGGAGAACAGTATGGAGGTTCCTTAAAAAACTAAAAATAGAATTACCATATAACCCAGCAATCCACCTACTGGGTATATACCCTGGGAAAAATATAATGCAAAAAGTGTCATGTACCAAAATGTTCATTGCAGCTTTATTTACAATAGCCAGGACATGGAAGCAACCTAAGTGTCCATCAACAGATGAATGGATAAAGAAGATGTGGCACATATATACAATGGAATATTACTCAGCCATAAAGAGAAACGAAATTGAGTTATTTGTAGTGAGGTGGATGGACTTAGAGTCTGTCATAGAGAGTGAAGTAAGTTAGAAAGAAAAGAAACAAATACCGTATGCTAACACATATATATGGAATCTAAGGGGAAAAAAAGGTCATGAAGAACCTAGCGGTAAGATGGGAATAAAGACACAGACCTACTAGAGAATGGACTTGAGGATATGGGGAGGGGAAAGGGTAAGCTGTGACAAAGCGAGAGAGTGGCATGGACATATATACACTACCAAACGTAAAATAGATAGCTAGTGAGAAGCAGCCACATAGCACAGGGAGATTAGCTCAGTGCTTTGTGACCACCTAGAGGTGTGGGATTGGGAGAGTGGCAGAGAGGGAGAATCAAGAGGGAAGAGATATGGGAACATATGTTTATGTGTAACTGATTCACTTTGTTATAAAGCAGAAACTAACACACCATTGTAAAGCAATTATACTCCAATAAAGATGTTTAAAAAAAAAGAATAACTGAGGCAGAAGAACGGATAAGTAACCTCGCAGATAAAATAGTGGGAATAACTAACACAGAGCAGAATAAAGAAAAAAGCATGAGGAGAATTGAGGACAGTCTCAGAGACCTCTGGGACAACATTAAACGCACCAACATTCAAATTATGGGGTCCCAGGAGAAGAAGAGAAAAATAAAAGTTCTGAGAAAATATTTGAAGAGATTATAGTTGAAAACCTCCCTAATATGGGAAAGGAAATAGTCAATCAAGTCCAGGAAGCAAGGAGACTCCCATACAGGATAAATCCAAGGAGAAACATGCCAAGACACATATTATTCAAACTATCAAAAATTAAATACAAAGAAAAAATATTAAGAGCAGCAAGGGAAAAGCAACAAATGACATACAAGGGAATCCCCATAAGGTTAACAGCTGATCTTTCAGCAGAAATTCTGCAAGCCGGAAGGGAGTGGCAGAATATATTTAAAGTTATGAAAGGGAACAACCTCCAACCAAGATGACTCTAACCAACAAGGATCTCATTCAGATTCGACAGAGAAATTAAAACCTTTACAGGCAAGCAAAAGCTAAGAGAATTCAGCACCACCGAACCAGCTCTACAGGAAATGCTAAAGGAACTTCTCTAGGCAGGAAACACAAGAGAAGGAAAAGACTTACAATAACAAACCCAAAACAATTAAGAAAATGGTAATAGGTACATATGTATCTATAACTACCTTAAATGTAAATGGATTAAATGCTCCAACCAAAAAACATAGACTGGCTGAATGGGTACAAAAACAAAACCCATGCATATGTTGTCTACGAGGGACCCACTTAAGACCTAGGAACACATACAGACTGAAAATGAGGGGATGGAAAAAGATATTCCATGCAAATGGAAATCAAAAGAAAGCTGGAGTAGCAATACTCATATCAGATAAAATAGACTTTAAAATAAAGACTATTACAGAAGACAAAGAAGGACACTACATAATGATCAAGAGATCAATCCAAGAAGAAGATATAACAATTGTAAATATTTATGCACCCAACATGGGAGCACCTCAATACATAAGGCAAATGATAACAGCCATAAAAGGAGAAATCAACAGTAACACAATCATAGTAGGGGACTTTAACACCCCACTTTCACCAATGGACAGATCATCCAAAATGAAAATAAATAAAGAAACACAAGCTTTAAATGATATATTAAACAAGATGGACTTAATTGATATTTATAGGACATGCCATCCAAAAACAGCAGATTACACTATATTCTCAAGTACTCATGGAACATTCTCCATAATAGATCATATCTTGGGTCACAAATCAAGCCCTGGTAAATTTAAGATAATTGAAATTGTATCAAGTATCTTTTCCGACCACAATGCTATGAGATTAGATATCAATTATAGGAAAAAAATCTGTAAAAAATACAAACACATGGAGGCTAAACAATACACTACTAAATAACCAAGAGATCACTGAAGAAATCAAACAGGAAATCAAAAAGTACCTAGAAACAAATGACAATGAAAACACAGCAACGCAAAACCTATGGGATGCAACAAAAGCAGTTCAAAGAGGGAAATTTGTAGCAATACAGTCCTACCTCAAGAAACAAGAAACATCTCAAATAAGCAACCTAATCTTACACCTAAAGCAGTTAGTGAAAGAAGAGCAAAAAAACTCCAAAGTTAGCAGAAGGAAGGAAATCATAAAGATCAGATCAGAAATAAATGAAAAAAAATGAAGGAAACAATACCAAAGATCAATAACACTAAAAGCTGGCTCTTTGAGAAGATAAACAAAATTGTTAAACCATTAGCCAGACTTATCAACAAAAAAAGGGAGAAGACTCAAATCAATAGAATTAGAAATGAAAATGGAGAAGTAACAACTGACACTGCAGAAATACAAAGGATCATGAGAGATTACTACAAGCAACTATGTGCCAATAAAATGGACAACCGGGAAGAAATGGACAAATTCTTAGAAATGCACAGCCTTCCAATGCTGGACCAGAAAGAAAGAGAAAACATAAACAGACCAATCACAAGCACTGAATTTGAAATTGTGTGTAAAAATTTTCCAACAAACAAAAGCCTGGGAACAGATGGATTTAAAAGCAAATTATACGAAACATTTAGAGAAGAGCTAAAACTTATACTGCTCAAACTCTTCCAAAATATACCAGAGGGAGGAACACTCCCAAACTCTTTCTACAAGGGCACCATCACCCTGATACCAAAACCAGACAAAGATGCCACAAAAAAAAGAAAACCAGAGGCCAATGTCACTGACGAACATAGATACAAATGTCCTCAACAAAATACTAGCAAACAGAATCCAACAGCACATTAAAAGGATCATACACCATGATCAAGTGGGGTTTTTTCACAGGAATGCAATGATTCTTCAATATATGCAAATCAATCAATGTGATAAACCATATTAACAAATTGAAGGAGAAAAACCACATGATCGTCTCAATAGATGCAGAAAAAGCTTTTGACAAAATTCAGCACCTTTTATCAATAAAACCCTCCAGAAAGTAGGCATAGAGGGAACTTTCCTCAACATAATAATGGCTATATATGGCAAACCCACAGTCAACATCATCCTCAATGGTGGAAAACTGAAACCATTTCCACTAAGATCAGGAACAAGACAAGGTTGCCCACTCTCACCACTATTATTCAACATATTTTGGAAGTTTTAGCCATAGCAATCAGAGAAGAAAAAGAAATAAAAGGAATCCAAATTGGAAAAGAAGTAGTAAAGCTGTCAGTCTTTGCTAATGACATGACACTGTACAAAGAGAATCTTAAGATGCTACCAGAAAACTACTAGAGCTAATCAATGAATTTGGTAAAGTAGCAAGATCCAAAATTTATGCACAGAAATCTCTTGCATTCCTATACATTAATGATGAAAAATCTGGAAGAGAAATTAAGGAAACACTCCCATTTACCACTGCAACAAAAAGAATAAAATATCTAGGAATAAACCTACCTAAGGAGACAAAAGACCTGTATGCAGAAAATTATAAGATACTGATGAAAGAAATTAAAGGTGATACAAACAGATGGAGAGATATACCATGCTCTTGGATTGGAAGAATCAACATTATGAAAATGACTACACTACCCATAGCAATCTACAGATTCAATGTGATCCCTATCAAACTACCAATGGCATTTTTCACAGAACTAGTATAAAACACTTCACAATTTGTATGGAAACACAAAAGACCCTGAATAGCCAAAGCAATCTTGAGAAAAAATGGAGCTGGAGGAATCAAGCTCCCTGACTTCAGACTATACTACAAAGCTACAGTAATCAAGACAGTATGGTACTGGCACAAAAACAGAAGTATAGATCAATGGAACAGGATAGAAAACCTAGAGATAAACCCATGCACATATGGTTACCTTATCTTTGATAAAGGAGGCAAGAATATACAATGGAGAAAAGACAGCCTCTTCAATAAGTGATGCTGGGAAAACTGGATAGCTACATGTAAAAGAATGAAATTAGAACACTCTTGAACACCATACACAATAATAAACTCCAAATGGATTAAAGATCTAAATATAAGACCAGATACTATAAAACTCTTAGAGGAAAACATAGGAAGAACACGCTTTGTCATAAATCACAGCAAGATCCTTTTTGACCAACGTCCTAGAGAAATGGAAATAAAAACAAAAATAAACAAATGGAACCTAATGAAACTTAAAAGCTTTTGCACAGCAAAAGAAACCAAAAACAAGATGAAAAGACCACCTTCAGAATGGGAGAAAATATTTGCAAATGAAGCAACTGACAAAAGATTACTCTCCAAACTATACAAGCAGCTCATGCAGCTCAATATCAATAAAACAAGCAACCCAATCCAGAAATGGGCAGAAGATCTAAATAGACCTTTCTCCAAAGACGATATACAGATTGCCAACAAACACATGAAACATCACTAATCATTAGAGAAATGTAAATCAGAACTACAGGGAGGTATCACCTCACACCAGTCAGAATAGCCATCATCAAAAAATCTACAAACAATAAATTCTGGAGAGGGTGTGGTGAAAAGGAAACCCTCTTGCACTGTTGGTGGGAATGTAAATTGATACAGTCACTATGGAGAACAGTATGGAGGTTCCTCAAAAAACTAAAAATAGAACTACTATACGACCCAGCAATCTCACTACTGGGCATATACCCTGAGAAAACCGTAATTCAAAAAGAGTCATGTACCACAATGTTCATTGCAGCACTGTTTACAATAGCCAGGACATGGAAGTAAGCTAAGTGTCCATCGACAGAAGAATGAATAAAGAAGATGTGGCACTTTTATAAGTGGAATACTACTCAGCCATAAAGAGAAATGAAATTGAGTTAGTTGTAGTGAGGTGGATGGACCTAGAGTCTGTCATACAGAGTGAAGTATGTCAGAAAGAGAAAAACAAACACTGTACTCTAACACATATATATGGAATCTGAAAAAAAAAATGGTTCTGATGAACCTAGGGGCAGGACAGTAATAAAGATGCAGACATAGGGAATGGACTTGAGGACACGGGCACAGGGTAGGGTAAGCTGTGGTGAAGTGAGAGAGTAACATTTACATATATACACTACCAAATGTAAAATAGATAGCTAGTGGGAAGCAGGTACATAGCACAGGGAGATCAGCTCAGGGCTTTATGACCACCTAGAGGGGTGTGGTAGGGAGGGTGGGAGGGAGATGCATGATGGAGGGGATATGGGGATATATGTATATGTATAGCTGATTCACTTTGTTATACAGCAGAAACTAACACAGCATTGTAATGCAATTATACTCCAATAAAGATGTTAAAAAGAAAAAAAGAAAAAAGAAAGTGCATCCTCATGCCAAGATTTGTGCTGAACTTAGTTTATGGTGATGAACCAAAAAGATATGACTCTTATCCTCCTGTGGTATGGTCTAGTGAAGAAGATACATACTATATAAATACAGCAGAATATAGAATTACAAATTATGACAAGTTCTATATAGAAAAGAGTAGGCAGCTAGGAAAGAAGACAGCAAAAGAATGGAACTGATTTATACTTTGGGATCAGAAAAGGGACATTTGGGCTGAAATCTCAGAGATGAGTCATAATTAGCAGGGTGAATTGGGGTGTTAGACCATTTCAGACAAAAAAACCCGAGCATGTGCTGAGGCCCTGAGGCAGAGAAAGCTTGGTGCCCCCCAGCACCTGGAGGAAGTGTGGCTTGTGTAAAGGGCATGTGAGAGAGGGTGGGAAAGATAACATTGGTGAGAGACCATGCTGTAACTTAGCCCAATGCTAAAGAGTTTTTATTTTATTCTAAGTGATTTCATCATAAACACATCTCATCAAGTCTTCACAACACCTTTTGAGATGAATATTACTACCACCTTCATTTTACAGATGAGGAATTTGAGACTTTGACAGATAAAGTAATTACACAGCTAGTGAGGGGCATAAGCAGGTTAGAAAACTTAAATACAGATTTCAAAATCCAAGTTAAGCTGTTAAAATGACATGATTCTGCCTCTGTATATTGCCAAAGGACCCTGCACAAATCATCATTATTATAGCACTTACATCACTGTATGCCAGCAGTTACATCACCTAACAACACTGTATTTTAACTGATACTTTATGTAATTTTATTTTCTGGTAGACTAAAAGCTCCTTGAGGGCAGTAATCAGATCTTATTTGACTCACTGCTTCAAACACAGTTGGGCCACATCGTTGTTGAATGAATGACCATTAGCATCAGTTATGCAAAGTTGGAAAGACTTTGAGCTCATCAGACCCATATCTCTAAGGCTTATACTGAAAAACAAAACAAAACAAAAAAACAAAAAAAAAACTATTTGTAGGAACAAAGAAGAAAGCCTCACTTAAAAAAGATTTTCAGCCAATCTGTTATGAATATCAATTTAATCTGGGAGGATTTTTTTTTTTGGTGGGTCAAGGAAAGATTTTCTCAAATTGCAGATTTGAGCAAAGTGATATGATTTCAAGCATTTTCACAGGAAATCAACATATTTTAAAGCAATTATTGCTGTTATTCCTCTGAAGCACTCTTTCACTGCATGGTCCATTCATGACAGTTTCAACCAAATACTAGAAAATAAAAACTCAAATTGTACTTTTACAAGCTAGTTTTTGCAGCACTAACATAGCTGAATAAGTAAACATACTATAACCATATTGCCATTTACTGGAGCCACCTAAGAACTATCTAGATAGTTATTCATTCATTTAATTTAATTAATAAATTTAATTACATTTTAATAGAGTAACTTTTAGCCTCAAACACAGCTAATAAGGGGTTGATATACCCACAAGAAGTCACGGTGTCCTTTATTAAGCTGCAGGAACTAGTCCATATGTCATTCATTTGTCAAGTCACAAAGGCTACAATAAAATGGGCTCAGAGTATCTTAGAATGGAAAAGTTCCAGAAAGTTTGTGCCACAAGTAACTTTCTATGGTTCTCAACCAGTGTCTCAGGAGATGCTGTCCTAAGACTTCAGCCTTGGCTCTGTGTCCTTTTGCTGTTTGTTTTCCCCAGTGACCCGCTCAGTAAGGGTTGTGGAACAAAGCCCAAGCCCAGGGAGGCAGTGAAGGTGGAGAATTTATTTTATTATAAGTCATGAAATGTAAGTATAGAGATTCATTACTCAATTCAACTTGGAGCAAATTATTATAAGCTATTAAGTTCCTCTTCTAATCCTAATTTCCTTCCTGTCCCAAATATGAACTGGAGATTCTCTCTCTCTCCCCTGTCCCATCAGTGAAGAGGCCAAGTCATTTCTTTGCAGTTCCCTCCATCTGTTGACCCCAAGGTTAGGTGACACTCCCCTCAGTCAGCTTCCTAACTTCTTGAGCAAAAGCACCCTCCAGATCTCCTACTTACAGATATTTGTAGATATGTTTCTTTCCTGGACAATGTTTCTCCACCTAGGTGAATTTCCTTCCATAGCTATCCCTTTGATCACATGTCTAGCTGATATGCCTCTTCTCTGCTGTCATATTCCTTCCTGAACCCTGTTTCAGTTACTCCATCATGGAACAAATCATTTTATTTGTGTGATCACTTTTTTCCTTAATCCCACCCCCAAATCCCAGCCACCAATTCACTGGGATGACATAAAAATCATATTCACATTCCTGACCTTTACATATACTAAGACCCACTGCTACTTCTGATAAGTAGCCATGTTTTCTTTACAATAAAATGTATATGTGTGAATATACAGTGAGTGTGTGTGTATATATTTACATATATATTTCCCAGTAAATTGGAGAGGGTTGTACAGAATCTTCATCTGACCTTAATATGTGGCAGAAATTGCCAATTACCTACACATTTCATACACTTGGGGATAGAATATGCCCAGATAAAACTCTCTTTGGCATCGTTTCTTGTAAATAGAAGTGTTAACGATAAGTAAATAGGAGCACTTATGTATCATTGGACAAAGTTTCCAGGAGCACATGCTTTGCCCTTCTGCTCCTTATTATATCCTTCCCACTATTTGACTGCCTGAAGCACACATGGTAGTATAACTAAGCAGCCATCCTGTGACCTTGAGCATGGAAGCCTGCTACCAAGGTTTTGGCAGGACAGAAAGAAAGAGTGTGAGCCATGGTACCTTCATGGGACAAATGCAAGGGCCCTGGATTGCCTACCACAGGACACTGTTACTTATTTAACTGATATATGTATGTGCTCATACACACACGCACACACACACACATTTACTATTATTCCGTCTAAGCACTTTAAATACATTATAAGTATTATATCAAAGAAACAATGTGTAATATTTAACACAGAACATGACACAGAGCAAACAGGCAGTCTATAAACATTAAGTATTATTTCCTTTAATCCTCTCAGCAACCACAGAAGGCATGAAGTATCAACCACCTTTAACAAATGAGGAGAATGGATCTTAAAGAGGGTAAGTAACAGACCTTGAATCACTGTTAGGAAGTGGTGGAGATGAGATTTGGACCCAGGTCTATCTGACTCCAGAACTCAAAGTCTGGAAGGCAACGTACACTGCCTCATCCAGCATGGCATGGAATCCCATGCTTGGAGAGAAGGCAAGCAGTCCCTCTGTGTGCCATGAAGGAGACTATTGTCACATAGATTCAAAGGAGGGGACATAAACTGACCATGAAGATTTCCATGGCAAAGTCCCATATCTGCCAGTTACTGGTGTTGTGACCTTATACAAGTCAACCTTGCTCCCTAGGACACACTTCCTTCATCTTTACAGTGAAGACCTTGACTTGATTACACCTATGTCTCTTTCTAGCTCTAAAATGCCATCAGTCAATGATCCTTTGTGTCCAGTTTATTGGAAGAGAACAGAAGAAAACGAACTTCACTGTGAGGGTTGAATGATATATTTTGGTCTCTACACTCTTTTATTTAGCTATCTTCTGAATTCCCTTTGTCTTGTTATGTGTAGAGAGTTTTGTAGATCTTGATGAGCACTTAGAAAGAATTACCCATTTTAGTACCTAGTAGGAATAAACAGTACAGAGAACAAAGGAAATAAGGGGTGTAGAGGCAAGAGGGAAAGAAAGGGAAAAGGAGAAGGTAGAAAGGGCTTCACTTTCAGGGGATGGAGTTAAAAGAGAAAGCCAGCATATTGCCACAGAACTGCCCAGTGTTTCCTTGTCTTATGAGTTCCATCCCTACTGTTTTCTTTATGACTTTTGCACTCTCCCAGGGCAGATACCTAAAAGTCGTCAGCTGCAGTAAGGCAGATGGGATTTTGAATTAGACACAGGCTGTGTCTGTCCCAGCCTGGCCATTTGCTAGGTCAGTGACCTTAGACTTGGCACGTCTGTTTGGTACCTGACTTTAAATGAATTATTCAATTTTCATTCCTCCTTTTCCACATGAGGTTAGCAATAATCCTCACCTCTCAAGGCTGTTGTCTGGAGTGAGAGGTGGTGTAGGTAGAAGCTTAGCCTAATAGACTCTGTACAAAAATTTACATTATATGAGCATAAGTCCTATTGGGTTGTTGAGCAATTCCACAAATTCAAGGTTTAAAGAATTTGCTGTTGTATTTTATGCATCCACAGGAGACTTTGCAAACATTTCATATGTGCTCCTTACTGAATCAGTTAAAACTTCTGACTTGGGTATCAAGAGGCCCAAAGATTTGTAGAGTCTAGTCTGGTAGTAGTTTTGTGGTTTTCTTTTTAATGGTTGTTTTACTAGTAGCTTGTTGTTTGTTTAGTTGTGAAGAGTAAGCTCCTCTCAAAGACTCGGATTGTTAGACGGTTCAAATTTATTTTAATGTGATTTGTAGGCAGACATGAGCTGGGAATTTGTCAAAGAAACTAGTAGAGTCTGGGCAGTGGCACTTCACTTGGAAAGCATTAGCCAAGAGCCAGATAAATGAGCTGGCCTCAAGTTCAAATTGTAACTTTTTTTTGCTGTTGTAGCCTTTAAATATCTAAATATTTGGACTAAATACATTAGGGTTATCATAAACACAAAACACTGATCCATCATGCTAAACAGGGAGAATGGTTGTCATTCCCGTATTCTTCATATCACATAATTTAAATGTAATTAAAGTTAAATTTTTAGAAATAGCCCTTTCAGAAAGGAATCTGCAGGGCAATTTCACCTAGGCTGTTTCTCTTAACATACTACTGGGCTGCTGTTAGTTTCAAATAAACTCAACACTAGATTTGCAACAGATGTTCCTAAGACAGAACAAAGAAAAGAATTGCTGAATTCTTTGCAAAGAAAAATAAAACCTGATAGAATAATTGAGAACTAGCAGGGCAATCATCAACATGAGGAATGAAATTAAGCAAGTTACAAGAATAGTTCAAATTCATCTCAGGTGAGGGGCAAGATGGCAGAGCTCTGTAGCCAATTTTGCTTTTCTTCATTCATCCATTCAACAAATATATCTGAATTTCATTTAGTGCCATTCCAATTTGCTGCCATCTTCTTAAATTATATACCTAGGGATGTCAGAATCACAGCTTTTCCCCCATTAATGCTTTTTATTATGTAAAATCTCACTATGCCAGAGAATCATCATTGCAAAATTTCATAGATCAACAGCCACAATTTCTTTACGTTTATCTTGTATCTGTATTAGTGGTTTTTTTTATTTAAAATTTTGACTTTAATAGCAAAATCTCAAGATAAGTAGGTGTTTGTGTATAGAAAAGACTGAATATCTCTTCGATTTCATCCAGCTGTATTTACATTTCTTATTTACTTGTGTATAACCTCCAGCAGATTTTAAAACCACATAGCCCTGCAACCTTGTTCGTCCTGTTCAACACCTGTTATCCTGGATCCTAATATAACAACTGGCACATAAAGAACACTTAAAATAAAAAGAAACATTTGTTGAATGTTACAGCTGAACAAGAGTAGATATAAAAGCAAGGAAATAAACTTATTTTCTTCTTCACTGTTCTATCAAGTGATAGACACCCGTTGGACACAAATGATGGGAAAGGATCTAAGGATTACAGTTTAATTGAATTTAGTTAAGTCCATAGCTGATATATTTCCCAATTTTTTGTCTTAAACACAGAAAGGACATAACTTGATCTTACCCTTACCACCTACCTCTAAAACAGAAAACTAAAACTATTAATTCATGATGTAAATGTACAAAAAGGCCTAGGTGTAACTAATCACCTATTGCTAATAAACACAAGACTGAAATGTATGTCCTTTCATATATCCAAGTAGATGACCCTGTGGACTTAAGAATGCAGGCCACAAAGTTAGACATCTAGAGTGATTCATGAGATGCAGCACGGAGATTTAGAACATGGACTAATGTTAGTTAGTAGAGGCCAGGTCCCTCTACTTTCTATCTGCATGACCTTAGGCAAAGTGTATGAACAATATAACATGGAGAAAATCATGCTACCTCCCTCTCAGAGTCATGGTAAGTATTAAATGGTTTAAATATATAAAATGCTTAAAGTAATGCCTGACAGATCTTAAGCACTGATATAAGTATTTTTGTCATTACCAGCCTCATCATCATTCTTTCTGTACCTTCACTGACCCCCTGGTTATTCTGATCATACACCAATTCTATCCCTGGCCCTAGCAATGATATACCAACTTACACTCCACCATGAAACTTTCTTCCAAGTTCTTGCACAAGGCCAAGCCATCCTATACAGCTGCCTAGAGAACAGGCAGAAGAGGCCTGACTTACTGTTGCTCTTTCAGAGGAGGACCACGTCACATTTTCACGTTTCTTATTTCCACAAAAATGACTCAGTTGTGGGGAGCAGGGGAGGGAGATGGGGGAGATGGTGCTGCAGAAAGTATAAAAGAGAACCTAGCAAAATTCTGTGTTCTAATAATATCAATGAATAGACTGTAGTACCTCATTCATTCATTGCAAGAGAGTATTTTATGGGTAAAGCACCAGAAAAAACCGAAAGGAATGAGACAAAATCACATGCATTTATTCTACTTCCTGTCTCTCCAGTTTCTAGAGAGAACTTCCACTTTGAAGAGTATGGTACACTAGATATGCTGTAAAGCTCTTCAACAATAAAAACCTAAATGCTAAATAAAATACAATTATTTTAAATGCATTGCTGAGAGTATATGAAAATAAGAAAAATTCCACATCCCTCACCCTCTCTCTCCCACCAAAAAAAAAAAAAAAAAAAAAAAAGGAAGAAGCAAAGAAAAAAAGTGTGGATACCCTGGGAAAAGTGTCATCCCTGAAAACCAGACACAGGGTCCTTATTCCTGGGCAGTGCATTCCAAATTAGAACCTACTTAGGACCACAGATTAGGAAAGACGTATCATACTTAACAAATGACAAAATTCACTACAATGCTTTCACACGTTCTTTTCTCGGCAAGCCTCCCAATATTTATTGCATCATTTAATATTCTCAAAGTTAAGTATATGTGTTGAATAGATTACTGGTTGCTACTCAGTTTAGTGGAATGCTTAAGGAATGAAGGGGTGACTACATGTGTGGTTGATGACAAGAAAACATAGAGGTTAGGAACTCAGAATTCCTGAGAGCCTTTTTCTGCCAAGGAATGTGCATACAGTACTGAGAACTGCCGAGTTATGAAACTGAATGGTCTAAGGTTGTCCTCTAGTTTGGTGAGATAATATCCCTACAACAAATCCCAAAGGCAAGTGTGAAGTCTTATCTATGAGATATGGAAATGCTTATGGGTGACCAAATACAAGGCACATCACCCAGGCACAACTTTACCTCTTAACAAAATGAAATGTCCACCTAATTTACATAGCTCTCTATATTTTAACAAAATAAGCAGCTTCATAAAATCTATTGCTATACTTTCATTCTATTTTTATTTTGTTTAATATTCTGGATTTGATTATTGGTGAGTGCAGGTTTGATCTTTTTCTGACACTAAGGGAAAGCAGGGCCATTTCTTATTTCTCTTTCTACCCTTTTAGATCTAACATAATGATTTGCACATAAAAGACACTCAAAAATAGTTATTGAACTAGAAAAAGGCACTTTTGAAATTATAGTTCAAGTCAACCTTTGTGGTCAAAATAACTTTAATCCAGAAATTTTCTTTACTACCTACCTGCACTTAACATGTCATTTTCTGAGTCACAGGCACTTCTTGAGTACACTGTGACCATGGATGCATTAAATTATATCCCAAGACAGAAAGTAAATAATGAATAGCCAATAAAATTTCAAGAGTTTAGTGAGGCACAATGGGCCCAATTCAAGAATGAAGCTGGGCAACTTAAAGAACTTGCTGGGAGCAAAGTGTTCATTCATGTGCCAAACCCTGGCCAAGGGAATAACCCATTCTGGACCAGCACTCTATTCCCCACAGGCTACTTTACTCATCCTAATTTGACTCAACTTTGAATAAGCTCCAATATCAATGTTCCCACAAAATATAAGGCTGAGTGATACATCTCAATCTTTTTAAAATGAAGTGGTCTGACTCAGTTTTATGGCTTTTTATTTTTGTTCATTGGCTCACAGCACCCTGCCCTGTGATTATGCACCAGTGCATCACTCAGGGGTAAACAAAAGGAGCCCACACCACTACCTTCATACTACCTTCTGGGTTACCTGCCAAAACTCATTTTTGGAGGTCCCAAACGTCCTTATTTAATGTGTTGATGACATCACACTTGAGGGTGGTATGGCTGGCAGGACATTAAATAAATTATATTTTATAAGTTGCCTAATGCACTAATACAGGAAGAGCTAAGTTGGGCTTTATGCTATCAAAGTTCCTATCTGTAACTCAGAAATGAACTAAGAACCTTAGGGAAAACCCCTCCTTATAAATTTATCCATCTTATTTCACTATGGTTCTTCAGATAGAGAGAAAAAGATTAGGCTAAAAAGATAATATTCATTACATAGAAGACCATACACAAAGATATACATATCTCACTTTCTATAACATTAGTGAAAAGGAAGAAGCTTTCATTTCTGAATTTAGGGACAAGAGGTTGAGATCTTCTATGTCCAACCAGAAGATACGAGGTATTACTGTTGCAAAAACTACAGAAGTATTATGTAGTCATAATAATATGGTACAAACAACTTCAGTTTAACATCACTAGTGATTTCATGTGGCTACCATGTGCCTTCTTATATCACATGATGAAAAGGGCATTTCACCTCTGAGGTATTATTTCCAAAACCCATAACCCCAGTATGATCATGAGAAAAACATCAGACAAATCTAGATTGAGGGACGTTATACAGGATAGTTTGCCAGTACTCCTCAAGGTCATGAAGAACAAGGGAAAAACTGGGAGACAATCATAGACCAAAGGAGGCTAGGGAGACATGCCAACTAAATGCAACATGGTATCCTGAACTGAATCCTGGAAAAGAGAAAATATTAATGTGAATACTAGTGAAATCCAAATAAAATCCAGAGTTGAAAAAAAGTAGGATGCCCTTGAGTTGGGACTGCCCCAAAACAATCAGAAATAAACAAGACAGGTATACATATAACATTTTTAAGGGAGGAAATGCAATACTCCCTTTCGGAATCCATTTCAGTGATCAGTTCAGTTATGAGAAGCTTAGATGTTTTATCTACTTGTTCATCTACTCATTTATTCATTCATTTAACAAAATAAATACTGAGTACCTTCCATGAGCCAGGTCCTCCTCCGTGTTCTAAAGGGTAACTCAAAAAGCAGAAGGCAGGAAATTTTAGATCCCATCTTCCTTCTGGGTTTCCTTTACATCCTGGAGAATTATGAGAAGTATAGCAAAATCTGCCTTTCACACAATTTATAGGAACCTCTGTTCCTGCTGTAGGATGGAGGCAGATAGCAGAATTTCCTGAAAATAGAGGACACAAGTCACCCAAGCAATTTTAATGCTCAAAAATAATATTAAGTTGGAATAATCTTCTCACTTGAGGTTTTCTTCAATTGTCTCACTTTAAGCTACACACGTAATCCATTTCTCAAAATTCAATTCTATGTCTTTAGTTCACTGAGAAGAGAGAAAATGGATCTAAATGTGGATATGGCAAATGCAGCATAGATTTGGCTTATAAAAGGCTTTTCAAAGCCATGTAAAAATTAAAAGGAAAACAAAAATCAACAGGAGAAAATAGAAATGTAAGACTTAGCTCCTAATCTAGAATGCTCTCAGGCTAAAATTTACAATATTGCTAGAAAGTTTAATTATAAAGATATTAAAAATTTTTGGAAGGCCAAGTGTGACAGTGACCAGCATTTATACTGCATTTGCTCTGAGGTGCCCTGGTATTTCCTAATAAATAATAGAATTTTATCATGAATTAGTGCTATAATCATAAGAGTTCTAATTAGAACATTTTTTAATATAAAAGTGCTGTTTATCTGGAGTACGATTGCCATTTACCTCATTCTTTTACATTGCTCTCCTGTTAAAAAAAAAAGCAGGCACAGCTCCCAGATAGCAAATTGTGGCAGATATTTTTTTCCAGTAGCATCTGGTGTTTTGGCAGAAAGCTCGTTGGAATAATCTTAAATATGGTTAGTTTTCTTTCCCAAATCTTTTTTTTTCCCCCTTCAAACACTGAGAGAAGCTAAATTTTCATTATTTTCAGAACTGAGTAGAGAAATACTCAAGAAGCATTTTTAAAGATGATATAGCCTTAAACTCAGGAAAGACAGTCATTCAAGGGCAGAGCTCAGAAGAGAGCTCCATCTTCATTCTGATTAAAATAAAAATCTAATTTTCCCAGAAGTACATCATGTGCGCATGAATTCTAGTTTTCTAGTTCTTTTCCTTCTCTCCCTCTCTCCCTCTTTCCATCTCTCTGTCTCTCTCTCTCTAATTCCTCTGGGAACCAGAAGTTGAAACAAAATATCGATTAACTTTGACTCCTTTTTAAATGAAATTAAGGATTCCTTTTTTCTGAAATAATTCTAAATCATAATCAGACTCTGACCTTCAAAATATTTAACCTCCAGTTATGTTGGAGTTTAGCATAAATAATGCAGCAGACAAAGTTGAATTTTAAGTACAAACATAGAAGATTTCTTACTCATTTGAAAAAAACTTATTAAAGTCAGATTTTGTAAGCCCTTTAGGGAGTTTAATAATTAAAATGATAAGTACAGAAGGTTTTCATGCAATAGAATTTCATGACCAAAATAGTGTTTTCAGATTAGTCTGGTTGCAGTGTGGGGAGAGATTGGAAGGGGAAAGCCTTGGGGCAGTAGCCAAATCAAATATCACAGAGGAGCTGCTGAAGGCCAAGGCTGGTGAGTGGCAGTAGGGATGGAACATGGAGAGAAAGTGAGAGGGAATTTTTATGAGGAGGAGGAAGGGGGTGCTTCTTCAGGATGTCTCCAAATGCCAGACCATATCTTACTTGTGCGGTCCTCCTCCCAGCTTCCTGCCCTCTGCCCCTGGACTCCACATCCAAAGACACAATCAATGCAGCCCCCACCCAGCCTCTCTCCCACAGGGAAGGCCAGGCTGACCTGAGAATTTTGTCACATACTCCATTTCCTCTAACCCATTCTTTTCTTTGTTTTTCTGCTAATTAATTTTTAAAAAATAATAGTTCCCCTAATCCACTTTATTCTTAGAATTTTAATTTAATTTTAATTTTAAATTTTTCCTTCTTTTGTCTTTTTAGTTCTGATTTCCTGTTCCATAACCTTAATCCCAAGGAATAATCTGTTTTTAGTTTTTCATCTTACAGGCTTTAGCCTTCTAGCCTTAACTATTATAGCTTTTACTCATGTTTTAACCTGTTATCTCATTGGCTTATAGTATTTATATTTTATTTTTAAATCTCTTGTGCTTTGTATTTTTAAACTCTTAACCTTTTATCTCTGTGGGGACTTTAAATCTTCTATTTTAGCTTCCACTTCATTCTCTTTTAGCTTAATTTTTCTTACCTTATTCTCCCTTTTAAAATTTTAACCTCTACTTAACCAACTGTCCCTTTTAATTTTTTAAAATTTTCCATCATTTTTTCTTCTTTTATATTGTTTCTTGGTTTTAACATATTTTTATAATGAACATCAAGGGACGATAGGTAAAGGACTCAAATCACCATAATTAGGGAATTTTGGGCACTCCTTTCCCCACCCTCACCTGCATCCCCTAACCTCCTGAACCACCAGTATCCAAAGGCCTTTCTGGTGACCCCCATGGATCCTCTAGCCTCTATAAGACTGAATCAAAACCATAAAAAATAAATAACTTTATAATGAAAAGAGAAACTATGTTTTCAAATCCATGACCTCTGACATATATAGCCTATGAATTTTTGGCAAAGAAGGTCAATATTGTACAAGCCAAGGAGAAATGATAACTGGGGGATCAACAAAAATTAACCCTTTTTATAACACACCCAGGCCAGGCTATCTTGAGGAAGCAAATGATTTTGAAACTCATAAAAGAAAGCAAAGTAGATGGCCCTGGGCCAGATTATTTGTACTACTTATAAACTCATATGCTTCTAATATACTTAATTCCAGATTGGTCACCACCCCCCTTCTCAGCAGATTCAGAGAAGCATCTTCTTGGGGTAGCTTTCTTTCCCTTTTTATAAAAGATGAGGATAAGCTAGCCAAAGTGGAAGTGATCAAAAATAAGACTTTAAAAAATGTGAATCTGATATGCTCTTGCTAGAGGCTGCCCTTTTTTGTCATGACTTAGGTTGGAAATCCTAAGGACAGGAAGAGAGTGATTTTACCTCCATATAATGGGTGTAAGTTTCCCTCAGAAAGTTTTAGGAACATCACTGAGGTTGGTTTCACTAATTTTGTTCCTGTCTTCTTAAGGAAGAAAAGGAAAAGACTGAGTCTCCAAAGGATGGCTCAGTTGTAAAGGCCACGCCCCTGCCATATACAATTTCATCCCATAGCAGTCCTATCAGATCCTCATTTAAAAGTATGCTAAGGGGCTCTCTCTTTGAGAACCAATCTTGCCCCATTATTTTACAACTTGCTAACCCATAACTCCTTTCCCACCTCAGGAAGTGACATGGTCTCCAATCCTTCCTGCTCATAAACAGGACAGGAGTCACTCTCCTCACAATTTCACTTGAGAATATTTCTTCTTTTGCTGACCACTGAGTCTCAGCCTACTATATTGACCTGGTGCAAAAAGCCAAACTCAACTGGTGCAGAAAGCAACCTCAACTGTTACAGGAACTGTCTAGTCAGGCTCTATCTCCAACAACATACTTTTCCATAAGTACAACCTTAAAGCCCCTAGAGCTTACTGATGACATTTTAGCCATACATTCGTTCAAAATGATATAGTGATACCACTCTGTGAGAGTCACTGTCCTAGGCAATTGCAAGATATGAACAAAACCATGTCCCAGTTCTCGTGGAGCTTACAATCTAAAGGAGAAGATAGACACTAAACAAACCAACAAAGATACGTCAGCTGGTGAGCAGAAAAGTAAAGCAAAGAAAGGAGTTGTGAGGGAATGAGAGCAAGTGGCATTTTAGATGTGGCCACTATCTGAGAAGGTGGCATCTGAGAAGAGACTGCAATGAAGTGACGGAGTAGACCTCAGAGAAACCTGGAGGAAGAGCACTGTGACGTGCACTGCTGGGTTTACAGCCAAGTGGTATGGAAAACGTTCACTGTGTTCCCAGGGAGATGTCTGTTGAGTCACAGTTCTAGGAAATATTTGTTCCTCTTGAACAACCACTTTGTTTTTATCTTAAGGACACTGTGAATCTGGTAACCAATTGTGAAACTTTTTAATGTAGCTGTGGAGAACCTTAGATGCAAATTCGTGGCCCAACTCTAGCAAATGTTCCAAATGAGATGAGACATTTTGTGTATTATCTCACCCATGACCTTCATAACCTTCTTATCTCTCTTCCCATTGCCACTTTTCCTCATCAAAGTTTGTTTTCACACTATTTTGTTTTATTATAGACATTTGTCCCTTTCTGAAGCAAGAGAGTACAGAGAGAAAGAGGAAAAGAACAAAAGAGCAAAGGAGAAGAGAGACAGAGAGACTTACAGTAGAGAAGGAGGAAGAGAAAGAGAAAAGAGAGAGAGAGAGAGAGAGCTGCAGACAGTTCAAAGAGACCAAGAAAGGCCATCAGATACTAAATCATTAGTATTGGGAGGTCATTGTTAATCTCAAAGAAAATAATTTAAGTTAAATAAATGCTGGAAGTGAAAGCCAGATTTCTGAATGTATAGTTGAAAACCATCTAAGTCTCTGTGGTGACCTAAATGGGGAGGAAAGCAAAAAAAAGAGGGGATATATGTATACATATGGCTGATTCACTTTGCTGTACAGCAAAAACTGACACAGCAGTGTAAAGCAACTATACTCTAATTAAAAAACAAAACAAAACAAAAGAACAAGTAAGTGGCTAGTATGAACCACTTGGCTCTCTGACTGCACATCCACAGCAACTCTCTCGCACAGGCACACATAAGTCTGCACCATGACGCTCCCCACAGCAGTCGGCAGTGCTGCCTCTGGTGGCTCATGAGTGTTTTCAGTACTAATTTCATTCCTGGGGAGCCGAATAAGACTGGGTCTGATGTTACATTACCTGTGTCCAAATTCTGCCTCTCTCTCTCAGTAGATTTGTGATTTGGGCCAACTCTCTTAACCTCTCTATGCCTCTTATTTTCTCAATTGTAAAATAGATATAATGAATTAGACTTATCTCAGAAAATGATTGAAACAATTAAATGAGATGAGAGAGAGAAAATAGGACCTGGAACAGTTACTTATATAGAAAGCACAGGTAGGTGCTTACCACATTTTAGCTAGTATACCACTATTAGGTCTACTTAGGACAATGCATTGGTACAAAGGAAGGAAATTGAAACATAAGAGTCCCTGCCATCCTTCAGACTTCATGCCTAGATTGTGGAGGCAGCTTTAATCCTCCATTTATTCTAAATCCTGAAGAATGACACAGTCTAAGACTCAGATTGTCCAGAAGTGTTGCAAGTACCTTAAGAATTCTCTTCAAGCTTATGGTGGTTACCTGGCTTCTTTACATATATGCAAGTTCCACCAACAGCTAACATCACGAATTCTTCTCCAATTAAAAGACCTCAGCTCTTATTTAGTGGAACTACTTTTCTTTTCATAAAACCTTATGGAAAAGGATATAACACTAAAAGTCAAGTTTCTGGGAAAAAGGGGGAAGGATCTACCACTTCCAGGTGTCTGCCTATTCTAAAGGAAATTCTGAGTGTGTCATGCTCCCACAGAATTTGTAATCTTCCTGCATTGAGCCTGCATTCTACTAGGTGAATACACTAACCTAATTTTTATCTGGACAAAACTCAAAACAACTATTCCCAAATTTTTAAAACTTTCTAATATTAGATGTAATTTCTGCTAGATAAACACCTAAAAAACATGAAGCCAGTTTTGTGAGGTCAGTCCTTCATAGGCATATGTTCTAGAATGGTCCAGAAAGCTAGAAGTTTGCAGCTGCATTTCCTAGATAGCTGGCCAGCTACCCAAGCAGCCATCTATTTAAAATGGCCTCTCTTATTGCTAATGTGTAAAAAGAATGGACTCAACCCCTTGACATTACTTTATTTTCCTGCCTGAGTTATCACTGGGTGTTAGTCTTCATTTGGTTTTCATCTCACTTCTCACTGAGGTATTTAAAATGGAGGAGAGGGAAGCCTATGAATTCCAAAAACAAAATATTAGGAGTTACATAAATAATGAAGAGAGTGCTACCTGTGACTTGGGCGAGTGGAATCCTGTGGGACATAATTCATTTTGCAGGTGGATAGGAATTATTAAAGCAAAAACTGCACTGCACAGAGTTATAGAGCTATGTGGAGCACAGGTTCTTGCTGCTCCAGCCAGGTGTCACAGTTGTGCCACTGACGTGGGAGGGCCAGGACACTGGTCCACAAGAGGCCTCCCAGCTCCACATAATGTCAAAGGGTGAAAATCTCCCAGATATCTCCATCTCAACACCAGGACCCAGCTCCACTAAATGACCAGCAAGTTACAGTGCAGGACACCCTATGCCAAACAACAAGCAAGACAGGAACACAACCCCATCCATTAGCACAGAGCCTGCCTAAAATTATAATAAAGACACAGACACCCCAAAACACACCACCAAACGAGGACCTGCCCACCACAAAAACAAGATCCAGCCATATCCACCAGAACACAGGCACTAGTCCCTTCCACAAGGAATCCTACACAACCCACTGAAACAACCTTAGCCACTGGAGACAGACACCAAAAACAATGGGAACTACGAACCTGCAGCCTGTGAAAAGGAGACCCCAAACACATTAAGTTAAGCAAAATGAGAAGACAGAGAAACACACAGCAGATGAAGGAGCAAGGCAAAAACCCACCAGACCTAACAAATGAAGAGGACATAGGCAGTCTACCTGAAAAAGAATTCAGAATAATGATAGTAAAGATGATCCAAAATCTTGGAAATAGAATGGAGAAAATACAGTAAATGTTTAACAGGACCTAGAAGAACTAAAGAGTAAACAAACAATGATGAACAACACAATAAATGAAATTAAAATTATCTAGAAGGGATCAATAGCAGAATAACTAAGGCAGAAAAACGGATAAGTGACCTGGAAGATAAATTAGTGAAAATAACTACTGCAGAGCAGAATAAAGGAAAAAGAATGAAAAGAACTGAGGACAGTCTCAGAGAACTCTGGGATAACATTAAACACACCAACATTCAAATTGTAGGGGTCCCAGGAGAAGAAGAGAAAAAGAAAGGGTCTGAGAAAATATTTGAAGAGATTATAGTTGAAAACTTCCCTAATATGGGAAAGGAAAGAGTCAACCAAGTCCAGGAAGGACAGAGAGTCCCACAGAGGATAAATTCAAGGAGAAACACAGCAAGACACATATTAATCAAACTATCAAAAATTAAATACAAAGAAAAAATATTAAAAGCAGCAAGGGAAAAACAACAAATAACACATAGGGGAATCTCCATAAGGTTAACAGCTGATCTTTCAGCAGAAACTCTGCAAGCCAGAAGGGAGTGGCAGGACATATTGAAAGTGATGAAGGAGAAAAACCTACAACAAAGATTACTCTACCCAGCAAAGATCTCCTTCAGCTTTCACAGAGAAATTAAAAGCTTTACAGACAAGCAAAAGCTAAGAGAATTCAGCACCACCAAACCAGCTTTACAAAAAATGCTAAAAGAACTTCTCTTGGCAGGAAACACAAGAGAAGGAAAAGAACTACAATAATAAACCCAAAAACAATTAAGAAAATGGTAATAGGAACATACATATTGATAATTACGTTAAATGTAAATGGATTAAATGCTCCAACTAAAAGACATAGAATGGCTGAATGAATACAAAAACAAGACCCATATATATGCTGTCTACAAGAGACTCACTTCAGACCTAGGGACACATATAGACTGAAAGTGAGGGGTTGGAAAAGGATATTCCATGCAAATGGAAATCAAAACAAAGCTGGAGTAGCAATTCTCATATCAGACAAAATAGACTTTAAAACAAAGACTATTACAAGAGAAAAAGAAGGACACTACATAATGATCAAGGGATCAATCCAAAAAGAAGATATAACAATTGTAAATATTTATGCACCCAACATAGGAGCACCTCAATACATAAGGCAAATACTAACAGCCATAAAAGGGGAAATTGACAGTAACACAATCATAGTAGGGGACTTTAACACCTCACTTTCACCAATGGACAGATCATCCAAAATGCAAATAAATAAGGAAACACAGCTTTAAATTATACATTAAAGAAGAAGGGCTTAACTGATATTTATAGGACATTCTATCCAAAAGCAACAGAATACACATTCTTCGCAAGTGCTCATGCAACATTCTCCAGGATAGATCATATCTTGGGTCACAAATCAAACCTTGGGAAATTTAAGAAAATTGAAATTGTATCAAGTATCTTTTCCAACCACAACGCTATGAGACTAGATATCAATTACAGGAAAAAATCTGTAAGAAATATAAACAAACGGAGACTAAACAACACACTACTTAATAACCAAGAGATCACTGAAGAAATCAAAGAGGAAATCAAAAAATACCTAGAAAAAAATGACAATGAAAACACAATGACCCAAAACCTGTGAGATGCAGCAAAAGTAGTTCTAAGAGGGAAGTTTATAGCAATACAACCCTATCTTAAGAAACAAGAAACATCTCAAATAAACAACCTAACCTTACACCTAAGCAATTAGAGAAAGAAGAACAAAAAAAATTCCAAAGTTAGCAGAAGGAAAGAAATCATAAAGATCAGATCAGAAATAAATGAAAAATAAATGAAGGAAATGATAACAAAGATCAATAAAACTAAAAGCTGGTTCTTTGAGAAGATAAGCAAAATTGATAAACCATTAGCTAGATTTATCAACAAAAAAAGGGAGAAGACTCAATTCAATAGAATTAGAAATGAAAAAGGAGAAGTAACAACTGACACTGCAGAAATACAAAGGATCATGAGAGATTACTACAAGCAACTATATGCCAAATAAATGGGCAACCTGGAAGAAATGGACAAATTTTTAAAAATGCACAACCTTCTGAGACTGAACCAGGAAGAAATAGAAAATATGAGCAGACCAATCACTAGCACTGAAATTGAAACTGTGATTAAAAATCTTCCAACAAACAAAAGCCCAGGACCAGATGGCTTCACAGAAAATTCTATCAAACATTTAGAGAAGAGCTAACACCTATCTTCCAAACTCTTCCAAAATGTAGCAGAGGGAGGAACACTCCCACACTCATCCTATGAGGCCCCCATCACTCTGATACCAAAACCAGACAAAGATGTCACAAAGAAAGAAAACTACAGGCCAATATCACTGATGAACATAGATGCAAAAATCCTCAACAAAATACTACCAAACAGAAACCAACAACACATTAAAAGGATCATACACTATGATCAAGTGGGATTATTCCAGGAATGCAAGGATTCTTCAATATACACAAATCAATCAACGTGATACACCATATTAACAAATTGAAGGAGAAAAACCATATGATCATCTCAATAGATGCAGAGAAAACTTTCAACAAAATTCAACACCAATTTATGATAAAAACCCTCCAGAAAGTAGGTATAGAGGGAACTTTCCTCAACATAATAAAGGCCATATATGACAAATCCACAGCTAACATCGTTTTCAATGGTGAAAAACTGAAACCATTTCCACTAAGATCAGGAACAATACAAGCTTGTCCACTCTCACCACTCTTATTCAGCATAGTTTTGGAAGTTTTAGCCACAGCAATCAGAGAAGAAACAGAAATAAAAGGAATCCAAATCGGAAAAGAAGAATTAAAACTGTCACTGTTAGCAGATGACATGATACTATACATAGAGAATCCCAAGGATGCTACCAGAAAAATACTAGAGCTAATCAATGAATTTGATAAAGTAGCAGGATACAAAATTAACGCACAGAAATCTTTGGCATTCGTATACACTAATGATGAAAAATCTGAAAGTGAAATTAAGAAAACACTCCCATTTACCATTGCAACAAAAAGAATAAAATATCTAGGAATAAACCTACCTAAGGAGAAAAAAGACCTGTATGCAGAAAATTATAAGACACTGATGAAAGAAATTAAAGATGATACAAATAGATGGAGAAGTATACCATGTTCTTGGATGGGAAGAATCAAAATTATGAAAATGACTGTGTTACCCAAAGCAATCTACAGATTTAATTCAATCCCTATCAAATTACCCATGGCATTTTTCACAGAACTAAAACAAAACATTTCACAATTTGTATGGAAACACAAAAGACCCTGAATAGCCAAAGCAATCTTGAGAAAGAAAAACAGAGCTGGAGGAATCAGGCTCCCTGACTTCAGACTATATTACAAAGGTACAGTAACCAAGACAGTTTGGTTCCTGTACAAAAACAAAAATATAGATCTATGGAACAGGATAGAAAGCCCAGCAATAAACCCACGCATATATGGTCACCTTATCTTTGATAAAGGAGGCAAGAATATACAGTGGATAAAAGATAGTCTCCAATAAGTGGTTCTGGGAAAACTGGACAGCTACATGTAAAAGAATGAAATTAGAACACTCCTTAACACCATACACAAAAATAAACTCAAAATGGATTAAAGACCTAAATGTAAGACCAGAAACTATAAAACTCTTAGAGGAAAACATAGGCAGAACACTCTATGTCATTAATCACAGCAAGAACCTTTTTGACCCACCTCCTAGAGAAATGGAAATAAAAATAAACAAATGGGACCTAATGAAACTTAAAAGCTTTGGCACAGCAAAGGAAACCATAAACAAGACGAAATGACAACCCTCAGACAGGGAGAAAGTATTTGTAAATGAAGCAACTGACAAAGGATTAATCTCCAAAACGTACAAGCAACTCATGCAGCTCCATAGCAAAAAAACAAAAAACCCAATCCAAAGATGGGCAGAAGACCTAAATAGACATTTCTCCAAAGAAGGTATACAGATTGCCAACAAACACCTGAAGGAATGCTCAACATCATTAATCATTAGAGAAATGCAAATCAAAACTACAATGAGATATACTCTCACACCAGTCAAAATGGCCATAATCGGGCTTCCCTGGTGGCGCAGTGGTTGGGAGTCCGCCTGCTGATGCAGGGGATGAGGGTTTGTGCCCCGGTCCGGGAATATCCCACATGCATTGGGGTGGTTGGGTCCGTGAGCCATGGCCGCTGGGCCTGTGCGTCCAGAGCTTGTGCTCCGCAACAGGACAGGCCACAAGAGTGAGAGGCCCGCATACCACAAAAAAAAAAAAAAAAAAAAAAAAAATGGCCATCATCAAAAAAGCTACAAACAATAAATGCTGGAGAGGGTGTGGAGAAAAGGGAAACCTTTTGCACTGTTGGTGGGAATGTAAATTGATACAGCTACTATGGAGAACAATATGGAGATTCCTTAAAAATCTAAACATAGAACTACCATATGACCCAGCAATCCCACTACTGGGCATATACCCTGAGAAAACCATAATTCAAAAAGAGTCATGTACAAAATGTTCATTGCACCTCTATTTACAATAACCAGGACATGGAAGCAACCTAAGTGTCCATCGACAGATGAATGGATAAAGAAGATGTGGCACATATATACAATGGAATATTACTCAGCCATAAAAAGGAACGGAACTGAGTTATTTGTAGTGAGGTGGATGGACCTAGAGACGGTCATACAGAGTGAAGTAAGCCAGAAAGAGAAAAACAAATACTGTATGCTAACACATATATGTGAAATCTAAAAAACAAACAAAGAAATGGTCAGAAGAACCTAGGGGTAAGCAGAAATAAAAATGCAGACCTACTAGAGAGTGGACTTGAGGATACAGGGAGGGGAAAGGGTAAGCTGGGACGAAGTGAGAGTGGCATGGACATATATACACTACCAAACATAAAATAGATAGCTAGTGGGAAGCAGCTGCATAGCACAGGGAGATCAGCTCGGTGCTTTGTGACCACCTAGAGGGGTGGGATAGGGAGGGTGGGAAGGAGGGAGACACAAGAGGGAAGAGATATGGGGACATATGTATATGTATAACTGATTCATTTTTTTATAAATCAGAAACTAACACACCATTGTAAAGCAATTATACTCCAATAAAGATGTTTTAAAAAAAAGAATGAAAAGAGGAAATGAAACAGGAAATATTCAAGATAATTTCCCAGAATTAATTACATGAGTCTCCAGACTGAAAATGTTCATTGAGTGTCCTCAGTAAAGAGTGAAAGAGATCTATATCAAGATATTTATGATGAAATTTTAAAACACTAGGGACAAAGAGGAAATCCTACAAGCTTAAGTGAGGTAAAACAGAAACAGGTTTATTGCAAAGCAACAGGAATCCCAATGGTATTAAAAGAAAAAGGACCAACACTGTCAAAATTCCACCTTGGCCAAAATCTATTAAAGTAGAATAAAGGTATTTTCAGGAATTCAATATCTATGAAAATTTCATGTACACAATTGTTTTGAAAAGGTACTAGAGCAAATGTTCTCCCAAAACAAGAAAGTAAACCAAGAAACGACTACAAAGAATCCAAGAACCCAGGAAAGAAGTGAAAGGAATCCCCAGAATTATGGTCCAAGAGGACTTAATAGTAATAACTGGGCATCAGACCCAGAGTCAGAGGCTCAGACTAGGGCAGAAGAGTAGAGGGCCCCAGAGGGATGTCTTCAAAAGACAAGAAACTGATAGAATTCCTGATGTACTTGGATGTGTTAAGAGAATACTAACACCTCTGACAAAGATTTGGGGGAAGAATGAATACATGAAAAAGGAAGCAAATACAAGACAATTATCATATCTAGAAAGGACAAGAACTTTTCACAAAAAATATTAAACTTACCATAGAATTCTATATGACTCATCTGTGAGTTGCATTTGCATGAGCACAATAATGTAAATACTGAATACTGTTCTAACCAAAAAATGATGATTTAACTACACAATAGCAGGAATTCAACTGATAATATCAATGGCAACCTAAGCCTCTTATTTTAGAAACAGGAAGGAAAACACCAAAAGAAACAACTAAAATAGTTTAAAATGCTGTCCCGCGGAGTAAGAATCTGGTACGTGACGTAGAGAGGGCAAGAAGACAGCTGTTTTGTTTCAAATGAGGTAATATTGGTAAAATATTTAGTAGAGCAACTGGTGTATAAGAAGAGCAATCTTAGTGTTTGACAAATGTATGAATGAATGAATGAATGAATGAATAAAATTATGTAGTAAGTCTAGTAGAACTATTTCTCATTTTAATTTGAATATGGGTATATATTTAAATATAAAATTTTAATTGAATTAAAAAGTTAGGGGCTTCCCTAATGGCGCAGTTGTTGAGAGTCTGCCTGCCGAAGCAGGGGACATGGGTTCGTGCCCCAGTCCGGGAAGATCCCACATGCTGCGGAGCAGCTGGGCCCGTGAGCCATGGCCACTGAGCCTGTGCATCCAGAGCCTGTGCTCCGCAACGGGAGAGGCCACAACAGTGAGAGGCCTGCATACCTCAAAAAAAAAAAGTTAAAAAGTCTAAGAAATTAATAAAACTTGGTAATAATGTTTTGAAGTTATTATACCACGTTTTTCAAGATCTGAAAACAGCCCACTTTTGTAGCTTCATCTTGTCATTCCCTTTCCAAAAATCTTATTCAACTGCCCCTACAAAATACCCACCCTTTCCCTAACATCCTGTGCACTTTTATATTTCTCTGCTCTTCCCATACCAATATTTTTATTTTTTTATTTTTATTTTTTTGTGGTACGCAGGCCTCTCACTGTTGTGGCCTCTCACGTTGTGGAGCACAGGCTCTGGACGCGCAGACTCAGTGGCCATGGCTCACGGGCCCAGCCGCTCCGCGGCATGTGGGATCTTCTCAGACTGGGGCACGAATCCGTGTCCCCTGCATCGGCAGGCGGACTCTCAACCACTGCGCCACCAGGGAAGCACCCCCATACCATTTTTGATGGCTAGAATCTTCTCCTCAAACCCCATCTTACTCCCCATTCTGCAATCTTTACCTTCAACAAAAGCCTGGAAAACTCCTGTAAGGAGTTTATATGAGTCAAAGGTCACATCAGCCCTCCTGAACCTTCCCTCTCTCCTCCAAGCAGAATCAGTCCCTCTACCCATCCTGTAAAATTGTAATTATTTCTATAAGTGTTTCTACCCTATGAGTCTAGGCACTTCTCATAAGTAGCATCTCCATCTCAGGTGACTTTATACACCAGGGATTACCTGGCACATACTATGTTTTCAATAAATATTTAATGAATGAACTAAGAGTGCTAAATAAGTCAGAGTAGAAGTAAACTGACAAGAAATATACACAGGAAATAACAACAAACCAAGCTGGCTGACAACAACCATTCTCAAACGGAACAGTGATATTTTCTGAAAGATTTACCACTATCAAGATCTCTTTTACCCACTATCAAAATATCAACAATTTATGGGATTATAAACATTTTCCTACATTTTTTTTTTTTTTTTTTTTTGGTGGTACACAGGCCTCTCACTGTTGTGGCCTCTCCTGTTGTGGAGCACAGGCTCCGGACGTGCAGGCTCAGCGGCTATGGCTCATGGGTCTAGCCGCTCCGCGGCATGTGGGATCTTCCCAGTCCAGGGCACGAACCCGTGTCCCCTGCATCGGCAGGCAGACTCTCAACCACTGCACCACCAGGGAAGCCCTCATTTTCCTATATTTTAAAAATTGAGTTCTCTCTCTAAATCTACTGTGGATATGAATTTTTTTCAAATAGCTTATTTAATTTTTTTGAACTTAAAATTAATTATCCATACAACACACTGTTGCTGGTAATTCAACTCAATGTGCATGTGTGTGTGTGCATGCATGTGGTTTTTTTTCTTAACTAGTCTTCCTGGTGTTTCCAGAAAAGTTTCATGAATTGTACCTAGACTTGAAATTAAGCAAAGGAGATCAGTGTAGATAATGATCAATCACTGACTTTCAACACCTTTTAAATGAGGTCATCCATACAGGGATTGGAAATCATATGTAAATTTTGCCCTCAGTAGTAAACTAGGGCAAGAAGGCTAGTATTATTTCTCTACCTATGCAAACTTTTCTCCAGCGTTTTATGATTCAAGGTTAAAATATTTTCTGCTTAAATAATCTCCTTTGTCTTAAATTCATAATTTGCTCAAGCCATAAGAAGATATATGAACTCTCTCCTAGTTTCACTTCTCTTTACCATTATTTTATCCAGTGGTGGCCAAGACAATACACGCCCTTCCTATGTACTGTAGGGTCGGGCTGCACACCCCAGACTTTTTCCACTCCTAATTAGACTGGACTGATTTTTTCACCCTTCATAAACAAACAGAGATCTGAATGAAGTAGGTGAGTATTTTTAAATGCTCAACATATCTGGGTTCAAACAAATGTCAATATTGTATTAGTTAGGAAGAGTTTTGCCTGAGTAGATCTTCAAAGTATTTGCAAATTGTGCAATGTATTTATGTGGGTATGTATTGACAATTATTTGTTTAGTCAACAAACACTTCTTGAGCAACTTCTATGTCCAGACACTGTGTCAGAAACTAGGATTATAAGCATGAATTAGATCTAGCCTTGTACCAATGGAATTCACAGTCCAGTGAGAGAGACAAACACAAATTAGATCACCACAATGCTGGTGGTAAGAATCATATTAGATGTTTTCGTGGGCTGCTTAGGAGGAGCAGTTAACTCAGTTTTGGAGAATAAAGAAATTCTTCCAAAAGAGATCATGTTTAAGTTAAGGACTGAAAAATGAGTAGGAAGTTGAAAGTGGGAATGAGGAGGTAAGCGGGAGGTTCTAGAAAAAGAGAAATTATGTTCAAAAACCTGAAGGCAAAAATATGTCACTTTTGGGGGAAAAGCAAGTAATTCAGTATGGCTAAAGCACAGCATTGGGGGCGGGGCAGTGAGTGGAGCTCAGCTAGAGAAGGAAGCAGTCACCACAGGATGAAGGGTCGATTCTGAAGGTGATGGAAAGCCACAGACAGCTTTATGTAGAACCAGTGCATGATCACATTTGCTTTTCGGGAAAAAATCTGCATTGTAGAGAACAGATGATGGGAGAAGACAAAACAAACCAGAGCTGTTTTCAGTTATGCGGGGAGAACAAACCGGGGACCCCTAATGGGGAGCTATGACATCGGAGCAAAGAAGACAGATTTGCAATATTATTAATGAGGGAGATTTAGCAGGAGTTGGTGATTATTGAATGTAGGAGCATAAGGGAGAGCAGTATTCTGAATAATTCCCAGGTTGTTGCTTGGGCATCTAGGTACCATTCATACTTCTTTGCAATGGTGGGGAGTGGGGAGGATTTGGGTGCGCTGGGAGGTATGCAAGCAGGTATATTTAATAGGTACTCTGGGTATGGCATTCCCTCCAGAGAGCTCTCTGGGTAACAGTTAAATGCTGGAATCATCTGCATGAATTTAAGTCCCTGATCCCTTGAGCATCAGAGTTGAAAAACTGTTCTAATCCCAAGGCATTTAGTTATGTTCATAAAGTAGATAATTTGTCAAGTTCCCTTTGGTAGCTCCCAGTCATGTTCAAATACCTCCCCTAAAAACACACCACAGATAATCAATAATAATACTTCTCCCCAAACACCAACAATACTTCCAGAAGATTTCAGAAGGCATTCAGGAACAATATCAGAAAATTCTCATTAAGCACCTTTATGTGTGAAGTGCTCTGCTGGTTTGGAAGTTGCAGAGATGAATATAACTCAGGAGCTCCTCACAGTGCAGCAGGTTGATAGGCAATTAAAAAATCACTAGAGCAATGTAATTAGGATAATCAACGTGCTAAAAGAGCAAGGAGGAGAAAGCCTGGAACCATCAGTGAAGGCTTCATGATAGTGGAGGCTCTTGAGCTAAGTCTTAGGAGTGAGTTATCAGGCAACTCAGATAAGAGGCTTAGAGCAGAGAAGAGAAAAGGATCCAGGGACACAAAACAGTCTTGTACATTTAACATCTAACAAATAGATGGTAGCTCAGGATGCCAGGAAGGAAGCAAGGTATGAGAGGTCACATCACAAATGATCATGTGTGCCATAGTTAGGATCAGGAGAAATGCCTATGGGAAGCTGCAAAGTTCCAGGTGAAAAATTCTAAGCGCCTGAACTAAGACAGGGACAGAGAAAATGGATGCAAACTGGAGAGAGAAAAGAGAGTAAAAATGGAAGATTAGATATAAGAATTTTAGACGTATAACAAAATTATAACTACGCAGCAGCCAGAAAAAAAAAAGATTTACATTTATGTTCATTACAGTAAGTTTACTCTTCGAGGAAGTTAGAAATGCTTGGAATGGGGTCTGAACTTTTGAAATTGATGCCAGTGAGGTCAACTACAACCCACTGCCCAATCTCCTTTGACCCTGCTTATCAACAATGGGGCAAGTTGGAGCTAATGTATTATACAAAAGTCTTATCATGAAGCACGGTGGAGTAAAAATACATATGATCCTTGGGGCTTGAGGACCTGGCCTTGAAAGCTGCCCCCTCTACTGACTTTTTGACTTTAAACTCCTACAAGCATGATGATGACCTTTACTTCTTGTGTATCACCAGGGAGAAGGAAAAGATGTTTGAGCACGTGTGCATACATGATGGTGTGTGTGTACATGTAAGCTGGTAAAATGCACACAAAAGAGTCGTTTTCATTTTTACAGGGAACTGTCTCTGTAGAGAACCAAATTCAAGAGTCCGTAACTGGAAAGTGACTCACAACTCCTGTCCTGTCCTGCCCAGGTGTTTTGTATTACTCAAAACCAACATCCTTAAGCCAACTTCACAGCTGGTTTCAAACACTGGATGTTTTAATCACCTTAAAAACTGGGGGGGGGGGATATTGAATAATTCCTTAACAAAAAAGACACCAAAATTAAGTATATTGGATGACAAATACAATGAGGAAAATTAAAAGAGCTTTTCTGAGTTCATGGTTATGGCTTTATTCCCAAAGGATGCAGTTGGAAAATCTCACTCAAGTTATCCACAGACAACATATGTATATATGCATGTTTTACAGTTCTTTCTACAAATAGTATTATTGCCTTTACCAGAACTTGCATGCATAATGTTGTCTGATGGTCTTATCTTTCTCAAGAATTTAATCCCTATCTTTAAAGATTCTTAAAAGTCACTAATGTTGAAAATACGTACATACACACATGCATAACTATGTTCTTCCCAGTTCAGAAACACATGTGCCTCTTTCTTTTGCTGCTACCAGCAACTTCTCCTCCCAGGCTTTATGCTTTCTTGGACTTTCTTCACTGGAGCTGGCATTTACCCTCGAGCTGACATTTCAACATCAACCCACCAGGTGTCCACAGTCCTCTCTCCCGTGACACTCCTGGAGCAGATGGTGCAAATGGCCTGGCACATATATTCTGATTCATTGCAAAAACCAAACTGCCAGACTGCTGACTAGTTTGGCAAGAAAAGGAGAAAATTGTTGCTAAAAAAAACTATTATGAATTATCCTTCATGTGGTGACTTTGGATTTGTCCCTGCTTAAAGATCATTAGTAACTTATTTAACCAGATTAAATGAAAGCTTTTAGAGGAGTTCCCTGTTTGCAAAGATGGCCATAGGTGGCAGGAACTTGCCCATACAGAACAAGAGGCAAAAAATAGGAAGTCAAAACAAAATCATATCAAGTTCAACATGTTAAAAGAATTTTTTTTAATTGAATGCACAGGAACAGTAAAGGTTGGTTTTTGTTTGGGGGACAAGGGGGGTGGTCTTTTTGACTTCCTGATACTATTCCAAAATGTCTAATACAAAACTGTGTTTTAATAATATTATTAGTTTATAATATTTTAAAAATATATTTTAAAGATATTTTATAAGACAGTTATTTTGTACAAAGTGCTTCTTACTTTTTGCCCATTTGGAAAGGGCAACTTTGGAAATGTAATGGAATTCTACTAGGCAAATACACACACACACACACACACACACACACCTAAATATTTACTTCCGTGAGTTAAAGCCTTAGGATATAATCCCCTGTATCACTTCCATTATTTTACTCTAATCTTACTCTGGGTTATTTTGAGGTCTGCCATCTCCCAGTCTTTCCAGTAGGATCTCTGCTGCCTCCCTATCTAGTTCAGCCACACCACTTGCTACCCCATGCTTCAGTCATCAGCCACAGAACTCTGGAATGAGCCATAATGCCAGAAACATGGGAGTGTCTAGATTCAGTGTCCTCCTACTCTTGGTCATAACACCCATCCTATGCCATTAGTCTCCTGACTTGGGACCCCTGCCCTCCTGGGGGGATACTGGCCAGACACTATCTAGGGCAATTTGAGTTTTAAAGCCCATATATCAATATATAAGCCTATTCCCAGTTTCCTTTACCCGAAGTGGCCAGTTGACTAAGTTCTCAGCATGCATCACAGCTGAGCACCAGGGATAAAAAGAAAATCTTAAAAGCAGCCAATAAATAAAAAAGGTAAGTTACATGAAAAAGGAACAAAGGTAAAGATGACAGCAGATTTCTCATCAGAATTAGTGCAGGTGAGAAAAGGGTATAGCAACATCTTTAAGGTACTGAAAGAAAAAAAAAACTGTTAATTTGGAATTCTGTGGAAATGACTTTCAAAAACAAAAGTGAAACACTTTTTCCGACATATAAAAGTTGAAAGAATATATCACCTGTCAACCTACACTACAAGAAATGTTAAAGGAAGAATGGATCTATATAAAGGAATGAAGAGCACTAGGAATGGTAGCTACATGGTAAATATATAAGATGTTTTTATTATTATTTAAACCTTTTTAAAAGGTGATTGGTGGTTAACCAAAAATAATAACAGCATAACATACATAAAAGTAATATGTATGCCAACAATAACACAGATGTTGTAAAGGGATAAATGGAAGTACACTGTTGTAAAGTTCTTTTACTATTCATAAAGTGGTTTAATATCACTTGAAAATAGATTGTGATAAGTTAAAGATGCATGCTGTAAATCAGAAAACAACCACTGAAATAAAAACTAGAATAAGCCAGAAAATGAGATAAAATGGAACCCTAAAAAATTTAGTTAATTCAAAAGGTAGAAAAGGAGGACAAAGGAAACAAAGAACAAATGGGACAAACAGCTAAAAGATAGATTTAAACCTAATTGTATTAATAACATTAAATGCAAATGGTCTAAGTACCTCAATTAAAGGACAGAGACTATAAAATTAGATTAAAAGCAAGACCCAGTTTTATGCCCATTAAGAAATGCACTTTCGGGCTTCCCTGGTGGCGCAGTGGTTGAGAGTCCGCCTGCTGATGCAGGGGACACAGGTTCGTGCCCCGGTCTGGGAAGATCCCACATGCTGCAGAGTGGCTAGGCCCGTGAGCCATGGCCACTGAGCCTGCGCATCCGGACCCTGTGCTCCACAACAGGAGAGGCCACAACAGTAAGAAGCCCGCGTACCGCTAAAAAAAAAAAAAAAGAAATGCGTTTTCAATATAAAGACACATTCAGGTTAAGAATAAAGGGTTGAAAGATGCTAACTCAAATCGAAAGATTTCAGAGCAAAGAATATTACTGATAAAGTAGTTGTTTCATAATAATAAAAAGGGGTCAATCCACCAACAGGTGCATAAACATTTAAGCACCTAATAGCAGAGCTTCAGCATGAAGTAAAAACTAATAAAATTCCAGGGAGAAATAGACAGATTCATGCTTAGAGAGATGTCAATACACATCTCTCAGTATTTGATAAAAACAAATAGAAAATCCTAAGCTTATAGAAGACACTATCAACAAACTTGATCTAATTGACATTTATAGAGTACTCCACTAAACAACTTCAGTATATAAATTCTTTTCACGTGTCCAGGAAAATTTTTGAAGATAGATCATAGATCATCTTCTGGGTCATAAAACAAGTCTCAGTAAATTAAGAGATTTTAATTCATACAAAGTATATTCTCTGATCAGAATGGAATTAAATTAGAAATCAATAGCATAAAATTACATGGAAAATCCCTATTAGGAAACAAAATAATACACTTCTAAATAACCAGTGAGCTATAGAAGAAATCAAAAGGGAAATTAGAAAGTATTGTCAACTAAATGAAAATGAGGACATATCAATATTTGTGGGACGAAGTAGTATTTATAGGGAAATTTATAGCATTAAATGTACAGCATTAAAAGCATCTCTATAGAAGAAAATGTTGACAAATTCAACTTCATCAAAATTAATGTCTGCTCTTTTAAAGACACTGTTAAGAGAATGAAAAGACATGCCACAGAAAGGAAAAAAAATTGCAAAGCATATATCTGACAAAGAACTTGTACCAAGAATACACAAATAACTCGCAAAACTCACTAATAAAAAAGGAACACGATTTTCAAAAATAGGCACTATTTGAATAAACACTTTGCCTGAGAAGTTTTATATGTAGCAAATAAGCTCATGAAAAGATGCTCTACATTATGAGTCACTAGGAAAATGCAAAATGCCACAATGAAATAGCACTACACATCTGGCAGAATGACTAAAATTGACAAGTCTAACCATATCAAATGTTTGAAGGACATAGAGGAACTGCAGCTCTCATACATTGCCAGTAATAATGCAAAATTGTACAATCACTTTGGAAAACAGTTTGGCAGTTTCATAGAAAGTTAAACATGCACCAACCGTATCACCCAGCCATTCCACTCCTAGATTTTTACCCAAGAGAAAAGAAAACATATGCCCATACAAAGACTTGTTCATGAATGTTTATAGCAGATTCATTTCAATAGCCAAAAACTGGAAACACCCGAAATGTCCACCAATGAATGAATGGATAAACAAAGTGGTATATCCATAAAATGGAAAATCACTCGGCAATAAAAAGGAAGGAACTATGGATAGGCACTCCATGGCAAATCTGGAAATAATTATGCTGAGTAAAGAAGCCAGAAATAAAAAGAGTATGTGCTCTATCAATCCTTTTATATAAAACTCTAGAAAATGTAAACTACCCCATGATGACAAAAACAGGTCAGTAGTTGCCTGGCGATGTGGCAAAGTATTGGGGGGTTCACATGAAAGTTTTGAGAGTGATGGATGTATTCATTGTCTTGATTGCAGTGATGTTTTCTTGGGTGTATATATAGGTCAAACTCATCAAATTGCACACTTTAGATACGTGCAATTTATTATATGTTGAAAATGCCTAAAGCTTTTAGAAAACATGGTTGGAAAGGATACATGCACCCCAGTGTTCACTGCAGTGCTGTTTACAATAGCCAAGACATGGAAGCAACATAAATTTCCATTGACAGATGAATGGATAAAGAAGATGTGGTACAGGCTTCCCTGGTGGCACAGTGGTTGAGAGTCTGCCTGCCAGTGCAGGGGACACAGGTTTGTGCCCTGGTCAGGGAAGATCCCACATGCCACAGAGCAGCTAGGCCATGGCTGCTGAGCCTGTGCTTCTGGAGCCTGTGCTCTGCAGCGGGAGAGGCCACAACAGTGAGAGGCCTGCGTACCGCAAAAAAAAAAAAAAGAAGATGTGGTACATATATACAGTGGAATATTACTTAGCCACTAAAAAGAATGCCATTAGCAGCAACATGGATGGACCTGGAGATTATCACACAAAGTGAAGTAAGTCAGACAGAGAAAGACAAATATCATACGATATAGCCTAGATGTGGAATCTAAGAAAAAAATTATACAACAAAAAAGAGGATTTTTTTAAATTTAAAAATAAATTTAAAATAAACAACACATCTTTGCTCAACAAATACTGTCTTGGGATGGATGGCTCCTTCCTCCTCCTTTCCATCCTGTGTGGGGTAGTGATGGAGCTTGAATACGCCCACTTCCTCAAATCCGTTAAAGCACAAATTAATACCGTGAGTGCACCAAGCATTCAAGGTAAATGGTCCATCCCTTCTTAGTCCTGAGTGTGATTCAGTCTGGCTAAGCTCCCACCATCAGGGATGGCAGGAAAGACAATCGAATCATTCTGATGGAAAATTTCCCTTGCTGTCTGTGATTCTCAGGAACACAGAGATTTGCACAATCCTGAAACATTGAGGAAGTTTAGGATCCTCAGTTCATCCTGGCTGCTACACCTGGGGTCTTCTGTCCTAGGTCCCCAGGATACCCTCCGAGATGGCAGCTACCACCCTTCCAAAAAAAAGAAAAAAATAACACCGCAGACCACCACAGCTTTGATCAAGGTCCTACCAGGCAATATTAAAATCAGTATTAGAGATCATCCAATTCAATGGTTTTCAAGCTAGACCCTGAGGAGTTTCCTCGGGGCCTGAAGATGGATAGTTGGGGCTCTACACATCTTCATCATCTATATTTTTTAAATTTAGAAATGAATCACTGGAACTCAGTGAATGTTCAACTTTAGGAGATAATAGCAAGCTGCTTTCCAAAGTGCCCTGATTACACCAGCAACGTGTACACCCAGGTCCTCTCCCACTCTTGGTATTATTAAATTTAAAAATTTTTGCCATTTGAGTGTAAAGTTGTTGCCAGGTAAAATATTGATTTGCATTTCCTTGATCACTAACAATGCTGAGTATTCTCCTCAACCCTAGGGTCTAAAATACAATCACTTATATTTTCTATTAAGGATTCGGAAGCTTTGTTTTTGACATGTAAGTTTATAATCTATCATCTTTCCCACCATTAAGGTCTAAAGGAGATTTACCTAGAATTTCTACTAAAGATTTTAAAGTGGGGTTTTTTTTTGGGGGGAGGGTGGTTTTTGGCATTTAAATCTTTAATCTGGAGTTGATTTTTTTTTTCTTTTCTTTGGTCATGGTCACTGTCATCCTTTCATCATATCAGCAATCATTTGCTAAACACTTGGTGCCATGCATTGAAATGCTTGAATAGCAATTTCAAAAGAATAACACTAATAGCAGTTAACAGTTATTGAGTTATTATGTGTCAGGCACTGTCCTAACCAACTTACAAAGAGCACATTATTCATTCTTCACCATGTTGCTATGAGATAGAGCCTATTCTTAACCCTATTTTAAAGAGGAGAAAAGTGAGATTTTGACAGGCCAATTTACTCCATGACCTCATGAGCTAGTGAGGAGCAGAACTGAGGTGTGGCTTCTGTCTGACCCCAGAACCTGTGCTCTCTCCCATTAGGGGTTTCTGTCTCTCCCTTTTTTTCCATTTTTGGGAACACTGTCTGCCATTGGCTGTTTTTTGGTCATTATTTTGAAATCAAAGATGGAATATTTGATTCATGTCAGACCTAAAGATGTTTTCATTTTTTCCCTTCTCAAGACATCATCAAAATCAGAAGTTTAGAAGAGGGACGGTTGGGACTCTACACATCATCATTCTTTTTAAACCAAGCATTTTATCCATTACCTGTCTATCATATTGGACTTTCTTTTAAGCTGTCATCAGAAGGAAGAAGTCTGTTGCTTCAAAAAGTTTGGAAATTACTGATCTAATATAAAACTCTCATTTCATGGAAAAGGAACTATGGCCCAGAAAGGCAAAGTGACTTTCTTAAAGGCATAGGGAGCTAGAGCAAGACCAGACTCAGGGCTCCCAGATCACCCATCTCATGTCCTCACAAGTGCAATCCACTGTGTCTCTTTGGAACTCCTGCAGTAAGGTTTGCAAATGGAGATGTTTGCATCTGAAGAACCTCAAAATGAGGCTCTTGAGTGTTCTTTGGTAAGTAGAAACATTATCTTGAACCACCCCAAATGATGGAATTTTTCTAGTATGTTATAGACAGACCCTTGTACTAAATGAGATATTAAAAAAGGGCTGGGGTTGTGTTGAATTGTATTCCTTTGTTCATTTTTTCAACTCCACAGAATGTTGTATGAATACTATGGAATATATCAAAAAATTTCTTTGACTTATTTAAGTAAATCATGAGAAATATGTCAACATAAGTTAGTGGTTAAGAGTATAGGTGTTGAAATTGGTCAGGTTCAAATTCCAGCTCTTGTTTGTCAATGGACAATTCACTTAGCTCGTCTCAGCCCCTTTGCTCATCTTCAAAATGGAACTATAAAGCATTTCCTTCAGTGAGTTGCCATGAGGATTTGATAACATGGGACAGGTGTTACATTTATTGTGGTGACTAGAACATGGTGAGAGAGAGAGAGAAAAGACATAGATGAAGCTGGAATATTAGATTGGAAGGCATATCTCTACTTGTCAAAGTAGGTGTTATTAATATTCTCCACAGCAAGAAGAAAAGGTAAAGAATAAGAGTAGGAACAGATGTGTGTCTTAACCGTAAGCACTTAAAACAAAAACTGAAATGAAAATTTTGAGTGGTATTTGGAATAACAGGTATCTTAGGAACAAGAACCTTGCCAAGCTGAACACCTGAAGAGTAGCATCCAGACCTAAGTTTTAGCATATCTTTTTTGTCAAAGAACAAAACACCTAGAGCTGAGAGTCCCTATGAAATATGCCAATCTGACCGTACAGCCCTGATGCTTACATTTCCACTGTCTACTAGAGTCCTTCACCTGCTATCCCACAGATACCCCCAGATGCAGAGTGCCCAGCCCCCAAATATTTATTCTTCATGCCTTCTCAGTCACCGCCCACTACACAACTCACAAATCCTGCTTCTCCCCTTGCATTCTCTCCCTCCCTTGTGGCCTCACTGTGGTGGTGACTACTTCCCCATGACAGAAATCTGGGAGTCATCCAGATCTCTCTCTCCCCTCACATTCAACCATATCTCCAGATTCTGTCCACTTCCCATCTGACTCTGTCTTCTCTGTTTGTTTCATCATGTCTTCAATCTTCTTAATTATGGATGGTACCTGATATATGAGTGATAGCTTCCTAATTGGTCTCCCTCTGTCCAATCTTGTCCTCTTCTAAATCACCTCTACAAGGCTCACAAGTATCTCTGAATTATAAGGAAAACCAAGTCATTCCTTTGATGAGCCTTTGATGCCTCCCCATTATCTATAAGATAAACACAAGGTCCTAGTGGCCTAAAAACTGCTTCCCAATATGGCTGTGTTACTTGACTCTCCAGTCACTCAGCTGTCTTACCCTCTCTCTCCCATCTTTATGCTCCAGCAACAACAAATTCTAAATTTCTAATTACTGTAACATACTATACATTTGTGCCTTGGACATGCAATTCTTTCTGCCTGGAATGCCCTCCTCCTTTTGTCCATCTAGTGAGCCAAATCGAGTCTTCCATGATACACACCCTGCAACTGGTTCCCACACAAAGTTAATTACCCTAGTGTTGATGTGTATACTGTTGCCCATATCAAGCTTTACTCTCAGCATTTGCTTATAAGGACTTTCCATCACACTTACTGCCAACAGCTTATTCATCTCTACAGCCTCAGTCCCTAACCCAGTGCCTGGTATGTGGTAAGAGCTTAATCTGTCTTAATCCAATGTGACTGTTTACTGACCCTTAATTCCCTTCATGTTTGTTTGTTTGTTTGTTTGTTTGTTTGTTTGTTTTTTTGCGGTATGCGGGCCTCTCACTGTTGTGGTCTCTCCCGTTGCGGAGCACAGGCTCCGGATGTGCAGGCTCAGCGGCCATGGCTCACAGGCCCAGCCACTCCACGGCATATGGGATCCTCCCGGACCGGGGCATGAACCCATATCCCCTGCATCGGCAGGCGGACTCCCAACTACCGCGCCACCAGGGAGGCCCTCCCTTCATGTTTATACAGATAATTTTTCAGGATCTATTCTGGGAATTTTTACATGCCCTGGTTATAATGCCTGATAGAAATCAACTTTGAAATAAAACATCTTCATTTCAAAATAGAAGAATTGAGGGGCTGAGAATTTGGAAAGGGGACATTGAGTCAAACATCAGGGTAAAAGCACTCCAGGGCTGAAGGTGATGGGATGAAACAGGATGATGCCCATTCTGGTATTGTAAAGGTGGCAGGCAATGGGAGGGAATCCAGAATTCATTGGTGTCAATGCTATAAGGACTATAAATCAATCTTTGGCACTCCCTCTGCCAGGTGGTGCCCTTCATCATGAAAAGAGGCTCTGTCAGGATGAGTCAAATGTTTACTGCATTGAGTCAGCTGCACCAGCTCTTCCATGTAGGTACTCAACTAAATGCTAACAACACATCATTAACAAACTGCACAACCCATGTGTCTCCTCGTGACATACAGCATCAAGCTGGAAAACATTCAAAGCTAACTCTCCTAAACCCAGGAGGGCTGGAAAACTGGTGATCATCTCCCTAATCTACTCTACTACACACCATGGTTATATAATTAATTGATTCTTTCAAGGGCCCCCATACTGAACATCTTCATACTAACTTTAAACATCTCTTCTATGTCTGTTTTGCTTTTTATATGAAGCTGCTTTTCTTCTCTCACTATTAAATCTAAAGAGGAAAAGGCTTCCTTTATCAACAAAAGCAAAAAAAAAGCTAAAATTTACCAGTACAGAACTGTCCTTTATGTCAAAACAGTACCCAGCATGCCAGAGTATGATGTTCCATGAATGACATGCAAACTTTTCATGTGATGGGGGCTGACTTCCAGAAATTTTCTTTCAATGGAAAGCTCTCTCTCTACTGAAAAATTCAGTCCAGGGGTACAGAGAATCCAGTATGCTGTGGCTGAACAGGAAGTTCTGTCCTCACTAACAAATGTAGTCTAAATATTTAGAGAACCCAGTAGAATGGGATTCCCCTGGGACAATGAGGAAATTCCCAGAATGGAGGCCATATTCTGTATTGGAAAACTCAAGTCTGTTTTACCAAGAAAAATGGTGTGGTCACATTCACTCAACTATCACTGGTGGAGACAGCTGTTTATTTAAGTCCCTTTCTGCCCCACATTGCGCAAACCACATTCCTGTTTCTTCCATTTCAGCAGAATCCTTCACTTGAAATTAAATACCTGCATCCAGACAACAGAATATTATTCAGCACTAAAAAAGAAATGAGCTACCAAGTTGTGAAAGACATGGAGAAACCTTAAATGCACATTACTAAGAGAAAGAAGACACCGTAAAAAGACTATACACTGCACGATTCCAACCATATGACCTTATGGAAAAGAAAGAACTATGGAGACAGTAAAAAGGTCGGTAGATGTCAGGGGGTAAGGGAGGGGGAGGAATGAAAAGGCAGAACACAGAGAATTTTAGGGCAGTGAAACCATTCTATATGATACTACAATGGTGGATTTATGTCATCATAGATTTGCCTAAGCCCCCAGAATTTACAACACCATGAATGAGCCCTAATGTAAACTGTGGACTTTGGGTGAAAATGATGGGTCAATGTAGGTTCATGGATTGTAACAAATGTATTTTTTTGGGGGGGAGGTGGGTGAGAGATGTTGGTAGTTGGGGAGGCTGCATGTATGTCGTGTGTCGAGGCAGGGACTATGTAGGAAACTCTCTGTACTTTCTGCTCAGTTTTGCCATAAAACTAAAACTGCTCTAAAAGACTAAGTTAATTAATTTTAACAAATTGAATACCTGAGGAAGAGGCCTGTCCAGCGCTTACACAGAAGGATATCTTTTCTTTTTTTACTGGATCATTCCAAAGTCTGTCTATACAGGAGAAGTATTTTAAAATATCTCCTCAGAGTTTTATTTTTTAATTGCAATAATCTCTCTCCTACCTGGTCCCAGGCAACCCAAATAAGAACCGAGGCTGAACTGAGAACAGTACAGTCATACCTGGCTTGATTTGCCCTCCTTTATCAGAGGACGCTGGATTTCCAAAGAGAGTAAACCTCATGGGATTCAATTTTAATCAGTGTAATTGTTGCTGCCTTAGTACTGAACTATTACATTTTATTCACAGATATCAGTTTCATGGAAAATAGATTGTAGTGAGCAAACAACATAATAAAAACACTCTTAGACTACCACACAGTATGCATTAGCTGCCATAGACAACCTTACTTAGAGTATATATGGCCCTCTCAAATCCAGACACCCTTCATATCAAGATGAAATTCATAAAAGCAAAACAGTTTCTTGCTTCTTTTCTGCTCTGCCTGCAGCTTCCTGCAGTATAGTCAGCCAGCTTGCTCCTTTCTCCAACACTTAATCCCAGCCCATATTCATTTGTACCATAAAACCTTAGACATTTAATAAACTATAAAATTAACCAGAGAGCTTTAAGGTAAATTGCTATTAAAAGCATGCAGTGAGGGCTTCCCTGGTGGCGCAGTGGTTGAGAGTCCGCCTGCCGATGCAGGGGACACGGGTTCGTGCCCCGGTCCGGGAGGATCCCACATGCCGCACAGCGGCTGGGCCCATGAGCCATGGCTGCTGAGCCTGTGTGTCCGGAGCCTGTGCTCCGCAACGGGAGAGGCTACAGCAAAAAAAAAAAAAAAAAGCATGCAGTGATTAAAAAAAAAAAATTTCCAAGTAGCAGGGAAGCAAAGGCAAGCCAAATTTTCAAGATTTTGAGAGTTCACACAATGTCTTTTCCAACACGGTGAACACAACGTTGCCTGGCTCAGAACTGCAAGGGTAGGGGCTGTCCCCTCAAGGACAGCAGGGAGCACCATGCTGTTTCTGTGTTGTAGGCAAGGATTTCCTAATGATTTCTTCACTTGTCCTTTGCTTTTGTAGCTTTCATTTGCACAGGGAGGGTGGAGCCGTTTCCCCTTTGGCAGTGAGTTAGACAGTTCTCAGGCAATAAAACCTTGGACCTCCCTGACTGAGGACTCTCACACCACCATGCCTGATGGCCCTCTCAGTTTTCCACTCTTAATCACTCCCAACCCCCCACCCTCTAACACACGCACATACATCTCACATTACATGTCCTTTCTTGTAAAAGCAGATGCAAAGTGCTGGACTACAATGGATTAAACCAAGCCTGTCTCCCCCCACCTCCATCCACAAAGATTTTCACAGCCTGGTACTCCATAAACAGAAAAACATAAATGTTCAGAAACAGACCCTGGTACATTAGCTGCAGGCTGAGCGCTTTGGTTTGAGCAGTTGTTTCATAATTAATTTGTTTCTCTGGCGCTAACCCAAGTGCTTATGAAAAGCAAATTGTATTAACATTTTATCTTCATGTTGCTACCCTATCTGCTGCATTATTTGGCACCTTGGGGGAAGCCCAGGCTGTTTTCATACTGACAGGAAACTTCCTGAGCTGGTACCGTAGGTGGTCTCACACCTGCTTTTTGAGCCAGAGCACCAGCAGCTGTTATTCTAAGACCTGATTTCAGTAGGTCGAATTTTGTTGACACATTTCCATGGTGCCATTTATGAGGTAATGTTTGTGGCTTGAGACCATGTGAATTGCTGTGAACCTGACTGAAGAAATCAAACTTTCATAGCATCATCAAAGAACTTCTTTTCTCATGTAAAATACACACACCCACAAGATCCTCCCACGTTTAAATTTAATCACAGAACTAAAGCCAAAAAAATATTAATAATAAGAACATTAAAAAATGATGCACAGCCTGCGCAGCCATTTCACAGGAGGAGGTCTGGTCCGGAGCACCAGGGTGGATGAAAGGCTCTTGGTGCGGCAGCCAGGAGCCAGTGCTGTGCCTGAAGTGGGAGAGCCAACTTCAGGACACGGGTCCACAAGAGACCTCCCAGCTCCACATAATATCAAGCAGCGAAAATCTCCCAGAGATCTCCATCCCAACACTAGCACCCAGCTTCAGTCAACGACCAGCAAGCTACAGTGCTGGTCACCCTATGCCAAACAACTAGCAAGGCAGGAACACAACCCCACCCAATAGCAGAGAGGCTACCTAAAAACACAATAAGGCCATAGGCACCCCAAAACACACCACCAGACGTGGACCTGTCCACCAGAAAGACAAGATCGAGCCTCAACCACCAGAACACAGGCATTAGTCACCCCCACCAGGAAGCCTACACAACCTACTGAAACAACCTTAGCCACTGGGGACAGACACCAAAAACAACGGGAACTACGAATCTGCAGCCTGCAAAAAGGAGATCCCAAACACAGTAACATAAGCAAAATGAGAAGACAGAAAAACACACAGCAGGTGAAGGAGAAAGATAAAAACCTACCAGACCTAACAAATGAAGAGGTAATAGGCAGTCTACCTGAAAAAGAATTCAGAATAATGATAGTAAAGCTGATCCAAGATTCTATTTCCAAGATCCATAATCTTGGAAATAGAATAGACAAAATGCAAGAAACAGTTAACAAGGACCTAGAAGAACAAAAGATGACTCAAGCATCGATTAAAAACACAATAAATGAAATGAAAAATACTCTAGATGGGATCAATAGCAGAATAACTGAGGCAGAAGAATGGATAAGTGAGGTGGAAGGTAAAATAGTGGAAATAACTGCTGCAGAGCAAAATAAAGAAAAAAGAATGAAAAGAACAGAGGACAGTCTCAGAGACCTCTGGGACAACATTAAACGCACCAACATTCGAATTATAGGGGTTCCAGAAGAAGAAGAGAAAAAGAAAGGGACTGAGAAAATATTTGAAGAGATTATAGTTGAAAACTTCCCTAATGTGGGAAAGGAAAGAGTTAATCAAGTCCAGGAGGCACAGAGAGTCCCATACAGAATAAATCCAAGGAGAAATACGCCAAGACACATATTAATCAAACTGTCAAAAATTAAACACAAAGAAATCATATTAAAAGCAGCAAGGGAAAAACAACAAATAACACACAAGGGAATCCCCATCAGGTTAACAGCTGATCTCTCAGCAGAAACTCTACAAGCCAGAAGGGAGTGGCAGGACATAATTAAAGTGATGAAGGAGAGAAACCTGCAACCAAGATTACTCTACCCAGCAAGGATCTCATCAGATTTGATGGAGAAATTAAAACGTTTACAGACAAGCAAAAGCTGAGAGAGTTCAGCACCACCAAACCAGCTTTACAACAAATGCTAAAGGAACTTCTCTAGGCAAGAAACACAACAGAAGTAAAAGACCTACAATAACGAACCCAAAGCAATTAAGGAAATGGGAATAGGAACATACATATCAATAATTACCTTAAATGTAAATGGACTAAATGCTCCCACCAAAAGACACAGAGTGGCTGAATGGATACAAAAACAAGACCCATATATATGCTGTCTACAAGAGACCCACTTCAGACCTAGAGACACATACAGATTGAAAGTAAGGGGATGGAAAAAGATATTCCATGCAAATGGAAATCAAAAGAAAGCTGGAGTAGCAATTCTTATATCAGACAAAATAGACTTCAAAATAAAGACTATTAGAAGAGACAAAGAAGGACACTACATAATGATAAAGGGATTGATCCAAGAAGAAGATATAACAATTGTAAATATTTATGCACCCAACATAGGAGCACCTCAATACATAAGGCAAATACTAACAGCCATAAAAGGGGAAATCGACAGTAACACACTCATAGTAGGGGACTTTAACACCCCACTTTCACCAATGGACAGATCATCCAAAATGAAAATAAATAAGGAAACACAAGCTTTAAATGATACATTAAACAAGGTGGACTTAGTTGATATTTATAGGACATTCCATCCAAAAACAACAGAATACACCTTTTTCTCAACTGCTCATGGAACATTCTCCAGGATAGATCATATCTTGGGTCACAAATGAAGCCTTGGTAAATTTAAGAAAATTGAAATTGTATCAAGTATCTTTTCTGACCACAATGCTATGAGACTAGACATCAATTACAGGAAAAGATCTGTAAAAGATACAAACACATGAAGGCTAAACAATACACTACTCAATAACGAAGTGATCACTGAAGAAATCAAAGAGGAAATTAAAAAATACCTAGAAACAAATGACAATGGAGACACGACGACCCAAAACCTATGGGACGCAGCAAAAGCAGTTCTAAGGGGGAAGTTTATAGCAATACAATCCCACCTTAAGAAACAGGAAACATTTCGAGTAAACAACCTGACCCTGCACCTAAAGCAATTAGAGAAAGAAGAACAAAAAACCCCCAAAGCTAGCAGAAGGAAAGAAATCATAAAGATCAGATCAGAAATAAATGAAAAAGAAAGGAAGGAAACGATAGCAAAGATCAACCAAACTAAAAGCTGGTTCTTTGAGAAGATAAACAAAATTGACAAACCATTAGCCAGACTCATCAAGAAAAGAAGGGAGAAGACTCAAATCAATAGAACTAGAAATGAAAAAGGAGAAGTAACAACTGACACTGCAGAAATACAAAAGATCATGAGAGATTACTATAAGCAACTCTATGCCAATAAAATGGACAACCTGGAAGAAATGGACAAATTCTTAGAAATGCACAACCTGCCAAGACTGACTCAGGAAGAAATAGAAAATATGAATAGACCAATCACAAGCACTGAAATTGAAACTGTGATTAAAAATCTTCCATCAAACAAAAGCCCAGGACCAGATGGCTTCACAGGCGAATTCTATCAAACATTTAGAGAAGAGCTAACACCCATCCTTCTCAAACTCTTCCAAACAATATCAGAGGAAGGAACACTCCCAAACTCATTCTACGAGGCCACCATCACCTTGATACCAAAACCAGACAAGGATGTCACAAAGAAAGAAAACTACAGGCCAATATCACTGATGAACATAGATGCAAAAATCCTCAACAAAATACTAGCAAACAGAATCCAACAGCACATTAAAAGGATCATACACCATGATCAAGTGGGGTTTATTCCAGGAATGCAAGGATTCTTCAATATACGCAAATCAATCAATGTGATACACCATATTAACAAGTTGAAGGAGAAAAACCATGATCATCTCAATAGATGCAGAGAAAGCTTTCGACAAAATTCAACACCCATTTATGATAAAAACCCTGCAGAAAGTAGGCATAGAGGGAACTTTCCTCAACATAATAAAGGCCATATATAACAAACCCACAGCCAACATTGTCCTCAATGGTGAAAAGCTGAAACCATTTCCACTAAGATCAGGAACAAGACAAGGCTGCCCACTCTCACCACTCTTATTCAACATAGTTTTGGAAGTTTTAGCCACAGCAATCAGAGAAGAAAAGGAAATAAAAGGAATCCAAATCGGAAAAGAAGAAGTAAAGCTGTCACTGTTTGCAGATGACATGATACTATACATAGAGAATCCTAAAGATGCTACCGAAAAACTACTAGAGCTAATCAATAAATTTGGTAAAGTAGCAGGATACAAAATTAATGTAGAGAAATCTCTGGCATTCCTGTACACTAATGATGAAAAATCTGAAAATGAAATCAAGAAAACACTCCCATTTACCATCGCAACAAAAAGAATAAAATATCTAGGAATAAACCTACCTAAGGAGACAAAAGACCTGTATGCAGAAAATTATAAGACACTGATGAAAGAAATTAAAGATGATACAAATAGATGGAGAGATATACCATGCTCCTGGATTGGAAGAATCAATATTGTGAAAATGACTCTACTACTCAAAGCAATCTACAGATTCAATGCAATCCCTATCAGACTACCACTGGCATTTTTCACAGAACTAGAACAAAAAATTTCAAAATTTATTTGGAAAAACAAAAGACCCCGAATAGCCAAAGCAATCTTGAGAACGAAAAACGGAGCTGGAGGAATCAGGCTCCCTGACTTCAGACTATACTACAAAGCTACAGTAATTAAGACAGTCTGGTACTGGCATAAAAACAGAAAGATAGATCAGTGGATCAGGATAGAAAGCCCAGAGATAAACCCATGCACATATGGCCAACTTATCTTTGATAAAGGAGGCAGGAATGTACAGTGGAGAAAGGACAGCCTCTTCAATAAGTGGTGCTGGGAAAACTGGACAGGGACATGTAAAAGTTTGAGATTAGATCATTCCCTAACACCATACACAAAAATAAGCTCAAAATGGATTAAAGACTTAAATGTAAGGCCAGAAACTATCAAACTCTTAGAGGAGAACATAGGTAGAACACTCTATGACATAAATCACAGCAAGATCCTTTTGGACCCACCTCCTAGAGAAATGGAAATAAAAACAAAGATAAACAAATGGGACCTAATGAAACTTCAAAGCTTTTGCACAGCAAAGGAAACCATAAACAAGACCAAAAGACAACCCTCAGAATGGGAGAAAATATTTGCAAATGAAGCAACTGACAAAGGATTAATCTCCAAAATTTATAAACAGCTCATGCAGCTCAATAGCAAAAAAACAAACAATCCAATCCAAAAATGGGCAGAAGACTTAAATAGGCATTTCTCCAAAGAAGATATACAGACTGCCAACAAACACATGAAAGAATGCTCAACATCATTAATCATTAGAGAAATGCAAATCAAAACTACAATGAGATATCATCTCACACCAGTCAGAATGGCCATCATCAAGAAATCTAGAAACAATAAATGCTGGAGAGGGTGTGGAGAAAAGGGAACACTCTTGCACTGCTGGTGGGAATGTGAATTGGTACAGCCACTATGGAGAACAGTATGGAGGTTCCTTAAAAAACTACAAATAGAACTACCATATGACCCAGCAATCCCACTACTAGGCATATACCCTGAGAAAACCATAATTCCTAAAGAGACATGTACCAAAATGTTCATTGCAGCTCTATTCACAATAGCCCGAAGCTGGAAACAACATAAGTGTCCATCATCGGATGAATGGATAAAGAAGATGTGGCACATATATAGAATGGAATATTACTCAGCCATAAAAAGAAACGAAACTGAGCTATTTGTAATGAGGTGGATAGACCTAGAGTCTGTCATACAGAGTGAAGTAAGTCAGAAAGAGAAAGACAAATACCGTATGCTAACACATATATACGGAATTAAAAAAAAAAAATGTCATGAAGAACCTAGGGGTAAAACGGGAATAAAGACACAGACCTACTTGAGAATGGACTTGTGGATATGGGGAGGGGGAAGGGTAAGCTGTGACAAAGCGAAAGAGAGGCATGGACATATTACACTACCAAACGTAAGGTAGATAGATAGTGGGAAGCAGCCGCAGAGCACAGGGAGATCAGCTCGGTGCTTTGTGACCGCCTGGAGGGGTGGGATGGGGAGGGTGGGAGGGAGGGAGATGCATGCGGGAAGGGATGTGGGAACAGATGTATATGTATGACTGATTCACTTTGTTATAAAGCAGAAACTAATAAATTAAAAAAAATTAAAAAAAACTAAAAAAAAAAAAAAATGATGCACAGCCACATCATTGCCTCTACCTCATATATTTTCAGCATAGATACTCCCAGCAGTCAACAACCTGTTCTGTGCCAGTCCCCCTCCCCGTTCCCACCAAGCTGTTCACATGCCCTGGGTCTTCCACCTTCAGAGAGAGCACATTTATCTGACATGCATGCAGTGAAGATGGCATAAATGGTCTCTCCAAAACCAAAATGACCCAACAAAAATCAATAAATCAAAACTGTAACCATTCTGACAAATGTCTGAAGTAGACGCCTACTGTGGATTGAATGTATAATGATACAGAAGATTGACAACAGGTTCCCAAACAAGCAGTAAAAAGTCCCTCAATGCCAAATATTTTTAATCCAAGCTACATAATGGGAACTATACTGTAAATTGTTTTGTTTGCAAGCCACCTGCAGGCTAACCAAGTGTGCATAGACCTAAAACTTTCTAAATCCTGTGCACACGACATGAAAAATATATTGGTCAAGATGTGTGTTTCTCCAATGTTCAGCGATCATGATTATACTCGAAAAATCCTAATGACCAAACGTCTTGGAACAGATCATAAGACATTTGTCACGGTTCAAAGACCTTTCAACATAACATGAAATAAATCATGACAAAGTATTGAAATCCATGTGTTTATTCCATATCTGCAGGCTAAACACCAGTTAACTCTTACCAGGGAAGTTTTTCAGTCCATAACACCAATCCCTCTTCCAGACCCTAGTAATTTAATTTCCTTGCATTGGTGTGCATTTTTATGAAGAACCAGCCCTTCCTTCTTTCATCTTCCTCACTACCATTATAGCCTATGCACACATGGCTTATATTTTGTATTGTGCATAAGAAAAAAAGCAAGGTATTTCATGAACATGGAATCAGTTAGTGAGACTAACAAAGGTTAATACATAGGTGAATTACCCAAGTGTGTATCATATTGTCTTGGTTTCAGGAAGGATTCTACCTACTAACTTTCATTTTTGGTAAATCTTTCATTTTGAGCAAAGAAGGATCATTAAGACATTGATCCACTACTTCTTTTAGGGTTTTCTATGTATAATGTCCCACATTAGAAAACATAGAACTAAGTATTTGAAAAAGTTTTTCTTTCTCTTGAGGACAGATGGTTGCCTTTAGGAACAGCCTAGTATAGTGGTTAAGGCACAGACCTGGAGTCAGATGGTCTGGGTTTGAAACCCAGCTCCACCAAATACTAGTTATATGCTTGTGGGTAAACTACTAACCTCTCAATACCACTTTCTCCTCATCTACAAATAAGGGTGGGGGGTCATATGAGATAGACATGTAAGCACTTAGAAGAGTATTTATCTCATAGTAAGTGCTCATTTTTATCATTTGGGAACAATAAGAATTATGTGACTGCCCGTGTTTCCCTTTTCATTTTGACCACCAGGAAATTCAGGTCAAGTTTTCAGCCCAATTATAGCAACTGATAATTCTTTGCAACCTCAGTATCTATATTCAATTTGTTTTTCAGTCTTTGACTTTTTTCAAAGCTACATTTTTTGCCATCCTTGACTCTTTATGATTGTCTATATTTTAATGAAATAATTTAAATTCTTTATGTAAGAATGAAGAGAAAAATATGTAAAAGTAACCCTAGAAATTATCAATAAGTTTGTAGCTATAAATATACAGATTTGGAAGTTCCCAAGTCAAATCTGGGTAACTAGGATGATTATGTGATTTAAAGGAGGAAATTGAGGTATTGTATTGTGGCCGGACATAAGAAAGCATTCATGAATAAAGTTACTTTACTCTCCTCTAAGCACAAACTCCCTCATCTGCGAATGCTGAACTTAGTGATCTCTACCTCTCAAAGTGCTTTTGAAGATTATAGGAGATAATTTTTTAATTAAAGTATAGTTGATTTACAGTGTTGTGTTAGTTTCAGGTATACAGCAAAGTGATTTAGTTTCATATATATATATATACATATATATATATATATATATATATATATGTATATATATATTCTTTTTCAGATCATTTTCCCTTATAGGTTATTATAAAACATTGAGTATAGTTCCCTGTGCTATACAACAGGCCCTTGTTGTTTATCTGTTTTCTATATGTTAGTGTGTATACGTTAATCCGAAACTCCTAATTTATCCCTCCCCACTCCTACCCCTTTGGTAACTTTAAGTTTGCTTTCTATGTTTGTAGGTCTATTCTTGTTTTATATATAAGTTCATCTGTATCATTTTTCTTTAGATTCCACATATAAGTGATATGATATTTGTCTTTGTATGGCTTACTTCACTTAGTGTGATTATCTCTAGGTCTGTACATGTTGCTGCAGATGGCATTATTTCATTCTCTTTATGGCTGAGAAATATTCCATTGTGTGTGTGTATTTATTTATTTATTTATACACCACATCTTCTTTATCCAATCATCTGTCGATGGACATTTAGGTTGCTTCCATGTCTTGGCTATTATAAACAGGGCTGCAACAAATATTGAGGTGCATGTATCTTTTCAAATCATGGTTTTCTCGGGATATATGCCCAGGAGTGGGATTGCAAGATCATATTGTACCTCTATTTTCAGTTTTTTAAGGAACTTCCATACTGTTCTTAAAGGAGATAATTTTTGTTAAAACATCAAGCACAATGTCCAGCACATAATAGATGCTTCTGGGGGTTATCTGCCGTTTGTTTCCCCAGATCCATTCTCAGCACTTCCCTAAACTTCTAAGTGTCCAGGAGAATGACCTTGATGGAATACAAACCTGGACTCCTCAACCCTCTAGTTAAGTCAGCAGTTTGGAAATTGGGAGGAGAGAGAGGATGGGGTATTTATTCCCTAAGTCTTTCCACCTCCTTCTCTCCACCTTCCCTACCTCCAGCGCCCTCTATGCTAGACCTTGGTTACTCAGTGGCTGTATTCTGCTTCTGTCCCTGAGCTACAGTTCTTGCTGGGTCCCAATAATAATTCCATCCTCTAATTACGGTAATCAAATCATCTTAGTTTGCTGAGGATTCTCTGTTTTAGCACTAAAGTAGTGTCCCAGGAACACTTCCAGGTCTGGGCAAACAGGGAATTGTTGGCTACCCTACTCCCCTTCAGTCCCAAAGTAGAATACTAACCTCTCTAACCCTCTGTCAGGTTATTTTCTAAAGCTACAGGTTTATGAATGATTTTTACTTTCGAGGAGAGATTTCTGTATTTTTCAAAAATAAATAAAACTGAACAGAGCCCTGGAAGATGGAAATCTAGGCTGAACTCCAATTATATGACCTTGGACAAATTACTTAACCTTTCTCGTCTTCTGCCAGATCATCTGTAAACTGGGTTATCTTGCCTGCTGCGGTGTTGACGTTGCCTTCTTCTAGGGGGAACGCTATACCCATCAATACCTGTAGGTTTCTCAAGTCATGAGATGAATAAATATTTTGAGAGAGAAATAATTTCCTATCTGTTGCTTGACCCCCTAGTTTGGCTTCCAAGCCCCTCTTCTGCTGGAATTGCTGTGATTCAAGTCATCAGTAACCTTCTTATTGTCAAATCCAATTCCCAGTCTTCCTTCCCCTGACATTTACCATGACTTCTGTAGCAGGTTAAATTGTGTTTCACAAAAAGCTATGTCCTAGTCCCAACCTCCAGTTCCCCAGGTAATGTAACCTTATTTGGAAATAGGGTCTTTGCAGATGTAATGAAATTAAGGATCTCAACATAAGAGCATCCTGGATTTAGAGTGGGCTTTAAATTCAATGACATGTGGTGTCTTTATAATGAAATGAAGAGAGAGATTTGAGACACAGAGGTGAAAGGATGAAGGCCATGTGAAGAGAGAAGCAGAGATTGGAGTTGTGCTGCCCAAGCCAAGGAATACCAGGAGCCAGCAGGGGCTGGAAGAGGCAAGCAAGGATTCTCCCCCCATACCAGGAGCATGGGCCTACTGGGCCCTTGATTTCAGACTTCTAGCCTCCAGAATTGTGAGTGAATAAATATTTGTTTTAAGGCAAGGTTGTGGTAATTTGTTATGGCAGCCTTAGTACACCAGTTCTTCCTTTGTTTTCAAGACAGCCTTCATTTTTGTTACCCTCTTACCCTTATATATATGATCAGTCTTTCTCAAGACCCTTCTTTGGCTCATCCTCCTCTTGTTTCCTATCAGGAGATGTTCTTGCAGTGTTTTGTTCTTGGCCTTCTTCTGTATACCTTAGACAGTTTTCCTTCAACTGAGAGTTCCCCGTCATGGTCTCAGACTCCATAATGGGCGCTGATACCCAGTACTCTATCTTCTGGAAGAACACAGCCACCTCTTTCTGGATGTTCTGGATGTTCAATTCAAATCAAATATGCCCAAGTTCAACTCATTATCTTCTCTCACAAACTTATCCCCTTCCTTCCGCATGCCACCCCCACTCCGGCCAGGATTCCCTAATTCAGTTGATGGCATCGCCATCTATTCTTCCAAGCTTTGAAGAAATCATCCTCATCACATAGACTAGTCATTTCTGTCTCAGAAACATCTCTTGAAAACTGCCCCCTCACTTTTCCATCCCCAAAGTCACTGTCTAAGATCACGACTTCACTGATCTTCGTCACAACTACTACCACCCACTCCCCAGCACAAACATCTTTTCATTTCTTTTCCATTCTCACCATCACCTTCAAAGGTATCCTGAAAAGTCAAAATCATGTTCTCACTGTTCAGCTTCAAAATCTCCGTTAGATCCCTACTGCCCAAATCAGTGAATCTCAACCTCTTTTCTGCCACACAGAGAACAGATGTTCATATTCACCAATGGGTACCAGTTATACACCGTTCTCTGAATGTTTGTCATAGCTCTGCCCCTTTCCCTCCCAATGAAGAAACATCGAAAATACAAGGGAGTAAGGATGACTTATTTACCTGAATAACTTCAAATCATCTCGAGTTGAAAGTCAAACTAATTATTTTAGAAAACGTCAGCACTTTATTACTCTTAATAAATCACTTGCAATATATCTCATAGACACACTGCATCGTGGCATAGAAATTGAGGACAAATAGCCTGGAGAAAATTCCATTTTTCCTTAGCATGCCGTACAAAGACTTCACAATTTTGCTCCAAGTTTTCTTATTGTCTCTCATTCCCCACATCACCCTCTGTACTCCAGCGACACTGATGACACAGAATTTCTTAAAGGCTATCACTTTTGTTAACATTGAATTCACTGTTAGGCTCCCTCTGCCTGTAATGTCTTTTACCCCCTTGCACAACTGGTGAACTGCTCTCCTTTCAAGACTGTGCTGAAGTGACTCCTTCTCTGAGAAGCCCTCCCTGAGCTTTTAGACATGACTACTCTTTGATTCTTCTTTTATACATAACTGTAATCGTTTCCTAAGGCTGTCATAACAAATTAACACAGGCTGCGTAAAACAACAGAAATGTATGTTCCCTCAGCTCTGGAGGCCAGAAGTACAAAATCAAGGGTTCGCCAGGGATGGTTCCCTCTGAAGGCTCTGAGAGATGGTCCTTCCTTGCCTCTTCTTCACTTCTCATAGCTGCTGGAAACCTTAGAATTCCTTGGCTTGGGCTGCTTAAATCCAATCTCTGCCTCTGTCATGACATGGCCTTTCTCTGTGTGTCTCTGCGTCTCAAATTTTCCTCTCATTTCTCTTATAAGGACACCAGTCAATGATTTAGGGCCCAGCCCAAATCCAGGATGATCTTACTTACACTTAACTACATGTTCAAAGACTCTATTTGCAAATAAGCTTGCATTCCCAGGTATCAGGGGTAAGGGCTTGAACCTATCTTTCTGTGGGACACAACTCAATTCACTACAATTCCTCTGTCAGAACTGTATCATAAGAATTTGTTTACATGTATGTCTCTTCCATCACACGTTGGGCTCCTTGAAGGCAAGGACCATCTCCTACTCTTTTTTTTCTTAATCCCCATGGCTTATCATAGCTCTTAATAAGTACTTAATAAATATGTTTCTGAAGAAGGAAAAGAAAAGCAAGTGGGTTATAAATGAAATTGTCTCTCTCGTTTCCTAATGTACAGCTTCTCTCAAGTCTTAGGCTTCCAAGAATCTTCCATGCCTAAGCCTTTTTTAAAAATCATTTATTTATTTAAAAATTCTATAGTGCTTTACAATTTTCAAAAATTTCACACACATGATTTCATATAACCCCATAAGAACCCTTTTAAAAAAGTCCCCTACCCCTATCTTGCCCCACCTCCACCTCCCCTCTCCCTACTGGGAGCCGCTAGTTTGTTCTCTATATCTGTCAGTCTGCTTCATTTTTGTTTTAGTCACTAGTTTGTTGTATTTTTTAGATTCCACATATAAGTGATATCATACAGTATTTGTCTCTTTCTGCCTGACTTACTTCACTTAGTACAATGTCCTCCAAGTCCATCCATGTTGTTGCAAATCATGCCTAGGACTCTCAAGGAACATAACCAAGGACCAGCCCCAGAGGGCCAGGTAACACTGATGGTTTAACACTGATGGTTTTCCTGTCTCTTTACAGAGCTGCAGATCTGAAGGCATTCAGAAGTCATTGGTCTCTGCCTTGAGGTACATCTGTACAGTTAGATCATCCTAGCATCTGATAAGCTAGACTGAACAGAATCAATCCTGCTTTTAAAAGCCAACAGAGACATGCTTTTGAAAAACTCTTTTTGGGACTCCATTCCCACTAGTACTTGGTTAAAAAAATAAAGCTTATTGTCTCCTTACATGTCATGTTGCGTTTCCCAGGTTCCCCTCCCTCTGTCACCACATTGAAACCCACATTTTGAGACCCTCAGAAATCCTTTCCAACTGCTTCCATACCCTTGGAAACTGAGCACAGCTCAAGAGTCAGAAAATCTAGAGCTCTTGGCCTAAGGCAGACCACTGAGATTTCCAAAGGTCCCTTGGTATAGCCAGAAAATACAGATAAGCATCACAGTACCTCTCAGAGGTAGAGTAATGGATCATCCAATTAATTACTCCAAAAATTTCCATCTACAACTATACATCCAGTAATTATCCATTTCTTTGCCTCTTAACCCTGGGCTTTCAAGCTGCCTGTAAAGCCAAAAATATTGTATCTTGCTATTGCAAGATTAAGTTCCATATTTGCCCCAGAAAGAAGTCAAAGCAAAAAGGAGAGGGGGAGAGGGAAACACCTCTAAGCCATGCATAGTTAAGGATTTGGTTTCAGATCGATGTTAAAAAGCAGACATAATTAGAAACATCATATGATTTGTGTACAACACAAGAGCTGCATTGCTAACTAAAACCATAACTGACCTAATTTCGCTGAATGTTCCAACAAAAATGACAGACATGCAAAGAAAGAAATATAATACAAGCATTGGATGATCCATATTTTCCCCTTGAGTTTCAAACACATTCCTCACACAGCAGACAATACCTACGTGTTACTAACAAGAGTGCAGACCCTCTCATGGCCGGCAAAATGGTGCATGCTCATCCCAAAACCCACAAGATTACAGCTGTTTGACCCCAATAAGACTAAAGATTTTTTTTTTATTATTATTATACCTCACTGTACTCAGGAGTGGAACAGAAAGCTAGTTAAAAATCAATCCATCAAAAAATCTGTCTCTTTCTTCAAATCCATTATCAAAATGTAAAGGAATTATAACGGAAATTCATTTCTCTCTTTCAATACAGGACAAATTAACAAAATCTCTACCCTCTCCTAAATGATTCACTTGTCTTTAACTGCACACTGAGGGATATTCACAGGACACACCAAGTGACATCTCAAGGTCTATTCTTTCTTGCAGACCATTTCTCACTTCTTATTGTAGCCCTTCCTGCAGGCAAACATGCTTGGGAAAAGGGCACATTGTGTAAGTTATCTCTGATCCTCTGGCAGGATTTAAGCTCTAAGATGACATTTTATTTGCCTTGCTCTGCTTGGAAATCCCTTGCATCAGCTCTGCTTTCACAAAAGGAGTTGGACTGAACTGCTTTCTCTTAAATATTCTTTGCTGAATATTTCCTGTTGGGCAAATGCTTATGGAATGCACCCAATAAAGTGTCAAAGGGAGAACGATGTCAGTGAGTGCAAGATTTAGGGGACCAGAGAAAATTCTTGCCCATAATAAACAAGAGTGAGAGCGCCAGCAAATCAGAAAGCCCCACCTCTGGGACATCTTATCTCTACCTGGCCTTTGCCTTATCTAAGGCTTCTTATCTGTCTCCCTGATTTTAAGTAAGCATCAGCTCTGCATTCTCAATTCCCATAGCTTTAGCTGTGAAAGATAGAAGAATCCTCTCACCATAGAGGTGACTGAGTTCTCTATTATTTAGAGCAAGCTCATTTATTAGACAGGTTTTCTCACAGGAACTGCAGACAATATTCACTCCCTTTTAACCTGTTGACATATTATCTGTTCAGGACTCAGGTAAAGATAGGCCAGGCTTGTGGCTATGCACTGGATGCTACCATTGCCAATATTCTCAGGATGGAATAGGTAGGGATCGCAGAACCTGGGTTTCAAAGTATGGCTGAGACTTGTTCCCTTTCCACTGGAAGGCAACTCTCTTACATGAATAGGGCCTTGTGTTGATTTTCTAGAATTTGTTCTGCAGGCTGTTCACTCATTCAAGGAAGATTGGTTGAGCATGAGACACTGTGCTAGACACTGGAGAGCATCACAGTGAATAGAAAACTCTCCTTTGCACAGTGTGGGAAGAAAGATTCATAAGGAGATAATCATAATCTAGAAAGACAATGGCTGGAATGGATACAGGGCTCTGCTGTGGAAAGAGTCAGGCAGACAGAGGGTCAGATTCCAGCTCCACAACGTTTCCCTGGGGGACCTTCAATAATCTCAGGTAATTCCCAGCCCCAACTTACTGGTCAATGTAATGAGAATATCTTCTTTATAGATTTGTTCTGAGAGATCAGTGAGAAAATGTATGTAAAACACCAAGTGCTGTGCCTAACACATAGGAGATAGTCAACCAAAGGCAACTGCTATGACTGCTTTGGACAGAGGAACATGGGAAGTGAAGGGAAGACTAAATCTGCCCCACAAACAGGAAAATTACTGCCCAAGGGAAATAATATATGAACCAGGTCTTGAAGGATATTGCTTTGGGTTTTTATTTCTATGTAACAAATTACACTAAAACCTACTGCATTAAAATATCCATCTTATTTTGTTCATGATTTTGTTGGTCAAGAATTCAGGAAGGGCTCACGTGAATGGTTCATCTCTGACCCATGGGTGTTAGTGGAGGCAATGGGGCAGAGCATCCACTCCCAAGAGGCTCCCTCACTTGTCTGTCTGGTACCTCAGTGTCCCTTAGCCTCTCCTCTCTTCACATGACATCTCACCCTTCATGGCCTCTCTTCGGGGCATGGGCTTCCCACAGGCATGGCAGTCTCAGGGTAGCCAGACCTATTACATGACAGCTAGCTTCCTCCAGTGTTCACATTCCAAGAGATAGGAAGTGGAAGCCACCAGTCTCTGAGGTTTGGGATCATCAAATTCTATCTATCAAGTAGTCACAGAGTTGAACCAGATTCAAAGTGAAGAGATACAGACTCCATCTCTCAATGAGAGGATTTGCAGCCATCTTTAACCTATCACAGATGTGTGGGAAATCATCAGACAGAAAAGTGGAGGGAAGCATTTCCAGACCCAGAGAACAAACTGTGTGGACAGAAGCTGGAGGTGAAGTCTGCGTTTATCTTCTCCTAGTTTGGAGTATGGGGCCCACAGTTGGAGTTGGGAGCAATGTGGGGCTATTGCCTACTGTTCAGTTTTTTAAATCCTGACTTCATGTCGCACCTGTGTGGAACTATGAGACATCATCATCTCATTGGAAGTGAGGAAACGTACTCTCTAATTCAGCATTTCTTATCTTTAACTTCAGCATTATCTAGTAGTAATGGGAAAAGTCTAATACTCAGTGATTATAAGGCAAGCTACTCTATCATCACTCTTTCTCATTCTTCTGCCCTTACAAGCAAATATTTTATGACTTATTGTCCCCTGGCTCACATATCAATTAGAGGATCTATTGCCATATATTGACATCATAGACATTTTTCACTCCAGGTACCCCCACTGAACTCTAAGCATCTAAGTTTGGACTTGCATTTGTCCATCGACCACCCTAGCACCATGACTGATCCATCCTGATCCATGGGCAGTTTGGGCTCTGGGAAAATATAAGATGTAATTTATGTCCTCAAGGGACTTCTCTCATTGGGTGAAATGAAGACAAACCACCACAGCACACTATGGCAAACACAGACCTCGAGGAAACATAGAGCCAAGAAAAAAATGTGCCTCAGGCAGCAGGCAGATTTACTTGAGGCCCTCATAGGTTTCCAGGTGACTTTATAAAAAATAAACACATGGATGCACACACACACACACACGCACACAGTGAAAGAGTAGTTAGGATACAAATTTAGAAGATAACATTTTCCAAGTAGCATTTTAGGGAGAAGCATATGTTTTTGGGGTATGACATATGTTGACCATCTAAATGATATAACTAAACTTTTTTTTTTTTTTAATTCTGGAAAACTTTTGCCTCGAATGACATTACAGGGGAATTTGGGATTAGCAGTCATTTTTGCCTGTCTTTAACTACTGCCCCTCTGACCTAATGTTCCATTATTTTAACTATCACTTAAGGAACTAATGAATTTCAGACTAAACTTGGCATTCTCAACAAGTAAAATTCACCCTCTTCCTTTTCAACCCACACCCAGACTTTCCTCGTGGTGTGAGATCATTCAGGGCATCGTGGAGAAAGTTATCGGAAACAGAGGGAGGAAGGAGAGTCAGGCTGCCAGCCACGATGAGCCGCCCTCACTTCGTCCTACACATTCTCCACTTTTTGGGTTTTCTTCCTCCACTGTTTTGCTTGTTTTTCTCTCCATCATCTGTTTCAAAGAACCTTCATAAATAAGTATGGAAAGCCAGCTTAATCAGCTTTTTACAATTTCTATACAATTTAAAGGGAACTCAAAGAACATCCCATTCAACATCTCACTTTGCAGAGAGAGAACTGAGGCTCAAATATACTAAACGTCTTTCCCAGCATCACAGGGCCAGAGTTTCTGACTCCACTAAAGCCAGTTGCTTTTCTAGCCATGTCCAAGAAATAGAGAGAAGGAAATCTACTGTCTTTCCTATAAAGAATTGTGAACAAGGATTACAGGCATGCTATTATTTTAAATATATTATCTGTTCTGCCCATTTGATTAAAGATGGTCTGAGAACATCTCAAATTTACCCCAATTCAAGGCAATAGGCTTTGTAAAGCAGGCCAAGACTTCTATTACAGGTTAAGAAATGAAGAAATGAAGCTAGTTTTGCATAGTCCATAAGGAAAGAACACACTATACATTCCAGTGTCTTTTCCAACTGGAAAGAACATTCATCACTTATTTTGTATGGAAATTTGTTCTTAATAAAAATCCACTCTATGAATAAGGCAAGCTTATGTTCTCCTGCAAAAGTAAAATTCTCACCTTCCAAATAGAGGCAATGATGATGTTGATTAAAACTTTGTGAGTATAAAATGATGGGTGAATCCTGAACGATACAAATAGTGCTTTGTTAACACACCAGTGACATTGTTGACCTGCTATAAAATAGAAAGTCTCTTCTTTAACCAGCAGAAAGGAAACTGATTTATATAATAGCAATTATATAATTAGGAGGAGCTACAATAATGTTTGACTCTCCTGACTTAATAACTGTGTTATAATAGAAACAAAATACTATTTATGTTATCCTCTCATTGAAGCCAATAAAAATTATAAGGCAGCTGATTTTATTTATGGATGTCTATTTATTACAGATTTCTTTTAGATTTAGCTACCACAAAAATGACTCTCTGGCTATGAATATGGATGATTGGATAATTTAATACCATGCTATCTCAGCCAAATTAAATGAAAACATATTGGACTTTTATCTTCCACCCAAGTAATTTTTCTTTAACTGTTTTTTTCCAAGTACCCTTCACATGTTCTGACTTACTTATTGTCTAAATTTTAGTTAGTGACCACAGTCATCCAGAACGACAATGTGCAGAGTCAGTCTTGCAGATAAGTGTTCGTCCCACGCTGGGAAGTGCTTCCTTGCAGGATAATGAGCTACAGCACAGATGGTCAAGAGCAGCAGAGCTGGGGGAGGAGGGGAAGAAGTTAAAAGAAGTTCCTTAGTGACCAAGGTTCATAGCTGGACCAAGCTGGCAGAAGTAGACTCCCTGATCCAGGAACGAAGGGAATAGCATTATTTCACAAGCAGGCGCCTTTCTGCCTGTGCACAGGGAGGCTCGTGTGTTAGGATGACTCCCAGGTGGAGAGTCCTGGCCCTTCAGTTATGGTCAAGATCACTGGAGACTGTTGGTGGGAGTTTGCTGCGATGTGGTAAGTAAGTAGTGAGATGAGCAAATTTCCACAGTATATCCCACCTGGGGGTCAATTTTTGTAATGGGGAAATGGATGTCAATAAGTGAAATATGAAAAACAAATGAATGGTCCAGAGAATAAAGAGTAACATTGCTAAACACAAGGAATGGTAACTCCATGAGCCATTAAAGTGGGATTTTGAAGTTCCTGCCTAAAAGACCTGGCTATTTTCTTTTTTTCCCCTTAAAAGATCATTAAAGTACCTAGATCAAACTTAGGATCTCTTTTGGTCATTTTCCTTTTGTTTAGAACGCACTGTTTTTCTATGTTTTCCTTTCTTCTTGTGTCTTCACAATGTTAAGATGAATGCCTAGCTCAGTTTCTGTTCAGTATAGCTTAAAATTAGAATATAACTTGTGTGAGGACATGAACAAAACATACTACTTTATATCATGCAATACAGTTAACATGGTACTGAGTATTTAACTGGCTGTTTCCCATATCCAAATGTCTCATTCCCAAGAAGTAATGAAATGTCTTATCTTAAAAAAATGACTTTATATCTTATCACTCCAAGATAACATTTCTATGTTAGTGCTTTTATTCAAAAGAGTGAGTAATGGGAATTCTTCACACAATGGCTGGTTGAGGGTGGGAGTTAAGCATGGAGATGTTATGAGCAAAGAATTTTTGGAGAGACCTTAAATCGCAGAAGACAGGTTTTTGCTTCCTCCCGAGCTCCTAATGCCAGACCTGGCTCTGTTTCTGGTGTGAAACGGCGTGACAGAATATTTGATTTGAATGATAGGTTTGCCAGCAAATAGATGGCCTTTCTACTACATAATGTCATTTCATACCAAAAGATACAACAATCTGAAAGCTGTAATCTTAAATAACGTTTAGTCAGTATCAGTCAGGATACACTAGGAATATAAGAAGTTTCTGCATAATAAAGGACTCTCACAAAATGAATCCTGTTTTGTCTCTAAATGAAATGAAAGCATTTTCAAGTTATTCTGAGTTTTTACATTATCCCATCCCAGTGCAACCTTGGAGTTGTGATATATCAAGGTTCTTCCCCCTCCGGGATAACAATCAGCGAGGATGGAAAATAATTACTTTTGCTAGTAGGACACTGTTTTATATGATCCTGTATTTAACTGTACATGTTATTACCTTCTTAATATTTAGATGGCTTTGAACATAAAAGACATTGAAATATTAGCTGTCAAATGCATATTGTCTCCTCAATAATATTAGCTTCTTCATTTTTTCTCGATGCATTATATTTACTTGAATTACTTTGAAATACTACATGAGACTGATCAGAAAAATACATACAGTTAGATACTTTGTAGTCCACTTTAAGTAATGTCAACCTCTGAGATTCAGTGACAACAATAAAAAACAAACTTTTAAAAGCCTAGTCGTTCCCAGGATTTTATTCCTACACCATCAATTTTGTATCAGCACTAGGAAATATGGAGGAAAAAAAACTAGTGCTTTTACTATAACTTCATTTCTCTATTATTGCCTAGTCCTTCATGGAAGTGCTAAATGCAAAGAAATGACAAAAATAAAGTGGAGAAGAAATCAGGAGGAGAGTGACTAGCACAAGTAATCCATGACCAGTTTCTGACTCAAGAGGCCATATCAAAAAACTACGTTTCTGGGCTTCCCTGGTAGCGCAGTGGTTGAGAGTCCACCTGCCGATGCAGGAGACACGGGTTCGTGCCCCGGTCCGGGAAGATCCCACATGCTGCAGAGCGGCTGGGCCTGTGAGCCGTGGCTGCTGGGCCTGTGCATCCGGAGCCTGTGCTCCGCAACGGGAGAGGCCATGGCAGTGAGAGGCCCACATACTGCAAAAAAACAAAACAAAACAAAACAAAAAAGAACTACGTTTCTTAGGGTCCTAATAGTCTTAATAGTCCCAGTTTTTAACCATTGTTGGCACAGAAGAAATTTTCACTATCTGTCTGATTAATTGATGAATTAACTAATGATTCCATAGTTTGTTAATCTGTAACTTATCTCTCTTATTGAAATAGTCTCTTTCCTGGCACTAGATTATTTCCAGTTCTCATATTTATTCATGTGGAATTTTTCCAGCTTGTCTCCAATTATTAGCCTATCACTTATTGTTCTCCTTTGAAAATTAATCATTATCTAGCCATTAGGCCCTCTTATCTTTTCACTCTCTAGGAGCTTTGAACAATACCCATAGTGTTACTTACCTATATGTAGACGACTCACAAATACATCACTCTAGCCCAGATCTCTCCCTGAATTCTAGTCATATATCTAGTGGTCTACCCTTGACATATCCCTTTGGATGTCTAAAGAATCCATAGTCATGATCGCCCCCACCCCACACCACCCAACCAAACATGGTCTTTTTCTGGTGTCCTTGTCTTAGTAAATGACACTAATTTGCATGCCATCATCCTTGACGACTTCCACATCTTTGCCTCTACATTCAATGTCTTGAAACCACTCATTCTTTTTCTCTACCCTTCTAGTACTATCTCATCCAAGATGCCATCATTTTTCACCTTTACTAACTACTTTGTGGTTACTATATCCACTGACATACTAAGAAAAGTCAAGATTAAGTGGGGCTGTTTCTTACAAGTTCAAAGCCATGGCAGTCACTCAATATCTCAGGATATCAGGGGTATCAGGAAACACCCTCAACATGCATGGTTCCCAGCATCTGCACCAATGTACATACACATTAAGATCCACAAAACAGCACATTTACCAACTATGGAAGCTTCAGTATTTTTTTTTTATTAAAGTATAGTTGATGAACAGTATTGTGTTAGTTTCAGGTATACAGAAAAGTGATCTGGTTATATATATAGATATGTATATATCTATATTTTTTCTGATTCTTTTCCAGTATAGTTTATTACAAGTTATTGAATAAAGTGTGCTATACAGTAAATCCTTGTTGTTCATCTATCTTATATATGGGAGTGTTAATCCCATACTCCCAATTTATCCCTCCCTGTCTCCCCTTTGGTAACAGTAAGTTTGTTCTCTATGTCTGTCAGTCTGTTTCTGTTTTGTAAATAAGTTCATTTGGTTCAGTTTTTTAGATTCCACATATAAGTGACATCATATGATATTTGTCTTTCTCTGTCTGACTTACTTCACTTCACTTAGTATGATAATCTCTAGGTCCATCCATGTTGCTGCAAATGGCAATATCTCATTTTTTATGGCTGAGTAATATTCCATTGTATATATACATATATATGCCTATATATATGTATATATATATATATATCTCACGTCTTCTCCATTCATCTGCTAATGGACAATTAAGTTGCTTCCACAGCCTGGCTATTGTAAATAATGCCACTGAAGATTCAGTATTTTTATTGTTTATTTATCTTTCTGTTCTTCTCATCCACTAGCCTTCCAAACTTCTTAATACATATTTTAATCACAAGGTTCAGATCTAAAGTTGCCTTATCTGATTCAGTACTCACTCAAGGTGAATGCTGATGAGTGACAAAGCCTGGATCTGAACTGATTTAGTCAGGAATAGTTGGGTATTAGATTTTACATCTTTATTTTCAGAACAGGCCTAAAACAATGAAATTCATCTGGTTAATTTATATATTTCAGTATTTTGGAAGACAAGCTGTTGTGGTGGACTTCAGGCTGTGAAAACCGGGGTCTAAGCCCAGCTCCACCACTTACTAGCTGGCTACTCAAGGGCAAAGACAATCCTATACTGTCCCACTTAAATTCCTTAACCTTAAAGGATTGTTGGGAGTTCTAGAGGCTCAATATAGGATGGTGATGTGCCTTTAGGCTTTCAAGCATTGGTTTTGGAGTCTGAAAAACCTGGCTTCAAGGCCAAGTCTATCACTTATAGCAATTTAAGAAAGTTTCTTAACCTTCTCTACTTTCAACCTCAATTTCATCATCTATAAAATAGGGATATTCTACCTACCTCACAGGGTTCTTTTTTTTTTTTTGGCCATGGCTCACAGATTGCAGGATCTTAGTTCCTCTACCAGGGATTGAACCCAGGGTCTTAGCGATGAAAGCACTGAGTCCTAACCACTGGACCACCACCAATGAAATCCCACCTCATAAGGTTGTTTTAATGATCAAGTTAGTTCAAGGACAAGTGCTTGGGACAGTGACTGGCACCAGGTGAGATCAAGGGGCACCTGTGATGGGAAAAGAAACTAGAAGAAAGTGAGACACAAGCTGAGGAGGTTCATGACCAGGAAGAGGTGAGAGGGATGTGGGGCAGGTTGCTGGCAGCCAAGTCAAAAAGCATAGTGAGAGGAGAATAGTGAAATCAGAAAATAGAGTTACTGAGAGCCAGAAATCTATCACCAGTTAGTAAAAAAAAAAAAAAGAGATAATGAAGAAAACACTCAAAGTAAAGGAAATGAGAGAGCCTATAGTCCCAAAGAGAGAACATCAGTAGCTTCCTGATAATTTTCAATTCCTGAGGAACCAGCTAGAATTCATTTTTGTGAAGTTTCTCTGAATTATTTCAACAACAAAAAAAAACTTGTTTTGAGTAACTTTAAAGTGGGGAAACCTGAAAACACTACCTCTGCCAGGTGATCAGATTCAACATTAACAGTGACAAGTCATATTGATGGCATGTAACTTTGATACAATGCGATGATGATGGTGCTTTATGTTTGTGCTCTTCCTCCCCAAACATATAACCTCAGTCAAAGTATAAGAACAACACTGACAATCCTCAGTTGAGGGACAGTCTACAAAATACCTGACCAGTATGCTTGAAAACTGTCAAGGTCATCAAAAACAAGGGAAGTGTGTGAAGCCATCACAACTGAGATGAGCCCTAGGAGACAGGATGACTAAATTTCATATGGTATCTTGGGTAGGATCCTGGAATAGAAAAAGAACATTGGGTAAAAACTAAGGAAATCTGAATAAACTATAGATCATAGTTCACAATAAGGTGTCAATATTTATTTTTTAATTATAACAGAGAATATACAATATGTTAACAATAAGGGAAACTGTTGAGTGTAAGGAAATTCTGTACTGGTTTCACAATTTTTTCTGTCTAAAGTATTCTAAAATTTTTTTAAAAAAATTTTTTTAAGTAAAGGAATAGAGGACTTCCCTGGTGGTCCAGTGGTAAAAAAAATCTGCCTTCCAATGCAGGGGATGCAGGTTAGATTCCTGGTCAGGGAACTAAGATCCCACATGCCGTGGGGCAACTAAGCCCGTGCGCCACAGCTAATGAGCTCGCGCTCCTCAACGAGAGAGCCTGCGGGCCGCAAACTACAGAGCCCACGCACCCTGGAGCCCAAGCACCACAATTAGAAGTCCACACTGCAACGAAGACCCGTCAGAGCCCCCCAAAATTAATTAATTAGTTAATTAATTAATTTAATTAAAGAAAATACCTCTTTTGTTCCTTGAGCTAGCCTGAGATAAAGTCTGAGCCTGCAACTAAACCATCCCTGGCTAGATCAGGTCAAATCCTGGCTCCGGCACTAACTGACTATGAGATCTTGAACAAGTTACTTAAAATCCCCAAGGTTCTTCACTCCTCTATAAAACAAACAGAGTACATTTAAAGTTTGTTGGAAGAATTAAATAGCTAAATGTGTGGACAGAGCAAGTATTTATTAAAAATAACATTACTTTTGCCATCATCATCATTATTATTACTATAATTATTTAAAGTTATATTAACTAAAGCATGGCAGGTACTCAACAAATATTGTCTCCTTTATCCATTCTCCCTGTGTATTGGTTCCTTATAACACATACACATACTACCTAGAGTATCAATACATTTTAAATGTCTGTACAAACTCTCTTAACACAACCCAATTATATACAACTGACCACACAAAATGTCACCGTAAACTAGAGTGATTCATCTACTGAAGGAATCTTCTGTGGAGAGGTTGCACTACATCTGCTAGGTGTTGACTAGGGCCTGCAGGCCGACAGTGGGCCATGGGCTGGCCTTTGTCCCTTTAATCTTTTTCTCACTCTAGACTGAGCTGGCCTCAGCCTTGTCTACTCATAAAATATGCCAGTGTTTCCACAGGGTCGGGCCCTCTAGTCCACCAGTGAATACAGAGAATTTTTAAAGGGTAAAAAGGGTAAATGGGCTAAGCCTGCAAATGGAACTTAAATAATAATATAACACCTTATGGTGATTTTTTAAAAGCCAACTTTCTAACACAGGTCATTAATGTGGCCTTTGTATTACAGTGATTTTTTAAAAGCCAACTTTCTAACGCAGGTCATTAATGTGGCCTTTGTATTATTTAGGATAGTAGAAGCATAGAAAAGGAGGAAAGTAATATGTCAAAGTCTTTTTTTACTATTTTCATAAGGAAGCATATTTTCTTTCAAGCATGAAACAATATACTTAACTCATTTTTGATAATATATATTAATCATATCATACAAAATATACAATAAACAGAAGAGAAAATTTTCTCCAAGTTTGAAAAGTACCTGTTCCTCCATCTTAATTCTGATGTTTAAAATGTTCACCATTTCTTTGTTTTCTTTTATATCAACAGACTGTTTTTTAGGCCTTGCCCCAGCAGTGGCCCTATCGATTCAAATATAATTCAGTTTCACTAAATGCACAAACATTTGGAGGATATGGAATGTGCACTTGGCACAGTGCTAGACCTTATGAGGACACAAAGGAGAAATGACACAATCCCTATCTTCAGGTGGCTTATTATACAGCAGAGGAAATTAAACATGATGATAATTATATGTGCTTGGCTAGAGTATAATGAAGGCTATAAAGGATGCTTATTCAAATCACCATCAGAAGCAATCAAGGAGAGGGGAGGTATTTCCAACCAGAGGGATCAAGAAACTTATGAATAAGCATGTCCCTGAAAAACAAGGAGTATTTTGACTCCTGGAGAAGAGGAAGTAGGGTCCAAAAAGGAACCCCAAAAGTATAAGGATATTCATGGAGCCAGTAAAGTGGAGTTCATAATACAGTTCACTTTTAACTAAGTAGTTAAATTCCACACCAACAGCAGTTTGTTGTTTATTAAAGACAATATACCAATTTTGTTGAGTTCAGCAGACATGATTTTCCTTTATCTGTCATTGTAATTGGGTGATGCTCAATATTCAACTTTGCCCTAATTCCTGGAGAAACTTCCTTTCTGGGTCTCTCTAGCCTTCTATAGAAGAGACAAGACATCACTGTGTTTGTCCCTGTTATTTCATTTCCCAGGTTCAGGTTTTGTTTGTATGAATAACTCAACATGACTCCGAAATCTGACTTTTAAAGTATCAGTACTATTGTGAAACAAGCAGCACATGCTCCCCAGAGCTACCTAATTTAACGTGACTCTTATAAACTGAAAAATATAAAAAGACACATCTTCGTAAACACAGAACTCATGAAAACTTGTCCTGTCTTTCTGGCCATCAAATGTCCTAACAGATTCCAGTTCATATATAGGTCTAACGTTTTAGAGTTGTAGAATGTTTCAATCGACAATATATGACCTTAGGAAAACTTGCTTAAATCTCCCTACATGAAACTACAGTTTTTCATGGGTAAAACGGAAGTCTGAGATGTCAACCTGGAATCAGAATGTTAATGGATCAGAACTCTAGAATCTGCTGGGAAGTATGCTTGGGAGTATGGTTAAACCCTGATCATTTTAAGAAATGTGTCCTGAGACCTTAGCTAATTCTAAATTTCCCAAAACCACTTAGTGAGACGTGGATGGTGAAACAGTTCACCTAGGAGCTAAGTGACTCTCTGTGAGGCTTGCTGTGGTCCTTAGGGTGGCCTTGGAAGGGACTGTCACAGCTGAGAATGCCTGTGGTCTGCCCGGGGTGTGTTCTAAGGACTCTAGTCATGCCTATCTTGTCTGATTAGTACATCAGGATAGAAATGATCTTCCCAAGGTGGTGACCAAATTCTAACCTGGCATCACTAGAAAAATCCAGTTGTATTTGTATAACTGTATTTCAGGGTGGTGGATCACAGGAGCCATGACACACCCAAATATTTGATAGATAATTCAATTGAATATCTTTATAATTACATTCAAAGCACACAGCAAAGGAGGGGAGTGAAAGGGTCAGACTGAGTCTGGTAGGAACTTAAGCCTCCTCTGTCTGAGTTGAGAAAGGCTTCCTGGAGAAGGCAGGAGTCACTTTAATAACCACTGGGACTCCATCTTCACCTAGTGTGTTGGGTTAAACCCAAACTGGCCAGGACTTGCAACCAGAGAGACTCAAGTGGGCTGGAACACAGGAATTTCAAGCATCGAGGGCTTGACATATGTCCCATCACTTAGAATTACTTGCACATGTCTTGTTCCTCTACTGAGTGCAAGCTGCCTGAAGGCAAGAACCTTGACATCATTGAAACCTTCATGGGCCCCTGGACAGTGCCCGGTACCTGGCACTTGGCAAGGGATAGGTGTCAAATAATTGAAGGAATTCATATTATAGCCCCAGAGCTGGAATGGTTTGAAATCAGAGAGCTGCTATTCTTTGATCCTGCTTGGATGGCTAGACTCTCTTCCCAGCCATGACCCTGGGAAAGGAGAAGACGGGTAAGGAAAAGACTAGAACTGAAGCTTTCCTCGTTCCTCCCAGGTAGAAATGTGCCTAAACAGAACGCAGAAAGGTGAGCAGACATGCTGGGTTCTTTGAATATTGTACACACAGTGTGCTTTTTCCCCTACCCCACCCCCATTGCATCTCTCCTGACCTCTCCTTCGTGTCAGGAAAATCTGGAGTACAGAGTTAAATAATGATGCTCAGTTGAGTCCCATTCACATTCACTGAGTAAGTGGTAGATTTGGTACTATTGTTCAAAACACCTGCTATGCTTCCCTGTGAGAAAATTCTATTTCCCTTCCTCAGTGAAGCAGAGTTGGCTGCCTAACTGGCTTTAACAATGGAAAGCAAGTGGAGGTAACTCTCTCCTCTGAGCAGAAACTTTAAGAGCGAGTCTGTGATTCGACATTGTCTCTTTTCCCTCTGCCATGAGACCTGCCACATTCCAGATAAAAATTGCTCATCAGTCTGTGTTCCAGATTAAGTAGGATGTGGAACAGAGTCCAAGCTGACCAACACTGGACATGTGGTGTGAAAAAGAAAAACTCTTTTCCTTACAAGCCACCAAAATTTGAGGGTGCTTTGTTTTTGCACCATAACAGCCCATGCTATTGATACAAGTACACTTTCCAAGTGTAAGGAACTGTGCCAGGTGCTAGAATACAAAAGTAAATGGCATGGACCATCATCTTTAAGAGACGTCTAATCTGTGATAGAGACAGAAACATACTCAGCAAAGTATTACATGAATCAGATTTGTGAGGAAAATCTCATAGACTCTTTCCTGATAAACTACCTCGAGGAAAAGCAGTCCAGGGACATGTATGCAGCTGATCAGGTAATATGGTCACTGTGTCTAAAGAGTGGCATTTGGAGATCACAGCATCCAGGGGATTCTAGGGGGTGTTTATTATTCACAGAAATTAAGATGTCAGTATGTCCCAGTTTGGGTTTATATTATTTTTCCTAGTTGCATTATGATTAGCACTTTCTTTTACTCCATCAAAGTATCTCAGTTTAGATAATGAATTATATAATCACCCCAACATTAATATGACTAAAGCTTATTGGTTGTTAATGGTCTGAGGCTGGCATCCTGGATGGGCCATGCTTCTCAGACAAGCTGACAGCACAAGTCGAGTGTACCAGATGGGCCATGCCGACTGACAGGATAAAATCTCAGATCACCTGCCACCTACAGATCCCTGCTGAGAAAGAAGCCCAGGGGTCTCTTTCAGAAATATACTCTTACGCTTTTGCACCGAGACCCTAATTGGTCCTGATACTCCTGCCACAACTGATTAAACCTGAGAATATGTGCCAGAATTGACTGTGGACAGTCTGGAAGCAGGGCGATGACACATTTTTTTTAATATAAATTTATTTATTTATTTTTGGCTGTGTTGGGTCTTCATTTCTGTGTGAGGGCTTTCTCTAGTTGGGGCAAGCAGAGGCCACTCTTCATCGCGGTGCACGGGCTTCTCACTGTCGCGGCCTCTCTTGTTGAGGAGCACAGGCTCCGGATGCGCAGGCTCAGCGGTCATAGCTCACAGGCCTAGTTGCTCCGCAGTATGTGGGATCTTCCCAGACCAGGGCTCGGACCCGCATCCCCTGCATTGGCAGGCAGATTCTCAACCACTGTGCCACCAGGGAAGTCCGGTGACACATTTTAAAACTGATTTGTTAATTTATTCAAGAAATATTTACTGAGCACCTATTCTGTGGCAGGCCATCTATACTGAACAGTGACAAACTACCCCAGCCGCATGCTGTCTTGGGAAATATGACAGTGAGACACATTGCGCAGGCTGGAGGACCGGGGGAAGGAAGCAGCACCAGTGGGCTCCCCTTCTGAGGAGGTAACAAGAGGGCACTCAGACTGCTGCTAAATCAGAACCTGGTGGGCTATGGTTCTAAAGCTTCTTACACTCCATGGAGCACCCCGGTCATGGGAGTGCTGAGACCCACTGGAGCTAGCTTTGTGGCTGCTGAGATGTGTTAACCTACCTCCCGATTCCCACCCGCATCCCAAAAACCAACCCCCATCTAGGGTTGCCAAATTTGGCAAATAAAACCTCAGGGTGCCAGTTATATTTGAATTTCAGATAAACAAGTAATACTTTTTAAATCTAAGTACATCGATACAATATCTGGGACATATTTATACTAAAAAATTATTTCTTGTTTATATGAAATTCAAATTAACTGGGTGTCCTAGATTTTGTCTGACAATCTTACCCCTAACTGCCACATCTTCATTGATGTGGCAGTTAAACGTGGAGCCTTGACTTGCTTTGCTACTACTACTGCTTTCCCTTTTGGAAGGTCTGCAACTGTAGCTATTAGACCTAAAAGATAAGTAACCCTTATCTTCTGCCCCTTGGTTTGATTTTTGGCTTGTCAGAAATTCAGATTGAGTCCACATTGGACTCCATTTGCAGAATCTGGGACCTCTCTTCCCTCTTAGTCTCTCTGACACTCGGTTTGGTCAACAGGAACATGGGAATCATTTGAAAGATGTAAGGTCACTTACTCAATCAACAAACATTTACCAAACATTTTCTATATGTCAGGTACCCCATTCAGTGATCAAGACATATATAGAAAAAACAAAAAACAAAAAAAGACATACATAGGCCTTTCCCTCCAGGAACTCACCAGCCAGTGACAGATACGAGAGTGAATAAACAGATGACATGTATTGGGACAAGAGCACTGACTGGCATACAGAACACTGGCAGCCCGGTGCCTAGCTCAGTTGCTCCACAAATGCTGACTAGTCTCTAGGACAGAGCTCTGGGCTCTCTTTCCTCCCACCCGATCTTAGCACTCCTCCAAGAGTTGAAGGCTTGCTCTGGTTTTCAGCCCTGGAGTGAGGTCCCTCCTGGCAAGGGTCCCTGACATCTTAGGCTGCCTTTCTAACCTCCACCTTTGATGCTCTGTCCACCTCTCTTGCCAGGGCCTTCTGCTGCCTCCCTCTAGACCTCCCTGATTCTGACCTCCCACTCTGATGACAGGCCTTGACCCAGTGGTTCCATTAATCTGACTTACAGGCATCAGGCATCTGCAAGAGAGCTTGTCCAAGTGAGAATGATTCCCACTGTACCCTTTCACTTGGGCAAAAAATATGCCTGTGTCATAAAGCAATTCCCTTTTTTAACACGACCTTGTGAGTGTGGGATATCACAGTGTGACGAGCCTAGTGGTGATGTTAAAGATGTGTAAGAGTGTCAGAGATGGAAATAAAATACGATCCAGGTTTTCCAACCAGGAAGTGGGTCTGTTCATGTAGCTACGTCTTTAATACCACTTCAACTTTCTAGTTTCTGAGTTAGCTCAAGCAATGTCAAACCTGCGACCCAGCACTGGCAGCTTGAGAGTGGGAGTGTCAGTGCAGATCTATTTCTGTGGCAAGTTCAGTACAGGCTGAATTAAAAATATGAAAAACAAAAGTGAGGCTCATGATTATGCCACCGAAAGGGGGGGAGGGGATAAAAACACAAGACTTCTACAGAAGCACCATCACCCTCCTCCTAACTGCAACTTATTACAAGTGTTTCTCTATTCCACCTCCTAACATCATGTGCCAAGCTGAAAAAGAGGCAACTCATTGTGAGGTTTTACTGTGCCTGCTTTTAGTAGCCAGCTCTGGTCCTGCCAACCCTTCTATCCTCTCGCCAAATAGAAAGTTGCAACACAGAGGAGATTGTCTTTTGCTGGGTGGAGGAATGGCGAAGTCCCCACAAACTAGGTCTTACTGTTTCCTTGGGGTCCGATGGAAGAGAGAGGGGGAACTGCTGCTGTGTTTCAGGCTCACACAGATTCTCCAACATCCCGGGCAGGGGAGGGAGGGGGGATGACCTGGGGGCAGTTATGTGGGTTTTTTTTTTTTTTTTAACCTAAATGCTCAGAAGTACCTCCACCAATAACTGGAGTCTAACATCAGTGAGTAAGATTGAAATGACCCAAGTATAAAATTAGCATTTCTCATGTTAAGCACTCTTGTTTTGTGGCAGTTGTTTCCTGATAGGATGCTAATATAGCCTTTCACATGCCCCTATAGGAATAAAACTAGTGGAAATGCTGCTATACAGGAGAGCTGTTGACCTGGCCTGCTCTCTCCAGGCATTTTCACCCATCGATATCGGCTGGGCCTCCATAGTGACTTGACAGCATGACCACCTTACTTACGCCAAAACTGGTTTCAAAGGGCAAGAAGAAAACTAGGCATTTCTACTTATAATGAACAAGGAGTTTATGAGAAAACATTCTTGCGAACTCAGGGTGGGGGGAGGGGAGGGAGACGTCAGAACTAGCCCCCTTTTGTTCCCTGAGGTCTAGCCTTGGCCTTGCAGCATCTTTTGTCTGGATCTCATGAGTCTTCATTGTTTGAGTAGTGATTTGTGGTGCATGGTTGCTGACTAATTTTCCTTTCTCTTTAAATTCCTGTGTCTGCTTTTTTGGCATTTTTATCTTTCCATTTCTTCTTCATGAAAGGGACTTCAAATAGAAATAGAAAAAGGAATCTCCTACAGATGACCTCTTACAAAGTTTCAGCTTTTGCAACACAACTCTTATTTGCAACGTAAATTCCTTCATCACTAGCTCGGAAGAGATGGGTAAACTCCTCCAACCAGTATATTATTGACTCGGGTTGCCTCCCATTTTTTAGCATAACTTTTCAGTTAGATAAGGACTGGAAATTTCCAGAACTGAAAATATATTTTCAAATTGGCATATAACAATATATCTGTAGGCCATGTAATTTTAATTCATTCATTAACCCAACCAATAAAAATGTTTACTGTGTACAATGTGCCAGACCAAAAACTAGGTATATTGTAAGTTTAACAGTGAACAAGATAAGTACAATCCTTGCCTTCCAGGAGCCAGAATTCATTCCTCCATTCATTCTTTATTTCACAAGGATTTACTGAGTCTCACAAATCTACTGGACATAATGCCGGGCCTGAAGATATAAAATAATTCCCTGGTTCTCCTAGTATCTCTGTATTCTTAATTTTTTCCTCAGTTCTAATGGCTTATTTTATACAAACATTCAGCTCTGCAACTGAAAAACAACTATGATTGCAATTATCAGTAGTCCAAGAGAGTATCTTTCAAAAATTCCAAACTACTAATTTTCGGCATTTTTTTCCAACTAATTAAATCCGAATCAGGTTTGTCCCATTTCAGACTTCATTAAAACTGAAGTGCTTGCTGTTTGAATGCTGTTTTGTAAAGTAAACACAGCCAGAAGGAATAAGCATTGTTAGGGCTTCATTTTCCACAAGGTTCTGCTTCCCTGCTCTCCTCATTCTAAGTCTTAGAAATGGGCTATTAAATATACATTTGTATATCCATCCTAATGTGTTTCTTAAATTGTTTTTATTATGACAATGAAAAGAATTAGTTCTAAATGCATAAAATCAGCTTCTAATTCTTACTGAAGAAGACATAACAGGAGTCTGAATATTCTCCCACATGAAACGTTCTATCATGCGCTCCCAGCTGCTCCTGGCGGCTTTCTCCCTGAGCGGGTTTTGCTCGGTGTACCCCAGAGGCTGGGCCTGTGGGACACGATGGAGTTCCTGTGAGTCCTGAATGCAGGCTGCAGCGTGTCAGCAGCCACGTCGGCCTCCACGGCAATCTATGAATTTTCCTCAGGGCAAACGACGTGAGGATTGGTACATTAGTGGGGAAGACAAACATGGAAACAAACACTCTGAAGATGACAAGCAGTTTTTTTGGCCATCACTGATGAGTCATACACACTACTGAAATGAATGGCAAAAACACATCATGGGATGTGGATGGAAGCATGGTGCCCCCGGAATGGCATCCTTGGCTTCACTGTGCAATCAGTGATGCTCCAACAACAAGAACACGACTGCTGGTAAGTTCATTTGGACAAACCATGAATGCATCGAAGTGGCACTCCAGAACAATATGTAGTTTATTCCACCAGAAAGAAGATTCAGGAGTGCACCCCACCTTCAACACCTTACAAGTAAAGACAATGAAAAACAGTTTAAACACATAAAATATAGGACTTCTCATGTAACTGCCCTTTTACTGCTTACTATTAACTTGATTAAAATTGTTTGACTAAGGGAAAAGAGTGTCAAATTAGTGAGTCGAATCAAAAAGTGGAACTAGACAAACCATTAGCCAGACTCATCAAGAAAAAAAGGGAGAAGACTCAAATCAATAGAATTAGAAATGAAAAAGGAGAAGTAACAACTGACACTGCAGAAATACAAAAGATTATGAGAGATTACTATAAGCAACTCTATTCCAATAAAATGGACAACCTGGAAGAAATGGACACATTCTTAGAAATGCACAACCTGCCAAGACTGACTCAGGAAGAAATAGAAAATATGAATAGACCAATCACAAGCACTGAAATTGAAACTGTGATTAAAAATCTTCCATCAAACAAAAGCCCAGGACCAGATGGCTTCACAGGTGAATTCTATCAAACATTTAGAGAAGAGCTAACACCTATCCTTCTCAAACTCTTCCAAAATATAGCAGAGGGAGGAACACTCCCAAACTCATTCTACGAGGCCGACATCACCTTGATACCAAAACCAGGCAAGGATGTCACAAAGAAAGAAAACTACAGGCCAATATCACTGATGAACATAGATGCAAAAATCCTCAACAAAATACTAGCAAACAGAATCCAACAGCACATTAAAAGGATCATACACCATGATCAAGTGGGGTTTATCCCAGGAATGCAAGGATTCTTCAATATACGCAAATCAATCAATGTAATACACCATATTAACAAGTTGAAGGAGAAAAACCATATGATCATCTCAATAGATGCAGAGAAAGCTTTCGACAAAATTCAACACCCATTTATGATAAAAACCCTGCAGAAAGTAGGTATAGAGGGATCTTTCCTCAACATAATAAAGGCCATATATGACAAACCCACAGCCAACATTGTCCTCAATGGTGAAAAACTGAAACCATTTCCACTAAGATCAGGAACAAGACAAGGCTGCCCACTCTCACCACTCTTATTCAACATAGTTTTGGAAGTTTTAGCCACAGCAATCAGAGAAGAAAAGGAAATAAAAGGAATCCAAATTGGAAAAGAAGAAGTAAAGCTGTCACTGTTTGCAGATGACATGATACTATACATAGAGAATCCTAAAGATGCTACCGAAAAACTACTAGAGCTAATCAATGAATTTGGTAAAGTAGCAGGATATAAAATTAATGTACAGAAATCTCTGGCATTCCTGTACACTAATGATGAAAAATCTGAAAATGAAATCAAGAAAACACTCCCATTTACCATTGCAACAAAAAGAATAAAATATCTAGGAATAAACCTACCTAAGGAGACAAAAGACCTGTATGCAGAAAACTATAAGACACTGATGAAAGAAATTAAAGATGATACAAATAGATGGAGAGATATACCATGCTCCTGGATTGGAAGAATCAATATTGTGAAAATGACTCTACTACCGAAAGCAATCTACAGATTCAATGCAATCCCTATCAAACTACCAATGGCATTTTTCACAGAACTAGAACAAAAAATTTCAAAATTTGTTTGGAAAAACAAAAGGCCCCGAATAGCCAAAGCAATCTTGAGAACGAAAAACGGAGCTGGAGGAATCAGGCTCCCTGACTTCAGACTATACTACAAAGCTACAGTAATCAAGACAGTCTGGTACTGGCATAAAAACAGAAAGATAGATCAGTGGATCAGGATAGAAAGCCCAGAGATAAACCCACGCACATATGGCCAACTTATCTTTGATAAAGGAGGCAGGAATGTACAGTGGAGAAAGGACAGCCTCTTCAATAAGTGGTGCTGGGAAAACTGGACAGGGACATGTAAAAGTTTGAGATTAGAACATTCCCTAGCACCATACACAAAAATAAGCTCAAAATGGATTAAAGACTTAAATGTAAGGCCAGAAACTATCAAACTCTTAGAGGAAAACATAGGTAGAACACTCTATGACATAAATCACAGCAAGATCCTTTTGGACCCACCTCCTAGAGAAATGGAAATAAAAACAAAGATAAACAAATGGGACCTAATGAAACTTCAAAGCTTTTGCACAGCAAAGGAAACCATAAAGAAGACCAAAAGACAACCCTCAGAATGGGAGAAAATATTTGCAAATGAAGCAACTGACAAAGGATTAATCTCCAAAATTTATAAACAGCTCATGCAGCTCAATAGCAAAAAAACAGACAAGCCAATCCAAAAATGGGCAGAAGACTTAAATAGGCATTTCTCCAAAGAAGATATACAGACTGCCAACAAACACATGAAAGAATGCTCAACATCATTAATCATTAGAGAAATGCAAATCAAAACTACAAGGAGATATCATCTCACACCAGTCAGAATGGCCATCATCAAGAAATCTAGAAACAATAAATGCTGGAGAGGGTGTGGAGAAAAGGGAACACTCTTGCACTGCTGGTGGGAATGTGAATTGGTACAGCCACTATGGAGAACGGTATGGAGGTTCCTTAAAAAACTACAAATAGAACTACCATATGACCCAGCAATCCCACTACTGGGCATATACCCTGAGAAAACCATAATTCAAAAAGAGACATGTACCAAAATGTTCATTGCAGCTCTATTCACAATAGCCCGGAGCTGGAAACAACCTAAGTGTCCATCATCGGATGAATGGATAAAGAAGATGTGGCACATATATACAATGGAATATTACTCAGCCATAAAAAGAAACGAAACTGAGCTATTTGTAATGAGGTGGATAGACCTAGAGTCTGTCATACAGAGTGAAGTAAGTCAGAAAGAGAAAGACAAATACCGTATGCTAACACATATATACGGAATTTTAAAAAAAAAATGTCATGAAGAACCTAGGGGCAAAACGGGAATGAAGACGCAGACCTACTTGAGAATGGACTTGAGGATATGGGGAGGGGGAAGGGTGGACTGTGACAAGGCGAAAGAGAGGCATGGACGTGTATACACTACCAAACGTAAGGTAGATAGATAGTGGGAAGCAGCCGCAGAGCACAGGGAGATCAGCTCGGTGCTTTGTGACCGCCTGGAGGGGTGGGATGGGGAGGGTGGGAGGGAGGGAGATGCATGAGGGAAGGGATGTGGGAACAGATGTATATGTATGACTGATTCACTTTGTTATAAAGCAGAAACTAATTAAAAAAATAAATAAATAAACTTTAAAAAAAAAAAAGTGGAACTAAAGTACATGGAGGTCATTCAAATGCAAACTACATAGATTCCTCATAAATTACTGGTATCAAGGTAGGAAGGAAAGAGATGCAATGTTGACAGGAAGTTACTAAACTAACAGGTCAAATAAATTAAAAATTTGATTCTTAAAACATTGGGCAGGGCTTCCCTGGTGGCGCAGTCGTTGAGAGTCCACCTGCCGATGCAGGGACACGGGTTCGTGCCCCGGTCCGGGAAGATCCCACATGCCGCGGAGCGGCTAGGCCCGTGAGCCATGGCCGCTGTGCCTGCGCGTCCGGAGCCTGTGCTCCGCAACGGGAGGGGCCACAACAGTGAGAGGCCCACGTACTGCAAAAAAAAAAAAAAAAAAAAAACATTGGGCATCAGGCAACACATGACAGTGATCTGTGAGAAATGTGCCCTACGATTGCCCCAACTTGCTGCCTTGAGAGCTTTTCCAGGTTATGGCACATGGATGGGGAAAGAAACCAGGCTGAGTCCCGGGGCTTCCCTGAGTTGAAGAGACAGAGCAGAATGTTCATGGAGGCCCAAGCAGCTAGAACTCACAGGGGAAATGAAGGTAGAGGAGAGAGCTTTGATTTAGGCAGAGAAGAAAGCATCTTTTAGTTTGCATAAGATCTACAAATGTTTCATCAACTGTTCAGAAGTAGTGGGCTCTAGGGTCTTATCCTGTGTAAAAGAAACAGCTCTCTCATCCCTCTGGCTGAAACAGCACAGTTTCGCAGCTTGACAGGTAGGGCCTAGATTCCCAAATTGGCTGAATTTGAAGGAATCCTTCTTCCTGGTTTGGATACTAACATAATAATTTCTATTTTGGTCTGGTCAGCTAAATGATGTAGTTGGTGAATTGCATCCTAGTATTGAATCAATATGAACAACAGCCTATACCATCTGAGATGAAATTTAACTCTCTTCCTCTGTAGGCTTCAGTGGTTAGAGATGGTTCTTCAAAGGCCATCTCCAGTGCCTTTGTCATCCATGATGCCTGCTATTTTTTTTTTTTTTTTTTTTTTTTGCTGTACGCGGGCCTCTCACTGCTGTGGCCTCTCCCGTTGCGGAGCACAGGCTCCGGACACACAGGCTCCGCGGCCATGGCTCGCGGGCCCAGCCGCTCCGCGGCATGTGGGATCTTCCGGGATAGGGGCACGAACCCGTGTCCCCTGCATCGGCAGGCGGACTCCCAACCACTGCGCCACCAGGGAAGCCCATGCTATTTTTTTTTTTAATTTTATTTTTTTTTTTTAGTTTCTGCTTTATAACAAAGTGAATCAGTCATACATATACATCTGTTCCCACATCCCTTCCCTCATGCATCTCCCTCCCTCCCACCCTCCCCATCCCACCCCTCCAGGCGGTCACAAAGCACCGAGCTGATCTCCCTGTGCTCTGCGGCTGCTTCCCACTATCTATCTACCTTACGTTTGGTAGTGTATATATGTCCATGCCTCTCTTTCGCTTTGTCACAGCTTACCCTTCCCCCTCCCCATATCCACAAGTCCATTCTCAAGTAGGTCTGTGTCTTTATTCCCGTTTTACCCCTAGGTTCTTCATGACATTTTTTTTTTAATTCCGTATATATGTGTTAGCATATGGTATTTGTCTTTCTCTTTCTGACTTACTTCACTCTGTATGACAGACTCTAGGTCTATCCACCTCATTACAAATAGCTCAGTTTCGTTTCTTTTTATGGCTGAGTAATATTCCATTGTATATATGTGCCACATCTTCTTTATCCATTCATCCGATGATGGACACTTAGGTTGTTTCCAGCTTCGGGCTATTGTGAATAGAGCTGCAATGAACATTTTGGTACATGTCTCTTTAGGAATTATGGTTTTCTCAGGGTATATGCCTAGTAGTGGGATTGCTGGGTCATATGGTAGTTCTATTTGTAGTTTTTTAAGGAACCTCCATACTGTTCTCCATAGTGGCTGTACCAATTCACATTCCCACCAGCAGTGCAAGAGTGTTCCCTTTTCTCCACACCCTCTCCAGCATTTATTGTTTCTAGATTTCTTGATGATGGCCATTCTGACTGGTGTGAGATGATATCTCCTTGTAGTTTTGATTTGCATTTCTCTAATGATTAATGATGTTGAGCATTCTTTCATGTGTTTGTTGGCAGTCTGTATATCTTCTTTGGAGAAATGCCTATTTAAGTCTTCTGCCCATTTTTGGATTGGCTTGTTTGTTTTTTTGCTATTGAGCTGCATGAGCTGTTTATAAATTTTGGAGATTAATCCTTTGTCAGTTGCTTCATTTGCAAATATTTTCTCCCATTCTGAGGGTTGTCTTTTGGTCGTCTTTATGGTTTCCTTTGCTGTGCAAAAGCTTTGAAGTTTCATTAGGTCCCATTTGTTTATCTTTGTTTTTATTTCCATTTCTCTAGGAGGTGGGTCCAAAAGGATCTTGCTGTGATTTATGTCATAGAGTGTTCTACCTATGTTTTCCTCTAAGAGTTTGATAGTTTCTGGCCTTACATTTAAGTCTTTAATCCATTTTGAGCTTATTTTTGTGTATGGTGTTAGGGAATGATCTAAACTCAAACTTTTACATGTCCCTGTCCAGTTTTCCCAGCACCACTTATTGAAGAGGCTGTCCTTTCTCCACTGTACATTCCTGCCTCCTTTATCAAAGATAAGTTGGCCATATGTGCGTGGGTTTATCTCTGGGCTTTCTATCCTGATCCACTGATCTATCTTTCTGTTTTTATGCCAGTACCAGACTGTCTTGATTACTGTAGCTTTGTAGTATAGTCTGAAGTCAGGGAGCCTGATTCCTCCAGCTCCGTTTTTCGTTCTCAAGATTGCTTTGGCTATTCGGGGTCTTTTGTTTTTCCAAGTAAATTTTGAAATTTTTTGTTCTAGTTCTGTGAAAAATGCCAGTGGTAGTTTGATAGGGATTGCATTGAATCTGTAGATTGCTTTCGGTAGTAGAGTCATTTTCACAATATTGATTCTTCCAATCCAGGAGCATGGTATATCTCTCCATCTATTTGTATCATCTTTAATTTCTTTCATCAGTGTCTTATAATTTTCTGCATACAGGTCTTTTGTCTCCTTAGGTAGGTTTATTCCTAGATATTTTATTCTTTTTGTTGCAATGGTAAATGGGAGTGTTTTCTTGATTTCATTTTCAGATTTTTCAACATTAGTGTACAGGAATGCCAGAGATTTCTCTACATTAATTTTGTATCCTGCTACTTTACCAAATTCATTGATTAGCTCTAGTAGTTTTCTGGTAGCATCTTTAGGATTCTCTATGTATAGTATCATGTCATCTGCAAACAGTGACAGCTTTATTTTTTCTTTTCCGATTTGGATTCCTTTTATTTCCTTTTCTTCTCTGATTGCTGTGGCTAAAACTTCCAAAACTATGTTGAATAAGAGTGGTGAGAGTGGGCAGCCTTGTCTTGTTCCTGATCTTAGTGGAAATGGTTTCAGTTTTTCACCATTGAGGACAATGTTGGCTGTGGGTTTGTCATATATGGCCTTTATTATGTTGAGGAAAGATCCCTCTATGCCTACTTTCTGCAGGGTTTTTATCATAAATGGGTGTTGAATTTTGTCGAAAGCTTTCTCTGCATCTATTGAGATGATCATATGGTTTTTCTCCTTCAACTTGTTAATATGGTGTATCACATTGATTGATTTGCGTATATTGAAGAATCCTTGCATTCCTGGAGTAAACCCCACTTGATCATGGTGTATGATCCTTTTAATGTGCTGTTGGATTCTGTTTGCTAGTATTTTGTTGAGGATTTTTGCATCTATGTTCATCAGTGATATTGGCCTGTAGTTTTCTTTCTTTGTGACATCCTTGCCTGGTTTTGGTATCAAGGTGATGGTGGCCTCGTAGAATGAGTTTGGGAGTGTTCCTTCCTCTGATATTGTTTGGAAGAGTTTGAGAAGGATGGGTGTTAGCTCTTCTCTAAATGTTTGATAGAATTTGCCTGTGAAGCCATCTGGTCCTGGGCTTTTGTTTGATGGAAGATTTTTAATCACAGTTTCAATTTCAGTGCTTGTGATTGGTCTATTCATATTTTCTATTTCTTCCTGAGTCAGTCTTGGCAGGTTGTGCATTTCTAAGAATTTGTCCATCTCTTCCAGGTTGTCCATTTTATGGGCATAGAGTTGCTTGTAGTAATCTCTCATGATCTTTTGTATTTCTGCAGTGTCAGTTGTTACTTCTCCCTTGTCATTTCTAATTCTGTTGATTTGAGTCTTCTCCCTTCTTTTCTTGATGAGTCTGGCTAATGGTTTATCAATTTTGTTTATCTTCTCAAAGAACCAGCTTTTAGTTTTATTGATCTTTGCTATCGTTTCCTTCATTTCTTTTTCATTTATTTCTGATCTGATTTTTATGATTTCTTTCCTTCTGCTAACTTTGGGATGTTTTTGTTCTTCTTTCTCTAATTGCTTTAGGTGCAAGGTTAGGTTGTTTATTCGAGATGTTTCCTGTTTCTTAAGGTGGGATTGTATTGCTATAAACTTCCCTCTTAGAACTGCTTTTGCTGCATCCCATAGGTTTTGGGTCGTCGTGTCTCCATTGTCATTTGTTTCTAGGTATTTTTTAATTTCCTCTTTGATTTCTTCCGTGATCACTTCGTTATTAAGTAGTGTATTGTTTAGCCTCCATGTGTTTGTATTTTTTACAGGTATTTTCCTGTAATTGATATCTAGTCTCATAGCATTGTGGTCAGAAAAGACACTTGATACAATTTCAATTTTCTTAAATTTACCAAGGCTTGATTTGTGACCCAAGATATGATCTATCCTGGAGAATGTTCCATGAGCACTTCAGAAAAAGGTGTATTCTGTTGTTTTTGCATGGAATGTCCTATAAATATCAACTAAGTCCATCTTGTTTAATGTATCATTTAAAGCTTGTGTTTCCTTATTTATTTTCATTTTGGAAGATCTGTCCATTGGTGAAAGTGGGGTGTTAAAGTCCCCTACTATGATTGTGTTACTGTCGATTTCTCCTTTTATGGCTGTTAGTATTTACCTTATGTATTGAGGTGCTCCTATGTTGGGTGCATAAATATTTACAATTGTTATATCTTCTTCTTGGATCGATCCCTTGATCATTATGTAGTGTCCTTCTTTGTCTCTTCTAGTAGTCTTTATTTTAAAGTCTATTTTGTCTGATATGAGAATTGCTACTCCAGCTTTCTTTTGGTTTCCATTTGCATGGAATATCTTTTTCCATCCCCTTACTTTCAGTCTGTATGTGTCTCTAGGTCTGAAGTGGGTCTCTTGTAGACAGCATATATATGGGTCTTGTTTTTTTATCCATTCAGCCAATCTGTGTCTTTTGGTGGGAGCATTTAGTCCATTTACATTTAAGGTAATTATCGATATGTATGTTCCTATTCCCATTTTCTTAATTGTTTTGGGTTCATTATTGTAGGTCTTTTCCTTCGTTGTGTTTCTTGCCTAGAGAAGTTCCTTTAGCATTTGTTGTAAAGCTGGTTTGGTGGTGCTGAACTCTCTCAGCTTTTGCTTGTCTGTAAACGTTTTAATTTCTCCATCAAGTCTGAATGAGATCCTTGCTGGGTAGAGTAATCTTGGTTGCAGGTTTTTCTCTTTCATCACTTTAATTATGTCCTGCCACTCCCTTCTGGCTTGTAGAGTTTCTGCTGAGAGATCAGCTCTTATCCTGATGGGGATTCCCTTGTGTGTTATTTGTTGTTTTTGCCTTGCTGCTTTTAATATGATTTCTTTGTGTTTAATTTTTGACAGTTTGATTAATATGTGTCTTGGTGTATTTCTCCTTGGATTTATTCTGTATGGGACTCTCTGTGCCTCCTGGACTTGATTAACTATTTCCTTTCCCATATTAGGGAAGTTTTCAACTATAATCTCTTCAAATATTTTCTCAGTCCCTTTCTTTTTCTCTTCTTCTTCTGGAACCCCTATAATTCGAATGTTGGTGCGTTTAATGTTGTCCCAGAGGTCTCTGAGACTGTCCTCTGTTCTTTTCATTCTTTTTTCTTTATTTTGCTCTGCAGCAGTTATTTCCACTATTTTATCTTCCACCTCACTTATCCGTTCTTCTGCCTCAGTTATTCTGCTATTGATCCCATCTAGAGTATTTTTCATTTCATTTATTGTGTTTTTAATCGATGCTTGATTCATCTTTAGTTCTTTTAGGTCCTTGTTAACTGTTTCTTGCATTTTGTCTATTCTATTTCCAAGATTTTGGATCTGGGAAATAGAATCTTGGATCATCTTTACCATCATTATTCTGAATTCTTTTTCAGGTAGACTGCCTATTACGTCTTCATTTGTTAGGTCTGGTGGGTTTTTATCTTGCTCCTTCTCCTGCTGTGTGTTTTTCTGTCTTCTCATTTTGCTTATGTTACTGTGTTTGGGGTCTCCTTTTTGCAGGCTGCAGGTTCGTAGTTCCCGTTGTTTTTGGTGTCTGTCCCCAGTGGCTAAGGTTGGTTTAGTGGGTTGTGTAGGCTTCCTGGTGGAGGGGACTAGTGCCTGTGTTCTGGTGGATGAGGCTGGATCTTGTCTTTCTGGTGGGCAGGTCCACGACTGGTGGTGTGTTTTGGGGTGTCTGCGGACTTTTTATGATTTTAGGCCGCCTCTCTGCTAATGGGTGGCGTTGTGTTCCTGTCTTGCTAGTTGTTTGTCATAGGGTGTCCAGCACTGTAGCTTGCTGGTCGTTGAGTGAAGCTGGGTGCTCCTGTTGAGATGGAGATCTCTGGAAGATTTTCGCCGTTTGATATTATGTGGAGCTGGGAGGTCTCTTGTGGACCAGTGTCCTGAAGTTGGCTCTCCCACCTCAGAGGCACAGCACTGACTCCTGGCTCCTCAATTTCGAATGATTTGTTGTCTATTCATGTATTCCACAGATGCAGGGTACATCAAGTTGATTATGGAGCTTTAATCCGCTGCTTCTGAGGCTGCTGGGAGAGGTTTCCCTTTCTCTTCTTTGTTCTCACAGCTCCTGGGTCTCAGCTTTGGATTTGGCCCCGCCTCTGCGTGTAGGCCGCCGGAGGGCGTCTGTTCTTCGCTCAGACAGGACAGGGTTAAAGGAGCAGCCTCTTCGGGGACTCTGGCTCACTCAGGCCGGGCGGGAGGGAGGGGCACGGAGTGCGGGGCGAGTCTGCAGCGGCAGAGGTCGGCGTGACGTTGCACCAGCCCGAGGCGCGCCGTGCGTTCTCCCAGGGAAGCCACCCCTGGATCCCGGGACCCCGGCAGTGGCGGGCTGCACAGGCTCCCGGAAGGGCGGTGTGGACAGTGACCTGCGCTCGCACACAGGCTTCTTGGCGGCGGCAGCAGCATCCCCAGCGTCCCACGCCCGTCACTAGGCTCCGCGCTTTCAGTCGTGACTCGCGCCCGTCTGTGGAGCCCCTTTAAGCAGCGCTCTTAATCCCCTCTCCTCGCGCACCAGGAAACCAAGAGGGAAGAAAAAGTCTCTTGCCTCTTCGGCAGCTCCAGAGTTTTCCTGGACTCCCTGCCGGCTAGCTGTGGCACATCTGCCCCCTTCAGGCTGAGTTCTCGCCGCCAGCCCCAGTCCTCTCCCTGCGCTCTGACCGAAGCCCGAGCCTCAGCTTCCAGCGCCGCCCGCCCTGGTGCGCGAGCAGACAAGCTTCTCAGGCCGGTGAGTGCCGCTCGGCACCGATCCTCTGTGCGGGAATCTCTCCGCTTTGCCCTACCCAGGTATGTGGGGAGTTTCTTGCCTTTTTGGAGGTCTGGGGTCTTCTGCCAGCATTCAGTAGGTGTTCTGTAGGAGTTGTTCCACGTGTAGCTGTATTTCTGGTGTATCCGTGGGGAGGAAGGTGATCTCCGCGTCTTACTCTTCCGCCATCTTACCCGGAAGTTCTCCCTGCTCTTAATCATGTGACTATAAACAATTCATTTTCTCTTATCATAATGATTATATTCTGACTTCCTTTCCTTACTGACATATCACCAACATTGATCATCTCACACTTTAAAATCTGAACTTACTGGGTCTTTATTGTCCATCTTTTGAATCACCAGCTGTCCTTCTGTATATGTGAGGATATCAGTGTTCACTGAGAGTGTCTTTCTTGATTCTCCTCATGCCATTCTCTTCTGGACTCATTATATTGCTAGTGCTCATTGTACTATTCTCTAATATTTATATTAATAGGACTCACTGTACCAGTCTCTACTCACTGTATACATTCTCCCTGTAATGTAAAACCATGTCTCCAACTTCCAGCCACAAGATTAAATCCCCATTGATCTCCAGAGCTCTTGACTAGTATTTCATGTTACCTTCTGGATCCTTTTACCTGCATATCCTACAAGTACCAGAATATATGAGTTTTCCCTGTTCCTGATTCCAATTAACAGCACCATGATTCACCAGGAGACCCAGACCAAATTGCCACCAGCACCACCACAAAACCTCACCAAGTGCTTAGGCTCGAGTCTCTCAAATTGACCTACTCTATGCCTCTTAAATATTACTCAAATCTGTATGCACAGTCCTTTCCATATTCAGGCTTACATGCATCCTTTTAATATGGACCCCTTTGGAATATAAAATGGGCCATTTTAAACCCTTCTTTAAAAGAACAAGTGTTCTTTAAACACTTGCTTTTAAAAAGACGCTCTGTTTAAAAAGATGCACAGAGAACAGGAAAAAGAACATCCTTTCCTTTATAAACATATAAAAATAAAAAATAAAATACAGCAAAATATTTTAATACAGAGCTGAACTCAAAAAGAGAAATCAACCAGAAACAAAGCAGGAGTCAAAACCAGAACATTAAACTCAAGAGATGAAATAATAGTACAGCCTGGTGGTATATTAGATATATTTGGCCAAAGGGAAAATATCCAAGTAGTGACAGAAAATATGGCCTTGAGGCCATGCATGTGATGAAGATGAGTTCACAACACAAGAGAATCAGCAAATGTAACAGAGATTAGCACTACCAAGAATATGGGATAAAGTAACAGTCAAAGTGCTTATAAAACTATCTCCTTAAAACTATTAAGGAGGTAAAAAATTAAGAAGGAAAGGATGATATTTTTTAAATGGCAATGTAAAAAAGAGAAATTATAATATCATAAGATGAAAGATTTAGTAACGAAAATTAACTCAATGAACTGGAGAACAGCAGTTTAGTAGAAGAAAGAATTAGTGAATTAGAATATAGATGAGAAATTTATGCATAAAGGAACACAGAAAATAAAGAGATGGAAAATAGAAAAGAAAGGTTAAAGTATAAGATCTATCTGAAGAATAGAATAGAAAGCCCAGCATATATCTAGTAGGAATTAGAATGAAAGAGATGGAATATTTGAAGAGGTAAAAATTGAGAAACATTTAGAATTGACAAAAAACATGAATTCTCAACTTTAAGACTGGGACTCAGTAGAGACTGTCACCAGATGAAAGAAAGTCTCAAATTTAATTCTCAAATTTAAGAAGCATATCAAAGGGCATAAATAAAAACCAATATCCTGGGACTTCCCTGGTGGTTCAGTGGTTAAGAATCCGCCTGCCAATTCAGGGGACACGGGTTCGAGCCCTGGTCCAGGAAGATCCCACATGCCGCGGAGCAACTAAGCCCATGTGTCACAACTACTGAGCCTGAACTCCAGAGCCCACAAGCCACAACTCTTGAGCCCTTGAACCACAACTACTGAAGCCCATGCACCTAGAACCTGTGCTTGACAACAAGAGAAGCCACTACAATGAGAAGCCCGCACGCCCCAACGAAGAGTAGCCCCCACTCACTGCAACTAGAGAAAACCCGTGTGCAGCAACAAAGACCCAACACAGCCAAAAAATAAATAAAATAAAATAAAATAATTCCTTGGTAAGATAGGAATGGCTTTACCAGACCCCAAAGAGAATTAAAAAAAAAGAAAAAACCAATATCCCTCCTATATACATGATAGTGAGACTGAAAAATATCAACATAATAAAAATCTTTTTTTAACTGAACTATAGTTGATTTATAATATTGTATTTGATTCAGTGCACAGCATAGTGATTCAGTGTTTTTGCATATTATACTCCATTATAGGTTATTACAAAATAAAATGTGTAATTTCCTGTGCTATGTAGGAGTTTGTACCTGTTAATCCAATAACCTTAATTTGTCCCTCCCCACTTCCCTTTCCCCTTTGGTAACCATAAGTTTGTTTTCTATATCTGTGAGTTCACTTCTGTTCTGCATATACATTTGTTTGTATTATTTTTTAGATTCCACATATAAGTGATATCATACAGTACTTTTCTTTGTCTGACTAATTTCACTTAGCATAATGCCCTCCAAGTCCATCTGTGTTGCTGCAAATGGCTAAATTTTGTTCTTTTTTAAGGCTGAGTAGTATTCCATTGTATATACATACCACATATTCTTTATCCATTTATCCGTTGACAGACACTTAGGTTGTTTCCATATCTTGGCAATTGCAAATAATGCTGCTCTGAATATTGGGGTGCATGTATCTTTTCGAATCAGTGTTTTTGTTTTTGTTTTATTTTTTTCAGATATATACCCAGGGGTGGAATTGCTGGGTCATATGGTGAAAGCATTTCCTCTAAAAACACGAATAAGACAAGGATGCCCACTCTTGCCACTATTATTCAACATAGTTTTGGAAGTCCTAGCCATAGCAATCAAAGAAGAAAAAGAAATAAAAGGAATTCAAATTGAAAAGAAAGAAGTAAAACTGTCACTGTTTACAAATGACATGATACTTTACATAGAAAATCATAAAGACACCAACAGAAAACTACTAGAACTCATCAATGAATTCAGTAAAATTGCAGGATACAAATTTTTTTTTTTTTTTTTTTTTTTTTTTTTTTTGTGGTACGGGGGCCTCTCACTGTTGTGGCCTCTCCTGTTGCGGAGAACAGGCTCCAGACGCGCAGGCTCAGCGGCCATGGCTCATGGGCCCAGCCGCTCCGCAGCACGTGGGATCTTCCTGGACCAGGGCATGAACCCGTGTCCCCTGCATCAGCAGGTGGACTCTCAACCACTGCGCCACCAGGGAAGCCCATGGATACAAAATTAATATACAGAAATCTATTGCATTTCTATACATTAACAACAAAGTATCAGAACAAGAAATTAAGGAAACAATCCCATTTGCCATCACATCAAAAAGAATAAAATACCTAGGAATAAACCTACCTAAGGAGGCAAAAGACCTGTACTCTGAAAACTATAAGACACTGATGAAAGAAATTGAAGACAAACAAACAGATTGAAACATATACCATGTTTTTGGATTGGAAGAATTAATATTGCTAAAATGACCATATCACTCAAGGCAATTTACAGGTTCAATGCAATCCCTATCAAAATACCAGTGGCATTTTTCACAGAACTAGAACAAGTAATATTAAAATATGTATGGAATGACAAAAGACCCAGAATTGCCAAAGCAATCCTGAGAAAAAGAACAAAGCTGGGGGCTTCCCTGGTGGCACAGTGGTTGAGAGTCCACCTGCCAATGCAGGGGACATGGGTTCGTGCCCCGGTCTGGGAAGATCCCACGTGCCGTGGAGCAGCTGGACCCGTGAGCCATAGCCACTGAGCCTGTGTGTCCGGAGCCTGTGCTCCACAATGGGAGAGGCCACAACAGTGTGAGGTCTGCATACCGCAAAAAAAAAAAAAAAAAAAAAAAAAAGAACAAAGCTGAAGGCATAACCCTTCCTGACTTCAGACTATACTACAAAGCTACAGTAATCAAAACAGCATTCTACTGGCACAAAAACAGACACATATATCAATAGAACAGGATAGAGAGCCCAGAAATAAACCCACACACTTATGATCAATTAATCTATGACAAAAAAGGCAAGAATATACAATGGAGAAAAGACAGTCTCTTTAATAAGTGGTGCCAGGAAAACTGGACAGCTACATGTAAAATAATGGAATTAGAACACTCCCTAACACCAAACACAAAAATAAACTCAAAATGGATTAAAGGCCTAAACGTAAGATCAGAAACCAAAAAACTCCTTGAAGAAAATGTAGGCAGAATGCTCTTTGATATATATCACAACATATTTTTTGGATTTTTCTCTTAATGTAAAGAAAATAAAAGAAAAATTAACAAATGAGACCTAATTAAACTTAAAAGTTTTGGCACAGCAAAGGAAGCTATCAACAAAACAAAAAGACAACTTACTGAATGGGAAAAAAATTTGCAAATGATATGACCAATAAGGGATATTATAGATGTTAATATCCAGTGTTACTATCCAACATCTATAAACAGCTCATACAACTCGACATCAAAAATACAAAAAACCTGAGTTAAAAATGGGCAGAAGAAATGAATAGACATTTTTCTGAAGAGGAAATGCAGATGGCCAACAGCCACGTGAAAAGATGGTCAACATTGCTAGTCATCAGAGAAAAGCAAATCAAAACCACCGTGAGATATCACCTCACACCTGATGATAGTCAGAATGGCTATCATCCAAAAGAACACAAATAACAAATGTTGACAAGGATGTGAAGAAAACGGAATCCTCATACACTGCTGGTGGGAATGTAAATTGGTGCAGCCACTGTGGAAAACAGTATGGAAGTTTCTCAAAACTAAAAATAGAGCTACCATGAGATGATCATGATTTTATCTTTCTTTTCATTAATGTGGTGTATCAGTATCACATTGATTGATTTGCATATGTTGAACCATCCTTGTGACACTGTAATAACTCCAACTTGATCATGGTGTATGAACCTTTTTATGTATTGTTGGATTCAGTTTGCTAATATTTTACTGAGGATTTTTGCATCTATATTCATCAAAAATTTTGGCCTGTTATTTTATTTTTTTGTAGCATCTTTTTCTGTTTTTGATATCAGGGTAATGGTGGCCTTGTAGAATGAATTTGGGAGTGTTCTGTCCTCTTCAATTTTTTGGAATAGTTTGAGAAGGGTAGGTATTAGCTCTTCTTTACATGTTTGGTAGAATTCCACTGTGAAGCTATCCAGTCCTAGTCTTTTGTTTGCTGGGAGTTTTTTTTTTTAATTACTATTATAGATTCAATTTCATGTCTAGTGATCAGTCTGTTCAAATTGTCTGTTTCTTCTTGATTCAGTCTTAGCAGGCTGTATGTTTCTAGAAATTTGGCCATTTGTTCTAGGTTGTCCAATTTGTTGGCATACAACTGTTCACAGTATCCTTTTATGATATTTTGTCTCTGTGGTATCAGTTGTTATTTCTGCTCTTTCATTGCTTGTTTTGTTTATTTGGGTCTCTTTTCTTCTTGGTGAACATGGCTAAATGTTTATTAATTTTATTTATCCTTTCAAAAAACCAGGTCTTGGTTTCATTGATCTTCTTTATTGTTCTTTGGTCTCTGTTTTATTTATTTCCTCTCATATTTATTATTTCCTTGCTTCTGTTGACTTTGGGCTTTGCTTGTCCTCCTTTTTCTAATTTCTTTATTTCATTTTTTTTTCATTTTTTTTCATTTTTTTATACAGCAGGTTCATATTAGTTACCATTTTATACATATTAGTGTATATACATCAATCTCAATCTCCCAATTCATCACAGCAGCCCCACCACCACCTCTGCTACTTTTCCCCCTTGGTGTCCATACGTTTGTTCTCTACATCTGTGTCTCAATTTCTGCTCTGCGAACCGGTTCATCTGTACAATTTTTCTAGGTTGCACATATATGCATTAATATACTATATTTGTTTTACTCTTTCTGACTTCTTCCCTCTGTATGACAGTCTCTAGATTCATCGACATCTCTACAAATGACCCAATTTCATTCCTTTTTATGGCCGAGTGATATTCCATTGTATATATATACCATATCTTCTTTATCCATTCATCTGTCAATGGGCATTTAGGTTGCTTCCATGACCTGGCTATTGTAAATAGTGCTGCAATGAACATTGGGGTGCATGTGTCTTTTTCTAATTCCTTTAGATGGTAGGTTAGATTATTTATTTGAGATTTTTCTTGTTTCTTGAGAAAGGTCAGTATCACTATGAACTTCTCTCTTAGAACTGCTTTTGCTACATCTCATAGATTTTGAAAAGTTGTGTTTCCATTCTTTTTTTTTCTATCAAGACATTTTCTGGTTTCCCCTTTCATTTCATCATTGACCCATTGGGTTTTTTTAGTAAGATCTTGTTTGGTCTTCACGTGTTCATTCTCTTCCCATTTTTCTTTCTGCAGTTGATTTCTACTTGCATACAGTTGTGGTTGGGGGAAAGTGTTTGATATAATTTCTATCCTATTAAATTTGTTGAGGCTTGTATTGTGACCTAGGATGTGATCTATCCTGGAGAACATTTTATGTGCACTTGGAAAGAATGTGTATTCTGATTATTTTGGGTGTAATGTCCCATAGATATCAACTAAGTCCAACTGCTCTATTGTGTCATTTAACACTGTTTTTCTTTATTGATTTTCTATCTGGATTATCTGTCCATTGATGTCAGTGGGGTGTTAATGTCTTCTACTATTATTGTATTATTATCAATTTCCCCCTTTATGTCTGTTTAGTGTTTTCTTTAAATATTTTGATGCTCCTCTATTGGGTCCATGATTGTTAGTGAGTATAATATCTTCTTCATGCATTGAGGCCTTCTTCATTATATGATGCCCTTGTTTGGCTTTTCTTATAGCCTTTGTTTTAAAATCTATCTAGGGGCCCTGAACCAAGATGGCAGAGTAGAAGGACATGCTCTTGCTCCCTCTTGCAAGACCCCAGAATAACAACTAACTGCTGGACAATCATCAACAGGAAGACACTGGAACTCACCAAAAATGATACCCCACATACAAAGACAAAGGAAAAACCACAATAAGACGGTAGAGGGGCACAATCACAGTAAAATCAAATCGCATAATTGCCGGGTGGGTGACTCACAGAATGGAGAACAATTATACCACAGAAGTCCACCCACTAGAGTGAATGTTCTGAGCCCCATGTCAGGCTTCCCAACCTGGTGGTCTGTCAACAGGAGGAGGAATTCCTAGAGAATCAGACTTTGAAGGCTAGTGGGATTTGATTGCAGGACTTTGACAGGACTGGGGGAAACAGAGACTACACTCTTCAAGGGCACACACAAAGTAGTGTGCACATTGGGACCCAGGGGAAAGAGCAGTGACCTCAGGGGAGACTGAAGCAGACCTACCTGTTAGTGTTGAAGGGTCTCCTGCAGAGGCAGGGTGGCTGTGGCTCACTGTGGGGACAAGGACACCGTCAGCAGAACTTCTGGGAAGTACTCCTTGGTGTGAGCCCACTCAGAGTTTTCCATTAGCCCCACAAAAGAGCCCAGGTAGGCTCCAGTGTTGGGTTGCCTCTGGTCAAACAACAAACAGGGAGGGAACCCAGCCTCACACATCAGCAGTCAAACGAATTAAAGTTTTACTGAGCTCTGCCCACCAGAGCAACAGTCAGCTCTATCCACCACCAGTCCCTCCCATCAGGAAATATGCATAAGCCTCTTAGATAGCCTTATCCACCAGAGGGCAAACAGCAGAAGCAAGAAGAACTACAATCCTGCAGAAACAAAAACCACATCCACAGAAAGATAGAAAAGATGAAAAGGCAGAGGGCTATGTACCAGATGAAGGAACAAGACAAAGCCCAAGAAAAACAACTGAATGAAGTGGAGATAGGCAACCTTCCAGGAAAAGAATTCAGAATAATAACAGTGAAGATGATCCAGGACCTCAGAAAAAGAATGGAGGCAAAGATCGAGAAGATGAAAGAAATATTTTAAAAAACCTAGAAGAATTAAAGAACAAACAAACAGAGATGAACAATACAATAACTGAAATGAAAATTACACTAGAAGGAATCAATAGATGAAAAACAGAGGCAGAAGAACGGATAGGTGACCTGGAAGACACAATGGTGTAATTCACTGCTGCAGAGCAAAATAAGGAAAAAAGAATGGAAAGAAATGAGGACAGCCTACTAGACTTCTGGGACAACATTAAATGCAACAACATTCGCATTATAGGGGTTTCAGAAGGAGAAGAGAGAGAGAGAGGACCCAAGAAAATATTTGAAGAGATTATAGTGGAAAACTTCCCTAACATAGTAAAGGAAATAGCCACCCAAGTCCAGGAAGCACGGAGAGTCCCATACAGGATAAACCCAAGGAGAAACACACTGAGACACATAGTAATCAAATTGGCAAAAATTAAAGACAAAGAAAAGTCACTGAAAGCAGCAAGGGAAAAATGACAAATAATATACAAGGGAATTCCCATAAGGTTAACAGCTGATTTCTCAGCAGAAAATCTACAAGCCAGAAGGGAGTGGCGTGATATACTTAAAGTGATGAAAGGGAAAAATCTACAGCCAAAATTACTCTACCCACCAAGGATCACATTCAGATTCGATGGAGAAATCAAAAGCTTTACAGATAAGCAAAAGCTAAGAGAATTCAACACCACCAAACCAGCTCTACAACAAATGCTAAAGGAACTTCTCAAAGTGGTAAACACAAGAGAAGAAAAGGACCTACAAAAACAAGCCCAAAGCAAATAAATTGGTCAAAGGAACATATATATCGATAATTACCTTAAATGTAAATGGACTAAATGCTCCAACCAAAAGACACAGGTTTGCTGAATGGATACGAAAACAAGACCAATATATATGTGTCTACAAGAGACCCACTTCAGACCGAGGGACACATACAGACTGAAAGTGAGGGGTTGGAAAAAGATATTCTATGCAAATGGAAATCAAAGGAAAGCTGGAGCAGCAATACTCATATCAGACAAAATAGACTTTAAAGCAAAGAATGTAACAAGAGACAAGGGAGGAGACTACATAATGATCAAGGGATCAATCCAAGAAGAAGATATAACATTCTAAATATATATACACCCAACATAGGAGCACCTCAATACATAAGGCAAATGCTAACAGCTATAAAACAGGAAATTGACAGTGACAAAATAATAGTGGGGGACTTTATCACCTCACTTACATCAATGGACAGATCATCCAAAATGAAAATAAATAAGCAAACACAAGCTTTAAATGACACAATAGAACAGATAGATTTAACTCATATTTATAGGACATTCCATCCAAAAACAGCAGATTACACTTTCTTCTCAAGTGCTCATGGAATATTCTCCATGATAGATCACACCTTGGGTCAAAAATCAAGCCTCAGTAAATTTAAGAAAATTGAAATCATATCAAGCATCTTTCCTGACCACAACACTATGAGATTAGAAATGAATTACAGGAAAAAACAAGTACAAAACACAAACACATGGAGGGTAAACAATAGGTTCCTAAATAACCAAGAGATCACTGAAGAAATCAAAGAGGAAATCAAAAAATACCTAGAGACAAATGACAATGAAAACACGATGATCCAAAACCTATGGGATGCAGCAAAAGCAGTTCTAAGAGGGAAGTTTATAGGTATACAAGCCTACCTCAAGAAACAAGAAAAATCTCAAATAAACAATCTAACCTTACACCTAAAGGAACTAGAGAAAGGAGAACAAACACAACCCAAAGTTAGCAGGTGGAAAGAAATCATAAAGATCAGGCCAGAAATAAATGAAATAGAAACAAAGAAAGCAATAGCAAAGATCAATAAAACTAAAAGCTGGTTATTTGAGAAGACAAACAAAATTGATAAACCATTAGCAAGACTCATCAAGAAAAATAGGGAGAGGACTCAAATTAATAAAATTAGAAATGAAAAAGGAGAAGTAAAAATGGACACCGCAGAAATACAAAGCATCCTAAGAGACTACTACAAGCAACTCTATGCCAATAAAATGGACAAACTGGAAGAAATGGACAAATTCTTAGAAAGGTATAACCTTCCAAGACTGAACCAGGAAGAAATAGAAAATATGAACAGACCCATCACAAGTAATGAAATTGAAACTGTGATTAAAAATCTTCCAACAAACAAAAGCCCAGGACCAGATGGCTTCACAGGTGAATTCTATCAAACATTTAGAGAAGAGTTAACACCCATTCTTCTCAAACACTTTCAAAAAATTGCGGAGAAAGGAACACTCCCAAACACATTCTGTGAGGCCACCATCACCCTGATACCAAAACCAGACAAAGATACTACAAAAAAAGAAAATTACAGACCAATATCACTGATGAATATAGATGCAAAAATCCTCAACAAAATATTAGCAAACAGAATTCAACAACACATTAAAAGGATCATACACCATGATCAAGTGGGATTTATCCCAGGGATGCGAGGATTCTTCAATATACGCAAATCAATCAATGTGATACACCATATTAACAAACTGAAGAATAAAAACCACATGATAATCTCAATAGATGCAGAAAAAGCTTTTGACAAAATTCAACACCTATTTATGGTAAAAACTCTCCAGAAACTGGGCATAGAGGGAACGTACCTCAACAAAATAAAGGCCATATATGACAAACCCACAGCAAACATCATTCTCAATGGTGAAACAGTGAAAGCATTTCCTTTAAGGTCAGGAACAAGACCAGGATGTCCACTCTCACCACTATTATTCAACATAGTTTTGGAAGTCCTAGCCACAGCAATCAGAGAAGAAAAAGAAATAAAAGGAATACAAATTGGAAAAGAAGAAGTAAAACTGTCACTGTTTTCAGATGACATGATACTGTACATACATAGAGAATCCTAAAGATGCCACCAGAAAACTACTAGAGCTAATCAATGAATTTGGTAAAGTTGCACAATACAAAATTAATGCACAGAAATCTCTTGCATTCCTATACACTAATGATGAAAATTCTGAAAGTGAAATTAAATAAACACTCCCATTTACCATTGAAACATAAAGAATAAAATACCTAGGAATAAACCTATGTAGGGAGACAAAAGCCCTGTATGCAGAAAATTATAAGACACTGAGGAAAGAAATTAAAGATGATATAAAGATGATACACACAGATGGAGATATATACCATGTTCTTGGATTGGAAGAATCAATATTGTGAAAATGACTATACTACCCAAAGCAATCTACAGATTCAATGCAATCCCTATCAAATTACCAATGGCATTTTTTACGGAACTAGAATAAATAATCTTAAAAGTTGTATGGAGGGCTTCCCTGGTGGCGCAGTGGTTGAGAATCTGCCTGCCAATGCAGGGGACACAGGTTCGAGCTCTGGTCTGGGAAGATCCCACATGCCGCGGAGCAACTGGGCCCGTGAGCCACAACTACTGAGCCTGCGCATCTGGAGCCTGTGCTCCACAAAAAGAGAGGCTGCGATAGTGAGAGGCCTGCGCACTGCGATGAAGAGTGGCCCCCACTTGCCACAACTGGAGAAAGCCCTCGCACAGAAATGAAGACCCAACACAGCCATAAATAAATAATTAAAATTTTAAAAAAGTTGTATGGAGACACAAAAAGACCTCGAATAGCCAAAGCAGTCATGAGGGGAAAAAAAGGAGCTGGAGGAATCAGACCCCCTGATTTCAGACTATATTACAAAGCTACAGTAATCAAGACAATACAGTACTGGCACAAAAACAGAAACATAGAGCAATGGAACAAGATAGAAAGCCCACAGATAAACCCACGCACCTATGGTCAACTACTCTATGACAAAGGAGGCAAGGATATACAATGGAGAAAAGACAGTCTCTTCAATAAGTGGTGCTCGGTAAACTGGACAGCTACGTGTAAAAGAATGAAATTAGAACACTCCCTAACACCATACACGAAAATAAACTCAAAATGAATTAGAGACCTAAATGTAAGACCAGACACTATAAAACTGTTAGAGGCAAACATAGGAAGAACACTCTTTGACGTAAATCACAGCAAGACCCTTTTTATCCACCTCCTGGAGTAATGGAAATAAAAACTAAAATAAACAAATGGAACCTAATGAAACTTCAAAGCTTTTGCACAGCAAGGTAAACCATAAACAAGATGAAAAGACAGGCCTCAGAATGGCAGAAAATATTTGCAAACGAATCAATGGACAAAGGATTAATCTCCAAAATATATAAACAGCTCATGAAGCTCAATATTAAAAAAACAAACAGCCCAATCGAAAAATGGGCAGAAGACCTAAATAGACATTTCTCCAAAGACATACAGATGGCCAAGAAGCACATGAAAAGCTACTCAACATCACTAATTATTAGAGAAATGTAAATCAAAACTACAATGTGGTATCACCTCACACCAGTTAGAATGGGCATCATCAGAAAATCTACAAACAACAAATGCTGGAGAGGGTGTGGAGAAAAGGGAACCCTTTTGCACTGTTGGTGAGAATGTAAATTGATACAGCCACTATGGAGAACAGTATGGAGGTTCCTTAAAAACCTAAAAATAGGGGCTTCCCTGGTGGCGCAGTGGTTGAGAGTCCGCCTGCCGATGCAGGGGATACGGGTTCGTGCCCCGGTCTGGGAAGATCCCACATGCCGCGGAGCGGCTGGGCCCGTGAGCCATGGCCGCTGAGCCTGCGCATACGGAGCCTGTGCTCTGCAACGGGAGTGGCCACAACAGTGAGAGGCCCGCATACCGCAAAAAAAAAAAAAAAAAAAAAAAAAACCTAAAAATAAAATTACCATATGATCTAGCAATCGCAGTACTGGGCATATACCCAGAGACAACCATAATTCAAAAAGACACATGCACCCCAATGTTCATTGCAGCACTATTTACAATAGCCAGGTCATGGAAGCAACCTAAATGCCCATCGACAGATGAATGGATAAAGAAGAAGTGGTACATATATACAATGGAGTATTACTCAGCCATAAAAAGGAACGAATTTGGGTCATTTGTGGAGACGTGGATGGATCTAGAAACTGTTATACAGAGTGAAGTAAGTCAGAAAGAGAAAAACAAATATCATAGATTAACGCATATATGTGGAACCTAGAAAAATGGTACAAATGAACCAGTTTGCAGGGCAGAAATAGAGACACAGATGTAGAGAACAAATGTATGGACACCATGGGGGGAAAGAGGCAGGGGTGGGTGTGGGTGGGGGTGTGATGAATTGGGCGATTGGGATTGACATGTATACACTTATGTGTATAAAATTGATGACTAATAAGAACCTGCTGTATAAACAAATAAATAAAATAAAATTCAATAAAAAATAAAATCTATTTTGCCTGATATGAGTATTGCTACCCCTGCTTTCTTGTTGTTTCTGTTTCCATGAACTATTTTTTCCATCTACTCATTTTCAGTCTGTGTTTGTCTCTCACCCTGAAATGTGTCTCTTGTAGGCAGCATGGTCAGTCTTTTTTTCATCCAATCAGCCACTCTATGTCTTTCGATTGGAGCATTTAGTACAGTGACATTTAAAGTAATTATTGATAAGTATTGTTTATTGCCATTTTACTACTTTTTTCCAATTTTTTTGGTTATTCTTCTCTGTTCATTTCTTCTTTTTTGTTTCTCCCATTGTGCTTTGATGATTTTCTCTTGTAGTATACTTGTGTTCCTTTCTTTTTTAGTTTTTGTGTATATTGTAGGTTTCTGGTTTGTGCTCACCATGGGATTCATGTTGATCCATAATTATATCTACTCTCTTTACTTTGATTGTCATTTAAGGTCAAACACATTCTAAAAGATCTACATTTTTTACTCCCCTCCCCCACATTTTGTGTTTTTGATGGCATATTTTACACCTTCATTTTTATTCCTTTACTATTTATTGTAGGTATAGCTGCTTTTATACTTTTTATCTTTTAATCTACATATAGGCTTATTTAAGTGATCTTCAACCCTTACTATATATTTGCTGGTCCTCTTGAGATTTTTACTTTCCTATAGATTCTTCTTTTCCATTTAGAGAAGATGCCTCAACATTTCTTTTAGGGTAGATTTAGTATTGCTGAGTTCTTTTAGTTTTTGCTTGTCTGAGAAATTCTTTATCTCTGTCTATTCTAAATGATACTCTTGATGGTTAGAGCATCCTAGGTTGCAGGTTTTTCCCTTTCAGGTCTTGAATATATATAATGCCACTCCTTTCTGGCATGCAAAGTTTCTGTATAGAAATCAGCTGATAGCCTTATGAGGATTCCCTTGTATATGACTCTTTGTTTTTTCTTCTCTTGCTACCTTTAGTATTCTCTTTACTTTTAACTTCTGCCATTTTAATTAAATCTTGGTATGGGTCCTTTTGGATTCATCTTGTTTGGGTCCCTATGTGCTTCCTGTACCTGGAAATCTGTTTGCTTCTTTAGGTTTGGGAAGTTTTCAGCAATAACTTCTTCAAATAAATTTTTTATCCCCTCTCTCTCTCTTCTCCTTCAGGACCCCCAATATTGTGAATGTCATTATGTTTTATGTTATCCCATAGATCCCATATATAGGTTTATTTTTTTTATTTGTCTTCTGTCTGCTGTTCCGATTGGATGATTTCCATTATTCTATCTTCCAGATCACTTACACATTCTTCTGTGTCATTTAGTCTGCTCTTCATTGCTTCTACAATGCTTTTCATCTCAGATATTGAATATCTATTTTTGACTGGGTCTTCTCTATATTTTCTAGTTCCTTGTTAAAATGATCTGTACTTATATCAATTCTTTTCATTCAGTTAACATTTTTATTCCTAACATTCTGAATTCATTGCCTGATAGACTGATTATCTCTGTGTCATTATTTTTTCCAGGGGTTTTCTCTTGTTCTTTCAATTGAGAGTATTTCCTTTGCCTTTTCATTTTACTTAACTGTCTTTGTCTTTATGAATTTAGGTGAAACAGTTACCTATTGTGGTCTTGAAGGGGTGTTCTTATGTGGAAGAGTCCCTATGTAGATTGCATGTACCCAATGCCTTTGGTGGGAGGGCTGGATTTGATGGGGATTCCAGTTATATTCTTTCTCGGGGTGTGCTTGCTGCCCTATCACCTTGGTAGGGCGTGTTTCTGGTGATGGAGGAGCTAGAGCCTGCACAGGGTGTGAGGTGGGACTTCCTCTTTGCACAGTGGCCCTCACCACCCTATCAGGGGTATGGTCTGCTCACAAGTTGCTGGAGTGGAAACCCTGAGGGTTGGGTTCAAGCTGGCTCTATTCCCTTTAAGTGTGTGCTTTTCCTTCTCCCCACACTGAGGCATTTGCCCCAAAGGAAGGGAATGCTGAAGCAAGCGGGGCCCATGCACTTACAGAGGTCTAATGTGCTGCCTATGTAGGCATTGTGGCCCTGCTCAGATACAGCCCAAGTTTGCGTCTTTTCCCCTGTCATGGTCACCCCAGATCTAGAGTTAGGCTGTCATGTGGAATAGGCAGGGCTGGAGTGTTTGCTCTGCTGCGACTGGGGGACACGGTATGGTGGTTGTGGAAATTCAAGCAGCTGCACTACCATCAGAAGTCTGGGCTGCTTCTGAGGCACTGTTAGAGTGAGCACTAACAATGGCCACTGTCACCCAACCTAGACCACACCCTAATCTCCCAGGTGACCTCTGCATTACTAGGTTGATTCTTTTCCCAAGTCCTGGCCATCTTAGATCCAGTGCCGAGCTATGGCATGGAGTCCAAAAGAAAATGATAGGTTAAAGATAAATTAGCAAGCAATAAACTCTGTAAACTTTCAGTAAACCTACACAGGTTGTTAATATAGGTTGTTAATATAATAATAGTAATGTTATTAATAATATTAGTGGGGAGGGGTAAAAACAATGTCAAGCAATTATTTGGGATATTAAAGGGAAAGGTGATTAATGATAAAGTACCTGTATTAGATAGAAGGATAGATAAATTGATTAATGTTTTACTTAACCCTTGATGTTAAAAAATGTAATGCTAACCTCAAAAAGAATAGAAATAGAATGTTTAATTTCCAGATAAGTAAAGAGAAAGCAGGGAATGATCAAAATGTAATCCATCCAGTAAACAGCAGAAAAACAGGAGGGGGGGAAATAAAGCATAGTAAATAGAGAACACAGAATAAAATACTAGAAATAAATTCGAATACAAAAATAGGGAAGATGATTGTAAATGTACAAGAAGATAATTTAAATGTAAGTGAAGGCATCTTTCTGGTTAAAAGACAAAACAAGTATCCTATGATGTCTCCTTAATATCTCTCCAAGCAGTTTTGCAACAATACACACGCGAGCCTCTGCCTGGCTCTAAATCTTACAAGATTCTTTTGACTGTAAATTACAGAAATCCAACTCAAACTTGCTGAAGCAGAAGCAGAAGTGGGATTATTTATTTTCTCACATAATCCAGCACAAGAGAATGAGAAGGACCTGGAACTTGAGGCTCAAACCACCCAGAGAAAATGTTATTTATTCCCAGGATGCCATGGCTGACTCCTCCTTGCAGAGTTCAGGCTTCTTTCTCGGGGTTTGGATAACTACTTCATATAACTATATAATAGCAGTTACTCCATTGGTCCCATTGTGCATTTACATGTCTGTGCTCCTGTCCCAGTTACCAATCCTCTGGGAACACACACTGTGTTCTCTTCATCTTCGTATTCTTATCCCCCGTGTTCCTGACACAGAGTAGTCAGCTAATAAAGGCTAAAAGAAAACAAAAAAAAAGAATGAATGTCTCAGATGGTTCTTATTTCTATACATGTTCTCTCTCCCCTATCAGAATGTCAGCTTCTTGAGTTGGTCTCATTCTACCCATTTCTACATTCAATTCTAGTGCTTTACATACACAAGGCAGCCAAAATACATTGGGTGATTCAAAGAAGGAATAAAAAGGACTTCCTTCCTTCTTTTTAAAGATAAGTGGCCTGTATATATTAAATGCTATAATGTGTATGTTCAGCTTTAAATTTTCAAATGTACGTCTGAAGTTATTACAAGCGTGCTTTGTACCAAACACTGTAGTCAGGAAGTGCTGACTCAGCCGAAGCCGGACTGGATGGAGCCATGTCCTCCTTCTACACCCAGATCCAAGGCTGTCTATACAAATAGAAGTGTTCTCTACAAAGATGCTTTCAAGCTGTATCAGTAATGTTGAATATCACCACGTCAGTCAACAAAAAGTATTACCCATTTACTCTAATACGACTCAAAAGAGGTTATTGGGCTTCCCTGGTGGCGCAGTGGTTGAGAGTCCGCCTGCCGATGCAGGGGACACGGGTTCGTGCCCCAGTCCGGGAAGATTCCACATGTCGCGGAGCAGCTGGGCCTGTGAGCCATGGCTGCTGAGGCTGCGCGTCTGGAGCCTGTGCTCCGCAATGTGAGAGGCCACAACAGTGAGAGGCCCGCGTACCGCAAAAAAAAAAAAAAAAAAAGACGGTATTGATTGAACTTGACAACATTTAAGTAGAACCTTAATTTGTAGAATTAGCAGAAGAAAAGAATAAAGAGCCATCAATTAGTAGAAATGTAGGTATTCGTATGAAAGATTAACAGAGGCGCAGGTTGGATAAGGCATAAAATGAGTGCGGGCAGGGCGAAACTTGTCTGGTTCAGCTCACCCTCCTAGTTGCTCCACCTTCCTAATAGACATTAAGAGCACTTAATTAAAACCAGTAAAGAAATTATAACAAGGAAAAAATGGAGTGCACCAGATATAATTAGCATTGTAAGTGCCTTAGAAAGCTTGCCTAGAATAGTCTTTTCCAAGCTTGTCAAGCTTCAGAGCTCACAAATCTTGTCCCACGTCTCAGCTCAGTTACTGGTTGCCCATCCCCCCCTACTGTTCTTCTTAGCCTCCTGAGAATGCATGTATTTCCATATGCTTATTGTGTCTCATAAAATGCTTTGCCCCTATATGAAAAATGTATGAGACACATCATACTGTGCAAAACAATGTCTCCAAATTGGCCAATTATATTTTGTGCAAGTTCAGAATTGTTCATGATGTCTCTAATCCACAGTGGGCTCCTGGGTGTGAGAACTGTGTTCTGCATAGTTAAAACAGAGGATTCGATAGCTTAATTGTGCCTAATGAATGAAAAGTTATTTAAAAATAGCAGGGAGAGTGATGCCAGTGTTTTTTTAAAGGTCTGCTTTAGTATTTTCAAATTACATAACCCTTCTGAGAAAGGGGGAAGTATGTAACTTTTAAACTGTTTAAAGTGGTAGTCCTTTTTTCTCCTCCCCTGTCTTTCCAAAATAGGAAGTAAACCCTCCATCCAATATTTCCATTCCTTCTTATCTGCTGCTTTATTTATCCCCAGGTGGCTGTTGCTCTCTTCTGACCCATCCTGCTGTCTGGTTTCCATATGTTAATCTCAGCCTTCACTTATCCCATGGACCTGCTTCCTGTGTGTGTCTTTTTTTCTGTCTTCTATTACTTAAATACACATGCCCTATTAGCTCTTTTCTTTCTGATGCTTGTATCAAATTGTCTTTTTTTAGTTTTCATCCTTTTATTTATTTCTTATCATAACTCTTCTGGTTTTCCAAACTATTCTCTAAAGTCATCTCACATTTCAAATGCTATCACTAAATTGCAGACCTATATGTTGACTACTTAAATGTTTTGTAAAACCCTGTGGTAACAAAAGAGAATTGTAATGATCTTTTCCTGAAGATATTCTCCTAGCAGCAATGCTATTCATTTATTAGGCCATGTCCTTTCTCTGTTCATACTGAAGCCTCACCAAGAGAAATTTGTATGAACTACAGCAATAAATACCTCTGTTAAACATAAAGAACTTTTATAGTTATTCTCTTGCAAAAATGGTTACCAGGACAAATTAAAACTCTCCTTCCTGAGGAGTCCTTAAAAATAGAAAACCGGGGGCTTCCCTGGTGGTGCAGTGGTTGGGAATCTGCCTGCTAATGCAGGGGACACGGGTTCGAGCCCTGGTCTAGGAGGATCCCACACACCGCGGAGTAGCTGGGCCCATGAGCCACAACTACTGAGCCTGCGCGTCTGGAGCCTGTGCTCCACAACAAGAGAGGCCGCGATAGTGAGAGGCCCGCGCACCACGATGAAGAGTGACCCCCGCTTGCCACAACTAGAGAAAGCTCTCGCACAGAAACGAAGACTCAACACAGCAAAAATAAACTAATTAATTAATAAACTCCTACCCCCTATTTTTTCTTTAAAAAAAAAATAAAAAACCTTCTCTAACTCCGTTCACAGGTATGACTTCCTTCTCTCCTCTCCAGGCTATTTATAACCTGAGCCACGCAACTCAACAGCTAATTACACTGCCTTATATCATTATCTGATTATTTCCTGGATGTACAGCTTTCCTCTGTGGTTAAATTATGAGCTCTTTGGCATAACAGTTTTTTCTCCATTTATATCACCTTGTAGATAGTTATCTATAAATACTCTAACTTAATCAAATACGTTCATGATGGATGATTGGGTTTTTTTTTTCCTTGGCTTTTGGGTTTTTTATTGAAATATAGTTGATTTACAATGTTGTGTTAGTTTCAGGTGTACAGCAAAGTGATTCAGTTATACATACATATATATCTTTTTTTCAGATTCTTTTCCCTTATAAGTTATGACAAAATATTGAGTTCCCTGTGCTATACAGTAGGTCCTTGTTCGTTATCTGTTTTATACATAGTAGTGTGTATATGTTAATCTGAACCTCCTAATTTTTCCCTCCCCTCCTTTTCCCCTTTGGTAACCATAAATTTGTTTTCTATGTCTGTGGGTCTATTTCTGTTCTGTAAATAAGTTCATTTGTGTCTTTTTTTTTTTTTAGACTCCACATGTGAGTGATATCACATGATATTTGTCTTCCTCTGTCTGGCTTACTTCACTTAGTATGACAGTCTCTAGGTCCACCCATGTTGCTGTAAATGGTGTCATTTCATTCTTTTTTATGGCTGAGTAATATTCCATTGTATATATGTAACACATCTTCTTTACATGATGGATGATTGTTTAACAAATACTGTCCTAATTAAAGTAAAGCCATGGAATAGACACAAAAATCTCCCAGGGTTCTTCCCAGTTTTAGATTTCCTGCTTTTCTGGCTCATTCATGATTTTCCCCCAAAATCCCATGCTGCTATACTTTGCTGGTTTCCTCTCTTCCATAGGCCTCATTCAGTTCCCTTCTCATGGGGTTTTGTGATAAATCTTCACTAGAAATAGGAGTCAAGTTCAGATGTCACTTATTCTTCCTATGAGAACCATTTTTCATGAAAATGGTTATATTCACATTGAAATGTGTGGAATAAAAAGTCCAGTAAATTCTGTGGGTCAATGTTTTTTTTTAGTGGTTTGAGAAACGGCAGTTTTTTTTTTTTTTTTTTTTTGGCTGTGTTGGGTCTTCATTGCTGTGTGCATGGGCTTTCTCTAGTTGCGGTGAGCAGGGGCTGCTCTTCGTTGCAGTGCATGGGCCTCTCATTGTGGTGGCTTCTCTTGTTGGGGAGCACGGGCTCTGGGCACACAGGCTTCAGTAGTTGTGGCACGCAGGCTCAGTAGTTGTGGCTGTCAGGCTCTAGAACGCAGGCTCAGTTGTTGTGGCACATGGGCTTAGTTGCTCTGCAGCATGTGGGATCTTCCCAGACCAGGGATCAAACCTGTGGTTCAATGTTTTAAGGCAGTATTTTTCCAAAACATTTTCAGCAAGAAGTCAATGAATGTTACACACAAAATTTACTGTAGCAAAATAAAGTTTGGAAGAGCTGATTGAAACCATGTTAACGGAGCTTCTTTACTATAGGATTGACTAGAATATTTTAAGTGAAAATTATACAAAGAAACTCAAAGGGGCAACACAGTATGTAGATTTTACTTAGCAACAGAAAACTATTCTCAGAAGAGTGGTCCCCAGAATACATTTTGAGAAATATTACAAGACTGAATGAATGAATAAAATAATGTTTGAATGAATTAGTTCATTGGCATTCGTCCTTTTCTACTGGGATGTGTGTGTCTGGGCAGCACATGCTGCAATGAAACTTTCACTGCCACTTAGAACTCATCAGGCCCCTTAAACTGATTTTATTTTTTAGAATTCCTCTTTTGTAGCTGCTTACCTGTCATACCTGTTGGGCACAAAAATACACAACAAAAACTGGGGGGAAAATCAATATTTTGTAAGTACTTTAATGGTATGGAGCCAATTTTATATTTCTTTCTTAACTGTAGTCTCAAGATAGACCTTGGCAATCAGTTCAGTACCTAGAAAGATAATCAGGATTGTGAGGGGAAAGGGGCCATGTCATATGATGAAAACTTAAAGGGTAATGGGGGTTGCATATCTATCTTCAAGACCTGAAATGGATAAGGCTTATTCTATTTCACTCCAAAAAATACTGAACTACAATGGATGAATGTAGCAGAGAGATAATTAAGTTTAGTATAAAGAAGAATCTGTAGCCCCATGGCAGTCCAAAAATTGAGTAAATGTGGTACGTTTTCAATGATTACCTTTTGACAATGCTATTGAGTAGATTCCTATTTTTGGAAAACATTGATATTCTGCATCTAAAAAGAAATAAAAAATTATTCATGTCAATAATGACTATATTACTGTTCATGTAGGATCTGCCTTACAAAAAAACAAACAAGCAAAAAACAACCAAGAAGAATTACTTAAAGAAACGCTATACTTTACTCTACAGTAGTTCCCTATTGGTTATCTGTCTTATATATAGCAGTGTGTATATATTAATCCCAACCTCCTAATTTATCCCTCCACCCTTTCCCCTTTGGTACCATAACTTTGTTTTCTGTGTCTGTGGGTCTATTTCCATTTTGTAAATAAGTTTATTTATATCTTTTTTTTTAAGATTCCACCTATAAATAATATCAGATGATATTTGTCTTTCTTTGTTTGGCTTACTTCACTTAGTATGATAATCTCTAGGTCCACCCATGTTGCTGCAAATGGCATTATTTCATTCATTTTATGGCTGAATAATATTCCATTGTATATATATATATATATATATATATATACACACACACACATATATATATATACATATATATATATATATATATATATATATATATATATTGCATCTTCTATATCCATTCATCTGTTGATGGATATTTAGGTTGCTTCCATGTCTTGGCTATTGTACGTAGTGCTGCTATGAGCACTGGGGTGCATGTATCTTTTGGAATTCGAGTTTCCTCTGGGTATATGCCCAGGAGTGGAATTGCAGGATCATATGGTAACTCTATTTTCAGATTTTTAAGGAACCTCCATACTGTTCTCCATAGTGACTGTACCAATTTACATTCTCACCAGCAGTGTGTGTGGGGGGGTCCTTTTTCTCCACACCCTCTCCAGCATTTATTATTTGTAGATTTTTTGATGATGGCCATTCTGACCAGAGCAAGACGATACCTCATTTTAGTTTTGATTCTCATTTCTCTAATAATTAGTGATGTTGAACATTTTTTCATGTATAACACAGGGAACTATACTCAATATTTTGTAATAAGCTACAAGGGAAAATAATCTTAAAAAAATATAGAGAGAGATATGTATATACAACTGAATCACTGTGCTGTATACCTGAAACTAACATAATATTGTAAGTCAACTATACTTCAATTTTTAAAAATTGAAGAAAATGCTATACTTTATAATTTATATACAGCAAAGAAACTTTCATATAGTATAGGCTCAATAAGTGATGCTGTTCTTGGATTGCTAGCTCTTTGTACTAATTTTCCCACTACAGCTCTTGCAAACACTACTCTCACCTGTTTAAATTGCTTTTATCTGGCAGACTTTAAGGTTTATTCCAGCTTTAAAATTCTACTGGTCCTCTATCTCCTAACTGTATTTCCAGGGCAAGAATTTCCCCTGAGAAGTCTCTGGCAAAGTTAATATGCAAGAAATGAATCTTGATTCTGTACTGCTCCCTTGCCTCCTCTGTAGAAATGTCCTTCCTGCCTTACATATCTATTCTCCATCCTCCTCTTTCCTCACAGCTCCTTACTTTAACATTCTTCCTCACCCAGTGTCAGTTTCAAGTGAAAGCTCTACCACAGGATCAGGAATTAAAATGAAAAACTATCAACAAAGTGTGAAAGAGACTAAAAAGCCTCCATATTGGCATGTGACTCACCTTGGTCTCAAGTCAAACACTGACTGGTGGTAATGAATGCAATCTGTCATCAGTGCAAGGATCTAGTAACTTACAGAATCAGTGTCATTACTTCAGTTACACTACAATCATACACATCTCAAAAAAAAAAGATAAATCAAACAGGAGGAAATCACTTCATTTTTAACCTCTATCGAACTCATTACATTCCAGATCCTGTTCTAAGCATTTTACATGTACTAACTCAGAAATATTTTAAAACCAAGCTGATTTCAAACTGAAATTACTTTATAATTATTGATGTATAATTTATCACTTTAATTGATGTCTTATTTATCACAAGCTTATCCATACGTTTTGCACAGAACACATGAAAAAACACATAAATTTTGCAACTAAATTAAAATAAATCATTATTAAAGATCAAAACTGGGTTCATTGTATATACACTTAACAAGAACTAGGGTGTGCCTCATTACCATTTTCCATTTCATATTTATTAAGAATGTCCTGAAATATCCTAAAGCAGTGTCAAATTAATAAATGTATTGGATTTCTAGTGTTATCAGCAGATACTATAAATCAAAGGCAATGTGTTAAAGGGAATTATAAAAGAAATATTTCTAAAAGATATTGATGTTTTAAAATAAAATGCCTGGAGCATAAAATCAGGCTTCTTTTTTCAATCTAGATATTTTGATCCTTATGTAAGTTGTGATATGTTTTTACACTTAGTATACTCAAAAAATACACAGATGTATTGCTCAAACTTCAACTTACAGAACTACAATTATTATAGATCATTTTTGGGAAAGCTTGAAAATTTTACAAAGTCTGTATCTTCATAAAAGCAAATGTCTAACAGTAATCCCACCCTAGAATGATTTAATATCCAGTTGCAAGATAGTATACTTCTTTTGCTATCTCATTATTTAAGGACATCTTTCTTGAAATACTGTCTAAAATTAACACTTTAAGATGAATTTATTATCTTCCACTTTGGGCCAAAATGAAGTAAAAAGAACCAGACATACTCTCCTGCCTAAAACAATCAAAAAGAAAAAAAATTCTGAAACAGCAGTAGTCAAGACACTGGACATTGGGGCAGAGATGGAAAACAAAGGAGGTGAGCACTCTGATTGCCCCAACTTACTTCTTTGAGGGAGTTTCTAGGAAGTGGTAGAGAAAAATGGGAAACACTAGGCAGAGGCTGGTGGACTGTCTGAGTTGAGGAGACAAAGTGAATAGTCTATGGAAACCAAGGTGGATAGAGTCCTGGAGAGGAAAGAATTGCACACAAAGGAACTCCAGAGATCTCTAGAGGTCACCTTGAGTCAGTAGCATACTAATCAGGGCAAATGTGTGAAAAAACTACTTGAGGCCAGGGAAAGAACTACCCAAAGTATTAGAGGAAACATTACCCAGCATCACACAGAGCAAGAAATACTGCCTGTTCCCACTAGCCGGGGTGAAAAACCTTATTTTTGCAAAGCATTGAGTATTTGGAAGGGATTTTCATCAGTAGTGTGGAATAATTAGCCTTAGATTAAAAAGTGCTCCGGTCCCACCTAACAAATCTCAAAAATAAAACCCAAAAGGACTAACTGATTACAAGTAACTTAATTATGCCCCAGATCAAAGCTCAAGATGATAGGACTACAAAAGTATCTAGTACTCAAAAAGGTACAATTTATAATGTTTGGCATCCAATCAAAGATTCTCAGGCATACAAAGCAGCAGGGAAAAATGACCCATAATAAGGGAAAATATGACTCATAATAAGGAAAAAATTAATCAATCAAAAAACTAACTGAGAACTGATGCAGACGTTAGAATGAGTACATGAAAACATTATAAAAGTTATGTTCAAAAAATTAAGTCAAAATATAGAAAAGATTTTTAAAAGACCCCAAAAGGAATACAAGAATATCCAGCATCCTACAATTTAATTTCACAATATCTGGCAACCAATTGAAAATTACCAGGCATGGAAAGAAGCAGGAAAATGTAACCCATAATGAAGATAAAAATGAACTAATTGATATCAACAATAACTGACACACACATAGTGTTAGCAGACAAGAACAAAAACAACTAATATAACTCTATTCCATACATTCAAAAGTTAAGTCGAGACAGAGAAGATCCAAAAATACACAATTTAAACTTCTAAAGATGAAAACAACTATGTCTGGTATGAATAATACACTGAATGGGATCAATAGTAGGCTAGACACTACACAAGAAAAGATTAGTGAACATGAACATATAGTAATAGAAATCAATTTCTTGAACAAAGTTCAAGAATATTTATAGGAATACAAAAGTATCCACAGAGAAAACTACACCAAGGTACACCATAATCAAATTGCTCAGAACGAGTGATAAATAGAATACCTTAAAGATGGCCAGAGAAAAAAGGACATATTATACACAGAAGGACCTAGATAAAGAGTCTGGAAGATTTCTCACTGCAAACAATGCAAATGAGAAGATAGCTGAGAAACACCTTGAGAGAACTAAGAGCAAATAGCTGTCAACCTAGCATTGTATATCTCATGAAAATATCTTTCAAAAATGAGGGTTACATAAAGACTCTTTCAGACATACAAAAGCTTGAAGAATGGGTCTGATGACTAATAGACCCCTACCATAAGAAATGTTAAAGAAAGTCCTTCAGGCAGAATGAAAATCATATCCTATGTAGGTCAGGACACCTACATAGGCAAATGAATAAGATATTTGTATTAGTCCCAAACTGAAAACAATCCAAATGCCCATTAACAGGTGAATAGCTATTTACACAGTAATATAACCAATAACTGCACAGTACAGCTTTTCTATGCAACAGTATATTTGTCAATTCTGAAGAGTACTATACGGATTGTTTTGATTTCCTCCTTTACTGAAGAAATTATGAATGTATGCACTTTCACATCTTTAGGGGTTTTTTTTAAATATTGATTTCTGTTATTATAATTGCTATTTTTATTTTACATTTTGTGCATTTGTCTAATACATCCACTTATTTTTAAAACTATTTTTATTATAAAAGAAAGGCTTTACATGGTAAATTAAAAAGTCAGAGTAGGGCCTCCCTGGTGGCGCAGTGGTTGAGAGTCCGCCTGCCGATGCAGGGGATACGGGTTCATGCCCCGGTCTGGGAGGATCCCATATGCCGCGGAGCGGCTGGGCCCGTGAGCCATGGCCGCTGGGCCTGCGCATCCGGAGCCTGTGCTCCGCAACGGGAGAGGCCACAACAGTGAGAGGCCCGCATACCGCCAAAAAAAAAAAAAGTCAGAGTACAGAATGATAACAGGTTAAAAGAAAAAGTCTCTCTCCCCTTAGCACTCCCAGTCCCCCTTCCATAAGATAACCACTCAGTGGTTTCTAGCCTTAGTTCTTCTGGGGAGTTTCCATTATCACATTACATAAAATGCTTTTATCTCTACTCCTTGATTTATAAAACTACATCTATTTTTTCCCTTTTATGACAAATAATGTACTTCAATTAGGACCCACCTCCCATACTCACTCTAAATCTCTATTTGTTTTTTATATCACTGTTGACAGTTCTTTTATTCATCATTTGAGGTGGCCTTTATAACTCTGAATAATTAATATATAAGAACATATATAAACTCAATCTAGGCTAATACACAGTGTTCTTTACAGTTATTTATAAGATCTGCTTTTAAAAATAGGTAAGATTTATTTGGAAATGCCTTTTTACTTTATGAGATACTATATATCAAGAGACAGTGTTTGGCATGAAAGGAATGCTAATTCCCATCCTTTTGCCTTTGAAAACTTCTAATGTACAAAAAAGCTTGAGCTCAGAGAGGAGTTAGGACGAGTAGGAAGTAGGAAAGAAAGGGTAAGTGGAGGATTGCTAGCAGTGAAATCCCTGAGCAAGACTGGAAAGAAGGAATGACAGAGTGGGTGGGTTACAGTCCGGAGCCATTCCTCACTAAGAATCGTGACAAGCAGACCTGAGAGAAAGAGATATATTGTAGCACCTATCTTGGATATCTATCAAAATAGCATTCCACCACCATCAATAGACTCTATGGATTCATAAACAACAAACAAATAACAATAATAGTAACTACAATAATGAAAATGATAGGGAGGGTGGGAGGGAGGGAGACGCAAGAGGGAAGAGACATGGGGACATATGTATATGTATAACAGATTCACTTTGTTATAAAGCAGAAACTAACACACCATTGTAAAGAACTTATACTCCAAAAAAGATGTTAAAAAAAAAAGAAAATGACATATTTTCAATATTAAGCAGAAAGTACATTGTGTTGATTTTTTAAATTAAATTGACTGATAGACCACTTCAACCCTGGCATATTGTCCTTCTGTTCATTTTCACACATCTTCCTTTGTGTACCCACATCTTTCCTACAGCACAGCACCAATATCCAGAAATCTGCTTAATAATATTCAATGCATTTCAATAATATTGCTGACATACATCCCAATCTCTAACTTGGGTATAAGACAATAGCAGAAAAGAAATAATTCTAGTAGATACCTTGAGGACATGTAAAATTAAAAGTCCATGAAAACTACAACAGGTTGTAAATTAGAGACCCCATAGAGTTTCTTTAAGTCTCACAGCCATGCCCCATGAAATGTACCAGATAAACTCTAGTATCTCTCACTGCTCATCACCTACGCCACCTGCCAATTTCCTTCCTTTCTATCCTTGTTCACCCAGCTTCTGACTTTATTACACATGCTAGTGACCTGCTGCTCATTCTCACTGCTGGGATTTGACACCTGGGACTGTCTAAGTTCCTCTTGAGGGATAACCTCTACCTTTGGGTTTCCATGGGGAAATATATCTCTCAGTTTTACCAGACATAGGGACCCCTACCTTTATACCATTCCAACTTCTACACTGAGTAGCACCTTCACTAGATTGACCCAAGCCCATTAAGAAGATCCATATTTTTTAAAATAACAGATAAGAAATTATTAAATACTTCTTTGCCACACTTCTGCAGATTTCAAAGAGATCATGTTCTATACTAGGATAATAATAATACTTGATATTTTCATAAAGCTTTGCAGTTTGCTCAGTGCTTTCCCATTATGATCTAATTTGAGTCTCACAATAATCTTCAGTATTATTATACTCATCTTACAGATATATATGATGTACAAGAATCATACAGATAATAACTTCTTTCCATAATAATGGACAAATGTGTTGTGGATCACTCTTTCATGATGAAAAACAAGAAAAGCCAAACTATGTGTATATACATATATACATATATTATTTCTTTGAAGACATGAGAGGTTTCCAAATCCATGTGGCAAAGATTCCAAAAAGAAAAGGGATAACAGCAACATTTGGTACTGTTTTTCCCCTTAAATCATTTTTGGGTTCTCAGGTGACTGCTGAGATATCAGGAAGCTGAGCAAAAAGTGGCAACTTAAGAGGCTAAAAAGCTGAGGAAACTTCTCACAGTTTTATGACTGAGGGACAAAAGTTGGAGTTCAAAAGGAAAAGTCCATATTAAACTACCGAGACCTTCATTTCAGCCCACAAAAACCCTTCACCTTAGGAATAGAGAGAAACCAAAATTAAATCAGTGCTTGCAAAGATTGAAGCCCAGTCTTGAAGTAACTCAGTCTCTGATTGGATTAAGCTGATTGACCCTCACTGCCTGACAAATGCAAAACTAAATTCTCTAGGGATGCAGAAAGCACCATCCAAAGGCTCAATTATCTCCACAGTTGTTCATATCAGATCCTACAGTCAATCAAACATTACTAGGCATATCGGAAAACAAGACTATGTAGCTAAAAACCAAGATAAATAAAACAGAAACAGACCCATAGAAGAAAAGATATAAGTTATTAGACATGTACTTTTAAATATCTCTTATTAATATGCTGAAGAAATTAGATGAAGAGATGAAGAATTTTGTCCAAGAAAAATTCTAGACCTGAGAAATGCATTAGCTAATATTAAAACTTTAATAAATAAGTTAACAGAAATAGACACAAAGGGATGAGTAGTGAAACAAAAGTTCAAAAGAAAGTATTCAGATTAGTGCACACAAGACAAAAGGATGGAAAATACAGGATGAGGGAATGTAAAAGATATACGGTATCCCAGGATAATGTTTGGAATCCCAGAAGGAGGAGAAAGAGAGAATAGTTCAAAAGTAATTTTGAGAAAGTAATGGCCTTAAAGTTTGCTACACTGAAAGAAGCTACCAAGCCACAAAACTGAAAAGTGCTACAAATCCTAATCAAAATAAGTTTGAAGAAAACTATACCTAAGAATGATAGTAAAACTACTGAAAACCAAAGACGAGAATATTGAAGCAACCGGAGGGGTAAAAAAAAGAAATTTTTCCTCTAAAAAGTAAGACTGAGGGCTGACTGAACAATTATGTATAGAATGGGTAAACAACAAAGTCTTACTTTATAGCATAGGGAACTATATTCAATATCCTGTGATAAACCATAATGGAAAAGAATATGAAAAAGAATATATATGTGTATAAGAATCACTTTGTTTTACAGCAGAAATTAACACAATGTTGTAAATCAGCTATACTTCAATAAAGTTTTTTTTAAAAGACTGAGGGCTGACTACTTAGCAGAAACAATGGAATCCAGATGACAATAATGAAAATTACAAGTGCTGAGAGAAAATAACTAATTACTAAATGCCAATCTAGAATCTGTTTCCAACAAAAATATTTATCAAAAGCAAAGGCAAAAAAGACATTCTCGGGCAAATAAAATTAGATCCATATTAAAGGAAACATTAAAGCAGGAAGGAGGAACAAGATGATAGTATGAAAATGCAGGAAGGAATAAAGGAATAAAGAACAATATAAAGGGGAGACATGTAAATGCATCTAAATTAATATAGACAGTATGAAATAATAATGTCTGTGGGCTTAAAAACCTATAGAATAAAAATACATGACAACAAGAATAAAAGATGTGAGGGAGAAAATGGAGTTAAAGTGTTCTAAGATCATTTCATTATCTGGGAAATGATAAAAGTACTAATTTATATTAGACATTAATGAGTCAAGACTATGTTGAAATCTCTAGAGTAACTATCAAACAAAAAGCAAAATTATATGTAACTGACCAGTCAACAGAGAGGGGAAATAAAAAATAAAAAAGATTTAATTCAAAAGAAGTTAAGAAAGGATTAAAAACAAATAAGCATAGAAGCCTTGGAACAAACAGAAAACAACTCATAAATGTAAATACAAATACATCTGTAACTTTTTATTGAAAATAGGCTAAATACTCCAATTAAATATAAGTGAAACCTTGCATTAAAAAATAAACTTTATGGGCTTCCCTGGTGGCGCAGTGGTTGAGTCCGCCTGCCGATGCAGGGGACACGGGTTCGCGCCCCGGTCCAGGAGGATCCCACGTGCTGCGGAGCGGCTGGGCCCGTGAGCCATGGCCGCTGAGACTGCGCATCCGGAGCCTGTGCTTCGCAACGGGAGAGGCCACAACAGTGAGAGGCCCACGTACCGCAAAAATAAATAAATAAATAAATAAAAATAAATAAACTTTATGATGCTTTAGGAGACAGACGTCAAATATTAGAATACAGAAATGTAGAAAAATATATATGTATACATACACACACACACACAGTTGACCCTTGTACAACATGGGTTTGAACAGTGCAAGTCCACTTATATGCAGATCTTTTTCAATAATAAGTACTACAGTACGACACAATTCATGGTTGGTTGAATCTGCAGATGCAGAACTATGGCTGTGGAGGAACTGTGGATACAGGGGGCCGACTATAAATTATATGCAAGTTTTCAGCAGCACAGAGGGTCGGTGTTCCTAACCCCCGAGTTGTTCAAGGGCAAACTGTATATATATGTGTTTATGTAATGAAAATACTGATAAAAAGTAAGCTAGTGTAGCTATATTAATATCAAATAAAGTAGATTTTAGAATAGGAAGCATTATAAGAGATAAAATGGACAAATCATAATGATACATTGTTCAATGTACCAATAAGATATAATTTTTAATTTGTTTGCACCTAATAACACTTCAATAAAAAATAAATTTAAAAAATAAAATAAATAAAATAAAATGTATAACGCAAATAACAGAATTAAAGGATAAATAGATAAATCCAAAAGAGTGGTAGACCTTAACACATTCTTCTCAGTAACTGATAGAGCAAGCTGCTAAAATCTTATTAAGAATACAGAGTTGAGTGCTACAAATAACATATACAGAACTTAACCTAATTAACATATATAGACCATTCCACCTACAAATGCCAGTATGCACATCCTTTTCAAGTGTACAAGGAACATGTACCAAAATCAAACATATACTTAGCCAAAAGAAAAGTTTAACAAATCTCTAAGTTTAAAAACATACAGAGTATTCTCTAATGTAGTAAAATTAAATTTAAAATCATAAGAAAAATATTATTTAAAGATGTAATTTTAGGAAATGAATTTATTTCCAAATAACTTACGGATAGAAGAAGAAATTATAATAGAAATTAGAAATATCTTTAACTAAATGGTAAACAAAAACCATAATGTCTCAAAATTTGTGAGCTGCAGCAGTGCTTACAGGGAAATTTATAGTCTTGAATGCATTTATTAGGAAAAGTAAAAGCTTAAAATAATTGTCCAAGTGTCTATTTCAATGTCAGAAAAAAGAACAATAAGTTTAAAATAGAAAAAATATATGAAGATAAAAGTAAATTAACAATATAATATAAAACAAATATACAATGAAGCAATAAAGCCAAAAGCCGGTTTATTCAAAAGTCTAATAAAATTAATAAACCTCTAGCAAGACTACCAAGAAAAAAGTAGATGGGAACCATAACTTACCAATATATTAAAAACTAAAATTTAGGCATCACTATATACCCTACAGACATTAATAAAAGGATTACAAACAATTTCATACTAATAAATGTGAATATAATAAGAAGTATATAGAGCTAAACATGAGTTTATACTGATATTTCTGACTCTAATCCGTTACTACCTGGTTCATTTTAGTCTTCCTTTCTTGTTTATCTGTAATCCTTCCCCTGGTGAGAAACCTGGTATTCACCATCTATTATCTATTTACTTATTTGTTTAATAAGTATACAATTAAAGCAGTTTCGGAATTGTTTGCTCTATCTATGAGAAAGAAATTCATCAACTAGAGTACAGTGTTTATGTACAGTTCCTTGCATGTAACCTTATAATTTTTAGTCAAAACATCAATTTTCAAATGTGTGAATTAGTTTGCACACATTAATATTCACTTTTTGTAATGTATAGATCTGAGTCTTGACAAATGCTTACAGTCATGTGTCCATCACTCCACAACAGTTCTTTTACCCTATACTTCCTCTGTAGGTCTCTTTGTAGTCAACCATTCCCCACCCCTAAACTTTGGCAACCACTAGTCTGTCTTCATTCCTTACATTTTTACCTTTTCCAGAATGTCATATGAATGAAATCATACACTAAGTAGTCTTTTGGGTATAGCTTCTTTCACTTAATACAAAGCATTAAAGATGCATTTATGTCAATGTATGAATCAGTAGCTTATTCATTTTTGTAGCTGAATAGTAGTTCATCACATGGATGTGTCAGTTTATCTATTCCCTTGTTAAAGGACAACTTGGTTGCTTCCAATTTTTAGCAATTAGGAATAAAGCTGTCAGAAACATTTAGCAGCTTTTGTTGAGACATAAATTTTCAAGTCACTTTGGTAAATTCCTAGGAGTGTGATTGCTGAGTGGTATGGTGGGTCTGTGTTTAACTTTATAAGAACTGCCAAATGTTTTCCAAAGTGGTTGTACTATTTTCATTACTACCAGCATTTAATGAGAGTTCCTGTTGATCTGCAACCTTGCCAACATTTACTGTCAGTTTTTTGGATTTAAATTAATAAGTCAGAAATATCAGTATAAACTCATGTTTAGCATATATATATATATATATATATATATATATATATATATATACACACATATATATATACACAGATGGATAGATGCAGAACAATTATAAATGTGTATATGCATGGGTTAGTATACATAGACATACATATATATACATACATGTATATATACATACATTTGTGTGTATACGTATGTGTATGCATGTGTGTCTGCATATATAAATATATTATATTCAGTACTATTCACTGAGAGGGCCTAGAAGCAATGGTAACAATAAGCATACCAAATTCCCAGATCTTGGTTTCTAAATATCACTCTCCAATAAAAGGAACAAGGGCTCATTGGAGAAATCACTGATTCTAGGTCTGAGGCAGAGCATATAAAAGATGGGCCTGGAGCATCTTACAGTGCCAAAAAGTAAGGAAATGCTTCAAAAACAAAATTATAGGGACCTCAAGACACAGGAACCAAGCTGAAAAATTTCTCCTTGGCCAAAGCTGGGACAATCTGAGCAACAAAATAAATAAAGTGGTATTGGATTATAACCCAAAATATAATGTAAACATACATGAGTCCCTACTGATATGAATGAATGGATGAATGAATGAATGAATAAACAGAAAAGAAACAAATCTTTCTTACAGAAGAATTCCAAATAATATGTGAATCACGAGGTAGAGGTTAATACCACCCCCTCACCACCACCACCAGGGTGGGCCAGACTTAATGACTCACTTCCAAAGAATGGTGTAAGAAAAGAAAAAAATATAACTTTAAAATGGTGAAACCTGGCAAACACTACTTTAACCAAGTGATGAAGGTTAACATCACCAGCAATTTCATGTGTGTATCATGTACTCCCTGATATAATGTGATGAGAAGTGCACTCAACTCTGTTGTATTCTTTACCAAAACCCCGGAATAATCATAAAAAAAAACAATAGAAAACCTGAGATGGGAAACATTCTACAGAATAATTGGTCAGTACTCCTTAAGACTATCAAAATCATGATGAAAAATAAAGGCTGAGAAACCATCATTGACCAGAGGAGGCTAGACAGACATGACAACCAAATGCAATGTGGTATGCTGAATTGAATCCTGGAAAGAAAGAGGACATTAATGGAAAAAACTAGTGAAATCCAAATAAAGTCTGGAGTTTAGTTAACAATAATATATCACTGTCAGTTTCTTAGTTTCGATAAACGTACCATAGTAATATGTAAGATGTTATTTTGAGAAACTGGATGAGGGACATATGAGAATTCTGTTATCTATGGAATTTTTCTGTAAGTATAAAATTATCCCAAAATTTTAAAAAAATTTAATTTGCCAACAGATTTTTTTGCAGAAATTGACAAGATAACTCTAAAATTTACATAGAAATGCTGTGGGCTAAGAATAACCAACAATCTGAAAGAAAAACTAGAAGACTTATGCCACAAGACATCAGGACATTGCAAATCTATAGCTTTAAAACATTGTGGTAATCAAGAATAAATCAGCAGAACAATGGAATATAATAGGAAGTCCAGAAACAGATCTCTATATATAGACTATTGATGTATGACAAAGGGAAACCAATGAACAATGGGGAAATTTAAAAGATGTTCATTTTAATAAAGAGTCCTGCTCAATTGGTTATTCATATAAAAAATGAACCTAGACCCTATCTCATACCATACACAGAAAATCAATTCTGGGATTAATGTAGATGTATATGAAATAGAGGCAGGGGAAGCTTCCAGAAGGTAACAGACAAGTATATCTTAATGACATAAGTTAGGCAACACTTTATTAAACTAGGACATGAAAAAGCACTAATCATAAAAAAATGGGTTCTAAATTAGATTGAAAATTAATAATAAAATACAGATAACCTCATAAAATAGGTGAAAGTCATGAATAAGAATTTCACATGATAGAATGCCAAGTGACAAAAAAAATTGTGATGAATATATGCTTAACTTTATTAATCATCAGGTAAATGCAAACTCAAACAACAATGAGATATCACTACATGCTCAACAGAGTAGCTAATATTCAGAAGCCTGAGATTACCCAGTGTTGGTGACAATATGGGACAACAGAATTTTCATACAAGGCTAGTGGGAATGTAAATTGGTACAACCAGGAAAATTATTTTTGCATTATCTACTGAAGCTAAATATATACTTACACTGTGTCCCAGCAATCTCCCTCTTATGTATGTACTCAAGATAAATATCCAAAAAATGTTTAAGAATCTTCATTGCAAGTTTATTCATAATAGCAGAGTACTGGAAACTGTCCAAATGTCCATTAACAGTAGATTCTATATATAAATGGTAATACCTTTATGCAATAGAAAATGACACAGCAAAGAAAAATGAACACATTATTTTTATAGAAAATGAAGTAAATGCATCTCATGCACATAACCTGAATAAGACCACACATATACACACTTCAAAAACAAAGTTAAGCTGATTCACTTCATTATACAGCAGAAACTAACACATTGTAAAGCAATTATACTCCAATGAAGATGTTAAAAAAAAAGTTAATATAAGGTTAGCAATAAAGCTAATGGTTTCCTCTGGAAGGGACTCAAGAGGGTATTCCAGGATGCGGGTAGTGTTCTATTGTTTCATCTGGGTGATGGTTACACAGGTGTGTTCAATTTGTCATGATTCCTCAAGCTGTATATTTGTGATTTTTGTACGTTTCTGTATGTATATCTATACTTCAAATTAGGAGTTACTTTTAAGTAAGAAAGAAAAATAAATTGTATAGACCTACCATGTCTAAAGATCATATAGGAAAAGAAGCATAATAATTCTGGAGAGAAATTCAATATCTAACATTAATGAAACAAATTAGATTTGTTTCTACCTCATTTCAACAAATATCAAATGATGACCTGCATATTAAAGCACAATACTTAGTGCTATAAAGAGCTCTAAGGAAAGAAAGACAGAAGCTTTATCCTGCCTGCCCCTCTCCTGCGCTCCCAACATCCCTCATGCTATTCATAGCCCTTCAGATAAATAAACTTAAAAGCAGGTATTTTTATGAGGGACGATTTATTCCCCACTTCTACTCTACTCTGAAGGAAAGAAAAGTATATGACTTGCACTAGCAGCTTTTCCATCAATCTCTTGCAAAAGAAGGAGAGGTTTAACTGATTAATGAATTAGGAAGGAACACCCAGTATTTTAGGTCCATCTCTCTCCTATATGTATCTTTCAAGGTTTGGGATTTAAGAATGGGAAACAATTATTTAACAGACCCCCTCCCACCCCAATATGCATCATTACAGGTAATTTACAGATAAGGAGAGTGAGATTCAGAGAAGTTTAGTAACTACCAACACCAAAATAGGACCTATGACTACCCAAGTCCAAAATCCAGGCTCTTTCCAATGTATCGGGCAGCTTCCAAAACAAATAATATAAGAGTAAATGGTAGATAGAGATTAATTCCAACTGGCAAGATCTGAGAAGGCTTCTTGGAAGAGCTGGGATTGGTTTTACCTGGGTTTTGAAAAATGAACATGTCTTTAAGAGTAAAGATACACAGCCACCTTTTTCCTAACTAGAAAAAATAGCCTCCCTTTTCTATAAAACCACACAGTTTTCTAAATTTATCTGTGGGTAAGAACATCTGTTTATGTGGAAAGATGCAAGATTAAACATTCATTTACCCAGTTCTGGCCTAATCAGGGTAGAACTAAACGGTAGACATAGTGGTGGTTTGGCAATCCGTGCAACCCAGGCTCCAGGTGGCCTTCTCTCTTTCCCTCAACAACCCAGAAGCAGAAAATAACTATAAGGTTATTGTGTGTTCATTGCACAAAGCTCTATCTGCCATAGATAGAGAATATTATCCAGCTGCCTTTAAATAAGTCATGCAATTCCATGCCTTAGTTATATGTCTAAATCCCATGAATTCCAGTGTGCAGGGCATAAGACAGAATTTAATTTGGAAATAAGCATCTATTCATCTTCTCAACAAATATTTTGGAGCATCTTCTCCATTTCAGCCTCTGTATTGTGAGCCATGAAAAACACAGACATGAGTAGGATTTTTGTCCCTACTCTCCAAGAACTTTAACTCTTCAATTTCCATGTATTTTACTTATATGCTAATTATTCCTAAACTCAGCCTTATCTTCACACATCAAGTCATGATTCATAAACACAAATGCCTACTAAAAATCTCCTCTTGAAAACACAATAGATATCTCAAGCCCACTATGTCCAAAACTAAAGTTACCTCCCTTCCTCAAACCTACACAAATATCCATCCAAACATCCTTTCTGGAAACATGGGAGTCATCCTCTCTGTCTCTCTATGCTTTTCTATCTACAACCACTCAATAACAAAGTTCTTTTCTAAAGATTTCTCAAATTGATTCTTACTTCTCTACCCTTTAGACTCCTGTTCTGATTCAGGTCCTCATTATTACTGGCCAGCAATAAGGCAAAGACCATCTAAAACTGGTTTTTTGTACTCCATTTGCCACACTGAATTTAGTCTAACATGCAAATCAGACTGTCTCTCCCATCTTAAAATACATCAAAGACTCCCTCACATGACATAATAAAGAATAAGCTCCTTCCATGACATTTAAAGTCTCCCAAGTTCTAGCTACTACATATTTTCTTAGCCTTCTTTGCCAGCTCAGGCTTTAAACTTAATGCTCTAGTTAAGTTCTTAGCATTTTCTATGCTATTATCTGTCTTCATGCCTTTATTCAGGCTCGTTCCTCTCCTTGTTCTGCTTTTCTCCACCTTTCTTTGCTATGCTAATTCTTATTCTCTTGAAAGGCTCAATTTATTCTAAATGTCCCTTCTCTATACTCATAGAACATACCTCACCCTGTCCCAGCCTTATTATATTAACATCTTCTGTTTATATAAAAATCTCAGAAGTATCAGAACTATGTCTTAACTTTTTTATCTCCAGCACCCATGACAAGCCTAGCTTAAGGTAAATGGTCACCTCATGCCTACAGGTAACAGGGTTATTTATTTATTTATTTATTTATTTATTTATTTATTTATTTATGGCTTCATTGGGCCTTTGTTGCTGCACGCAGGCTTTTCTCTAGTTGCGGCGAGCAGGGGCTACTCTTTCTTGCGGTACACAGGCTTTTCATTGTGGTGGCTTCTCTTGTTGTGGAGCATGGGCTCTAGAGTGTAGGCTCAGTAGCTGTGGCACATGGGCTGAGTTGCTCCACGGCATGTGGAATCCTCCCGGACCAGGGCTCAAACCCATGTCCCCTGCATTGACAGGTGGATTCTTAACAACTGCACCACCAGGGAAGTCCAACAGGGTTATTTTTAATGAAGATAAATAACACAAAACAAATTATGGTATATCCATAAAATGGAATACTGCACAGCAATAAAAAAGATTGAACTTTGGACACATGCAATGACATGGATGACTTTCAAAAGCATTATGCTAAGGAAAAGAAGCTAAAAGACTAAAAATACTACAAACTGTATAATTCTATTGATAAGACATTCTATAAAAAGCAAAAATATATATAGAGAGATCCATTCTTTTAACCTGTGCATCATACAGGATCTATGCAATGTTTCCTTCCTAAGACATTTAAATTAAAAAAAAAAAAAAACCTGTGAGGACAGAAAATAAGAGCACTGGCTGCTGGGATCTTGGGGTAGATGGAGGTATAAAGGGGCTTGAGGGGATGATAGAAATGTTCTGTATCTTGAATGTAATGATAGTTACATAACTACACATTTGCACCAAACTGTACACTTGAAAAGAGTGAATTTTATTGTATGTAGATTATACCTCATAAAATGCTACAATGGGTATCTAAGCAACATATTGTGGGAAGTCAAATGAAAGGACAAAAAAACTCTGATTTGAGGAGTAAGAGAAAGGCCTCACCAAGGAAAATGAATAACATTTTAGATAGTTGGTTAATAGGAGGTAAGATAGTTCATGCTCATATTCCAAATATTATCATTTGGTTGGGTAACAGTTATATTATATGATAATAACCCTGTTTTAGAAACATTTTGTGATAGTCTAAGAGGTTTTCTACTACTAACTGTTACAGACACTAAACATGCCTGAAACCAAACTCAGTGGCCTGATACTCTTCCTCACTTGCTTTCCTTAAGACCAATTAAGAACTTATCTCTGCCCTGCACCTCCTCACATACACCTCACACACACATACACCCACTCACTACATTTAACTGATACTTCCGGATTCTTCCTTTTGCTTTGACTCCTGATGAGGCAAGCATTGGTTCATTTCCAAAACAATGTTCTTAGATCATTTTAACCTTTTCAGTAAACAGAGGACTGGTCAGGCAAGTCATAGTTTCACCATAGATCTTATTAACTGATTAAAGAGATGCCTGTAAAATCAGAAAAAAATGGAGTAGAATTTTTCTGTAGTTTTACAGGAAACAGTTCAGGCACACCTAAATATACCACAGATGGCCCCAAATCATGACTCTTTCTTGAGTGGATAGAATGCTTCATAAGAACTACATCTGTGTGGAATTAAAATCCTAATAACTAGAATTTAAACAAAATGTTTTGTGGAAGTAATACTGCCTGTGCATACCACAAATCCTATATTTGAGTACATTTCCTAAAGTGAACACAAGAGTGAGAAATGTATGATTCTTCTTAGAATTTTCCAAAGACCTAATGGAGACAGAGAACTATAATAGACACTGTTTGGTCCAGACTTTACTTCTTTCTTGGGAACCAGAAATGCATTCCTAGCCATCAGATTAAATCTTAACTCTGAGTCCTAGGATTTGTGGAGTGTTTACCTGGTCCCTACAGTATATCTAACTTTATTGTGCTCTAGTAAGTTATTCTATGTTGCCAATTGTGCATCAGGAAATAGGTAAGACCCCATTTCTGCTCATCTTGGATCAGGTTTCACTGAGACCTGCTTGCATCAAGAATCTCTGTTACAAACCCACACAGGTGACCAGTCTGGATGATGAAGTCACTGAGGTGCCTCTCTCTGGTGGCCCTACTACATGGCCTCTATTTTAAATCAGACCATCCCAAACAAACCCAGATGTTGAAAATATATCCCACCATATCAACTTAAAATAATAATGAAATCTTTAATTTTATTCATATAGATTATTCCTCAAATTAGTCCCTTTGCTCTAGCTACCTAATATAGTTTTTTCACTCCTAACTCTAACATTGTTTATAAACAACTTCAATCTTTCTAGTATATCTCTCATGTTTTTCTCCATTATGCCCTGATATGGATTGCCTTAAGATCTAATAACCCAAAACTTTTTAAGAAAAACTGATGGCATAGTGTTTTTTAAAAACATTAATTTTCATACACTGCTATTAAATAATAAGTAGATACTGTTTCATCCTTTATGTTGATAAATAAATATAGGTTGAAATATGTTATTTAAATTTTTAAGCCAACCAATAGTTATACAAATATGGAGCTCATAACTTCCAAAGTAACGACAAAGAAAACTAAGAAAATCTAATCAATACAGCAAAGATAGGAAAAGAACAAAAGAGAGGGCAGCATGCAGACATACAATAAGATGCAGAAGTAAAGTCAAACGTATCAATCATCATGAGAAAGGTAAACGAATCAAACTCCTCCATGAAAGCCAAACACTCTCTCTAGTTAGGCAAAGTAAATAAACAAACAAACAACCCCCCCCACAAAACCGCAATTGTGTATGTTATTTAAAAGACACACTAAATTAAAATGCATAAAAGTATTCAAAAGAAAAAGAAAGAAGTAGTCCTATTAATATCAGACAGAGTAGAATTCAAGTCAAAAGTGAAGAAAAGAGAGCTATTTTGTCAGATAGTTATACTCTACAGTGAAGATATTATAGGACTAAATACAGACATGCCAAATATCAAATATCAAAATATATAAAGCAAAAACACAACAAATAATTTTTAAGATTGCAATTGTCAGTGGGCTTATCTCTGACTGATTAAATAAACAATAAAAAGGAATGTAATAGTTTTGGATAACATTAGAAGCCTTAGTAATAGATGCCTGCCAAAATCTGCAAACTGTAAATATCCTTGGAATGTTTACCAAAACAAAAAATGAAACGCTATAAGGAAAACTTCAAAAAAAAGTGCCATAACATGGGCCTCATTGTGTGACTTTTAAAAAATGTTTTATAGCTTAATTTCAACTAAGAACAACTATACAGCAATTTTAAAATATGCAAAAGTAATTTGAGCTAAAAAAATTTTAATTATCAATATTAACTATTTAAAGAATAACAACAGTGGGAGCTAACTATCAAAAGAAATGGTAAAAGCTATGCTCAGAGGAAAATTTGTAGCCTAAATGCTTTATTGCAAAAAAAAAAAAAAAGAATAAATGAAAATAAAGTATTTGCTTCAAAAAGCTAAGAAAATTAAATTAGGTATCTAATCTTTCACCTCTGACACTAACAAATATTGAAAAGAATTAGAATACTTTTTTTATTTTTATTTTTTGGCTGCATTGGGTCTTCGTTTCTGTGTGCAGGCTTTCTCTAGTTGCGGTGAGCGGGGGCTACTCTTCGCTGTGGTGTGCAGGCTTCTCATTGCAGTGGCTTCTCGTTGCAGAGCACAGTCTCTAGGGAGTGCAGGCTTCAGTAGTTGTAGCACATGGGCTCAGTAGCTGTGGCCCACAGGCTTAGTTGCTCCACCAAGTGTGGGATCTTCCCAGAACAGAGATTGAACCCACGTCCCCTACATTGGCAGGCAAATACTTAACCACTGTGCCACCAGGGAAGACCTAGAATACTTATTATTGGCAAGTATTTGAGGGAAAAAACACTACTGGTGACCATATAAATCAGTATAACCCTGGTGGATTGCAGATTGTCAGTAAGTACCAAAATCCCTAGCAATTCCACTTCTACAAATTCATTCTAATGATGGATTTGTACAAAGATCTAGCTTGGTATTTAAACCCATAAAGCCCATGCCTATGAAGAGTTAAATGTTTAACAAGGAGTAAAAAAATCTAACAGCAAGAACAAAAGAATAAGGCAGTACTGTTTAATGATTCAGGAACCTATTATTATAGTTATTATGTACCATAGTTACACTGATATTTCTTCTAGAACCAGGATTGCAGAGGGAAGTTTTTGCTCTTTATACCTATAAGTTTTGTTTTTGTTTTTTTTTTTTTTTGCAGTACGCGGGCCTCTCACTGTTGTGGCCTCTCCCGTTGCGGAGCACAGGCTCCGGACGCGCAGGCTCAGCGGCCATGGCTCATGGGCCCAGCCGCTCCGCGGCATGTGGGATCTTCCCGGACAGGGGCACGAACCCGTGTCCCCTGCATCGGCAGGCGGACTCTCAACCACTGCGCCACCAGGGAAGCCCTACCTATAAGATTTTTAAGATTGGTTTTTCCTCCCTGCTTACCCTGTGTATCCCACCTCAGTCTCTCTCATGGTGACAGAAACAAAAGACAAAACATTGCTCTTTAATACAACCACCTTTCAATCTTAAAACCAAGGCTTCTCTTAAGAAAGAGGTCTCCAAAACCCACATCAATTAATGGTAATCCATGTTCCACTGAATGTACTTCCTCACACGTCAGTAGGTATGAGGAAGCACGTAAGATCATCTATCATTTAACTTCTTTCTTTATTCTCCTCTAAGATAACTATGGCAATAGCTATTGACAAAATTATAAAGTGGAGTATTACAAGACCCCAATTTCCATTTTTTTAAATATCTTTATTGGAGTATAATTGCTTTACAATGATGTGTTAGTTTCTGCTTTACAACAAAGTGAATCAGCTATACATATACATATATCCCCATATCTCCTCCCTCTTGCGTCTCTCTTCCACCCTCCCTATCCCACCCCCTAGGTGGTCACAAAGCACTGAGCTGGTCTCCCTGTGCTGTGCCGTTGCTTCCCACTAGCTACCTATTTTATATTTGGTAGTGTATGTATGTCAATGCCACTCTCTCACTTCATCCCAGCTTACCCTTCCCCCTCCCCATGTCCTCAAGTCCATTCTCTACATCTCTGTCTTTATTCCTGTCCTGACCCTAGGTGCTTCAGAACCTTTTTTTTTAGATTCCCTATATATGTGTTAGCATACGGTATTTGTTTTTCTCTTTCTGACTTAGCCAATTTCCATTTTACTTACTCTTTCCCCCCTTGCAGGCAACTTTCTACCCTTCTCATTGTCAATCCTGTTCTCTGGAATGTTCTTCTTAAGTTTATTTATAATACAACAAGAATAATGAAGTTTACGCATTAGAACAGTTGTCAGAATGATGGCTAGCATTTTAAGGGAGGAGGAGAAAAATTTCTAGCATGCCTGAAAACCCAAAACATAGAATATGGCCTAGCAGAGACTACTCTGGAGAAATGTCATGCCAGTTGCGTTAGTTTTAGGACAACACTGACACCATCAAGTTTTCTAAATTCACAGCAGAAATTAAGTCAATAGATGATAGATAGATAGATAGATAGATAGATAATAGACAGAAATCTTGTATAAGACAACAAATTTGATCACTATTTATGTTCTCAAATTTTCTGGCAGATTCTATTATCTTCCTAAAATGAAAGTGTGATTAAATAAACATCACAATTTTAGATGAGCTTTCAAAATAGCCTAATGGTTCTGGTTTATTTATACAGTTTCTGCCTGAGGATATAGGCAGATGCCTGAAGGACTCCACTGCATTCAGACATACTCATTTGTATCTTGTAAAATTCTCTTTTTACTTTGATTTCACCTAATTCTGCATCTCTTTTGGCTCCATCAGTGGGTTTCTTAGCTATCCAAAACCATCTTCTTCTTTCCTGCTGCATCATGCACTACCAAAAGGAAAACCCTAAGCAAAGTTTTTTAGTCATTCTTTCAGCACACATTTTATTTTGACGAGGATGAAGTTTCCCACTCAATGACTGCCTATAATCCTACTCTTGAAACTTACTGCTTTTATTATCAAGCCTTCCCTCCCCAGGAAATGGGGGTGGTGGAGAGAAGCCAGTTGCTTCCGCATTGCTCCCTGGCTTACTAGTATCTTTCATAGGGAAACCCATAATAAATCTGGATAATTTGAAAGGTGTTAAGAAAACCCAGCAGAGCTGACAACGTGAAGGAAGGTATCTACCCATTTGTTAGAGGCCGAAAAAAAGCAAGAGTCATGCCCTGAATTCTTCCTTTCCCTCCCTAAATCACCTAATCTTATCCAAAGTGTCCAAGTCAATGAATTAATGAAGCACTATCATAAATTCTTTCTGAAAGAGGTAAAATAGAAAAAAAAAAAAAAAGAAGGGGTAGAAAGAAAGGGAAAGAAAGGAGGAATGAAAATTTTGATCCCCTCTGGCTCCCATTTGGCCAGGACTTAGCTTTAGGTCACCTTCTGGAAGTAACAAAGGGAGTACCTCCAGGCGGGGGAACTTGACCTTCAGAAAGAGCAATCGCTGGAGTAGGGAAAAGAGGAAGCTGCTGGATGAAAGAAATGGTAAAGTGTGGGCAGGCATTTAGGAAGGAGGCAGGCTTTGTGGTCCTTCCCAAGCCATTGCCTCGGGACACTACCAGCCTGACCACTGACTGGGCAGCTGCACCATCACAAGACTCTCTGAACTCTTCCAAGATCACTATCTACTTCCTCAAAGCAAACTAAACAATTATGTGAGGTTTATAAGAAGACGTAAGATATATTTCATATTCTCCAAGTGTGTAGAGGATAATTTTCCATGGTGGAAAACTCATACTTTGAAACCTACCTGGTGTACCAAAAAAAAAAAAAAAAAGAAAAAAAAAAAAACCTTTTTCATCAAACGGCAGATTGAAAATCAATCTGTTACTCTATTGGCTATAGTGTTTTGTTTTCTCCCACTTTTCAAGAAATTAAACACCCAACTGATCCACAGGTAATGGTAAAATGAGCCCTCAATCTTCAGACCAATGTTTGGGAATTTGGCTTGTCCAAGCTTTTATAAAAAGTAATGGAAGCAGAACCTCAAATCATACACAAGGCATTTGAGGTCCCCACCCCTGTCTTTAAATCAGCTCTAACTAGTGCTTAAGGAAGTATCTGAACAGCAGAAGTTTCAAAACAATGGGTCACTTAATTTCCAGTGTGTACGTTCTGTGATATGAAACCCTAACATTTAAAAAGTTACCATGTATTATAATATGCAACTCAACTTTTTTTATGTTTAAAACATTCCCCACATTCCAGAGTGCTAATCTGAGGCCAAGTGCCTGGAAAATATGTCCTTTAACTCCTTCATTGACATAAGGCCATTTGCTATTTCTGTTGTACCTCAGTGCAATGTTTTGATCAGTACCTCGGAAGTTCTAGGACGTAAATAAGGTCTTTAAAAATTAAAGAAGTGGGATGAGGAAAGACAGGAGAGAATCAGGCAGATTTGAAATCCCTTTCCCAAGTGGACATGGCCCAGTCAGCTGCTGCTGGGCAAGGCTAACTAGAGAAGGGGAAGGGGGAAGTATTGAGAGGCAGATCCAATTCAGTGGAATTTCTGCGAAACCAGCAGAAAGACCCCTGAGAGCTGAAAAGTACAGCAGCAGGCAACAGGGTAAAGATGAAGCCATCAGGTTCTAGGGGGGATCATCACAGTGGAGGAGAACCATTTCAGTAATTCATTTGAAGTTACATGGTTAGATTTCCTGATTTTTCTTTTCAAAGCTTAATGACACTACCCTTCCTTTTTAACCAGCATTTTAAAACTACAACATAGCGGCCCACTGGGAAAAAAAATGAGTACAGCCTTTTCCATTTTATGAAGCTCAAGAAGAGAGAAAAAGTAAAATACTCAGGGAAATTTGCTTTTAAAAGTCAATGCACTCATCTATAATACTGCTCCATAAGTTAATTTAAGCAACTTCTTATTTGAAAACTACATTATATTTTTGGAGCGATAATACTGCCTTTTTTAGTCTTCTATTGAGAGAATTTAAGTGTGTAAACATAATTGCCCCTTTTCTTCTCTCATCCCAAAGTAGATGTTTCTTCATACTGTAAAGGAAATCACTAGATACTCAGAACAGTTTGAATAGCTCCTGCAGTCCCCCATATAAACTCCACAGTGTTGGCTTGTGCATCGTCAGCCTAGGGTAAATAATACTTAAATGAGTATCCACTTTGTCAGCCAAGAGGACTATTGCTCTACTAGAATCTCCTTCCGACTTGACTTAATTATGCTCTAAGGAGCAATCGGCAACGTTAAGTGTACTGTAAAATTGGAATTGTATTGTAGTTTATGTTCATTAGTTTTCCTCTTTTGCTTTCTGTGAAACTTTAGAAAGATTTCACACTCTTGTGCTTTAAAGAAATACTTCACTACAGCTTCTGGAATAGTCCTGAAGCCAGGAGTGTGTTGGGAATCCCCCTTCCCCAACAATGTCAATGTTCTAACTTGTTTCAAAAGAGCTCGTTAAATCACACTTTCTTTTTACATTAACATCTCCTGCTTTTAAGTAATCCTCATATATTTTACCCAGTAGACTGCTTTAACTGCCCAAGAACGTGATGTCCCCGGAGATAGGCTTTTGAAAAAACAGAAATTAGAAAATCCTGAGTGTATAAATCTTATCACTGGAAAAAAATATATCATGGATTGATGGAGCTGAGGTGACTTTTCTAAGGCAAAAACAGGTTAGAAAGCCCAAAGGAGAATGAGTGTTTATTCATAAATCCAAATGAAATTAATTGAAACAATTTAGTGGCCATTTAAAAACAATGGCATCCATCAGAAGAGTTACAATTGTCTTTCACAGTGGATTCATTAGCCTGCACTAAATTTTGATTACTCTTCTTCAGGGACCAGCTTTAGTCAATTAAGAATGATTTATGATTCTGGGTCTAAGATGGGGGAAAGTTCATCCATCCACATAGCAACATATCCATCTAACTTTGGACTGAAGTTTTTTACAAAAACTCCATAATCTGATTGGTTGACATCAAGAGGTGAAAGAGATTCAGGAGCTTGATACAATCAACATATAAGTTCTATTTGATGCTTAAAACCAGGAGTACATTCCTTGAAGTCAGGTCTGCGGAACCACAACCCTTCTGCTCACTCCACACACTTGGGTTTCCCTCTGTGGGTCTGGTACTGCTCTATCAGTCTCTCATTTGTTTGATATCAGAGAGTAGTGACAGACCATTCTGAGGTTTAAATTAATCGTGTGCTTTTTAGTTAATGCCTGAGTGCTTGAGATTACAACATGTTCTATATATCCTGCATCTTAAACCTGCCTTTTAAAATGAAATATGGAAGGAAAACATTAAAAATTTTAACCAAAAAAAGTTTTGAAGAAAAAAATTGCTCTGAAAGAAAATGAACTAAATGAATGAACTAAAAAAAAAAAAAAATCAGCAAAACAGCCCTATGACTGTTGACACCTCGTTTATTTAATTAAAAAAAATTTTCTTTGCTTAGGTCAGTCTCCCAAGGCAATAGAAATAAAAGCAAAAATAAGCAAATGGGACCTAATCAGACTTATAAGCTTTTGCACAGCAAAGGAAACCATAAAAAAAGAAAAAATATATATTCTTGGGTGAAATATTTACCTTCTCTCCTTTTGTAATTCTTCTCTGTCAACCATTTATCCTTTGCTTAATTCTTCCTTCACATCCACCTCTTGCTCTGTTTCTGTCACCTAGAACAAGCCTTCGTCAAATCAAGCTTGGGCCCCTACAGTGACCCCGTGACTGGTTGTCATCTGCCTACTCTCTCTCTGTCTTCCTATCATCTTGCACATCAGTTCTAAAGAGACCCTATTCTATTCTCTATTCTAGAAAATACCCCATTCAGTGATATACTACTTTATTCAAGAACTCCAGCATTCCCCTTGCACACAGCCATTATTGTCAACCTTGTTCCCAAGAGTGTCATGGATGAGTCTTCCAGGCCACGGCAGAGAGCGCAGCAGAGTAGATGGGGCCCAGGTACCTGTCCACTTCAACCAGATCATGTGCACTTGGTCTGTTAGTTAGTGTCCCTGCTTAGTAGATAGGCACTTTCACTTTTATCTGTTTCATATATGGACAAAATGCCATTTGAAAGAGCATTCCACAACCTTTAAAATGTTTCCAAATCATTTATCTACAATCAGAATAAAGAGTAAATAAATAATAAGTATAATGTTCAAGGTGTCTGTGGTCTGATCTTATGTTACCGATAGAGGCAGCTGAAGTGTGGTAGTTGAGTTCAGTCCCAGGTGAGATTACTTGTGCTCAATTCCAGGGCCCATCCTTGCTAATACTGTGGTCTTAACCTGTTACCTGTCCTATCTGGGCCTTTAAAATGCTGACAGGTACCTAACTAATAAGCTTGTCATAAGGATTAAATAAAATTATATAAGCCAAGCACTTAGAACAGTGGCAGACACAAAATCAAGGATCAATGGTAGCCATCAGGATTTCCTTTCAAGACTTCTATCCCATTAATCCCTCATGGGAACTCTCTGTTAGAAATGAACAGCTCTATAACCATTCCACAGACACTGCCTGGGCTTTATACCTCACCTCTCCCAAGCCCATATCCCCAAACTGGAAACGCCACCACTTCTGGAGCCTGTGCTTTACAAGCAAGAGTGGGGAGGAAGGGCAGAGGTTATTGAGGAAACACTCATCAGAGCTCCTTTTAAGTACAGTCTTATCTTTGAACGTCCTGCTCTCTCCCAGTCACTGTTCACTGAAGTGTAATATTGAGAAATTAGTGCTTTGCTGCAACAGCGGGATGGGGAGAAAACAAAACTGCAAGATACTCATTTTTACGGATAGAATCCCAGTTGCTTAAGAAACCCTGAGCATGTATTGACAGACAACATCCCGAAGTTAAGTGCTTACAAGTCATTCTGATCTGGAATATAATTTAGATTTTAAAATGAATGCTCCTTTGGCCTGTTTAAACACTATATATCCCCTGGTCCCTTTCACAGAAGGGGAGTCAAGTTTCATCTTCTGAGCCAGCTTTCTTCTCCTGCTTCATTCTACTCTGTGTTGGTTTCCTTCATAAGGTAATGTGTTTTCATATTTTTATATGCTTCCCAGAGCATTTTGAGAAGGAAGGTATCCTATGATCAAAAAAAATAAGTAATATTCCAACAAAGACATTCTGCTTGTAATTATACCCATGCAGCTTTCCTTACCCTGTGCAAGAGCATTCTGAATTTTGATCACTAGGAGAGGCATGATGAAGCACATGACATTTGGGGAATTTCCTTATCACTGGGGTTGCATTACGAATGATTCTGGGTGGGGGGAATCTTAATCTTGTCAAGTCACTAGTACCACACTCAATGCATTTCTGTTTCGATATGTTGATCAGTTTTATGAAAGTCTCAATCCTACTTGCCATGCCAGCTTTCTTATTAGATTTTCAATTTTTGTACCATTTGTGGTTAATCAGATAATTATAACCCTAGATTTAATATTTTTGTAGTTTTCCATTCTTTAGTAACCATAGACATGCCCTATGATGTGTCTGCCAATTCCAAATTTCAGTGCTTAGATGGAAGGGAGGGATCTTTTGCTTTGGGCCTTGAGCTGTAACAAGAGCACCATGAATTTCCTACAAATACACATCTGGCTTTTTGCCTTTGTTGTCCAGGACAAATCAGTTCCAGGCGACTATCCATCTCCTTGAAATCTTTGGCTGCATACAGAACACCAACTGGGTTGGAGTCTACTTAGCCCATTCTACTCTCTGGCAAAGGATCAGACTAGAACACATTGCTGTATTTGTCTTTACCTCTTTCTTGTGCCTTCATACAACTGAAGGGAGAAAAAGGGTTATGGAACTGGCTGATCACCTTCAACTGTGTACCAGACACTGTGCTACATGCTGGGAAGGCAAAAGCACAAGTGTCTTTTTCCTCAAGAAATCACCATCTACTGAGGGAGACGCCCTCATAAACAAACATAAACTCACCATCCTTGGTCACTAATTGAAGCAGGACAAACTAGAGGAGACATTTACTATGTGGTCAGATATCTTATCAGAAGGAGTTAGAGTACCCCCAAGACCCACAGGAAAGGTCTCCAGGCACAGTGTATATTTGATTTCATGGATCCAGGGGAAAAAATAACTCAGCATTCATAATTTACCAGGTTATCTGAGCCAGTCTTAGAGATAATTCCAAGCCTATTTTTGAGGATAGAGTCTGAGATGTCCCATCCTTAGAAAACCAAGTCATAAGAAATGTTCCTTGACACCAAGGGGTTACATTCCAAAAGAAAGCACTCTGAGTTCCATTTCGTGAAATATGACATACGTACTACTGACATAAAAATCATGTCACAGCTGGTGATAACAGGCCACAGCTGAGGAAGACTTACAACATGCATTTAACTTTCCTAAGAGGCATCCAAGATGCTTCATAGATAGGTGATAGATGATAGATAGATAGATAGATAGATAGATAGATAGATGATAGATAAACAGTTAAACCTGCCCTTCACCTTCATGAACACTTTCCAATTAGTTGTTGTCTCTTCACACATGGGGTTAGACATAAATAAAGTCAAGAATATTTTAAACTTCAACTGAGAAATTTGTCTACTCCATCTGAATTCTTTAAACTGTCTCCTGATGATAATGAGTCTGTTTGTGGCTGAACAACATCGATCACTGATGGATATTCCCAAGAGAGGGGAGAACTCCTTAGGGAGCATCCCAAACCCACTCACAGCTCTGATTGCCCATTTTGCACTGGACTCTGTGGATTTGCTTAAAGATGTGTAAATTTTCATATAGTTTGACAGTCCCCTGAGGGCTCTTGTGTGTGTTGTTTATTCCACTCCATATGTGATAGAACATTCACTCACAATTTTCTTCCTGGACAGCTTTAGAGGCTTGGAGAAACTGTAAATATTTAGTTCTTAAAGTCAAAACTATCCACTTTTGTTCAAAATACCTCTGTTTGGAAAAGTTTCAAACATCTGTTTAGAAAATCTTATAGCCAGTTTCTAACCTAAAGAAAAACTATAAAGAAAAACATAAAGTGATATCACCTATAAGGGGATAAAACGTGGAAGATATGGGATAGGTACATAGTCTGGAACCCAGATGTATCAATTAGAACGTTTTAAGCTACAAAAAAAGAAACTCAGCTCAAAATGGCTTAATCAGTTAGGCATACTTATTTTCTCCAAATTAAGAAGTTTAGAGACTCCAAGATTAATTAATACAGCAGCTTAACAACAGCTGCCAGAATTCAAGTTCTTTCCGCCATCTTCAAGGGATTGTTTTCTTCAGTCTTACGTCTTCATGGTTGCAAGCTGGCTGCAGCTGCTCCAGGCTTCATAGCCCACTCGTCAATCTTAGGAAGGGAAGACAGAGTGCATCTCTTTCTTATCCAGTTTTCAGAGCAAAGTACACTTTTCCAGATGCCATCATGTAGAATTATCTTTATGTCTTATTCACAAGAATTCTGCCACAAGACCATTCCTAAATCAATTAAAAGAAATATAATGGATTTACCAGTCTTGGTTAGATTAATTGCTATTTAACTGCCTGAGACTGGGACTGTGCTTGAAGTTCTTGGCTGCCCAACACCTGAACAAAATTGGAGGGAAAGTGGAAATGGCTCTTGGGTAAACAACCAAGTGTTGATCACACTAGAGCATACAAGTACTTTGACTTTCCTTTTGATAGAGTCTCTCTAATGGGGGCTTGATTGGTCAGGAAAGAAGGCACTATCAGACCGTAGTTAAGACTATAGCTCTGCCTAGGTTCATTATGCCAAGGTTCAAATCCCGGCTCTGCCCTTTTCTAGCTGCATAACTTTAAACAAGTTACTTAACATTTCTGTGCCTAAATTTCCTCATGTGTATAAGTCAGAACAAATACTACCTACCCCATAAGGTAGCTCTGTGGATTAAATTACATAACGTTTATACAATGTTTAGCACACTATCTAGCACCTGGTATCAGTAAAGATTAGTAACTGTTATTAACATAATCTAACTCCAGAATTTAGATCTCAGTGCCTGAAAGGGTTTAAGAATCCTCTTTTTCATACTGCATTTTTAAAAAACTGCATTTATAGAAAACCTCAAAAGTGCAAGGCCACCAAAAATCTCTGGAGGTGGGGAAGGGAAGAGGGCAAAGTTTAATTGTATCAATAAAAGCACACCAGTGTCTAAGCAACCACTCAACTCTTGAGTTCATGTTTGACCCTTGGGCACATAAGCATTTCATTTATTTCAGGAGATGAAAGAAAAGCATATTTAGCAATTCTAAAATATTATGTATGAATTCAAGAACAAGTTAGCTATATCTTCAGAAAACATAAGGGAAGATCACATGTTTAAAATCACATGCACTGAGTTCACGGTCCATCTTTCCACCATACTGTTTCCCTGGCTGTAATTCCTCTTCTTTATTCACTGGGTGACTGCACCATACAAAAATGCTTAAAACCAAAATCCTTGTGTCTCCCCCTCTTTCCTTCTCACAAACACATTTGCCAAGAGACTTAAACAAGTGAGCAGGAATTTATAAACTAAGCTTAAAAATCAGTTACAACCTAAGTAAGACATCTGGGTACCCAGACATTGTCTTCAAATCCCAGCTTTGTTAATTCTCAAAAGGAAGTTTCCCCTGAGATACACTGAGGTGGCTTTTGACCATCATCTTCCCAATCTTTGCCATACACTAAATGTAATTATTTATTATGAAGCATGTCTAGTTTACTTGGCTAGATGTTTTTATTCTGATCTTAAATGGATTTGACACCCTTGGAAAGAGAGCTAAAATGATCAGCCAATCAAGACAAAAAGATGAACAGCTTAAATAAAGACTGTTCACTGGTTGCTCTTTGTTCTAAGACTAGTCCTCTGTCGCCTCTGTGCTGTGTGACCAACACAAATTAGAATTTAAAATGACACTTGTACATTTTATTTGTTCCTATATTTGAAATCTGCTTTGAGAAACTTTCAGTCCAACACTAAGCTATTAGAACTTCAGTGTGTTTCTGGTTTGAATATGACAAATGAAATAGCAAATCTCCCCTCATAGTTTTATAAATCCCTGATGTAATTTTTGAAGCTTGAAAAACTGATTTTGCAGTTTTTCATAAGCTCCTTATGAGACTTATTCTACAACTTTCCTTAGTACCAAAAAAGGCTCTTAAGCCAGATGGATAGAAAGAAAATCTAGAAAGAAAGCATACGAAATCTAAAACAAAAGTACAAATCTCCAAATCATATAATACAACATCCAGTTTTCTTTTGAGTTGTGATTTTGCCATATGGAGATAATAAGGGGAAAATTCCAAATACAATCTCCATGGATTCTTTGTCTCTGGGGGCCTAAGATGTTAGTACATCCTTTCAAAAAGAAAAACTCAAAGGATAACTAACATCATACATAAAGTTAGTTGTTAAACTCAGAAGAAGACAATACACTATTTTGTATATAAGCAGACACTTAAGAAACCTTAGTTGTTCCATGTAGAGGTAGTGTTCACCCAACACAGAGAATTGGGCAAAAATTCAGGGCAATCTTCAAAAAAACAAATCAAGCAATACCAGTTAGGGCAAGAATTATACATGACACCATCTAGGCCTGTTCTTGTTTAGGAATGTCAAAAGAAAAGATCTATAATAATTTTTTGGCTTTTCTTTAAAAGAAACTTTTTCTTCTTTGTTCTGCAAGAAAAAAAAACAATAATTAGCAAACCACAGATGAGAGTGACTTCTCTCATTTAACACAAGATATGCCACACAAGACCACAATAGCATGCCCAACTTTTCCCCTTGCTTTTTTTAAACTCCCAACTTCAAGGAAAGTGCAGTAGGTAGTCACTTGAAGTGCCTTAGGAAACTAACTAAATGGGATGAAATAAGACTTTGAGGGATATTATCAAGTTACCCCATCCAGAGAGAGACAACAAATACTTACAGAGCAGCAATTCTGTGCAAGACTCCTGGCTATGCTCAAGAGAATGAAAAGTATATGAGCTAAGTGCTTGCTCCTGTGGGAATTTACAAACAAGTAGAGGAAATACTACTACAAATAAAAATAAACCGTGGGCATAAATACTGTCCAAAGTTGTACAGAAGTGCAAAGTTTCAGCAAGGTTTATTTATTTATTTTAAATGAAAACAGTTAATTTCCATTTGGTTTTAACTCACCACTCTCCCAAACATTGACAGCAGACGTGAAGGTAAATGCTTCCCGGGAGATGGTTGAGGGCCTGAAGACCTGGAAAATCCCAGCACTAACAGGAACCCCTGGAAAAGTATGGAAGACTTCCCCTTCTGTGTTGGACTCCCCACAGAATACAAGCTCCCTGAAGATAGAGAGCATGTCTGCAGTAGTCATGACTCTTTCCCTAGAGCCTAGTCAAATGCCTAGAACCTAGCAAATGCTCAAGTAAAATCGTTATCATTATTGTTAAGCCATTTTTTGGAGGTGTTTGGGAAAACCACACAGGGAGAGATAGGGTGTTCAAGTTCACCACTGTACTTTCAATGGTCTAGCCCAGGTTGTGGAGGAGGAGGGACAGACAGGGCTCTGAAGAGCTGAGGCTGGTAGAGGATCATATCGTACTTGGATCTGGAGGCGCACTGAAACCAAGCGGGTAGACAGAGGTGCGATTGGGATATAGGATCCTAATGGGTTACCTAAATAAAGTAGATCACAGGAGTCAGGATGTGGATAAGGCAGGGAAGCATGAGGAGGAAAGAGTGCAGGGAAACAAGAGGAGTCCTGGGAAAATGTCTGCGATGGGGCCACGGCTGTTTGTGTGATGTGTGGGTGCAACACTGTTGTGAGAGAGCTAGGGACCGTAAGGATACTGACAGTTATTTTATAACTCATCTCACATCAGACCTAGATGCATTCCATAAGAATCAAAGGGCTCCAAAAGCATCACCTGAAAAATGTTAAGAAAAATGAAAGTGTGTAGTAAGGTGACTGATTACAATATAAATACACAAAAATCAATAGCATTCATTGGAATAAGCAATTAAAAAGTGTGTTTTAAAAGATCCAATTAACAATAGCAACAAAAATTATAAAACTAACAAAAATGTTCAATACCTATTTGAAGGTAACTTTATTAAGAGAAAAGACCAGAATAAATGGAGAGAAAGAGTATATTCCTGGTTAAGAAAACTTGTATTTTTAAATTATCAATTACTTCATGGTAGCCTATAATTTTAATATAGTTTTAATCTGTAACCAACCAAATATTTTTCATACCTGACAAACTCTAACATTCATCTGGAAAACAAAATGTAAAAAAGAGCCAAGAAATAATTTTAAAAAGAACAGAGTGGGAAATGTAACATACTTTAAAATCAATTAAAATATTTTGATATTGGTACAATAATAAATAAATGAATAAACAAAATACAGAGTGCAGAAGTTGACCAATTATATATAGAAATTTAACAAATGAAAAATGTGGCTTATGAACTCAACAAGGGAATGATGAATTATTCAAAAAATGGTCTTAAAAAAACAGACTGTATATTTAGGAAAAATAGAAAAAATAGGGGAAAAATATGGTAAGAAAAATTCTTACCATATGTGGAAGTAATATCTAAACAAAAATTTAATATAAAATACTGTTTTAAAAGAATATTTTCAAAATATTATAGTGAAGAAAACCTTCCCAAGCAAAACACAACACCCTAAAATCAGATAGGAAAAGAGTAAGAGATTTGAGTACCTAAATATTTACTTCCACACAATTAAAGAAACCATAAAGTTAGAAGGTGAACTACAGACTGTAATGCAATATATACAACACAAGCAACTATAAGAAAAGTATTCAGGAAATAATTTCTGAAAATCAATATGAAAAGTTAAGCAACCAGGAAGAAAGAAATAAACTAAGTGTGTGAAAAAGCAATTCACAGCAGAAATATAAATGCCTAGTAAATATTTGGAAAGCTGATAAATGTCACCAATGATCAGGAAAATTAAATGAAAGTAACAAAATATAATTTTTCACCCACTTGACTAGCAGAAATTTGATTATTAATAGCCAGTTTTGGTCAGGGTATTGGTATAGGAAAGACTCATACCATTGGTAGAATTTTAAATTAGATCCCTCTTTAAGGACGGTAACTTAGCAGTTTGTATTAAAGTTTAAATGTGAACACCTTAGATCCTTAAGTTCTACTTCTCAGAATCTGTCCTGAAGAAGTATTGAATCTCTATAGGGAAAGCTTATGCTCTATTATTTGAAATAATAAATTTTGTGAGACTAAGTTATCGGACAAGACTTTGAATTATGACTGGGTTGGATTTATGGAAAGATGAAAATAATCTTCAGCTAGCTGTTTCATAGGAAATTTTCAAGAGAAAATTTGACTGTATAAATGTTTGCCTTTCCCGCCGACTTGGGAAGCTACCCAATTCCCACAGAATGCACAATTCCAACTATATCAAAGGTTAAAATTTAAATACAAGCAAGGATCAAAGTAGAGAATTAACTTGAGTTAAGTAATTCAGGAGTGGTAGCCCTCAGGGAGACAAAGGCTATATTGGAACAGAGTCCCAGCCACCCATGTAATAGAACAAATTGAGAGAGATGAGACGACGGATGCAGGTGGCGACGGCAGTCAGAGGAAATCTATTCAGGGAGTTTAGCACAGTAGTGAGAATTTGTCATCAAGTTAGGTGGCTGCTGGTAGATGGCCAACTGGTGTGTCCCAAGGACAGATACATGGTGATGGGGAGTTCAGACCTAGAAAATATGCAGGGATTACAGCAAGCAGCTGACCTCAGGGAGCTGTGATATTAAGAGGGCCCAGGCACAGGACTGACACTCAGGGCTAGGGACCCAACAAGACAGTCACAGTCTGGGCAGGACAAAGTCATCAACAGAGCACCCAGTCAGGGGCGTGGCTATAAGGCAGAGATTTCCAACCAAGGGCAATTTTCCCCGCTGGGAACACTTAGCAGTGCCTGGAGACACTTTGGTTGTCATGCTAGAGGAGTGCACCAGTGGCATCTAATGGGTAGAGCCCAGGGAAGCCGCCACACACCCTACAATCTACAGAACAGCCCCAAATACCAAAGAATTCTCTGCCCAAAATAATGCTACCACTGAGAAAGCCCAGTATAGGGAATAAGATAAAGACAGTTATAAGAACTATGACACAGAATCAAGGGCTAGGAGTTAATCACACGAACAAAGCAAAGCTGTGGAACTGAAACAGGACTAATACAGAAAAGCTGAGTTGGAACCAAGTCACCTGACTATCAAACTAGGTTCTTTATTTTCCTCCTAATTAGGGACCAGATAGGTCTTAGGTTCTTAAGTGAAAAGCAATGTAGGAGTTGATCCTTATTCCACCACTTACTAGCTGAGAGACCTTGGACAATTTATTTAATCTTTCACACCTCAATTTCCTTTTCTATAAAATAGGGTTAATTATAGCATCTGCACTCAGAATTACTACAAAACGAAAATAGGATTATACATGATAAGTACTCCTAACACTTTGGCCAGTTCATATTACATGGTTGATAATTAATAGTTGTAGATGGGGGCCAAATAGATGAACTTGGGAGGAATATTTTTTAAAAAGGAGAAAATAGAAAAAGAAGTGAAGCAGGGCATTAATAGCCCAATCCACCCCAAAATTATTTGGCAGAGGGTTTTCAGGAAAAAAAAAATCAGGAATTAGATTTACTTAAAGCCAGAGTTTTTTCATGGGTTAGTGAAAATCAAAAAATGTGAACACCAGAAAGAACATTCTTTGATATATTTGTTTAAAGTGTTTCAATCTTTAGACTCCTATGAGAAGGCTAAACTCCCTCTTTCCTAATGTGACTAATTGCAGTATTCTGTTGTCAGCCCTGTATTCTGAAACATTCTGGGCCTGATATTTTTCCTTTACTAAATCAAAGATATTCTGGAATATCTTCAATCTCCCTTCTCCTCAAGAAATTAAAATACAATGCTGAATATGTGCTTGAGCATCTACCACAGATGAATTAAGGACTGTGAACCAAAAAGACCCTGCTTGTCCTATTGTAACACATGATTAATTTTCTGGAATTTACATAATGAGAAACAAAAAAGAAAACAAAATGAAAGGAAGAGAAAAGTCATTGTATTGTATATTTGTTCCTAAAAGTAGCTTGGCTGGGCCTTCCAACCCTCTGCTAAATCCTCAGACAGATAAAAAAAAAACCACCACCATGTGCAGAAACCTCAGCATCCTAAAGATGCTAACAGATAAAAAGTCACATCAAGGTCTGGCACCTCCGATCCCATCTAGGGTAGGAGACTGAGCAGGATTCTTTTCTACAAAATGTTTTGCTTCTGAAGCTTCCCTTCAGCATGGACCCTAAAGATGACATTTAGAAATGCTCCCAAGTGGTGTCTCCTGAGTTAGAGAAAAGATGGAAACCTTTATATATTTGAGTTGATGTGGGTATTTGGGAAAATGTACCAGTTCACCCAACTGGCATTTATATGTATTCTTAAGCATGATGATTTAAAATTCAGGGAATCAAGGCCATATCCGAGCATCATGGTCACCTTATGAGCTCAAATGCTTTAGGTGTCCAGTCTGCCTTCCTTGGAATGTTAAGGGTGAGAGAAAGGTAACAAACTCCTTGGCCTACTAATTGTTTTCCAGGAAAAGAGGAAATTAGCATAATGTTAGATGACATCTTTGATAATAACATCTAGCTTTTGTAGTTTTACCACCCGTTTTCATATATATTATCTCAAATGAGCTCAATGTTCCCACTTAACAACCTTCAGAAAACTAAGGCTCAGAGACTTTAAGCAACTCACCCAAGGTCACACAGCTAGAAAGTAGTGAAGAGGAGACTCAACCCTAGATCCAAATGATTTCACATCTCATTCTTGTAATTCCATACATCATGCTACTTCCCAGCATCTTCTCCTCCAGTCAAGGAATTAAGAGGGAGAGGGGAAAGAGGCCTGTCTTCCCTGAGAGGCTGCCCTCCCCCCTTTCTACTGTACCTACAGGAAGAGGACATTTCCCAGCTCCCCACATTGCACCATCACCATGGAAGGACTTTATGATGGAATCCAGGCATCTCTTTCCTAAATATTCTCCCCACTCTCATTCACACAGGGGATGCTGCTTTCTGAGGGTTATCTTATCCGTGAAATTATTTATATCACTGTACCATACCTAGTTAATAATGTTGTACCCCAAAATGAAATGACTTAGGTTTCCTTATTATTATTAGTCTTCATCTCTACACTAAGATCAAATTTGAGGAAAGAAAACTTTGAATTGTGTCCATGTAGTTATTTTATTTTGAAAAATAACTCTTTAATATTGTGTATATATATTGTATACATATATAAAGAATTCAACTTTTGGGAGAAAAGTCTGTGTGGGCACGTGCAAGCTTGTGTGTGTGAGTGTGTGTGTGTGTGTATGTGTGTGTTTGTTTACAGAGAGAGTGTCAATTCAAGCTACTTTCACAATAAGAAAAGATTTCAGAATATGAATATAAATTCCAAAGTTCAAAGTGAAACATCACTTGTTTTTAATGAGAGTAGTAATGACAAACTTTGACATGCCAAATATCACAGATAATTGTTTAAGAATTTACCATTACAGTGTTTATTTACTTAGAATAATTTCTCTTTATGGAAGTTATATTTAAATCTTCAAGGAATCTAAGTTTCCTTTGCTGCTAAATTGTGAAATAAATATGTGTGATTATAGGCAATAGTAGAGCTGCAGATTATAATTGTTATGGGTAATGACAGATTCATAATCTATGACATAATAATTTTTGTAACTTATATAGTAACACTCATCTTCAAAGCATTAGCTGATTAATGCTTTAAAATATCCTCACAAATCATATGAACAAGTAGAGCCCTCATGCCTTATTAACACTTTATATACTTTCCATTAGTTGCTTAATTTCTATTTAAATAACTTGAAAAACAACTGAGAAATCATCTAACATGAAAATAAAATCTGAAGATTGTTTTTGCAGGCTTTGGGAAGACAACTTCTTTGTTAGTTGTTCTTTGTTTCAATTGCCTCTATTATTTGGAGAGTATTCTATCCAGACCCATCCTTCACTCTCCTCGTTGTCTGGGCTTACATTATGTAAAGACAGAGTTATTAGCCTTCAACAGCAAAAGTGAGAGGTGAATCGCCTTAGCTACACAGGACACAAGCTACTGATCCAACTACTTTAAAACCTACATCCCCACAAAATGTGCCACGTGGGTTAAAAGGAATAAGGAATCTTCGTATCATATCTTGGTAAATTCAAAATGCCTCTGCCATTTCTCCCTTTCTTCTCTATTTGTATGAATATAACAGTAATTATTTATTAAGCACTAATTATCTACCAGAAAATGTCTTAAGGGCTCTATGTACATTAGCTCACTTCATAATTATAAAAACCCTATGATGTGGCTATTATCAGTATCTTTATTATTTCTACAGTATCATCATCATCAGTACATACATACATGTACATGTATGCAAATAAATAACTAAGGTATTGAGTCTCAGGGAAGTTCAATAATCTGCAAAAGAAGAGACAAGAGCCAAGAGAGAAAGTAGACCCACCTAATCACAAAGCCCATTATCCTAACTGGTGTACCAGTGGTTCTCAAACTTCTGCAGGCATTAGAATCACTGATAAAAATGCAGATTCCTGGGCCTCACTCCACAGTTTCTGATTCAGTTGGTCTCAGGGAGGAGGTCCCAAGAATTTGCAGTTTTAATGAGTTCCCAGGTGACAATGACCACATTATAGTCCACTAACTGATGCTAAAATACTGATACTTCCTCCCATAGATGGCCCTGTCAAATAAATAATTTGAGAAAGAAATATTTAGTGGTGTTGGCTAATGTTCTGAGGTGAAAGAAAAAAAAACAGGTGATGGTACTCAAATAGACATGTTTTATCACAAAAAATATACCAGTCCTAGGTAAGTTTTTTTTTTCAGAGAGTTCCTGTGCTCATTTATCAAATCCATAGGGCAGAGACTCCCCCAAATCATGTCATTGTTATTCTTTCTCAGAGAAGTCTTTAACCACTTCTTTACTCCCCTGAGGACAAGAGCATCACCTATGTCTTCCATTTTCTGAATCCCACTTTGGACCTCCACAGTCAGGCCTGATGCTGATGTTGCACAGCTTGTGCACAAAACTAGCAACAGCAAGGATGCTGCCACCCTCTCCCAAACCTGTGGGTGCTTTTCCCTGTCACTTAACATGAGTTTTCTCTCCATCCCATAGGTTCAAGAACTGAGCTGATGATTTATTGCTATGGTAAATTTGCTTATGCGAAAATCTACGCCAAGTCTAAGCTTGGAACAAGATTTTATTTGCCAAGTAGTAATCCCTGTAAAATCAGGGTTTAAAATGGAAAATGTTATTCAGACTAATTATGGGTCATGCAATTGGGAATTGCTATAGCACGCTTTTCTTAAACATTATCCCAAATGAGGCCATCAGAAGAACATATGTGCTGCAGACCCCGCCCAAGTTCTTGGTCAGTAAGTGGAACAAGCCTGCAATGGCAAAGGGGAGTGACTGTCACCACCATCCCCGGGGGGTTCCTCATTAGACAGCCATACAGTGAGCCTTCTCACACTGCAGACAAAGGACAGGGGATAACAGGCTTTACTTTTAAAGTGCGGGAGAAAAGAGAGGGAGAATGGGACAAAACAGAAGAAATGACGCCCAGTCGGGAAAAAGAATGTCTGGTAGGAAATCTTATCAAAACGTTTTGAATGAATAAAAATAAACTTGCTATGAATTAAAGAGCTGAAAAGATTTAATTTCTGGGATGCAAACAAATTAAATGTATGAAAACTGTTTACTATAAATGGTTATAATTGGTATAATTGTAATGATGGGCTTTTTTTTTTTTCGCGGTACACGGGCCTCTCACTGTTGTGGCCTCTCCCGCTGCGGAGCACAGGCTCCGGATGCTCAGGCTCATGGGCCCAGCCGCTCCGCGGCATGTGGGATCCTCCTGGACCAGGGCACGAACCCATGTCCCCTGCATCGGCAGGCAGACTCTCAACCACTGCGCCACCAGGGAAGCCCTGATGGGCTTTTTTGTTCAACTTTATTTCAGTTGAAATAATAGCTTCATGAACAAATCCAAAAGTCCAAGAGTGATTACTTTACACTCCAAGAGGTGAAATGAGTTCTAAGTTTGAAATGTTCTTTCCTGTGCTCAAAATGTATGGATGGGGTCCTTGCTGATAATTCTTGGTATTCATAACAAATCAGTCTACATTTCCCAAGTAAACTTATTTCCATTCTATGTTATTATTAAAAGGCTGCATTGAACATGGGGAGAGAAAAAAAAGTTTTGTTTAAAAATGTTCAAGGAGAGGATCAAGATGGCAGGGTAGGAGAATGCATCTCACCCCACAAATACATCAAAAATACATCTACATGTGGAACTGGAAACTGTCAGAAAGGTCCTGTACTACCAAGGCTGTAAGATCCACAGAGAATTAGGTAGGAAGGGAGGAAAAGCAGTCAGGTCAGGACCTGTGCCCCTGGGAAGGGACCTACATTGGGGAGTGAGCAGTAAAGCCACAGATTGGGCACCCCACTCTTGGGGTCCTACACAGGAGAGATGAGCCCCCTTGGCTCATCTAACAGGAGGGCTGTGGGAAGCCTGGACCCCACTCATGGGAAGCACACGTGCTGGCTTGCCCCTGAGGTGGAGATTGGAGGACTGTCCCAGTGGCTGACAGGTTTCCCATGACTGCCTTGGCCGGTGCCCCAGCCTGAGCCTAGCAAATACTCCAGACCCGCTTACTCCACATCACAGGATGGCTTGGATCTAGGGCTGCCATGGCCAGGGAGAAAGCTCAGCTGCAGAAGGCGAAAGTGGCTCGATCCTAGGGCAGCATCTGGGTGGGGTGACTGCAGCCATTGTTGATGCTTTCTCAAGCAGCGCATCAGAAGCAGCCCAGGACTCTGGTGCTGGCCACTCCATCCAGCTCACACCCTGATATATGCTGAGAGTCCACATGGGGCAAACTGGCCCTGCAGTGTGGCTCCAAAGAGGGCAGAGGTGGCAGAGGCTGGGGGCAGTGATAGGTTGTGAGGGACAAAAGGGACTTAAACCCACTGTGTCTGAGCAGAGTGATGGAAACAATTGCTGGCGCCTGCACAGCCAGCGCATAGGAAACATCTTGGGCCACTGTCTGAGGCCAACATGAGCAAAGAGCACAAAGGGGCACCCCTTGCTTCTGCACTACCCCCCTCTGGGGCAAGGGTCCTGGTGCTGGGAGAGAGGAAAGCACACAGTTAAAGGGAACAGAGCCAGCATGGGCTCAATGCTCAGAGCTTCTGCTCCTGCAACTTGGGATGAGAACCCACCCACAATTGGGTGGTGACAGCCACTGAGCAGAGGGAAAAGCCCACCTCACATGCAGCTCCAGCTCTACCCATTCTACCTCCACCCCCACCTCCTACCAAAGTGACAGCTGCCAGCACACTCTGAAGAAAGATGTAACTTGTATCCACGTCAAATCCAGCTCTCCCACCAAAGGCATTGGAAACAAAAAGTCTGTATAGGAACACTCCCACATAAGGACACCCCTTCAAGACCATAAACAGGTAACTGTTTCAAACCTAAACTCCTAGAGGTAGAGAAAGTTAAGCAAAATGAAAAGGCACAGGAACTGGTCTCAACTGAAAGAGCAAGAAAAAACCTTTGAAAAAATAATGAAACAGAAATAAACAATTTGCCAGATAAAGAATTCAAAGCTTTAGGAATAAGATTGCTAGCTGAATTAGAGAAAAGAATAGATGAACTCAGTGAGCATTTCAGCAAGACATATCATAATTAAAATGACAAAAGTTAAAGATAGTTCTAAAGGCAGCTAGAGGAAAAACAAAGAGTCATATACAAGGGAATCCTCATAAGGCTATCAGCTGAATTCTCTGCAGAAACTTTGCAGGCCAGAAGGGAGTGACATGATATATTCAAAGTGCTGAAAAGGAAAAACCTGCAACAAGGATACTCAGCCCAACAAGATTATCATTTAGAATAGGAGAGATAAAGAACTTCTGAGACAAGCAAAAATTAAAAGAATTCAGCAATACCAAACCTACCCTAAAAGAAAGGTTAAAGGATCTTCCCTAAGTGTAAAAGGTAAGGGAAAATCCACTAGGAAAGGCAAATATATAATAAGGCCTGAGGATCAACCACTTAAATAAGCTAGTATAAAGAGTAAAAGACAAAAAATTATAACAGCATCTATGAAGAGTTAAGGAAAAAACATGAAGATGTAAAATATGACATCAAAAACATAAAATGCAGGGAAGGGGAGTAAAAATAGTAGACCTTTTAGAAGGCATTAAACTTAAAACACTACCAGTTTAAAACAAGTAGATATGGTCAACATATATGAACCACATGGTAACCATAATTCAAAATCCTATAACAAATACACAAAAATTAAAAAGAAAAGAACTCAAACATAATACTAAAGAAAATCATCAAACCACAAGGGAAGAAACAAAAAGAAGAAATGAGTAAAGAATTATGAAAACAAGCAGAAAAAAATTAATAAAATATGCATATATATCAATAAATACAAATAATAAAATAAGTACACACATATCAATAATCACTTTAAATGGACCCCCAAAATAATAAATAAATAAATAAATAAATAAAGACAATGGACTAATTGCTCCAATCAAAAGACAGGGTGGCTGACTGGATTAAAAAAAAAAAAAGACCTATTGATATGCTGCCTACAAGAGGCTCACTTCAGAACTAAAGACACACACAATCTGAAAGTGAGGGTATGGAAAAAGGTATCTCATGCAAATGGAAACAACAAGAAGATGGGTAGGAATACTCATATCAGACAAAATAGACTTCAAATAAAGGCTATAACAAAAGACAAAGAAGGGCATTATAAAGGGATCACAGGAGCACCTGAATATATAAAGCAAATATTAACAGACAGAGAAAAATTGACAGTAATACAATAATAGTAGGAGACTTGAACACCCCACTGACATCAATGGACAGATCATCCATGCAGAAAATTAATAAAGCAACAGTGGTTTTAAATGACATCATAGACCAATTGGACAACATCTACAGGACATTCCATCCAAAAACAGCAGAACACACATTCTTTTCAAGTGCACGTGGAGTATTCTCCAGCATAGATCACATGCTATGCACAAAACAAGTCCCAGTAAATTTAGGAGGATAGAAATTATACCAAGCAGTTTTTCCAATCACCATGGTATGAAACTAGAAATCAATTACAGAAAGACAAAAGGGAAAAGTACAAACACATGAAGACTAAACAACATGCTATTAAAAAAAAATCAATGAGTCAATGAAAAATATCAAAGAGCAAGTCAGAGAAAAAACTCAAAACAAATAAAAATTAAAACACAACTTTCCATAATCTATGGGGTGCAGTGAAACAGTTCTAAAAGGGAAGTTTATAGCAATATAGGCCTTCCTCAAGAAACAAGAAAAATCTCAAATAAACAATCTAATCTAACATTTAAAAGAATTAGAAAAATAAGAACAAGCAAAGCCCAAAGTCAGCAGGAGGAAGGAAGTAATAAATATCACAGAGGAAATAAATAAAATAGAGACCAAAAAAACAATAGTGAAGATCAATGAAACCAAGAGCTGCTTTTTTGAAAAGATAAATAAAACTGATAAACCTTTAGCCAGGCTCACCAAGAAGAAAAGTGAGAGGACCCAAGTAAACAAAATAAGAAATAAAAGAGGAGAAATAACAACTGATACCAGAGAGACACAAAAAATCATAAGAGAACTCTATGAACAATTATATGTTCATATAATTTGTTAAAAGTGAACAACCTAGAAGAAACGGACAAATTTTTACAAACTTACCACCTGCCAAGACTGAATCAAGGAAAAACACTTTGAACAGACTGATCACTAGTAGTGAAATTGAATTTGTAATTTAGAAAGCTCCCAGCAAACAAAAGTCCAGAGCTGGATGACTTCAAAGGAAAATTCTACCAAACATACAAAGCAAAGCTAAAACCGCTCCTTCCCAAACTATTACAAAAAATTGAAGATGAGGGAACACTCCCAAATTCATGCTACAAGGCCATAATTACCCTGATACCAAAACCAGACACTACAAAAAATATATATATAACAGGAAAATATCTTTGATGAATAAAGCTGCAAAAACCTTCAACAAAATATTAACAAACTGAACCCAACAATATATTAAAAGGATCATACCAATGTGATCAAGTCTGATTTATTTCAGGTATGCCAGGATGGTTTAATACTTATAAATCAATCAACATGACACACTACATTAACAAAAGGAAGGATAAAAATCACATGATTATCTCAATAGACACAGATAAAGCATCTGACAAAATTCAAAATCCATTCATAATAAAAACTCTAATCAAAGTGGGTATAGACGGAACATATCTCAATATAATAAAGGCCATTTACGACAACACAGCTAACACCATACTCAGTGGTGTAAAGCTGAAGGTCCCTTTCTAAATTCAGAAACAAAACAAGGATGCTCACTCTCACCACCTCTATTTAACACTGTGTTGTAAGGCCTAGCCACAGCAATCAGACAAGAAAAGGAAATAAAATCATCCATATTGAAAGGGAAGAAGTAAAACTATCACTATTTGCACATGACATTATACCATGTATAGAAAACCCTAAAGTCTCCACTGAAAAACAGTTAGAACTAATAAATGAATTCAACAAAGTTGCAGGACACAAAATTAATATACATAAGTCTGTTGTTTGTACTCTACTAATGAACTATCAGAAAGACAAAGCAAAAAAATCTCATTTAAAATAACATCAAAAAGAATAAAATACCTAGGAATAAAGTTAACCAAGGAGGTAAAAATCCTATACTCTGAAAACTATAAATCATTGATGAAGGAAATTGAAGATGATACCAAAAATGGAAAGATATCCCATACTCTTGGATTGGAAGAATTAATATTGCTAAAATGCCCTTACTACCCAAGGCAATTTATAAGTTTAATGCAATCCCTATCAAAATACCATGACATTTTTCACTGAATTAGAACAAATAATCCTAAAATTTGTATGAAACCACAAAAGACCCCAAACTGCCAAAACAATCTTTAGAAGAAAAGAACAAAGTTGGAGGTATCATGGTCCTTGACTTCAGACTATATTACAAAACTACAGTAATCAAAACAGTATGTTATGTACTGACACAAAAACAGACACATAGATCAATGGAACAGAAACAAACCCACACACTTATGGTCAATTAATCTATGACAAAGGGAGTGAGAATACACAATGAAGAAAAGACAGTCTCTTCAATAAATGGTGCTGGGAAAACTGGACAGCCACATGTAAAACAATTATATCATTGTAACATTTCTTCACACTACATACAAAAAATAAACTCAAAATGGTTTAAAGACCTAAATGTAAGACCTGAAACCATAAAACTCCTAGAAGAGAACATATGCAGAACATTATTTGACATAAATTGTAGTAATATTCTCTTGATTCTGTCTCCTAAGTCAAAAGAAATAAAAGCAAAAATAAACAAATGGGACCTAATTAAACTTAAAAGGTTTTGCACAGCAAAGGAAACCATCAACAAAATGAAAAGACAACCTACTGAATGACAGAAAATATTTACGAGTGATGCAAGCAACAATGGCTTAATATCCAAAATATATAAACAGCTCATATAACTCAAAACTAAAATAACAAGAAACCTGATTTTTAAATGGTCAGAAGACCTGAATAGACATTCTTCCAAAGAAGATATACAGATAGCTAACAGTGACATGAAAAAATGCTCAACATCACTAACTATTAGAGAAATGTAAATCAAAACAACAGTGAGATAAACCATCATACCTGTAAGAATGGCTACCAACAAAAAGTCTACAAAAAACAAATGTTGGTGAGGATGTGGAGTGTACCCTTGTACACTGTTGGTGGGAATGTAAATTGGTGCAGTTACCATGGAAAACAGTATGGAAGGGCCTCAAAAAACTAAAACTAGAACTACCACATGATCAAGCAATTCCACTCCTGGGTATATATCTGGGAAAAAAACAGAAAACACTAATTCAAAAAGATATATACAACCCAATATTCATAGCAGCACTATATGCAATAGCCAAGATATGGAAGCAAACCAAGTGTCCATCAGGAGAAGAAGTGATAGGGCTTCTGGTTCCAACTCAAGGCCTTTCCAGATGGTGTGTGGAGCAGTGAGATTACTTTGTGCCAGGTCACTTTAAGCTACTTGGAACAAAAACGTTAGTCAAGACTCAGTGGCTGACGCCCTCTTGCAAGAGCACCGGAATCACAACTAACTGCTGAACAATCATCGAAAGGAAGACACTGGAACTCACCAGAAAAGATACCCCACATCCAAAGACAAAGGAGAAGTTGCAATGAGATGGTAGGAGGGGTGCAATCACAATAAAAGCAAATCCCATAACCTCTGGGTGGGTGACTCACAAACTGGAGAACAATTATACCACAAAAGTACACCCACTGGAGTGAAGGTTCTGAGCCCTGCATCAGGCTGCCCAACCTGGGGGTCCAGCAATGGGAGGAGGAATTCCCAGACAATCAGACTTTGAAGGCTAGCAGGATTTGATTGCAGGTCTTCGACAAGACTGGGGGAAACAGAGACCCCACTCTTGAAGGGCACACATAAAGTAGTGTGAGCATCAGGACCCAGGGGAAGGAGAAGTGATCCCATAGGATACTGAACCAGACCTACCTGCTAGTGTTGGAGGGTCTCCTGCAGAGGCAGGGGGGTGGCTGTGGCTCACTGTGAGGACAAGGACACTGGCAGCAGAAGTTCTGGGAAGTATTCCTTGGCGTGAGCCCTCCCAGAGTCCGCCATTAGCCCCATCAAGGAGCCAGGGTAGGCTCGAGGGTTGGATCGCCTCAGGCCAAACAACCAACAGGGAGGGGACCCAGACCCACCCATCACCAGAAAAGTGGATTAAAGTTTTACTGAGTTCTGCCCACCAGAGGAACAGTCAGCTCTACCCACCACCAGTCACTCCTATCAGGAACCTTGCACAAGCCTCTTAGATACCCTAATCCACCAGAGGGCAGACAACAGAAGCAAGAAGAACTACAATTGTGCAGCCTGTAGAAAAAAAACCACATTCACAGAAAGATAGACAAGATGAAAAGGCAGAGGGCTATGTACCAGATGAAGAAACAAGACAAAACCCCAGAAAAACAACTACATGAAGTGGAGATAGGCAACCTTCCAGAAAAAGAATTCAGAATAATGATAGTGAAGATAATCCAGGACCACAGAAAAACTATGGAGGCAAAGATCAAGAAAATGCAACAAATGTTTAACAAAGACCTAGAAGAATTAAAGAACAAACAAACAGAGATGAACAATACAATAACTAAAATGAAAAATACACTAGAAGGAATCAATAGCAGAATAACTGAGGCAGAAGAACGGATAAGTGACCTGGAAGACACAATGGTGGAATTCACTGCTGTGGAACAGAATAAAGAAAAAAGAATGCAAAGAAATGAAGACAGCCTAAGAGACCTCTGGGGCAACATTAAACGCACCAACATTCGCATTATAGGGTTCCCAGAAGGAGAAGAGAGAAGGGACCCAAGAAAATATTTGAAGAGATTATAGTTGGAAATTTTCCTAACATGGGAAAGGCAATAGCAGCCCAAGTCCAGGAAGCACAGACAGTCCCATACAGGATAAACCCAAGGAGAAACACAATGAGACACATAGTAATGAAACTGACAAAAATTAAACACAAAGAAAAATTATTGAAAGCAGCAAGGGAAAAATGCAAATAACATACAAGGGAAGTCCCATAAGGTTAATAGCTGATTTCTCAGCAGAAACTCTACAAGCCAGAAGGGAGTGGCATGACATATTTAAAGTGATTAAAGGGAAGAACCTACAACCAAGATTACTCTACCTGGCAAGGATCTCATTCAGATTCAATGGAGAAATCGAAAGCTTTACAGACAAGCAAAAGCTTAGAGAATTCAGCACCACCAAACCAGCTCTACAACAAACACTGAAAGGAACTGCTCTAAGTGGGAAACACAAGGGAAGAAAAGGACCTACAAAAACAAACCCAAAACAATTAAGAAAATGGTAATAGGAGCATACATACCAATAATTACCTTAAACGTGAATGGATTAAATGTTCCAACCAAAAGACACAGGCGCACTGAATGGATACAAAAACAAGACCCATATATATGCTGTCTACAAGAGACCCACTTCAGACCTAGGGACACATACAGACTGAAAGTGAGGGGATGGAAAAAGATATTACAAGCAAATGGAAATCAAAAGAGAGCTGGAGTAGCAATACTCATATCAGATAAAATAGATATTAAAATAAAGAATGTTACAAGAGACAAGGAAGGACACTTCGTAATGATCAAGGGATCAATTCAAGAAGAAGATATAACAATTATAAATATATATGCATCCAACATAGGAGCACCTCAATACATAAGGCAACTGCTAACAGCTATAAAAGAGGAAATTGACAATAACACAATAATAGTGGGGGACTTTAACACCTCACTTACACCAATGGACAGATCATCCAAACAGAAAATTAATAAGGAAACACAAGCTTTAAATGACACAATAGACCAGATAGATATAATTGATATTTATAGGACATTGAATCCAAAAACAGCAGATTACACTTTCTTCTCAAGTGCTCATGGAACATTCTCCAGAGCTGATCACACCTTGGGTCACAAATCAAGCATCAGTAAGTTTAAGAAAATTGAAATCATATCCAGCATCTTTTCTGACCACAATGCTATGAGATTAGAAATCAATTACTGGAAAAAAAACTTAAAAAACACAAACACATGGAGGCTAAACAATACATTACTAAATAACCAAGAGATCCTTGAAGAAATCAAAGAGGAAATCAAAAAATACCTAGAGACAAATGACAATGAAAACACGATGATGCAAAACCTATGGGATGCAGCAAAAGCAGTTCTAAGAGGGAAGTTTATAGCTATACAAGCCTACCTCAAGAAACAACAAAAATCTCAAATAAACAATCTAACTTTACACCTGAAAGAACTAGAAAAAGAACAATCAAAACCCATAGTTAGTACAAGGAAAGAAATCATAAATATCATAGCAGAAATAAATGAAATAGAAACAAATAAAACAATAACAAAGATCAATAAAACTAAAAGCTGCTTCTTTGAGAAGATAAACAAAATTGATAAACCATTAGCCAGACTCATCAAGAAAAAGAGGGAGAGAACTCAAATCAATAAAATTTGAAATGAAAAAGGAGAAGTTACAACAGACACTGCAGAAATACAAAGCATCCTAAGGGACTACTACAAGAAGCTCTATGCCAATAAAATGGACAACCTGGAAGAAATGGACAAATTCTTAGAAAGGTAAAACCTTCCAAGACTGAACCAGGAAGAAATAGAAAATATGAACACACCAATCACAAGTAATGAAATTGAAACTGTGTTTAAAAATCTTCCAACAAATAAAAGTGCAGGACCAGATGGCTTCACAGGTGAATTTGATCAAACACTTATAGAAGAGCTGACACCCATCCTTCTCAAACTCTTCCAAAAAATTGTGGAGGAAGGAACATACAAAAACTCATTCTATGAGACAACCATCACCCTGATACCAAAACCAAACAAGATACCACAAAAAAAGAAAATTACAGACCAATATCACTGATAAATATAGATGCAAAAATCCTCAACAAAATACTACAAACAGAATCCAACAACTCATTAAAAGGATCATACACCATAATCAAGTGGGATTTATCCCAGGGATGCAAGGATTCTTCAATATATGCAAATCAATCAATGTGATACACCATATTAACATATTGAAGAATAAAAACCATATGATCATCTCAATAGAAAAAACTTTTGACAAAACTCAACACCCATTTATGATAAAAACTCTCCAGAAAGTGGGCATAGAGGGAACCTACCTCAACATAATAAAGGCCATATATGACAAACCCACAGCAAACATCATTCTCAATGGTGAAAAACTGTAAGGATTTCGTCTAATATCAGGAAGAAGACAAGGATGTCCACTCTCACCACTACTATTCAATATAGTTTTGGAAGTCCTAGCCACGGCAATCAGAGAAGAAAAAGAAATAAGAGGAATACAAATTGGAAAAGAAGAAGTAAAACTGTCACTGTTTGAAGATGACATGCTACTATACATAGAGAATCCTAAAGTTGCCACCAGAAAACTACTAGAGCTAATCAATGAATTTGGTTAAGTTGCAGGATACAAAATTAATGCACAGAAATCTCTTGCGTTCCTATACACTAATGATGAAAATCTGAAAGTGAAATTAAGGAAAAACTCCCATTTACTATTGCAAAAAAAAGAATAAAACACCTAGGAATTAACCTACCATGGGATACAAAGGACCTGTATGCAGAAAACTATAAGACACTGATGAAAGAAATTAAAGGTGGTACCAACAGATGGAGAGATATACCATGTTCTTGGATTGGAAGAATCAGTATTGTGAAAATGACTATACTACCAAAAACAATCTACAGACTCAATGCAATCCTTATCAAATTACCAATGGCATTTTTTACGGAACTAGAAGAAAAAATCTTAAAATTTGTATGTAGACACAAAAGACCCTGAATAGCCAAAGCAATACTGAGGGATAAAACCGAGCTGGAGGAATCAGGCTCCCTGACTTCAGACTATACTACAAAGCTACAGTAATCAAGACAATATGGTACTGGCACAAAAACAGAAATATAGATCAATGGAACAGGATAGAGAGCCCAGAGATAAACCCATACACCTATGGTCAACTAATCTATGACAAAGGAGGCAAGGATATACAATGGAGAAAAATCAGTGTCTTCAATAAGTGGTGCTGGGAAAACTGGACAGCTACATGTGAAAGAATGAAATTAGAACACTCCCTAACACCATACACAAAAATAAACTCAAAATGGATCAGAGACCTAAATGTAAGACAGAACACTATAGAACTCATAGAGGAAAACATAGGAAGAACTCCCTTTGACATACATCACAGCAAGATCTTTCTTTATCCACCTCCTAGAGTAATGGAAATAAAAACAAAAATAAGCAAATGGAACCTAATGAAAGTTAAAAGTTTTTGCACAGCAAAGGAAACTGCAAACGAGAGGAGAAGACAACCCTCAGAATGGGAGAAAATATTTGCAAATGAATCAACAGACAAAAGATTAATCTCCAAAATATATAAACAGCTCATGCAGCTCAACCTTAAAAAAACAAACAACCCAATCCAAAAATGGGCAGAAGACCTAAATAGGCATTTCTCCAAAGAAGACATACAGATGGCCAAGAAGCACATGAAAAGCTGCTCAACATCACTAATTATTAGAGGAATGCAAATCAAAACTACAATGTGGTATCACCTCACACCAATTAGAATGGGCATCATCAGAAATTCTACAAACAACAAATGCTGGAGAGGGTGTGGAGAAAAGGGAACCCTCTTGCACTGTTGGTGGGAATGTAAACTGATACAGCCACTATGGAGAACAGTATGGAGGTTCCTTAAAAAACTAAAAATAAAATTACCATATGATCCAGCAATCCCACTACTGAGCATATACCAAGGGAAAGCTATAATTCAAAAAGACACATGCACCCCAATGTTCATTGCAGCACTGTTTACAATAGCCAGGACATGGAAGCAATCTAAATGCCCATTGACAGATGAATGGATAAAGAAGAAGTGGTACATATATACAGTGGAATATTACTCAGCCATAAAAAGGAATGAAATTGGGTCATTTGTTGAGATGTGGATGGATCTAGAGACTGTCATACAGAGTGAAGTAAGTCAGAAAGAGAAAAAAATTATCGTATATTAAAGCATATATCTGGAACCTAGAAAAATGGTGCAGATGAACCAGTTTTCAGGGCAGACATTGAGACGCAGATGTGGAGAACAAACGTATGGACACCAAGGGAGGAAAGTGGTGGGCAGGGGTGTGTTGTGATGAATTGGGAGATTGGGATTGACATATATACACCAATATTTATCAAATGGATGACCTATAAGAACCTGCTGTATAAAAAAAAAGAGAGAAGAATTGATAAAGAAGATGTGGTATGTATGTATGTGTGTGTGTGTGTGTGTGTGTATATATATATATATATACACACACACACACACACACACACACATACATACACACAGTGGAATATCACTCAGCCTTAAAAAAAATGAAATTCTGCCATTTGCAGCAAAGTACATGGAGCTAAAGAGTATTATACCTAATGGAATAAGTCATATGGAGAAAGACAAATACTATATGATATCAGTTATTTGTGGAATCTAAAAAATAAAACAAACCAATGTATACAGCAAAACAGAAACAGACTCACGGTAATAGAAAACAAACTAGTGGTTACCAGTGGCAGAGAGAAGGGAGGAGAGGCAAGATAAGAGTGTCAGATTAGGAAATACAAGCTTCTGTGTTTAAAATAGATAAGCAACAGTATATACTGTAGCATACAGGAATTATAGCCATTATTTTGTAATAACTTAATGGAGTATAATCTAAAAATACTAAATCACTATGCTGTACACCTGAAATTAATATAATATTGTAAATCAACAATACTTCAATTAAAAAAAGAAAAATGAAGAAAAAAAATTTTAAATAGCTTTAAGGACAAAGGCAATAACATGATGTACAAAGTAAACTGTATAGAAATAAAGTTTTAAGGCATTTTACTCAACAAGCATATATTATCCAACTTTCTTTCTATATCCGTTTTTCAGAAAAAAAATTAATATGGACTTCAATTTTCTTATTCTCATGCACACCTTAAAAACATAAAAAAATACATACCAAAAATGAAATTAATGTGTACTTGGGAAAAAATGAAGTTATAGTTATCACAACATCTATCTCAGAATATAGTAATATATGCTTAAAAGAAAATCAGAACAGTATCCAGAAAACATGATCTAGCACCAACATATTCAAGGTTCAAACAAGAACTCAAAATGGAATTGGTAAGACATTTAGCATTTAGCTAGAGTGTTGGTTCCAAACCTCCTCAGGAGCTTCCCGGGTGATATCTGAAACTGGCTGCCACACATGGAGAACAAGGAGAGACCGAAGAAAGAGGCAGACCAAGTTTAATAAGCAAGGGAACTTACATCCAAGGTTTGTCATGAGTGGTCACAAGATAGTGGATCTCCTCACCTGCATACCAGAATCTTAAAAACTTATGTAGAGGCCTTAACTGGATTCAGTCACATATACAGTCTGATGGTCTTAACACCACATCACTCTCTCAAGGTTACATCCTTGAAATAGCTGCTAACATGATATTAGTAGGTGAAACATTCCATGGACAGGGGAGGAAATAAGAAGGCTCTGATTGCCCGGGTCCAGCTCCAGGGTCAACGGGCAGTCATGTCTTCTCAATGACCTCCTCCAATACTCTACTCCTTATGACCATCTCTTACAATCTTATAAGTCCCCTTCTTCCATAATGTGTCTGAGCAATCAGCGAAGGGTTTTATTAGCAGGGAGGTGGCTCCTTTGGTGATTATCTGGCTGCATTGGAAGCAGATGCCACAACAACAGAATAAGCACATGCAAGAGAAAACACAGATTAAGATAATGACTCTCAATATATGTAACAATTTTTTCTACTGAGAGCCCCATGATCCAAACCATCAATTTACTAACTCTCCTAAGCTGGGGGTTGCATTACTCATGGTTTTCACTTATGTCCTTATGTGATTTAATACAGATGACACATTAACAGACTCATCAGATATGAACATACAACATTCTGTTTAGCTAATGGCACAGGTGCCTCCTTTCAAGGCAGTCATAGTGTCCAAGGCCATTCTATTTTGGAAGACAACTTTTCTCGCTAGAGACATTTCAGTTTTCAGTAAGGACAGGTTTTGCTAGCTATCATTTGTTTGCTGGGTGAATTTGGTAAGGGCTTCTATGCATCCTATAATGTCTCCTAGCCAGTGGAGGGAACAAAGGTGGCAGCCAAATGATTGTACCCATGGAAAATAATGTGCCCAGCTAGCCTTGAGGAGAGGGAAGTTGGCAGCTTTAGGAACTTGACCTTATTGTGCATACCACTTATGTTAGCCAGGGGAGGAAGCATTGTCAGGCATGAGAAAATGGACTAGGGAAGAATATGTCAGACCAGAGTCCCTCCCTCCTCCCCCCTTTCGATGGTGCATGTTCCATTCCAGGCATAGTATGTTTCAACAGTTCCATCTTGCAGCAGGACAACAGGATCCTAGTGGAAACTACACCCCTACCCATGCAAAGTGAGTCACCCATCCCAGTGGAAGTCGTAACACAAATCCCAGTGGATAACACCTTTCCCAGGTGTGACGGAGCTTGGTGTTCTCAGCAGCATAACATGTTGATCCACCATGCAAGTGGGGGCAATGACTGCCAACCGCCGTGGCTTCCACACCTTTGTATTAAGAGTCAGATGGCTTTTGGCACTTCATCTGTTTCACTGTCTATCACCACAACACCCTCCTCTTTGTTCTTCTCACTTTCCTAGGGATTCCACCTCTTAGTGTCCTAATCAAACTTTGTCACAAGCTCCCAGATCTTAATCCATAGCAATTTGCGCCCTCCTAGCTTTGTAAAATGGCACACTAAGTTCTCCAACTTATTGTCACGCTCTCCCACCTTGTCACCAGCTCCAAAGATAGCAGAGTAGCTAACACCCACGTGTCCTTCTCTAACCTCAGCTCTGCTTCCAACTCTCCAGTTGGGGTTTCAATCTCTAGTTGGGCATCAGTGGCCACTGACCTGCCCAGAGTAGATGCCAGCCCACCACAGCAGGCATTCATTTCCCTTCTTTGCCACAGTGCCCTCTGCGCAGTTTCTCAGATAAATTCATTAAACCAGCCAGTGTTTTCAGGGTGTCCCTGTATCCACATGGCAGTCCATAAACATCTAACATGTGGGCCACCCCTCCCTACACAGAGATTGGCAGCCAACTTGGGATTTCCTATTGAATGCCTCTTTCCCAAGACCCATTTCTTCTGTCTCCTGGCTGGCTCACCAATTGTTGGTTCAAAACCTCGAGAGTTCACAGGGTGAAATCTGCAACAGGTCCTTGTACATGGAGGGCAAAGAGAAACCAAAGAAAGAGGCAAACCACTCCAGATTGGTAGGTGGCAGGTTTAATAAGCAAGAGAAATTACATATGAGTCTTGTCTTGGACAATCATAAGATGTGTAGATCTCTGCATACACCCACCAGAATCTTAAAAGTTTATGTAGAAAGTGGCCTTAACTGGGCTCAGTCACCTATTCAGTCCAGATGTAATAAGAATTCTCATCAGTCTTATACCTGAGGTCACTAGGTATGCCACAAGTCTATTCTTTTTTTTTCTTTTCAACAAATATGTGTGATCCCTACTAGGCACTGTACACCATGCAAGATGAATAAGACATGATGCTTGCTCTTCAGTCTAGTAAAGGGATAGAGTGACACACACAAATAGAAGAAATGAAGTGATATAGTTACTATTATAGACATTTGTGCAGTGAAAATGTAAAGGAGGGTATAGTTAGTTCTTCCAGTTGCTGGATGAGGAAGGTGAGGGAATGTGAGGGAATGTTCAGCTTTACAAAGAAGGTAATCACTGAGCTTAGCAAAGAAAGATGTTCCCAGTTAAGCAGGGGTGTTCTCCAGATAAAGAGGGAGAGGAGGGTTGATGTGGAGCCTAAACAAAGGCAGAAAGCATGAAATAGTATGATTTATTCAAGTAATTATGAATAGTTCAATGCAACTACTTCATGGTATACAAGAAAGAACATAGCAAGAGATGAGACTGCAAAGGTAAACGTGGGCCAGATTATAGTCTATGATAAGGATTTGGGTCTTATCTTAAGAACACTTGTGGTCATTGAAAGGCTTTATCAAGGGAGAGACATGACCAGATCTGGGTTTTAGAAAAATTCTTCTAGCAGCTTGTTGAGAATGGGTTGGAGGGATCAAACCTAGAGGCAAGGAGGCCAGAGGAGGATTGGAACAATCCACGTTGGAGATAATAAGGGCCAACCCAGGGCAGTAGCTCGAGAATGGGAGCTGGAGGAAGGTAGGAGCAATTGACTTTAGTGCTTGATTGGCTGAAGGAGTGAGGGATAAGGAAAGGCAGGGGTCATCCATGTCTCTCAAATTCCTGGGATGATAGTAGTTCTGTTTTCTAAGATGGATAATTCATCCATAAGTTTTAGAGTAAAATACAATGGATTTAGTTTTGGCCATTCTGAGTTTGAGGAATCTGTGGAGGATCCAAGTGACTATGGGGGGTGGGGGTGTTGGTCAAGGGAAGGGCCACCAACATGGTAAGAAGCTGAACTGGTCATCAGCACCTCCAGGCCTCACACTACATCAAATGTCAGGTGCAATCATTTCACAACTAAGATGTCAGAACACAGATGGTCAGTCCACCCCTGTTAACACCAAAGCTGCCCCTCTGTTAATATTTAAAGAAGAGGGATAGCAAAGTTCTTTGAAACTAAAGAGTAAGGTGGTCTTGCTTAAGTGCGGGAGAAGCAGAATGGAAAATATGGCAGAAAAATTCCAAGAACAGACCTGTACTCCCATATTCCTCCTTGCCTGATGTAGCCACTTATTTCAAGTCACTTGAAGGCCAAGGTCATCTTATAGTCACGAGACTAGACCATGCTCTGGACCCTGGTTAAGCCAGACTTTGCCTCAGTATTTGCTTCACACTCTGATACTCTGATCAATGGAGATTTGACTTACCCTTTGTCATCTCTTTCTATTTTAGACCTGGTACCTGGCTTCTCATATGGGCGCATCTCTAGCCTTCTGGATAAACCATCTGAATTCCCTACCCCATGCTCTAGCTGGGAAACTTGACTTTGTTCAATCAGTCATATGCCTAGTAAGCCCCTTTATCTCGCACCACCCATAAACTTAACATAACCAGCACACTTTATGCATATTAAATAGGCATGACAAAAGACAGTTCTCAGTCCATTTGTAAGCAGACATAGGATACACAGACAAGTGAAGCCGTACTGACCACATATATACATTAAATGTGTAACATAAAAATTACTAAAGAGACCACCTATATCTAGAGACCGCCTTCTAAAATAGCTAAGGACTCTGAGCATGTAGCTTATTTCCCATCAAAATAATGTGTTTTGAACCTACCTTAAGAGACCACCTGCCTAACATGAACATAGGCCCTTTTCAAAAGAATTTTTTTTTGAGAAAAAGAGTTAAACAAAATGCATTGCCTAGCCAGCTCCAGCTTCACATATGCCTCTCTGCATAAGCCATGCTTTTCTTAAAACCACCCCACATGAGGTTTTAAGCTTCCCTGCTAAGTTTTCAGACCCTAATGCCAAGCAATGGCCCTACTTAATGGTTAATACGATGAATAAACTGGTTGCAGATTTCCTGGGGTTGATTATGGGGACCCCACTCCACACAAGATCACCCAGAAAATCCTTAGGATAATTTGGGGGATTTTCAGGGCCATCTACATTGACTCTAACATAATAATTGGTTACGAAGCCCTGAAGAATCATTCCACGTGTGTTAGAAGCATAAACTACAGGGAGTATTGTTAAATGGATGACCACCTGCCAGAAAGACCACTTAATTTTAGAACCCAGGGTGGTCTCCATATGCAGATTTCATAGTTTTATATTATAAGCAATAAAAGGTTAAATACATTGTACCAGGTGGTAAGTGAAGAGTGAGCATGTTGGGTATAAGTAAAGTTGGGAAGAAAATTACCACCTTTCAACAAATCATTTAGGAAAGAGACTTCAAGCAATGCACAGCAGCAAATGAGAGCAGTAAATAAGGCTGTGTCCCATCAGAAATCACAGTTGCTGTAGAGGGGCTGAATTAGGGGGAAAAGGAGGTACAAGTACTAGACCAATAAACATGGCAGGCCTGCGGTATTCAAGGGCTATTGATTGAAAAGCTCAGCTCCACTCAATAAAGATCTCCACCCAGTAACCCTTTTGACAATTCTCTTTGAGGCACTAGTGGCCAATGGATTGCTGCAGAAATACATAGGTAAATGCTTAACAGGCTGTAACCTTCAAAGACAAAGATAAATATAACCACATATACACAAACATAAACTATAATAAGTAAAGTTAAATTAATAACAGACAAATAGGGAGGGGGGTAACTGCTGGTGATCCTCTTGAACTTGAAATGTACACACCTATTTGAAAAAATGAGTAACCTCACCATGTCCTTACCAAGGCTTGTTTTCCTAGTTTCTTTCTCCAGTTATCACAGCTTACATAAAATCTCCACCAAAGGAATTAAGGAAGCCATTCCTGCAAGGCTGCCAACATAAAAATAAGCAGAATTTTCCACTACAGGTTGCTGGAAGGTTGATTTATCCTTGCTCCTTTATGCTTACTGCACGCGGGCTCTGTAATGAGCGTATGGTAAAAGAACGTTTCATCAGGGCTGGGATGTCATACTGACTTGGTCCAACACATTAGGTTTTATAGCTGATCTTTACTCATTGTTAACAAACACCGTGAAATCCAGGAACCCTGCTTTTAAACAGCTGTGAGAATTCACCGACTTCTAATATCTCATCCTGAAAGAGGAGAATAGTTAATGGGATCCAATCTGAGCACTTCCTGAAAACTTAATTTTGAAGTTATGGGCCCTAATAAAGATATATTAGCACCTAGTTGATACACTCTCTAAATTTTACTTTCAACAGTTGAAATCATGCATCTTACTTTCAGCCTGGGACCAGGTGGCTTCTGTTGGTACACTGATGTTTTAAAAGAGTTTTAAAACATACCATAGCTTTTTTTGTTTGATTTGGGATGCTCTTTGTTCAGCATTAATTGGCTAATAAAGCTTAACCTTTTGAATTCACCTTTTAAAAAGAACCCTATTTTCTGAAAGAAATGATGAGCCACTGCTAAATGCTTACAGCACAGTGTTCCACAGACACAAGGCATTCTAACTTTTGTTCTCTCCAAAAACATTCATATAAAAAACAAACAATGAAAAAAAAAAACAGTCATCACACACACACACACACCCCAAAAACCTGAATTGCCTGTAGTAGCAGTTCCTGCTTCTGAAGCATCACACAGTTCTTTCATACAACATCCTAACAGAGGTTTGGCCTTTTAGAAATCCTTGTACATTTTTAATCAAATTTCAGAGTCTATAGAAGTTTAGTCTAATTTAATGTTCTCATATCAGGGATACAAATAACCAAGATCTAGCTAGATTAAAGAACTTGCCTAAAATCAAACTAATACTGTTAAGTAACTAATACTTGCTGTGTTTACTGTGTGTCAGGTGCTATGCTAACTATTTTGCACGGATTTTGTCATGTGTACCTCAAAACAACCCTGGGGAAAAGTGTAATTATCATTTAGTATGAATTTTCCATCACTGCATAACAAATCATCACAAGCTTAGCACAAAGTTTACACGGGTCAGGGATCTGGTACATTTTGGCTGAATTCTCTGCTCAAGATTCCACAAGGCTGAAAGCAAAATATCAGCTGGCTGTGTTCTCATCTAGAGGCTCCAACAGGGAAAAAAATCTTCTTCCAAGCTTGTGTTATTAAGGCCCTGTTTTCTTGCTAGCTGTTTCCACCTTGGGTAAAAACGGAATTTTTGAAAGTCTGGATTTTGTTTTCATTCTTTAGAAATTCAAGGAATTATAGCTCCCACAAACTCTAAGTTAAAGCATTTACCTTTGAATTTGTACATGTGGGTCTGTTTATGAAACATTCACTCTTTATGTGTAAGTTATTTCTATTTCCTACTTGTGCTGCTATTGTTCAGATGCATATACTTTTATACTGTAATAGAAAGTTATCTGCCTCATCATTTAGTAAGCACCCAATTTCATATGTTTCTGAAGAACTAGATAGGCTAGACCCCCAAGAGCTTATGGATGTACAGAACATACATTTAATAAACAGAAGAATAAAGTTGTAAAATCATTATGTGAATTAATATAATGCATACTTTTAACTATGTAAGGACAAGGATAAAAGCATTTTAAGGATGAAAGGCAAAGAAAGTGCCCAAAAGGGTTAGGATATATTCTATTTTCCTTATTCTGGAACACACTTGCCTACTCCTTAGCCCCTGACTCCAACCCCTGCAATCAAACTCTATTCATCTTTCAGATTCCAGCTTAGGTATTACCCCTTCCATGGAGACATCCCTTAGCCTGACTCTAGGTTAAATGCCCCTTCTAAGTAACTGTACTTGTCCTATCATAACACCTATTATACTGTGTCATAATTGCCTATTGCCAAATATATTTTTCAAATTTTCCAAATATATAGGCTACAAAAAGTCCTTCTTGGAGCAGGGGGGAGCAGGTGGTCTATCTCTATCTTATTCTCCATTATATCCTCAGAACTTAGTACCGTGTCTGGCATCTAGTAGACACAAATTAAATGTGTGTTAAATAATTGAATTAAGTTGAGCCTGGTACCCAAGAGGATCTCATAACCTGACAGAGCTAAAAGAAATAGTTCTCTGATCAATCCAGAAATCCCCTAAGGGTAAAGATGGAGTTCCAGAAATAGGCATCGGCAGTGTTCTATTTAATGAACACATTCAATTCAAATCCTTTTGACCAACATTCACTGAGCACCCTCCACCTAATGGCAGGGCAATGGTCCTCAGCAGATGTGGTCTGGGACCTGTGGTGCTGCTGGTGAGAACACACCTCCACCTGGCCATCCCAGATCCTTGTGCCCCCTTGAGATTCTCTCTCCCAGAAGAGAAGAGTCAGCCAGTGGGCTCACATTTTCTCAATGAATGACTATAACAGTAGTCTGATTGCTTACCTATGTCTAAATGATTTTAAAACTAACCCTATCATGCCTCACAACTCGGTCACCAACAGAATTCCCCCTCTCCAAGGTCATCTATTGTCACTCATCATTGCCTACTGCTACCCAATTCCACTGCAGCTTTCCACTTCCAAAGTCATATCCTTCATTTTCAATTCTCAAACAATTGAAACTCCTCTGAGATCACAACTTCAATCACCCCACTCACAACTATCTCCTAGCCTCTCATCTCAATTGTGCTATTATTCCCATTCCAGTAATCCTTAAAACATATAGAGATCTCTAATCCATTACTGCATTGTTCCTGTGCATCACCTCTCTTACCTTCCCAGCTGTGGTTTGAGATCTAAAATTAAGATTCAACATGGTGTTGCTTTAACATCTGGGGACAATCAGGAGAACCTCAAATGGCCTAACCACAAGTTCCCATCTCCACTCTACAGCCACAGATAAGGTCCTCTAGCCAAGTAACCCTCCTGATCATAGGAACAAGGCACAGTTCCTGCTTATCCCTGAGAAGCAGTTTTTACTTCTGTACAAGCCTGCAAAAGTATTTTAAAAAGCTAACAACATCCTCCAGCAGGAACTAAGGAGCACCTTACCCCCTTGATACTACTACAAAGCCTGCTTCCATCAACCACCGGCTGTGTACTCTGTTTTCAAGTACAACCCTTGTGTGACCCTGCACAGCATCAGGTGTCATCTTCCTTCTCCTGGCTATCAGTATATGTGACTAATAAACTGCTGTCAATCTCATCTGTTCACCGTTCAGTGTTGAGTGTCATGTGTCCAGCCATCCTCATCACCCCAGGGCAGGAATCCCTCCCTCACCAATGAGGTGAAGAAGAGACAATCAAAACACCAGTCCTCATAACCTATCCTAGATTCCATGATTCATCATTGCAGTCATCACTCAACAAACACTTTACCACCTTGCCCCTCGTTTCCATCATCCTACCTTTGCAGAAAGCACAATTTGTTAAACTTACCTCTCTATTCCACAGATGCAGCAAGAAATCTTTACTGGAGAAAGTCATGACTATGAATTGTTTTAATTTATTTTATTGAAGTGTAGTTGATTTACAATGTTGTGTTAGTTTCTACTGTACAGCAAAGTGATTCAGTTATACACATATATACACTCTTTTTCATATTCTTTTTCATTATAGTTTATCACAGGATATTGACTCTAGTTCCCTGTGCTAAAAAGTAGGACCTTGTTGCTTATCCATTCTATATATAATAGTTTGCATTTGCTAATCCCAAATTCACAATCCATCCCTCCCCCTCCCTCTTCCCCCTTGGCAACCACAAGTCTCTTCTCTAGGTCTGTGATGACTACGAATTGTAAATGAGTACTCGACACTACCTGCAATCCCTTCATATTCACTTAGTAATTTCTCACTCTCTGAGATTAGTATTTCACACTCATATCCTACAGTCCCCAGCCTCCCCACCCCATTGCCCCATCTCACTACACTCCAGTCATACTAAACTTGTTTCTGTTTCTTGAACTTACTGAAAATGTTTCACCTCTGTGTCTTTGACTTGCTGTTCTTTATGCAGAATGCTCTTGCTCAAAATATTTCCATGACTACTGGCCATAATAGTTTGTTTCAAATGTTATCTCCTCCAGAAGAAGACCTACCCTAACCACACAAGCCATAAGAGTCCCCTACATACCAGCTCACTCTACCACATTATCTGGTTCTATTGTTTTTAGAGCACTATCTGAAATTATTTTTATTTATTTAATTTTTTTATAGTGTGTCTCTATCCCACCAAAATAAAAGCTTCTTAAGAGTCAGACAGTTTTCAACATTTCATCGCAAGAGGCTAAAACAATTCCAAGTATGTAATAGGTGCTCAATAAGTATTTGTTGAGTTAATGACTAGGAATTAATTTCCACACTGAAAAAAAAGAGTAGGAATTCTAAGTATTTCCCATCACATCATGGCAATACCAGCTCGCCATTTTCAATTTTTTTTTTTTTTTCGGTACATGGGCCTCTCACTGTTGTGGCCTCTCCCGTTGCGGAGCACAGGCTCCGGACGCACAGGCTCAGCGGCCATGGCTCATGGGCCCAGCCGCTCTGCGGCATGTGGGATCCTCCTGGACCAGGGCATGAACCCGCGTCCCCTGCATCGGCAGGCAGCCTCTCAACCACTGCGCCACCAGGGAAGACCCATTTTTAATTTTTAATGTAGACATTCGCTCACAATTTTTTATCATTTACACACTAATAGAACTTCATTTAACCAAACTATCAGTCTAAACCACTAATCATTTATGTCTCTATTATAGAAACAAATCTTCCAGAGCCATTATATACATTATCGATGGCAAAAACCTAATCAAGAATTTGAATCTAGACCTTAATCAATATCAATAAATCCATGTATGTCTTACACCTTCAATCATGTTTATTATACTGATTTGGCTTAGTGATGACTGACATATGTGCAGTAAGAGGAAGTAATTAAAGTTTTCTAATATAAATTAGTATCCTTTAAGATTTTGGTCTCAAATATTACCTGGAACCAGTATTCTCAGCTCCTTAGATTCCTTATATTACTATGATGTAACATATATACTCCATTATATTTCACTCAAATTCATGACATGTGATTAAATGTAAAGAAGACTTTGTGGCAGGAAGCAGTATTTCAAACCCATTTAATTCCATGACTATTGCATGGTACCAGGCACTGGGCCAGGTGTTACAGGAGATTCAAAGAAGAGTAAAGTGCAACACCTGCTCTCAACACACAGCCCTCAGAAGACTCCGTTTGAGAGATAAAGGACAACATTGAATGAAATATTTCATTGGGGTTATTGGATCGACTAAAAACATCAACAGTTTGATTTAAAAGCTATGAATCTGATGACAGAAACTTGTAACAGCCAAAGGTTAAGTGTGGCTTGACACCCATAATTTACCGACTGAAATTATCTTGTCTTTTTATATTTTCTTTTAAAGAACTTCAAGGGAGTAATAGCTGGCTTGGGTTTAAACTCTGGCTAACTCTGAAAATTGTTCTACAGTATTTATAAATTGTTCTAATGCTATTTTTCCACCTTATTTTCCTAGACAGATGACAATATAAATATAATCAAGTAAAATCGATTTATTCAATAAGATTTGGTCCATATTTTAATGAATCCAATAATTCAAGTTACCTCTCGAAGCCAGTTACCAGCAGAGCATAGTGGACAGGTTTGTGTCATGTCAAATTCCTCCCAAAGCTCAGCAGCTATTAGTAGCTAAAAGCATTGTGTAAACACTCTTTAAATATTTTGTTAATATTGTTTGGGAATAATGTGTGAACAGAGAACAGTTTTTTAGAGAGCTAGTTAAGGGAACCCACAACAAGGAGAAATCCAATGTTTTGATTTTGTGGTAGAATATCCTGCATAAATTTAGATAGTTGGGTCAGGAATGATTTATCCTATACATCAGCTAGGTCATTGGTCCATGGATTTTGCAAGTCAGTTTGTATTGAACATATGGTCCTGCTTATGAAAAGTGTGGAGAATAGTGGGACCCACTGGCCCACCAACAATGCAGATTTTAATCTTAAGATGCTTCAGAGAATTAAGATAGAGGGTATATGTTACTTAGCACAACCTAGGTGTTTATTTAAAGCTAGATGTATTTCTCATTACTTTTCCTTAATGGGAGTAGAAAAACAAAAGGAACTAAAGAGCAGTGGGACAGATCTTTTTCAAAGAGAGAGGAGTTTGCCTATGTTGCCCACATATATAAATCTCTACAGCTGTGGTCTTGGAGGAAGTATCCAAAAAAGTCAACAAATAAATTTCAACTCTGATTTTAAAACATTGGCAGGGGCTACACCAAACAATGTGCTGAGAAGCACATGTACCATATATTTGCCATTGCAGAACCAGGCATCAGGCATTCCTAAACCCATACAATCCCTGAAACAAGTCAACATTTAATCATGGAAAGCACTGTGGCCCCACCAGGCAGAAAGAAACTTCTGGACCCCAAAGTCTCACTCTTAGTCTTCTCTCCTCTTCTTTCTGCCTATATATTCCCTGTTTATCTTCTAAGGCCCAGACTCTAACTTCCTCAAAAGCCTTCCTCACAATTCCAGCCCTCACACATTATTCTCTCTTCAGAACCTTTATTACATATACAATGCATGTCACGCAAGTTTGCACATTATTAGATATTGTATACTTTTCTAGCCAAAGGGTAACTTAGTAAAATGACAAGGGTTTGTATTTCTTTCATTGCACTTTACAAAGCCCAGTACCCTGTTGGTCATATAATATGTGCCTTGTAAATGCTTGATCTTGTATTGAAACGAAGGTTGTGAATGCCGAGCTGTTGTCAAGCTGCTCTCAGAATTATCAAGATCCAGTTTATCTTAAATGGTCATTCATAAAGGAACCTATGGACAAGTTGCAATAAAAAGAATAACACAGCCTCCCTTCTCAAAGGAGGTGATTTGGCGAAAGAATGATAAAGTAAAGCAATCTCACTTTTAAGTTAGGACCATATTTTCCAAACAACATGAAAGACTTGGGTTGCAGGCTCTTGCTTTCTCTCCTGATACCTCTGGTCTTACAGAGACCCCCCCCATAGCCTGCTGATCACATTCTTTGTGACAAGGTTCAGTCCTGAATATCCCCAGCTGTTACTGATGGATATAAATAAGACTTGCCCTAAGGCTCGTGAAATCCAGGTGTTAGGGCTAAGGTTTATCTCCTCAAGTGGGAAGAGGCAAGACTTTCTCAAGACTGGAATTCTATACACAGCTTGGGGAATACGGTCTATCCCATAGGGCTGCTTTTAGAGTCTTAACCATGGTAGTGGAGTTGGGCCTGTTATACCATTGGGTAGGCACTCAATAAATGGAGAAAGTGTTGCTATCATCTTGATTTATTTGCCACCCTTAGCATTGACATCTTAGTAATCCAATTTGTTCAGTTAGTTCTTATCACATTTTATTACAGAGTTTTTCTCTTCTCAGTGCCATTCTCCAACCCTTCTCCGCGTGATTTGGTGTCCATCGTATCAGTCATCCAAGGCTGAGATCATGGAACACAATTACCATAACTGATCTTTCCCCAATAAACCAGTTCACATGTAACAGAGGCCACTCTTAGATAACGTGAAATTTTCACATCCTTATTTTTCCTTCTTTCTGGCAAGCTGCTTTTGTGTCTCTTTGTACCTTTTAAAAACCACATCACTTTGAAAAAATAACTAAAAATCAAAGCAATGTTTATGAGCTGTTTGTTGCAATTCTGTGTAAGATCAGATAGAATGAAGGAGATATTAAAATTAATGGATGAAATGAAGAAATGAGGCTTGGAAAGTATCTGTTGATACCAAGTATCTATACAATCATCCCTCAGATCCATGGGGTATTGGTTCCAGGACCCCAATGAATACCCAAAATCTGTAGATGTATAGCTCCCTAATATAAAATGGCATAGGATTTGCATATAACCTACACACATCCTCCCATACACTGTAAATCATCTTTAGATTTCTTACATCACCTAATACAATGTAAGTGCTAGGTAAATACCTTTAAATACAACATAAACTATATGTAAATCATTGTAAATACAATGTATATGCTATATAATAGTTGCCTGGGCCCAGCAAATTCAAATTTTGCTTTTTGGAACTTCCTTTAAAAACTCTTTCCCAGGTATTTTCAATCCATGGTTGGTTAACTCTGAGGATGTCAAACCGAAGGATACAGAGGGCCGACTATATTCTTTCATGCTCTCCTCCCCACTCATTTTCCTTTTCCCTTCACCATGAACCAATGAGAAATGAAATATGCAAATTCAGTGTTTTTCATGTGAAAAAGAAGAGTTGTACTAAGGAGTTACATTATGACAAGCAGGGGAAATGTCCTGAAGGCATTATTTTCTCATTCTAGAATATCCTCATTTCTTATCCAGATATTCTGTCAAGAAGGACAATTTTTTCCTTGTGTCTGACTTCTGTCTCAATCCATGTGCCACTTAAGGATGAAGGGACATTTACTCAAGGCCCAGTTTATGTCCAGTTTTAATAGTAACTTCTTCTGATACAAAATAAAGAACAGAACTTCAACCTAAAAAAAATAAAAATAAAAATGTTCTATCTTGGAATTAACTCAAACTGAATTTTAATTCTCACAGTTTGTTCCACTTTCTAAGATTTGTGTAGTCTGTATAATCCTCACAAAATTTCCTAGATTGTCTATTTTATCTCTTCTCACTCCTTTTATTTACCTAATAATCTAAGGAACACGATATTCTGAACTGCCTTTAAATGTAAGATATCCTTCTGAAAAGGTTTTTTATTGTATTGAATTTGGCCTTCTCCAGAGAATCAAACAAATAAACAAACACTGTTGGTAAGCTGGACTTTACTAAACTTCATTTATGCTTGCTTCATGATTTCTCCTTAGGTTTTCTCCCCATTCAATTGCCTTCAAGAATTTGTGAGCTCCTACTCTGCCTCAGCACATGTAAACATAATTTCTAACCATCAGAGCAGATAGTCTGGTTGGAATTTATTTAGTTTCTTTCATGTGCAGAGCACTATATTAGGTGTGTTCACATAGTAACAGTTGCATAACAGTCCATAACAGAATCCAAGGGCTTAAGAGAAATGACTTTGGATTCAGTCCCGTTTATGTTCAATGACAGTCATCAGCCACTTGGTCTGCCAGGCCCACTATCCTCTTCTAATTTTCTAATTTAACTGATTCCATCCATGTCCCATGAAAGGCATAACCTTACTTTACAGTGTGACCCTACTTGCCCCCAACAAGAGCTGCTTAGGTCCATTGTGCATATTTGACCCTTCTCTCTCAATCTCTCTCTCTCTCTCTCTCTCTGACACACACACACACACACCACACACTTTTGAACTAAGAGATAAAGAGACCATAGCCAAGTTGTAGTGGGCACTGGACACGTGAGGTCACTTACAGACAAGGCAAAACAAAGCATGAAGAGGAGGTGAAGAGAGAATGAGCTCTGCAGTAGATTGCACAAATGGTCAAGATCCTTCCCATCCCTCTAGGCAAGCACCTTTGCAATGTGATTTTGCAGCTCCTCACATCAAGGTGAAGTTTATATCTTCATACTTTCAATCTAGACTTGGTCATTCAGCTTGCTTTGGCCATGTGACACAAGCGGAACCTTAAAAATTGCTTCTGCATTAGAGTTTGCCCTCTCTCTTACTGGTCTTTGGAATCCTGAGACTACCATGTGAAGAAGCCCGGGCTAACCTACTGGAGGATGTGAGACCAGAGAGAGCAGTAATGTGTAGCCAGCAGAAACACCCCCTTCCCACCATATAACCAGCCTGCCGATCAACAGGTATGTGAATGAGACCAGCCCAGGCCATCGAGCCCAGCTGAGCCACCAGCTGTTTACAGAATCAGCAGAGCCAGTCCAAACCTAAAAGTACTCCCAGCTGGCCCACAAAATCAGGAGAAATAATAAGTGTTTGTTGTTTTAAGCCATTTAGTTTGGAGGTTTTGTTTGTTTTGCTAAGATTATGTGAAATGGACACTTTGATCACCTCAGTATTTTTTCCATCCAGGAATGACACTACTGCTGTGTGGTGGGCCTATCAATCACATGACTCCTACTTTCCCACCTCAGAGGTGCACATGTGACATAGGCTGGACTAACAAAGAACCCTAAGCCCCTGGAAACAGCAGTGGGCTGGAACCCTGGTAAGGACAATGAGAATCCTTTTTCTGACATTGGTCTGGACACTAACCAAAAAAAGCTCTCTCTCTTTCTGTGGTTCTTTCCTTCTGAGCACCTGAAGCCATATTTATTACCAACTAATAAGAGCCTGCTAAGAATGAAAACAACATAGAGAAAGCAAAACCAAGAGATGGGGGAAAAAAGAGATTAATTTTTCATAATATCATGTGAACCCCTGGATCTAACGACACTGTAAGTTCTCGGACCTCACAATTCCTCTTGTTTAAGCTGTTTTAAATTGGGTTTCCAACTCTCACGACTGAGAGTCCTAATGCACTACATCTTCTCAATCTGTTTAAAGTGCACAACATATGTGATCTCTACTCCCTCCATCTGACGGAGGGGAAAGATGTGGCTTCTTGTGTTTCTCTCTCAAATGACCAAGGCATGAAAGACAACATCATGATGGCACTCAGATAACCATGGAAAGAGGTACTTCATGGGTCTGAAAGATGATAACAATACATGTTATCTCCGAAGAACAGCAATAAGAAAAGAAATATATTGTGATGGTTATAAAAGCAGTTATTACATTTTCTGACTCTGCTGAGGTCTGTCATACCTTCAAAGACAATTTCCAATGTGCTGTCCTTTATACTTCATAAACAATAATCTTCATGAGGTAGAAATTGATTTTCTTCTCTTTCTTACCTCAAAATAGGCATTTGCGGGCTTCCCTGGTGGCACAGTGGTTGAGGGTCCGCCTGCCAATGCAGGGGACACGGGTTCGTATCCCGGTCTGGGAGGATCCCGCATGGCGCGGAGCGGCTGGGCCCGTGAGCCATGGCGGCTGAGCCTGCGCGTCCACAGGCTCTGCAGCGGGAAAGGCCACAACAGTGAGAGGCCCACGTACCACAAAAAAAAAAAAAAAAAAGGCATTTGCTGTGAAAGATGGTGAGTGAACATTTGTTGCTGTGGCTGTTTCACATTCATTTCATTTCCTTTTGTTACTGAATATTCTTTCCCTCTGAGGAGTTACCTCTGGACACAGTCTGAGGAGCTGGCAAAGGACCCAAGCTAAGCCAGTCATATGCTCCTCCTGGGAATTTGAATTGCTGAACAAAAAGATAAAAAAATATTTGTTTCTTTATTGTGGCAGCCTCATCTTGACAAAACCTTCAGGTAGTTTCTACCACTTCACCCCAGAAATGTTCCTCTGGTTCTTTGAGTCACCTAATATCCTCCTAATAAATTCATCTTATTATGAAAGGTCACCAGTTAGCTGCTATTTCTTGCACTAAAGAATGTTGTAGCAGAGCATGCAAACTCTCCATCTGTGTTCTTCTTCCAGAGTACAAAGTTGCTTCTGAGAGATGCTGTCAGCTGGGACTCCATTTCCCAGTGCCCTGCCACTCTTGTGTGTTCTCATAACTAGCTCTCATTTATAGAATATGAATGGCAGTGATCTGTGTCATTTTTAGACCCAAGTGGTTAAGAAGTAGGTGTGCCTTCTCCACCCTCTCTTTTTCCCCGTGTGGGTAAAGTAGGTGTTGACACTGAGGGCCACCTTGGGTACCACATGTTGAAATGGCAGTGTCTCCATCAGCTTGGATCCCTGAATAACTGTGTGGACCAGAGTGTCACCTCTTCCTCTCCTTCCTATGACCCTTACCTCCGAGAAGGTACCTCCTTACCTTCTTGGGCTTTCTGAGAAACTTCCATTGTGTTAAGCCACGAAAATTTCAAATTTTATCTATTGTAGCAGCTGGCAGTACCTTAACTAATACAAGCCCCAGCCAGTACCAATGAAAATGTGAAAGTATTTTTATTAGCATTTTGAAGACGCTGAAACAACTGGGGAAAGCCTGTTTGGCAGGGACGGGAGTCATCTGACACTTCTCACAATGATCCAGCTGTCAGGAAGCCAGACACTGACCCTCTCCCTCTCTCTGCCCCACTCTGTTCTCTCCTTACCAACAGAAAATGACATTTTCTCTCCTCAGTGACAAGCTGTTCAAGGTGAATTAAGTTCTGAGGTCAGTGCTGCCTTATTAATGATATCATGGAGAAATCTTAACACTTCTGCCTTCTGATTACTTTTAGAGCCTGCAAAGGGACTTTGAGCCCGAAAGATGTAGGTTAAGCAGACCCAAACAAAGAAGCAAAAAAATATATATCCTCTAAGAGAAAGAGCCTGGGGAGCTCCGATATCTATTAGTGTGTATGCTTGCACAAGACTAAGAACTTCGGGATATATTTTTCAGAAGTTCGAAATTTTCCACACCTGACTACATTAACTATATTAAGTGAAATGTTTGTCCTCATTTGGGGGGGGTGGCTTATTGTTCTTTCAATAAAATAAATTACCTTATAGTAATTTGTAGCCTTGAGTTGTGTGCATGTACAGAATCCAAATGAGTAAGAAATGTTTAGCTAAAGACCTTTTGAGTGTTGTCAGAGCACCTGGTCCATAACCCTCCCTCAGCCTGATCCTCGGACTCTGGGCCTCACTGCTTGGCATTCTTTGGAGGTTGTCTGTTTTGAGGGGTTTTGGGTTTTTTTTTTTTTTTGAGGCCCAGAAAATGTCTCTATTTATATGATTATGTGTGATAGTTATTGTTATACCAAGGCTTGCTCACAGAACATATAGAACACACTCTTTTTCTTAGTTATAGAAAAATAAAACAAAAATACAAAAGCATTTTTAACCTGACCACAGTTGAGAGTGCTTCAGACACAGCTCCTAAAGAACACATTCTTTTTTTTTTTTTTTTTTTTTTTTGCGATACGCGGGCCTCTCACTGTTGTGGCCTCTCCGGTTGCGGAGTACAGGCTCCGGATGCGCAGGCTCAGCGGCCATGGCTCACGGGCCCAGCTGCTCCGCGGCATGTGGGATCTTCCCAGACCGGGGTATGAACCCGTGTCCCCTGTATCGGCAGGCGGACTCTCAACCACTGCGCCACCAGGGAAGCCCCTAAGAACACATTCTTAAAGCAGTCTGAACTAATTTAAGGCCACTCTTCTCATGTTTAGAAGCATAGAAATCAACTACATAAAAAGAAAAAGCAACCAGTAACTGTTAGCTTCGTTCACTAAAGAAATTGTCATTTTTCTTAACCTTTATGATTCATGTTCTTATGAAAATATAGGAGCAGTGCATACAAAGTCAATATTGAGGATAATGTGTGATATTGGGATAAATTAGTTCTTTTTTCAATAATTTTTTAGTGAAGTATAGTTAATTTACAATGTTGTGTTAGTTTCATGTGTACAGCAAAGTGATTCAGTTTTATTTATATATATATATATATGAATATATATATTCTTTTTCAGGTTCTTTTCCATTATAGGTTATTACAAGATGCTGAATATTGTTCCCAGTGCTATACAGTAGGTCTTTCTTGTTAATCTATTTTATATATAATAGTTTGTATATGTTAATTCCAACCTCCTAATTTTTCCCTCCCCCTCAACCTTTCCCCTTGCAACCATAAGTTTATTTTCTAAGTCTGTGAGTCTGTTTCTGTTTTGTAAATAAGTTCAGTTATATGATTTTTTTAGATTCCACATATAAGTGATATCATATGATATTTGTCTTTGTCTTATTTACTTCACTTAGTATGATAATCTCTAGGTCCATCCATGTTGCAGCAAATGGCATTATTTCCTGCTTTTTTATGGCTGAATAATATTCCATTGTATATATGTACCACATCTTCTCTATCCATTCATCTGTCGATGGACATTTAGTTTGCTTCAATGTCTTGGCTATTGCAAATACTGCTGCTATGAATGTAGCATGCTTGTATCTTTTCAAATTAGAGTTTTCTCTGGATATATGCCCAGGAGTGGAACTGTGGGATCATATGGTACCTCTGTTTTTAGCTTTGTAAGGAACCTCCATACTGTTCTCCATTGTGGTTGTACCGATTTACATTCCCACCAACAATGTGTGTGGGGATTCCCTTTTCTTCACACACTCTCCAGCATTTATTATTTGTAGACTTTTTAATCATGGCCATTCTGACTCATGTGAGATGATACCTCATTGTAGCTTTGATTTGCATTTCTCTAATAATTAGCAACGTTGATCATCTTTTTATGTACCTGTTGGCCATCTGTACGTCTTCTTTGAAGAAATGTCTATTTAGGTCTTCTGCCCATTTTTGGATTAGGTTGTTTGTTTTTTTGATATTAAGCTATATGAGCTGTCTTTCTTTTTTGGAAATTAATCTCTTGTCAGTAGCATCATTTGCAAATATTTTCTCCCAGTCCATAGGTTGTTTCTTTGTTTTGTTTATGATTTCCTTTGCTGCACAAAAGCTTTTAAGTTTAATTAGGTCTCATTTGTTTATTTTTGTTTTTATTTCCATGACTCTAGGAGACAGAGGTTGTCTGTTTGAGGGAAGGCAGTGGGATCTGTGTTAGCACAATCCCATTTGCCATGTGTAAATCCAAAACCTCCCTGTGACCACATTCCCTAGCTGAAAAATGGAGCTGAGATACTTTCCCAGCCTCCCCCAACAGAGATGAAGAAAGAATATACTGAAATGCAGAAGTGAAAGCTCATACTGCCCCAGAAGTCAGGGCTGTGCAGGGCTCAGAGTCAGGGTGCTCCAATTCCCCTCACTTTGTGTGGCCCTGTAGTCATTGCCCTAAAGCTCCTGTCTTCTTACCAACTTTTAGCTGAGGAGGGAGTCAAAAAGTAAGTCTACATCTCTCAGTTTTCTAAACTGTAAAACAAGGAAAATAATACACCCTGGCTGTTTTGTTGTGCTCACTGTATCCAAGGTATTTAGTGCCAAGAAATCTATATAGTGGACCCTCAGTATTGGAGCAATTGCAAATATTATGCTTTGCCTGAGACCAAGCAACTTATTCATGAAGTCTTAATACAGAGAATGTCCATATTTCTGACAAGGTTTTTCACTGTCTTGAACACTCCAGTTTCATCTATCAACCTTCATACCTCAAGGTTTTGTGAGGTTCTCTTAGAACTCAGTTGAGGAGATTACAAACACAACCCCATTATCTTCCCTCCAGAGAGTACCCTGAAATGTATGAAAAGTACTCTCTTGTAAGTCCAAATTAACCAATTCAATCACCCTTGGATTGCTAGAATGACCACTTCATGATCGCAGTTGTTCTCTCTCGAGTGTGGTTTACTTTAAAAAGGTTTTTTTTGCAAATATCTTTCTCTTTAGAGTTTAGTAGTCTACAGTAGTTTTGTTGTTGTTGGGGTTTTTGTGCACTGATTTTTCCTGCGTTTTCCGTAATTGGACCTGAACTATTTACCTCAAGTTTTATATTCCAATACCAGGGATTTGCAAGTTTCTGGTTTGTCATATATATATACTTTCATTTCTATCAGTATGGAAAATGGTATTTGCAAAATTCTTTCTTGTGAGGTTGGTATTTAGAAATTTAGAGTTAAGACATTTTGGGAAAAGATTGTTAACAACATAAAAATGTAAAGTGACTTACATTAACTATGTGTGATTATGTGTTTGATTTTGTATAGATCTTAAGATACCCGGTTCTTAAAAGAGTTTAAGAAATATTATCTGATGATAACTTTGATGATTTTGAGGCAAATTATACATTCTAAGAACAAGATATAAATTCTTGTCCTCTGGATGCCATAATGTCTCCTTTTAAGCTACCTTGTCAAGACCCATTTATAACCTTCTTAGTGGGTTCATAACTCTTTGTTCTTACTTAGATATTTCCTACCCATTAGAGACCATAAATTAAAGCACACCAAGATAACCATTTGAGGAACACAGTTGCATTACGAAAGTTTCTTGGATAATACCCAATATCCTTGTTTCTAGTTTTTATAAAGAGTTCTTTTCTTTCTCCAAAACCTCAAAGCCCCAGTTCACCTAATTGGTCAATGCCCCGTACATTTTCCATTTCTAACACAAATCTCCTTTGAAGTGATAAGATTAAAAGTCACATATACATTACCCCCTTCAATCTAAAGAGTTACAGTTCTGTATGAAGTTTAATATTATATAAGGTTTTAACACAAATCATCGCCAAGCTGTAAAATCAATACCTTGAAAGGGCCAAGGTTTAACCTTAAAGAATTTACTTTGAGTTTAAGTTACAAAGCTCAGAAGGAAACTACTTTGAAAGACTGCTACAATGTATATACCATGTTTAGTCTGATCTTTGTGTCTTATCTCTATCATCAGTGTGTGGAAAAGTGCTTACAGGAAGGAAAGAAGGAAGGAAGGAAGGAAGGAAGGAAGGAAGGAAGGAAGGGAGGGAGGGAGGAAGGGAGGGAAGAAGGAAGGAAAGGGAAGGGGGGAGAAGAGAAAGAAGGAAGAGAAGGAAGGGGAAAAGGGAAGGATGGGCAAGAAGGAAGAGTGAGAGGTAGGGAGAAGAAGGGAGGGAGGAAGATTATTGTCCAAGTTGTCAGAAAGTTGACTTGTTTCACCTTTCCTTAGGCGAGGAGGCAAGCTCCTTGACCCTTCCCTTCATTTTCTAATGCTTCTCAGCACATTGGAGCCCATGGAGTAGTATTTCTACAGGAGAAATGTCCCAGCAGTGAAGCAGTCACTTCTGAATCTCCACATTTTGGAGAAGAAAAGAATGAACTCTTTTGTTCTATACAGAAAAAAATACACATTTTGGGCATCCACAAGTCTAGTCTTCCCTCCACGTATATGGAATATGATTCTCCCAGCCCAGAACGGAGATTTTGCCTGCTCTGATTCAACAATATAAAATGTATGAAACTTGCTATATTATACTCTGGAGTTGAATGGTCAATGTTCCACGTATTGTCAGCCCTCCGTATCTGCAAGTTTTGATCCAAGGTTGGTTGAATCCACAGACGCAGGACCCACAGACACGCACGACCTACTGTACTTCGCCGTTCTATGTAAGGCTTGAGCATTCGTGGTTTGGGGTAGTCCCTGGGGCTCTGGAACCAATCCCCTGTGTATACAGAGAGAGGATTGTACACAATCTAGCTTTAAGTTACACTTACACAGTAGAATTTAGTTAAAATCTTCATTTGTCTGGGCTGCGATAGTGTAATAAGCTCAATTTCCATAAACTATGCAAGAAAATTCTATTACATGTAGATATCATGGTCGTTCTATTACATGTAGATACCATGTATGTGGTTAGGTTGAATTTTACACCTTCGAACTTGTAACACGGCCCTTGTAGTTTGGACTGGAGCACCTTTGTTCCAACGCATAAACATAGCGAGGACATGTACATTTCTTCACGGCAAAGACTATTTGCTACGCCACTGAGTTCTTCACGTCTCCGGACAAAGGGGAAATGGGAGCCCTGCAAATGGGCTAATATTGGTTATCAGGGTGTGTAGGAAAGGATTTGCTGAGAGGTCACTGACTTTTCCGTTCCTATTTGCCAGACTGACTAAAACAATGAATTCCTCTCCTTCAAACGCATTCCTCCAGTCGCCTGGACTTTGAAAAGTCACTGGATATTAATATGTTTGGCTCTATTTTTCTGGCAGAATAGACTCTCTGAGCTCAACTCTGGAAGAAACCTTTTTTCTTGCATTCTGGCAGTCTGTAAATAGGTTAAATTAACTCATACATTTTTTAAAAGTCAGTGTTCAACTGATATACTGAGATTCTGATTTTCAGAGCCACTGTGGAACATATACTGACTTCTGAATTCAAAAATAGGTAATTTTGTTTTACATTTTAAGAAAATTCTTTTAAAATACAGTTCAAGCATAACTTCAGCTATGCTGCTTTAGCTTTCAGCCATATTACCTTAATGAGAAATAAAATTTAAGAGCCTCAGAGGATTAATTTTTAATGGGAAGAAAAAGAGTACAGTAAGCAGAATATACATAGATACTGTAAACATCAATCACTGCAAATACTACAAGAAGAAGTATTTTTTAATCACTAAAATAATGTAATCATGCAACATCTTCAAAATTATTAACTTTTTCTTTTTCCCATCTATAACCCAACATCACATCTACTCCTTTCCTCCCAGTGTATATTTTCTATTTGTTCTCTGAGTTATGGATGCCAATCTCTTCCAAAGAGAAGCAACTACATCTTCAACCTGGTTGAGTATTAATAGAACCTTGCATCCAAGCTTGCAGAGAATGTAGGAAGTGTGAGCCACATCAGGTTAGATCACTATGGGCACCCCTGGGGCTGGAATAGAAAATTCATTGATAAAATAAGGTCAGGAACACAATTAATTACTCTCCCATGGGCCTTTCAGTAAAAAACACAGTAGACCTTGGGCCAAAGAGGCCAGATGCTTATTACCACTCCTCATTGAGAAAAAAAAAAAAAGAGCACATGGAGTGAGGGAGGGGGGCAGGGAAAGAGCAACCCTAGGAAACAGAGATTCAAGACTCATTCTGCCCATTTTGCCCACATTCTGAAAGTTATCTTTCCATTCTAGGGTGTGTTTTTTTTGTCCTAGATCAGTTGTGCAATTTCACGACCTGGCTTGAAACTTTTTCCCCACCCTCAACACCCAGCCCCATTCACCTAGGTTCTCCTTTGTCTTCCTTAAGTTTCAGTCTTGATGTCTCTTTCTCTAAAAAGCTTTCCTGATTTTCCAAAACTAGACTAGGTATCCCACTGAGTGCTCCCAAGGCCCTTATCCCTGTCTTTCAATTGTCTGCCTGGAGTATCCTTGAGGACTGAGACATGGGCTGGTATGGGGAGGGTAGATCAGAGGAAGAGTGCTTGATACACAATCACTAAGTGAAAGAATAAATCACAATTTCACCTTCCCTTTTTCTTCCACTCTTCTCTCATCATCCATTCCTTGTCTTTCCCAACTACCTTCATGATTGCAAAGATAAGGGAATTGTAGAGAAAAAATACTAGACTTGGTTTCAGTATCCCCAGAAGTCTTAACTCTAGTATTATACTATTTGTGCTACCTTGGACTCAGTTTCCCCTTCAGAATCTTTCAGATTTCTTGTGCAGGTAAAAACATAATATACTAGAAAACAGCTTGTATACTTTAAAGTGTCATTCAAATGTAAAGTACTATTAGAAGTATCATTTTCCCATAACCACCAGGTAAATGTAACACCTGCTTTGGTTAGATGAAAGTTATCACCGAAATCTTCTATAGCTGTGACATATATCTTACTGAATGCATTGGTCAAGAACATAGGAATAGATGGAAGAGAACATGAGTTGGTGCCACACATATCTGGATACCTGACTTTCAATTCAAGAGCCAAGGACGTGGCTCACCTTGGGCCAAGGCCACGTTCCTCGGTCCCATACCCAAAGCCCTCTGGACTCTAAACTGACCTGTTAGTCAGTCTTATCCCTTTATTGCTCTCTGCATAAACACCTTTCCTTCTCTGGTCCATGCATATCCTTCCCGTGTCCCTCCCCATGGACTGCCCTTCCCTTTATCTAATGTTATTCATCCCAAGTACACATTTGAAGCTTCTCCCACTGAGTTACACATGAAGTCCATTCACTGTGGAGAGTATATTCATATATTCATTCGTTCATTCATTTTGTAAGCATTTACTGGCCTCCTACTATGTGCAAAGCCCATTGGACATTGTGGAAGAAACCAAAATGAATGAGACCTGCTCCTTACTCAAAGGAGCTTACATTCAAGGAAGGAAGACACAGACTAAACAAGACTAATAACAAGGAATTATTATTTGATGTTGGGGAAGGCAGGGGGGAAAAAGAGAAAAGTACTCTAAAGAGGTTCAGTCAGTGCTCTATAGCAGCATGAGAGGAGTAAATAGTGATAGTTTCTAAGCAGGGCAACTAGGGAAGGCTTCACAGAGCAGGTTAATGTGAGCTAGGCCTTGAAGAAGAGAAACAAAGAGAGATTGTTATTCTAGGCAACTGGAAAGTATCAGTAAAGGAACAGGATCCACTTGGAGAACTACAAGTGCTTTAGCATAGGGTGCGTGAGGGGATGCAGTAGGACTTTAACCTGGAAAAGTTAAATTGAAGTCAAACAGAAATTTCTTGTGGTTGTAAGATATACACAATTGTTTTAGACAAGGTAAACATAGCTCTAAAGTAAACTGAAGGGATAGTAAATGAACATTCATCCATCCAATACATATAGATGGGACAACTTTAGTTGGGATTATGCCAGAGGCTGAAAACAGAGCAGGAAGCCTGAGACAGGTTCTACCCTTAAGGAGATTAGCAGCGTGGTGAAGAGACTGGCTGATAAACAGGCAATTACAATCCAGTGAAGCAGTGGAAATACAGAATGCTAGCTCAGGGGAGGTTGGTGGGGGAGAGTGTATTGTTCAGATGTTATATTCCATGAGAGAAAAGCTGGTGTTTCTTGTTCATCCCTCTGTTGCTAGTGATTTAAACAGGACCTGGTTCACAGTAGATATCTGATAAATATGTTGACTGAATAAACTAATTAATTAATTAATATAAAATGGAGTTCCACCTAATCTCAAGTAATGAGAATGAATAGGGACAGCCTGCTGTGGTACTGCAAAAAGTAGCCTATCTAAAACTTTCAGAAATACAGACAAGGGTGACTTTTTCATCCCCAATTCTTTAACCTTCTATTTACGCATGCAAATTTACTCTTGTAATTTTCTAAACTTCCACTGTTGCCAGTGGGTCTAATTCAATGCCTTTTCCTCCGTAAGACACAGGTCCTTACACTGACTTAATACAAACTCGGTGTTCAATAAAAACGTATTAGGTGAATGGGTAGGTGGGTGGATGGATGGATGGGTGAATGGATAGATGAAGGACTGAGTAAGTGAGTCATTCATCTACAAGAAGCCTAGATATATTGAATTACCTCTACATAATTTTACCTCACTATATGTATTTTTCTGGTCCACTAAGGTGACTGGGGAAAATGTCAACAAAATTTAAACACCATTTTAAACAAAGATGTACAAATGTTAATGATATAGAATTATTGCTCTGATTAAAAGAGCTAAAATGCAAATTCCACAATTAAAATACAACCCTATGTATCGTATGATAGTTCCATAAAGGGAGAGTATTAAATAATTCAAGCACCATTAGGAAAGAATATTCCACTAAAAATAAACTATTATAATTATGTGAGGGATTTTTTTCTCTTAAACATATGCTTCCTTGCTAAAAACATCCACATCTTCTCAAAGATATTAGTCTTATCCTTATGGTTTAACATTCCAAATGCAAACCTTAGCTGTTATCAGTACAAAGCGTCTGCTTTCCACATATGCCAGTTTTTTCAAAATTTCTTCAGATATCATATTTTAATTATATCTAAACTTGCTAAATGTTCATGACTTAGAAAGACCAGCAGTCAATGAATTTGCATGACATTCAATTAGACCTCTAAAAAATCTTAGATCTCAATATTAACTATTAATAATAATATATATCATGTAGTGACATCTTTTACTCTAAGCTAACCACACAAAAGATATTATTTCTAACATTCACAATTTTCAATGCAGTCACAGTTGTCACCAAAAATAATTCCTCAGACTTTCCAAGCTAACCTTGGCTTATACATACCAATAATCATGGTGTAAACTGGTAAACCTCTCCGGTGGGCACTATAGAACTGTTTCAAAAGTCTCCAAATCTGCATTCCCTTTATTTTTTTATTAATTTTTATTGGAGTATAGTTGCTTTACAATGTTGTGTTAGTTTCTGCTGTGCAGGAAAGTGAATCAGTTACACGTGTACATATATCCATTCTTTTTCAGATTTCTACTCACTGAATAGAGTTCCCTGTGCTATACAGTAGGTTCTCATTAGTTATCTATTTTATACATAGTAATGTATGTATGTCAATCCCAATATCCCAATTCATCCCACTCCTCCCTCTCCCCTTGGTAACCATAAGTTTGTTCTCTATATCTGTGGCTCTATTTCTGCTTTGCATATAAGTTCATCTGTGCCATTTTTCTAGATTCCACATATATGCGTTAATATATATTTGTCTTTCTCTTTCTGACTTACTTCACTCTGTATGACAATCTCTAGGTCCATCCACGTCTCTGCAAATGGCACTATTTCATTCCTTTTTATGACTGAGTAATATTCCATTGAATATATGTACCACATCTTCTTTATCCATTCCTCTGTCAATGGACATTTAGGTTGGTGCCATGACCTGGCTATTGTAAATAGTGCTGCAATGAATATCGGGATGCATGCATCCTTTCAAATTCTGGCTTTCTCCAGATATATGCCTAGGAGTGGAATTGCTGGGTCATATGGTAGCTCTATTTTTAGTTTTTTAAGGACTCTCCATGCTGTTCTCCATAGTGGCTGTACCAATTTATATTTTTACCAACAGTGTAGGAGGGTTCCCTTTTCTCCACACCCTCTCTAGCATTTGTTTGTAGATTTTTTGATGATGATCATTCTGACCCGTATGAGGTGATACCTCATTGTAGTTTTGATTTGCATTTCTCTAACAATTAGTGATGTTGAGCATCTTTTCATGTGTTTGTTGGCCATCTGTATGTCTTCTTTGGAGAAATGTCTTTTTAGGTCTTTCACCCATTTTTTGACTGGGTTGTTTGTTTTTTTTGACATAGAGCTGCATGAGCTGTTTGTATATTTTTGAAATTAGTTTCTTGTCAGTTGCTTTGTTTGCAAATATTTTCTACCATCCTGAGGGTTGCCTCTGCATTCCCTTTAATCCAGAAATTATAAAAATAAGAACTCAACCTAAGAAAATAATTAGAAGCTTCAAAGTTTTCCTAAAAGGAACAGTTTTTATAGAAGCAAAATATCAAAAACAATCTTAAAAGTCCAACTACAGCCATGGAAAATTATATAATATAAAAACACTTATGGATATTAACATCATAATCATGGTTTATAATGAAATGGAAGAAGTTTGTTATAAAATAGTATGTAAAATTATCTAAATGTGTGCTTGTTTGTGTGTGGACACACAGTTATGGAGGACCTGCAAGGACAAACCCCAAGGTATTAACAGTGGCTATTCTAGGTGATAAGACTGTAACTCTTATTTCCTCCTTTTCACTTATCTGTGCTTTCTATTTTATTTTTTCACAATGAACATTGCTTTTACAACTTTTTTTAAGAGTTATTTTAATAGCTTTAAAAATTATAGTTTTAGCTTTTAGGAAATTTGCTCACAATCTCCAAAAGAGTAGCCTACAGTTTAGGTCTGCTGCCAGAGGTGGTGGGATGCTTTAGCCATTTTGTCTTAATAAAGAGGTCCTGAGTCTCCAACTTAACATTTTATATCCTTGCAAGTTAGTTCATAATGTGTACTATTTTAAAAAGCTCAAAATTTCATATCTTGAAGAATTACAGTATGCACCTCTCATTCTTTTCATTTTCTCTTGGTCCCCTCCCTCTTGCATTTGTAGTTGATTTGATGAGAGTTGGCTTAACTGAACTCTGAAGTCTACCAGTGCTCCAAAGTCTCACATACACACACACACACACACACACACACATTTGCTCAATACATTGTTTAATAAAATCATTTCTTACTAAAAGTTTTTACTCAATTTACAATGTCTAACAATTGATTTCTAAGATGACATTTTGCCACCTAAAACAATAAAAATTCTGAAACTTAAGTTGTATTTTTCTTATTCATCTGTAATTGTTGTTTCCCATTAAAAAGAAATAGATGCTTCTCCAACAAACCTACATTAAGTCCATTTTTTAGAAGAAAAGTTTTCAAGTAACAAAAACTTCCATAGACGTCCATTCCATCATATTTTTTAGTTTAATGGGTCGTGTTTTCCAGAAAATGAAGATTATTGGAAGAAATCTAAGAAAGACTGGGGAAGGGTCACCATACATCATGAACTTTCAAATAGAGTTCCACTTTCAAATATTTTGATTTTCAGCCTTTTAGTTTGGAAAAAGTTATTTTCTGAAGACTACAACTAAGATCCCAAACAGCAGCCAATGAGAGGCATTGTTGACCTGTTTGCAGGAGGGACAATCAACCTCACTATTAAAATCTCAATTTTCTTTTAGTCAGAACTTTTGCTTAAGGCTAGAATGAAAATTATAGCCACACACAGTTTTAATCTATAAAAATACTGAAATAACAGAATTGAGAGGAAAATGTCAATAGGAGTCTACAGGAATTTTGTATCACAGAGTCACCTTCTAGCAGTGTCAATGTGGGCTTGGTACTTACCCCTGAAAATTCTCAGCATCCTCATTGGTAAAAAGGACCCCACAAGGTCATGGTGGGGATCAAATGGGATGATCCATGTGAAACTCTTCATGGAGTAGCTGACACATAGCAAGCTCTCCATAAACACAGGTCATCATCTTTTCTGAGGCATCACCCTCTGTTCTATAGACTGGGTATTGGGAATATGTACTGGATGTAGATCATAAGACACCAAAAAGATGGCAACTCCTATGAATTTCATAATGATTTTCAGTGGTAAATGAAGTGCTGTTCTGTCCTCTGTATACCACAGTCTGACCTTGAAAGTGTTTTCCAGACTCTGATGAAAGTCACGGGAGCTCAGGTCTGCAATCAGAAAAGGAATGTGGCTCTTAAAAGCTTTCACAGACCACAGATATGGGGTAGCTAACTTATCAAGAGGAAATGGGCTCTGGTTTTCTTTGCAGAACTCAGATCCAGGAGCTGCAACCTTGAGTCACCAGCTTGCTATCTGACCCCAGGCCGGCCACTTAACCTCTCCCTGACCCCATTTCCTTACTTAAAATCAACTCTCTGCTCATGTTCCATTCAAGGAATTATCTCTACCCACAAAAATGGGTAGTTACCAAGGAGTCCCATAGATTTTGAAAATTAATTATTCAGTGTGTTGGGTTTACAAAATAGAACTCTGAAAGGTTCCGAGATGAATAAGTTCCAGCTCTGCTTTTTGGTATTGTGGTATTATTTTAAGAGCTCTCTTCCTGGAATAAAATCACCAACCCAGACAATAAGCTTTGTCTGACACTGACCCTTGTTGATGATGAAGCTTTCTTGTGCTGGTATTTCTGGGAGTGACAGAAAGGAAGAGAACAGGAGCCCCTTTGTCAGAATGTAGTCAAGAAGGAAATAAATTGTAGTTATTTAAAGAGAGTTTAGGACAAGCCAGGCAGTGTCATTTGTTAGAGAACCAAATTAGGAGCTTGGACTATTGGGTTTCACATTCAACCACCATCTCCCCACTTGACCTAGGACAACTTACACAGCTATGGGTAGCCAGAGGAGCATTCTCTGAAATAATAAGCTGTCCTGACTACCCACTTACACAAAATAAATGTACATCCACACCCCTGAATACTCACTCAGACAATGTCTCACCCTCCCAGGATGTATGGTGAACAGCTTGAATGCAGAGTTATAGTGTGTTTGTTTTCTGTCCCCATTCACACAATGGCTAGCTCCATCAATGTTGTTGACAAAAAGGGTGATAAGGGGAATTAAGTGTCTAAAGTGTCAAATCTAAAAGTAACTGAAGTTTACCCTATCTGTCAGAGTTTTTTAAACATCAACTATCTTCAATAAAAAAACTTTATGAAATATTCCACACCTTTTCCTGCCTTCTTGCTGTATTGACGTCAGCCACATCACCAATAACTGGTTTCCTGGCTTATAATAATTTTCTGTTTCCTCACTTGCTACCAGAAGCAGCCCTTCCTCCTTCTAATTTGGTCCTTTTAAGCTACTGAGAAATCAAATTAACAAGGTGTATCAGTTAAAGTTAGGTTCAGCTGTGAGTAACAGAAACCCAACAGCAGTAGCTTAAATGCAAAGGTGTATTCACTTGTATAAAGGTAGTGTAGAGGTAAGCAATCCACGTAGGAGGACTCCACAATGCTATTAGAGGCCTCTGTCTTTTCTCTGCCCTTTGTGACTTGTCATACTCCAAAAGGCTCTGGGGGTTTCCCGGGGCTTCCCTGGTGGCGCAGTGGTTGAGAGTCCGCCTGCCTATGCAGGGGACATGGGTTCATGCCCTGGTCTGGGAAGATCCCACGTGCCGCGGAGTGGCTGGGCCCCTGAGCCATGGCCGCTGAGCCTGCACTCCACAATGGGAGAGGCCACAACAGTGAGAGGCCCGCGTACCGCAAAAAAAAATAAAATAAAAAAATAAGGCTCTGGAGTTCTAACCATTACAGTCCCATTCCAAGCAGCAGAAAGAAGGAACGGGGATAGGACTTTCTTCTTACTGTCCTAAAAGTTCTAACAACATTTCTGTTACAGTTTGTGGACCAAAACAGCCATTTAACTATACGTAACTAAAATAGAGGCATGATTTTCCTACCAGCATATTACATATATACACAAAGTCTCTAAAGGTTTCTGTTTATTTAATTATTTCCTTGTTCTTAAGATGTAGAGATTGCTGGAAATCTGACCTTCTGATAAGCCACAATTACCCTGAATTCTCAGGAATGGAGCTTTAAAAGTAAAGTGTTATCACTGTGTGTGGTGCTGGGTGAAATCTGGAAGGCAGACAAGATCTCATCCTCTCTGTAAATTCTAAGGCCATCTTTTACAACCTCTTTAAACCCATGCCTTCTTTTAAAAACATAAAATTACCCACCTTCCTTTATTGTTACTTGAAAAACATTAAATTAAGTACTAAGATTTGAAATAACTCAGGTCATGATAATTTTAGAATATACTTCAAAATGTACAAATACACATACCAGCGGAGGTCCTAAATTCACACCTGCCGCTCTACCACCACCTGCTCTGAGAAGCACTATTCAAAGGCAGAGTCAGGAAAATGATAGACACAAGATGTTGGTAGATGAATTTACAGGAGGCTTGGGAAGACTGAGAAGATAAATGGGCTCATGTCTCTGGGCCCAAATCTGGTTATTTGGCCTGCTGATTTAACTGGCCACCAAATTGGAAAGGTAATCTAGAGATCTGGTCCAAATTGGCTATCGAGCTTATTGATTCAATCTGACTAAAGCAGACATTAAGGCTAATGAACCCACATTAAATAGATAATGCATTGAAACCAAAGGCAAGGAGCTGTCATATTTAATAGAAAAGAGAGTTGTGGAAAAGCATATTTAGAGCTTCCAATCACATGTGGATGATTCCTTGCATTTGAGGGACCCAGCAACATTGTTGAATGAATGAGTGGACTTGAAACACTGGTAAGCAGAGAACAGGAGATGATGAGAATGAGATGATCAGATGAAAGGAACTTCAACTATTTTGTGGTTTACAACCTGTAGACAGAAAATCCCAGAGAGAGCATAGTAACTATTGCAAATGTCTTCAACTCCTTATGTGTAATAAGCACTTTGCTATAAACTGAACAAAGAAAAATACAATCACTGTCATAATGGGGTGATAGGGAGTACCAGAATATACCCAAGAGTCCACAAACTACCATAAGGAAATCTCACAAAAGAAACTTCTCAATCTCCCAGGCAAATGCTCAAAATCTAGTAGGGAGAGAACAGCTTCAGGTTTCTAGCTCTTTGGAGCATCTCCCAGGTGCAATGCTTTCCAAAGGTTTCCACCAAAGTAGCCCTTGAAGACAGAAAAGGGAGATTGCCAGAGCCTGGAAGGTTCCCTAGCACATCTCAAGGCAGTGCCCAGCCTCAAGCCTGGAATTTCTTTGAAGTTTTCACTTAAATATGCATACAAATTGTATTCTATCCAATACATAGCATTTTTTTTCATTTTCTAATTTTCACTGACATTAAAGCGTGATTGCCATATATCCTCCATGACTCCTCGCATCCTGGGAGTACAAATGGCCGATTTTAAAAACTGAAAATCCAACCTGCAAATAACCCAGATGGTTACTGTGCTTAACATAGCTTGAATATTTTTATGTTCCATTTAGATAATTGTTAATGAGGTTTAAAAACTCTCAGCCCTTGGAATATTTCTAAATTATATTCTGCCATCACATGTAGCCGGGCATCCCCTTACTTCAGGAGCTGAGGGTACAAATAGGGACTGCTAGGTATTGTAAGCTCTCAGATGATAGTTATCATCCACTTAAGGGTAATGAAAAAAAGGGATTTTATGGAATAGCATCCCTGAATAATCACTAACATAGAAACAGAACTAAGTTTTTTGAACAGAAACAATGTACAAACTCCTTTCAAAGGAAAATTACCCTATAATTTAAAGTGCAGACTCATGCATTTTGACTTATATGGAATCTATCAGAATGCTACTAAATGATAATAATAAACGCATATCAATAAAACTAAAAGCTGGTTCTTTGAGAAGATAAACAAAATTGATAAACTATTAGCCAGACTCATCAAGAAAAAAAGGGAGAAGACTCAAATCAATAGAATTAGAAATGAAAAAGGAGAAGTAACAACTGACACTGCAGAAATACAAAGGATCATGAGAGATTACTACAAGCAACTCTATGCCAATAAAATGGACAACCTGGAAGAAATGGACAGATTCTTAGAAATGCACAACCTGCCAAGACTGAATCAGAAAGAAATAGAAAATATGAACAGACCAATCCCAAGCACTGAAATTGAAACTGTGATTAAAAATCTTCCAACAAACAAAAGCCCAGGACCAGATGGCTTCACAGGGGAATTCTATCAAACATTTAGGGAAGAGCTAACACCTATCCTTCTCAAACTCTTCCAAAATATAGCAGAGGGAGGAACACTCCCAAACTCATTCTACAAGACCACCATCACCCTGATACCAAAACCGCACAAGGACATCACAAAGAAAGAAAACTACAGGCCAATAACACTGATGAACATACATGCAAAAATCCTCAACAAAATGCTAGCAAACAGAATCCAACAGCACATTAAAAGGATCATACACAATGATCAAGTAGGGTTTATTCCAGGAATGCAAGAATTCTTCAATATATGCAAATCAATCAATGTGATACACCATATTAACCAACTGAAGGAGAAAAACCATATGATCATCTCAGTAGATGCAGAAAAAGCTTTTGACAAACTTCAACACCCATTTATAAGAACCCTGCAGAAAGTAGGCATAGAGGGAACTTTCCTCAACATAATAAAGGCCATATATGACAAACCCACAGCCAGCATCGTCCTCAATGGTGAAAAACTAAAACCATTTCCACTAGGATCAGGAACAAGACAAGGTTGCCCACTCTCACCAATCTTATTCAACATAGGTTTGGAAGTTTTAGCCACAGCAATCAGAGAAGAAAAGGAAATAAAAGGAATCCAAATTGGAAAAGAAGAAGTAAAGCTGTCACTGTTTACAGATGACATGATACTATACATAGAGAATCTTAAAAATGCTACCAGAAAACTACTAGAGCTAATCAATGAATTTGGTAAAGTATCATCAGTTTACAAAATGAATGCACAGAAATCTCTGGCATTCCTATATACTAATGATGAAAAATCTGAAAGTGAAATCAAGGAAACACTCCCATTTACCATTGCAACAAAAAGAATAAAATATCTAGGAATAAACCTACCTAAGGAGACAAAAGACCTGTATGCAGAAAATTATAAGACACTGATGAAAGAAATTAAAGATGATACAAATAGATGGAGAGATATATCATGTTCTTGGATTGGAAGAATCAACATTGTGAAAATGACTCTACTACCCAAAGCAATCTACAGATTCAGTGCAATCCCTATCAAACTACCACTGGGATTTTTCATGGAACTAGAACAAAAAATTTCACAATTTGTATGGAAACACAAAAGACCCCGAATAGCCAAAACAATCTTGAGAATGAAAAATGGAGCTGGAGGAATCAGGCTCCCTGACTTCATACTATACTACAAAGCTACAGTAATCAAGACAGTATGGTACTGGCACAAAAACAGAAAGATAGATCAATGGAACAATATAGAAAGCCCAGAGATAATCCCACGCACATATGGTCACCTTATCTTTGATAAAGGAGGCAGGAATGTACAGTGGAGAAAGGACAGCCTCTTCAATAAGTGGTGTTGGGAAAACAGGACAGGTACATGTAAAAGTATGAGATTAGAACACTCCCTAACACCATACACAGAAATAAGCTTAAAATGGATTAAAGACCTAAATGTAAAGCCAGAAACTATCAAACTCTTAGAGGAAAACATAGGCAGAACACTCTATGACATATATCACAGCAAGATCCTTTTAGACCCACCTCCTAGAGAAATGGAAATAAAACCAAAAATAAACAAATGGGACCTAATGAAACTGAAAAGCTTTTGCAAAGCAAAGGAAACCATAAACAAGACCAAAAGACAATCCTCAGAATGGGAGAAAATATTTGCAAATGAAGCAACTGACAAAGGATTAATCTCCAAAATTTACAAGCAGCTCATGCAGCTCAATAACAAATACACAAACAACCCAATCCAAAAATGGGCAGAAGACCTAAACAGACTTTTCTCCAAAGAAGATATACAGGGCTTCCCTAGTGGTGCAGTGGTTGAGAGTCCACCTGCCGATGCAGGGGACATGGGTTCATGCCCCGGTCCGGGAAGATCCCACATGCTGCAGAGCAGCTGGGCCTGTGAGCCATGGCCACTGAGCCTGTGCGTCCGGACCCTGTGCTCCACAATGGGAGAGGCCACAACAGTGAGAGGCCCGTGTACTGCAAAAAAAAAAAAAAAAAAAAAAAAGATATACAGATTGCCAACAAACACATGAAAGAATACTCAACATCATTAATCATTAGAGAAATGTAAATCAAAACTACAATGAGATAAAATCTCACACTGGTCAGTCAGAGTAGCCATCATCAAAAAATATAGAAACAGGGCTTCCCTGGTGGCGCAGTGGTTGAGAGTCGCCTGCTGATGCAGGGGACACGGGTTCATGCCCCAGTCCGGGAAGATCCCACATGCCGCAAAGCGGCTGGGCCCGTGAGCCACGTTCGCTGAGCCTGCGCGTCTGGAGCCTGTGCTCCGCAGTGGGAGAGGCCACAACAGTGAGAGGCCCGTGTACCACCACCCCCACACACACACAAAATATATATATATAGAGAGAGAGAAACAATAAATGCTGGAGAGGGTGTGGAGAAAAGGGAACCCTCTTGCACTGCTGGTGGGAATGTGAATTGGTACAGCCACTATGGAGAATAGTATGAAGGTTCCTTAAAAAACTACAAATAGAACTACCATATGACCCAGCAATCCCACTACTGGGCATATACCCTGAGAAAACCATAATTCAAAAAGAGTCATGTATCAAAATGTTCATTGCAGCTCTATTTACAATAGCCAGGAGATGGAAGCAACCTAAGTGTCCATTGACAGATGAATGGATAAAGAAGATGTGGCACATAAATACAATGGAATATTACTCAGCCATAAAAAGAAACAAAACTGAGTTATTTGTAGTGAGGTGGATGGACCTAGAGTCTGTCATACAGAGTGAAGTAAGTCAGAAAGAGAAAGACAAATACCATATACTAACACATATATATGGAATCTAAGAAAAGAAAAATGTCATGAAGAACCTAGGGGCAAGATGGGAATAAAGACACAGACCTACTAGAGAATGGACTTGAGGATATGGGGAGGGGGATGGGTAATCTGTGACAAAGTAAGAGAGTGGCATGGACATATATACACTACCAAGCATAAAATAAATAGCTAGTGGGAAGCAGCCGCATAGCACAGGGAGATCAGCTCAGTGCTTTGTGACCACCTAGAGGGGTGGGATAGGGAGGGTGGGAGGGAGGGTGACACAATAGGGAAGAGATATGGGAACATATGTATGTGTATAGCTGATTCACTTTGTTATAGAGCAGATACCAGCACACCATTGTAAAGCAATTATATTCCAATAAAGATGTAAAAATAAATAAATAAATAAATAAAAGCATAAACCTTGGTATTAACTATTTCTGCTTATGTCCTTATACAACTACAAAATTAAATATTTTATATATTAAGTGAAAACAAGATCAACAAATTATGATTAACAGCTTTAATTTTATATAACAAATGATGTATATAAAATAAATCTTTCAATGTGAGTACAATTCTGTTTATTATAACTGATATTTTTTGAATCACGGTATTTACACTTGAGCACAAAGATTGCAGAATATCACTGTTACAAATTCCTCATCCAGATAACCAAGAATACTCTTTAAAAATTTTTGGTTCACAACAAAATGAATTTAAAATTTTTTAATTATCATAAAACATACCTAGACTTCTAAGATGTTCATAGACTACTACTTCCCCACCACAAGTTTAGATGCTTTGATCCAGTAAGAGGAATAAAGAAATATAAATATGATGAGAATGTTACCAGGCTTTTACCCCAGAATCAGACCTCTGTCCCTCCCTCAAATGGAAATCAACTGCTCTTATCTGAGTTTCAGCCTCAACCACAAAAGGAGGAAACTGCAGAGAGGAAAACAAGAACTACTTAGAACCAGCTAGGCCCAAGATGGGGAAAGACCTGATTTCCAGTAGACCTTGAGCCACTTTATATACTCATTTTAGTACATTAACATGCTAAATGACACACCCAGCAGCATCATGACAATTGACAACTGCCATGACAACAACAGGAAGAGCCCATACAAGGACTGAAAAGGAGTGTTGCCTCAGTTCCTAGTCCAAACCACAGCCCTGTTCTCATATAAGTCATGAACATTCCTCTCTCTCTTTACTCAGTTCCCTCCCTTTTACCTCGACCCTCCTATATATATGGTGTTTCAGCCCAAATGAGGTTGAGAAGTTGATTTGCACACTAAATTACAGCTTCTCCATTCTCTGGCCATTGAATAAAGCTTGTGCTATTTCAGTCTCAACATCAGTTTCACTACTGGCTGTGCAAATCCAAGTGGGAAAAGAACCTCCCCAGCTGAGACAAGGGGTCTTAGCCCTGCCTAGGACCTCAGGGCAGGTCCAGGTGATCAATTCAGTAACAAGAATTCTTATCATGATGTATTGTTCTATTTACCTGTCTCCAGCACTAAGGAGAATGTTCCATAAGAAATTCAGTCTGGTCAATCATTGTATTCCTAGGTTCTAGTGTAGTGTCTGGCACATAGAAGGCCCTAAAAATATATTTGGTGAATGAATGAATGAATTTCATAGAATTCTATGAAAGGGTTTCAATCTAGGTGCTGATCAACAGAGTAAGGAAAAGCTACCCTAAAAGTCAAGAGAAGATATGCAATGATTAAAACCTTGGATATCATCAAGAAAGACTTATCTCCCATCTAGAAGGATGACCTGTCACTAGATGATCACAGCAGTAGTTCGGATGTAGGAAAGGTCTGGGAAATGACTGGAGTTTATTGTGTTGCCAGAAGTTTTGGAGGAAATTGTGGTCCTGAAATCTGAGGCTATCAGTGACTTGGATTGGCTTATATTTTATCTTCTTAAAAGGCTCTTTCTGGAACTCAAGGGGATACATAGTTATGTTTGCTAAATAGTTTTCAAATTATATGAATACTAAACTTAAAAGGGAGATGGAACTAGTCATTTAAATCTATCTTAAATATTAACAGTAATATAATTCTGAAATATGTTGATTACATAGGGTTTATTATATTAATTTCATTTTCCTACCAACTGAAAAGAAGCTGGAAAAGGCATTAATTAACCAGGAGAGCCAAATGTCTTTTCTTTTCTTTTTGGCCAAAATTCCTTGAACATAAAAATAATCTTATATTTTACTAGGCGAAAATTATAAACATAGACTTCCGGGGAAGATGGTGGAAGAGTAAGATGCGGAGATCACCTTCCTCCCCACAGATACACCAGAAATACAGCTACACATGGAACAACTCCTACAGAACACCTACTGAACGCTGGCAGAAGACCTCTGACCTGCCAAAAGGCAAGAAATTCCTCACGTACCAGGGTAGGGCAAAGCGGAGAGATTCCCGCACAGAGGATCGGTGCCGACCAGCACTCACCAGCCCGAGAGGCTTGTCTGCTCGCCCGACGGGGTGGGCGGCACTGGAAGCTGAGGATCGGGCTTCGGTCAGAGCGCAGGGAGAGGACTGGGGCTGGCGGCGATAACTCAGCCTGAAGGGGGCTGATGCGCCACGGCTGGCCGGGAGGGAGTCCGGGAAAACTCTGGAGCTGCCGAAGAGGCAAGAGGCTTTTTCTTCCCTCTTGGTTTCCTGGTGCGTGAGGAGAGGGGATTAAGAGCGCTACTTAAAGGAGCTCCACAGACGGACGCAAGCTGCGGCTGAAAGCGCAGAGCCAAGAGACGGGCGTGGGACGCTGGGGCTGCTGCTGCCGCCGCCAAGAGGCCTGTGTGTGAGCGCAGGTCACTGTCCACGCCACCCTTCCGGGAGCCTGTGCAGCCCGTCACTGCCGGGGTCCCGGGATCAAGAGATGGCTTCCCTGGGAGAACGCACGGTGTGCCTCAGGCTGGTGCAACATCACGCCGGCCTCTGCCGCTGCAGGCTCGCCCCACACTCCGTGACCCTCCCTCCCCCGCGGACTAACTGAGCCAGAGTCCCCGAAGCGGCTGCTCCTTTAACCCTGTCCTGTCTGAGAGAAGAACAGACGCCCTCCAGCGACCTACATGCAGAGGCGGGGCCAAATCCAAAGCTTAGACCCGGGAGCTGTGAGAACAAAGAAGAGAAAGGAAAATCTCTCCCAGCAGCCTCAGAAGCAGCGGATTAAAGCTCCACAATCAACTTGATGTACTCTGCATCTGGGGAATATATGAATAGACAACAAATCATCCCAAATTGAGGAGCCAGGAGTCAGTGCTGTGCCTCTGAGGTGGGAGAGCCAACTTCAGGACACTGATCCACAAGAGACCTCCCAGCTCCACATAATAACAAACGGCGAAAATCTTCCAGAGATCTCCATCTCAACACAAACACCCAGCTTCACTCAATGACCAGCAAGCTACAGTGCTGGACACCCTATGACAAACAACTAGCAAGACAGGAACACAACCCCACCCATTAGCAGAGAGGCTGCCTAAAATCATAAAAGGTCTGCAGACACCCCAAAACACACCACCAGACGTGGACCTGCCTACCAGAAAGACAAGATCCAGCCTCATCCACCAGAACACAGGCACTAGTCCCCTCCACCAGTAAGCCTACACAACCCACTAAACAAACCTTAGCCACAGGGGACAGACACCAAAAACAACGGGAACTACGAACCTGCAGCCTGCAAAAAGGAGACCCCAAACACAGTAACATAAGCAAAATGAGAAGACAGAAAAACACACAGCAGGAGAAGGAGCAAGATAAAAACCCACCAGACCTAACAAATGAAGAGGTAATAGGCAGTCTATCTGAAAAAGAATTCAGAATAATGATAGTAAAGATAGTAAAGATAATGATAGTAAAGATGATCCAAGATTCTATTTCCAAGATCCAAAATCTTGGAAATAGAATAGACAAAATGCAAGAAACAGTTAACAACGACCTAGAAGAACTAAAGATGAATCAAGCATCGATGAAAAACACAATAAATGAAATAAAAAATACTCTAGATGGGATCAATAGCAGAATAACTGAGGCAGAAGAATGGATAAGTGAGGTGGAAGGTAAAATAGTGGAAATAACTGCTGCAGAGCAAAATAAAGAAAAAAGAATGAAAAGAACAGAGGACAGTCTCAGAGACCTCTGGGACAACATTAAACACACCAACATTCGAATTATAGGGGTTCCAGAAGAAGAAGAGAAAAAGAAAGGGACTGAGAAAATATTTGAAGAGATTATAGTTGAAAACTTCCCTAATAGAGAGAGTCCCATACAGAATAAATCCAAGGAGAAATACGCCAAGACACATATTAATCAAACTGTCAAAAATTAAACACAAAGAAATCATATTAAAAGCAGCAAGGCAAAAACAACAAATAACACACAAGGGAATCCCCATCAGGATAACAGCTGATCTATCAGCAGAAACTCTACAAGCCAGAAGGGAGTGGCAGGACATAATTAAAGTGATGAAGGAGAGAAACCTGCAACCAAGATTACTCTACCCAGCAAGGATCTCATTCAGATTTGATGGAGAAATTAAAACGTTTACAGACAAGCAAAAGCTGAGAGAGTTCAGCACCACCAAACCAGCTTTACAACAAATGCTAAAGGAACTTCTCTAGGCAGGAAACACAACAGAAGGAAAAGACCAACAATAACGAACCCAAAACAATTAAGAAAATGGGAATAGGCACATACGTATCGATAATTACCTTAAATGTAAATGGACTAAATGCTCCTACCAAACGACACAGATTGGCTGAATGGATACAAAACAAGACCCATATATATGCTGTCTACAAGAGACCCACTTCAGACCTAGAGACACATACAGACTGAAAGTAAGGGGATGGAAAAAGATATTCCATGCAAATGGAAACCAAAAGAAAGCTGGAGTAGCAATTCTCATATCAGACAAAATAGACTTTAAAATAAAGACTACTAGAAGAGACAAAGAAGGACACTACATAATGATCAAGGGATCGATCCAAGAAGAGGATATAACAATTGTAAATATTTATGCACCCAACATAGGAGCACCTCAATACATAAGGCAAATACTAACAGCCATAAAAGGAGAAATCGACAGTAACACAATCATAGTAGGGGACTTTAACACCCCACTTTCACCAATGGACAGATCTTCCAAAATGAAAATAAATAAGGAAACACAAGCTTTAAATGATACATTAAACAAGATGGACTTAATTGATATTTATAGGACATTCCATCCAAAAACAACAGAATACACATTCTTCTCAAGTGCTCATGGAACATTCTCCAGGATAGATCATATCTTGGGTCACAAATCAAGCCTTGGTAAATTTAAGAAAATTGAAATTGTATCAAATATCTTTTCTGACCACAATGCTATGAGACTAGATATCAATTACAGGAAAAGAGCTGTAAAAAAATACAAACACATGGAGGCTAAACAATACAATACTTAATAACGAAGTGATCACTGAAGAAATCAAAGAGGAAATAAAAAAATACCTAGAAACAAATGACAATGGAGACACGACGACCCAAAACTTATGGGATGCAGCAAAAGCACTTCTAAGAGGGAACTGTATAGCAATATAATCCTACTTTAAGAAACAGGAAACATCTCGAATAAACAACCTAAACTTACACCTAAATCAATTAGAGAAAGAAGAACAAAAACATCCCAAAGTTAGCAGAAGGAAAGAAATCATAAAAATCAGATCAGAAATAAATGAAAAAGAAATGAAGGAAACGATAGCAAAGATCAATAAAACTAAAAGCAGGTTCTTTGAGAAGATAAACAAAATTGATAAACTATTAGCCAGACTCATCAAGAAAAAAAGGGAGAAGACTCAAATCAATAGAATTAGAAATGAAAAAGGAGAAGTAACAACTGACACTGCAGAAATACAAAAGATCTTGAGAGATTACTACAAGCAACTCTATGCCAATAAAATGGACAACCTGGAAGAAATGGACAAATTCTTAGATATGCACAACCTGCCAAGACTGAATCAGGAAGAAATAGAAAATATGAACAGACCAATCACAAGCACTGAAATTGAAACTGTGATTAAAAATCTTCCAACAAACAAAAGCCCAGGACCAGACGGCTTCACAGGCAAATTCCATCAAGCATTTAGAGAAGACTTAACACCTATCCTTCTCAAACTCTTCCAAAATATAGCAGAGGGAGGAACACTCCCAAACTCATTCTACGAGGCCACCATCACCTTGATACCAAAACCCGACAAGGATGTCACAAAGAAAGAAAACTACAGGCCAATATCACTGATGAACATAGATGCAAAAATCCTCAACAAAATACTAGCAAACAGAATCCAACAGCACATTAAAAGGATCATACACCATGATCAAGTGGGGTTTATTCCAGGAATGCAAGGATTCTTCAATATACGCAAATCAATAAACGTGATATACCATATTAACAAATTGAAGGAGAAAAACCACATGATCATCTCAATAGATGCAGAGAAAGCTTTCGACAAAATACAACACCCATTTATGATAAAAACCCTGCAAAAAGTAGGCATAGAGGGAACGTTCCTCAACATAATAAAGGCCATATATGACAAACCCACAGCCAGCATCATTTTCAATGGTGAAAACTGAAACCACTTCCACTAAGATCAGGAACAAGACAAGGTTGCCCACTCTCACCAATCTTATTCAACATAGTTTTGGAAGTTTTAGCCACAGCAATCAGAGAAGAAAAGGAAATAAAAGGAATCCAAATTGGAAAAGAAGAAGTAAAGCTGTCACTGTTTGCAGTTGACATGATACTATACATAGAGAATCTTAAAGATGCTACCAGAAAACTACTAGAGCTAATCAATGAATTCGGTAAAGTAGCAGGATACAAAATGAATGCACAGAAATCTCTGGCATTCCTGTACACTAATGATGAAAAATCTGAAAATGAAATCAAGGAAACACTCCCATTTACCATTGCAACAAAAAGAATAAAATATCTAGGAATAAACCTACCTAAGGAGACAAAAGACCTGTATGCAGAAAATTATAAGACACTGATGAAAGAAATTAAAGATGATACAAATAGATGGAGAGATATACCATGCTCCTGGATTGGAAGAATCAATATTGTGAAAATGACTCTATTACCCAAAGCAATCTACAGATTCAGTGCAATCCCTATCAAACTACCACTGGCATTTTTCACAGAACTAGAACAAAAAATTTCAAAATTTGATTGGAAAAACAAAAGACCCCGAATAGCCAAAGCAATCTTGAGAACGAAAATTGTAGCTGGAGGAATCAGGCTCCCTGACTTCAGACTATACTACAAAGCTACAGTAATCAAGACAGTATGGTACTGTCACAAAAACAGAAAGATAGATCAATGGAACAGGATAGAAAACCCAGAGATAAACCCACGCACAGGGCCTCCCTGGTGGCGCAGTGGTTGAGAGTCCGCCTGCCAATGCAGGGGATACGGGTTCGTGCCCCGGTCTGGGAGGATCCCACATGCCGCGGAGCGGCTGGGCCCGTGAGCCATGGCCGCTGAGCCTGCGCGTCCGGAGCCTGTGCTCCGCAACGGGAGAGGCCACAACAGTGAGAGGCCCACATACCGCAAAAAAAAAAAAAAAAAAAAAAAAAACCCACGCACATATGGTCACCTTATCTTTGATAAAGGAGGCAGGAATGTACAGTGGAGAAAGGACAGTCTCCTCAATAAGTGGTGCTGGGGAAACTGAACAGGGACATGTAAAAGTATGAGATTAGATCACTCCCTAACACCATACACAAAAATAAGCTCAAAATGGATTAAAGACCTAAATGTAAAGCCAGACACTATCAAACTCTTAGAGGAAACCATAGGCAGAACACTCTATGACATAAATCACAGCAAGATCCTTTTTGACCCACCTCCTAGAGAAATGGAAATAAAGACAAAAATAAACACATGGGACCTAATGAAACTTAAAAGCTTTTGAACAGCAAAGGAAACCATAAACAAGACCAAAAGACAACCCTCAGAATGGGAGAAAATATTTGCAAATGAAGCAACTGACAAAGGATTAATCTCCAAAATTTATAAGCAGCTCATGCAGCTCAATAACAAAAAAACAAACAACCCAATCCAAAAATGGGCAGAAGACCTAAATAGACATTTCTCCAAAGAAGATATACAGACTGCCAACCAACACATGAAAGGATGCTCAACATCTTTACTCATTAGAGAAATGCAAATCAAAACTACAATGAGATATCATCTCACACCAGTCAGAATGGCCATCATCAAAAAATCTAGAAACAATAAATGCTGGAGAAGGTGTGGAAAAAAGCGAACACTCTTGCACTGCTGGTGGGAATGTGAATTGGTACAGCCACTATGGAGAACGGTATGGAGGTTCCTTAAAAAACTACAAATAGAACTACCATATGACCCAGCAATCCCACTACTGGGCATATACCCTGAGAAAACAAGAATTCAAAAAGAGTCATGTACCAAAATGTTCATAGCAGCCCTATTTACAATAGCCTGGAGATGGAAACAACCTAAGTCTCCATCATCGGATGAATGGATAAAGAAGAGGTGGCACATATATACAATGGAATATTACTCAGCGATAAAAAGAAACGAAATTGAGCTATTTGTAATGAGGTGGATGGACCTAGAGTCTGTCATACAGAGTGAAGTCAGAAAGAGAAAGACAAATACTGTATGCTGACACATATATATGGAATTTAAGGGGAAAAAATGTCATGAAGAACATAAGGGTAAGACAGGAATAAAGACACAGACGTACTAGAGAATGGACTTGAGGATATGGGGAGGGGGAAGGGTAAACTGTGACAAAGCGAAAGAGAGGCATGGACATATATACACTACCAAACGTAAGGTAGATAGCTCGTGGGAAGCAGCCGCATAGCACAGGGAGATCAGCTCGGTGCTTTGTGACCGCCTGGAGGGGTGGGATAGGGAGGGTGGGAGGGAGACGCAAAAGGGAGGGGATATGGGAACATATGTATATGTATAACTGACTAAATTTGTTATAAAGCAGTAAAATAAATAAATAAAAGAATGGATAAACATTCAAAAAAAAAAAAAAGAATTATGGATGGAGACCTGGGGTCACCTTGAAATGTTTCTCATTGACTCAGATGGCCTATCACCCTTGCACATATGTCTTTAGTCATTTCAGAAGGCTCTTATTTCAATTTTAATCACAGAATTTATTGTATTAATTCAGCTAATACTTTGTCAGTAGTAATAAGCAAGTATATTATTCAGCTTCAGGGGCATCAGTCCCTAAGTAATGACTACCCTCTTATTTATTTATTCTGTTTATTTGTTTATTTATTTATTTATTTCTGTATCTAAAAAAAAATTGTAAACATAAGTAAGTGAAATGAAAAACCGATCTTTTTTTTTTCCCTGTTGCACGGGCCTCTCACTGCTGTGGCCTCTCCCGTTGTGGGGCACAGGCTCCGGACGCGCAGGCTCAGTGGCCATGGCTCAAGGGCACAGCCGCTCCGTGGCATGTGTGATCCTCCCAGACCGGGGCACGAACCCACTTCCCCTGCATTGGCAGGCAGACTCTCAACCACTGCGCCACCAAGGAAGCCCGATAATTTTTATATGAAAAAATCAGAATTCAATGTGTATTTTGCAGTCTTTTCTCCATCTCTGAAGAAGATAAATAGTAATATATTCTCTATTCTCTAAGGTCTAACAACTGACAACCTTACTTGTTTTATCCGACCTAAGGAACAGGTATGACAAGAGAAACAGATCATACGGTCTGTTAAGAATGGAAGAAATTATATAAAAATAACTTCTTTCTCTGTGTAATTTAAGACACAAAGGAGAATTTGTTTTAAAAAGGCTTTCCATAGTGAGCATTTATGATTTAAATATTACTTTCTTTTCATGCTAACTTACTCAAATTCCCTTTTATATCTTAAAATATAACCTAATTGCAATGGTAGATTTCTAAACGGTAAATCCAGAGCTCTAGAATGGGGTCTAAGAGCATAATTTTCTTGCTGGGTTTCTATTCAATCACTCAGTCAAAAAATTGTTTGGGGCATTCACCATGTGTCTACATATGTTCTTATCTATATTTTTCTTGATTCTGATATTTTTATTTTTTATTTTTATTTAAAAAAATTATTAACATCTTTATTGGAGCATAATTGCTTTACACTGCTGTGTTAGCTTCTGCTGTATAACAAAGTGAATCAGCTATATATATACATATATCTCCATATCCCCTCCCTCTTGCATCTCCCTCCCACCCTCCCTATCCCACCCCTCTAGGTGGTCACAAAGCACTGAGCTGTTCTCCCTATGTTATGTGGTTACTTCCCACTAGCTATCTGTTTTACATTTGGTAGTGTACATATGTCAATGCCACTCTCTCACTTAATCCCAGCTTACCCATCCCCCTCCCCGTGTCCTCAACTCCATTCTCTACACCTGCATCTTTATTCCTGTCTGCCCCTAGGTTCTTCAGAAACATTTTATTTTTTTTAGATTCCATATATATGTGTTAGCATACGGTATGTGTTTTTCTCTTGCTGACTTACTTCACTCTGTATGACAGACTCTAGGTCCATCCACCTCACTACAAATAACTCAATTCTGTTTGTTTTTATGGCTGAGTAATATTCCATTGTATATATGTGCCACATCTTCTTTATTCATTCTTCTGTCAATGGACACTTAGGTTGCTTCCATGTCCTGGCTATTGTAACTAGTGCTGCAATGAACATTGTGGTACATGACTCTTTTTGAATTATGGTTTTCTCAGGGTATATGCCCAGTAGTGGGATTGCTGGGTCATATGGTAGTTCTATTTTTAGTGTTTTAAGGAACCTCCATACTGTTCTCCATAGTGGCTGTACCAATTTACATTCCCACCAACAGTGCAAGAGGGTTCCCTTTTCTCCACACCCTCTCCAGCATTTATTGTTTGTAGATTTTTTGATGACGGCCATTCTGAATGGTGTGAGTTGATACCTCATTGTAGTTCTGATTTGCATTTCTCTAATGATTAGTGATGTTGAGCATCCTTTCATATGTTGTTGGCAATCTGTATATCTTCTTTGGAGAAATGTCTATTTAGGTCTTCTGCCCATTTTTGGCTTGGGTTGTTTGTTTTTTTGATATTGAGCTGCACGAGCTACTTGTATATTTTGGAGATTAATCCTTTGTCAGTTGCTTCATTTGCAAATATTTTCTCCCATTCTGAAGGTTGTCTTTTCGTCTTGTTTATGGCTTCCTTTGCTGTGCAAAAACTTTTCAGTTTCATTAGGTCCCATTTGTTTATTTTTGTTTTTATTTCCATTTCTCTAGGAGGTGGGTCAGAAAGGATCTTGCTGTGATATATGTCATAGAGTGTTCTGCCTATGTTTTCCTCTAAGAGTTTGATAGTGTCTGGCCTTACATTTAGGTCTTTAATCCATTTTGAGTTTATTTTTGTGTATGGTGTTAGGGAGTGTTCTGATTTCATTCTTTTACATGTGGCTGTCCAGTTTTCCCAGCACCACTTGTTGAAGAGGCTGTCTTTTCTCCACTGTATATTCTTGCCTTCTTTATCAAAGATAAGGTGACCATATGTACATGAGTTTCTCTCTGAGCTTTCTATCCTGTCCCATTGATCTATACTTCTGTTTTTGTGCCAGTACCATATTGTCTTGATTACTGTAGCTTTGTAGTATAGTATGAAGTCAGGGAGCCTGATTCCTCCAGCTTCATTTTTCTTTCTCAAGATTGCTTTTGTTATTCGGGGTCTTTTGTGTTTCCATACAAATTGTAAAATATTTTGTTCTAGTTCTGTGAAAAATGCCATTGGTAGTTTGATAGGCATTGCCTTGAATCTGTAGATTGCTTTGGGTAGTATAGTCATTTTCACAATATTGATTCTTCCAAACCAAGAACATGGTCTATCTCTCCATCTATTTGTATCATCTTTAATTTTTTCATCAGTGTCTTATAGTTTTCTGCATACAGGTCTTTTGTCTCCTTAGGTCAGTTTATTCCTAGGTATTTTATTCTTCTTGTTGCAATGGTAAATAGGAGTGTTTCTTTAATTTCTCTTTCAGATTTTTCGTCATTAGTGTATAGGAATGCAAGAGATTTCTGTGCATTGATATTTTTATTTTTAATTTAGTATTTCAATATAATATTGTCTGTTAGTTCCCTGACAGCCTTGAAGGAATAATGTAGAGGAGGAATGGATGGATGATGGATGCATGCATGCACAGATGGATGGAGGGATAGATGCAAAAATGTGTGGATGGATATACAGAGAGAGAGATAAAAGCATATAAAAGTAAAGAATATAAGACAACCTCTATGTTCATCAGTGATATTGGCCTGTAATTTTCTTTGTTTGTGATATTTTGTCTAGTTTTGTTATCAGGGTAATGCTGGCCTCATAGAATGAATTTGAAAATTTTCCTCCCTCTGCAATTTTTTGGATTCATTTGAGAAGGATAGGTGTTAACTCTTCTCTAAATGTTTGGTAGAATCCACCTGTGAGGCCATCTGCTCCTGGACTTTCGTTTGTTGGGAGTTTTTAAATTACTGATTCAATTCCATTACTGGTAATTTGTCTGTTCATATTTTCTATTTCTTCCTGGTTCAGTCTTGAAAGATTGTACCTTTCTAAGAATTTAGAAATCTTCTAAGTTGTCCATTTCATTAGTTTTGCATAGTAATCTCTTATGATCCTTTGTATTTCTGTGATGTCAGTTTCTCCTTTTTCATTTCTGATTTTGTTGATTTGGGCGCTCTTCCTTTTCTTCTTGATGAATCTGGTTAAAGGTTTATCAATTTTGTTTATCTCTTCAAAGAACTAGCTTTTGGCTTCATTGATCTTTTCTATTTCTAGTTCATTCATTTATGCTCTCATCTTTATGACTTCTTTCCTTCCGCTAACTCTGGGTTTTATTTGTTCTTCTTTCTCTAGTTCCTTTAGGTGTGAAGATAAGCTGTTTCTTTGAGATTTTTCTTGTTTCTTGAGGTAGGCTTGTATCACTATAAAATTCCCTCTTAGAACTGCTTTTGCTGCATCCCATAGGTTTTGAATTGTTGTGTTTTCATTTTTATTTGTCTCTAGGTGTTTTTTGATATTCTCTTTGATTTCTTCAGTGATGCATTGGTTGTTTAATAGCATATTATTTAGCCTCCATGTGTTTGTGTTTTTTGCAGCTTTTTCTTGTAGTTGACTAGAGTCTTACAGCTTTGTGGTTGGAAAAGATGCTTGATATGATTTTAATTTTTTTTAAATGTACCAAGGCGTCGATAAAAAAAAGAAAAAGAAAATTTACCAAGGTATGTTTTGTGGCCTAGCATGTGATCTTTCCTGGAGAATATTCCATGTGTGCTTAAAAAGAATGTTTATTCTGCTGCTTTCAGATGGAGCACTCTATGTATATCAATTAAGTCCATCTGGTCTAATGTGTCATTTAAGACCAGTGCTTCATTATTGATTTTCTGTCTGAATAATCTGTCCATCGATGTAAGTGGGGTGTTACAGTCCCCTTCTATTATTGATTTCTCCTTTATGCCCATTAATATTTGCTGTATGCTCTTAGGTGCTGCTATGTTGAGTGCATATATATTTACAATTGTTATATCCTTTTCTTGGTTTGATCCCTTAATCATTATGTAGTGTCCTTCTTTGTCTCTTGTAACAGTTTTTATTTTAAAGCCTATTTCGTCTGATATGAGTATCACTGCTCCAGCTTTCTTTTGATTTCCATTTGGATAGAATGCCTTTTTCCATCCCCTCATTTTCAGCCTGTGTGAGGTTTTAGCTCTGAAATGAGTATTTGTAGGCAGCATACATACATGTCTTGTTTCTGTATCCATTCAGCCACTCTATGCCTTTTAATTGGAGCATTTAGTCCATGTACATTCAAGGTTATTATTAATATGTTTGTTCTTATTACCATATCGTAAACTGTTTGGGGATTGTTTTTGTAGGTCTTTTTTTTTCCTTTCTTCTTCTTTAGTTCTCTTGTGATTTGATGACTATCTTTAGTGCTATGTTTGGTTTCCTTTTTCTTTTTTTGTGTGTGTATATCTATTATAGGTTTTGGGTTTGTGGTTACCACGAGGTGTGTGTGTATATATATATATATATATATGTGTGTGTGTGTGTGTGTGTGTGTGTGTGTGTGTGTGTTTGAAGTTGCTGATCTCTTAATTTCAAATGCATTTCTAAAACCCTGCATTTGTACTCTCCTCCCCTCATTATTACTGTTTTTGATATCATATTTTATATCTAACTGTTTTGTATATCCCTTGTTTGTTTATTGTGGATATAGATGACTTTACTACTTTTGTTTTTAACTTTCCTACTAGCTTTGTATGTGGATGATTTCCTAACTTTATTGTGTGTTTGTCTTTACTGATGACCTTTTTCATTTCATAATTTTCTTGTTTCTAGCTGTGGACTTTTCTTTTTCACCTAGAGACATTCCTTTAACATTTGTTGTAAAGCTAATTTGGTGGTGCTGAACTCTTTTAGCTTTTGCTTGTCTGTAAACTTTTGATCTCTCCATAAAATCTGAGTGAGAGCCTTGCTGGATAGAATATTCTTGTTTGTAGGTTTTTCCCTTTCCTCACTTTAATATCTTTAATATCATCACACTTTCATATCTGCAGATGAACTGTAGTTTGATCTAACTAGGGTGGTCTCAGCTTCAGACAGTGCATACATAAGTTGGACTTGAGCCCAGGTTGCAAGTTGTGTTCAGGTCCTCTCTGCCTCTTTTTATTCGGGGCCCAGCCTGAAGGGACAGTGGCAACTGGAGACAATTGGTTTCTCTCATAGCAGATGACCAGAACATAAAAGAGGAAGCCCAAGTGCACAAGCACATTTCAAGCATCTGCTCATATCATATACCTCAGCCAAAGGAAGTAATAGAGTCCAGCCCAATGTCAAGGTATGGCTGTATCATTCACCCACCTTGAAACTACTGCAAGGATGTGGATATAAAATTCAATTACCAGGAAGTAAATGATTCAGAACAACCATTCAATTTTGTTTTCCAAGGTTCTTTTCTCAGCCCTTGCTCCTTCTCATCTCTTCCTGTGTTCTTATCTATACCTGTTATATGTTAATGATCTCCACATCTATAGCTTCAATCCAGATTTTTCTACAGATCTCCAGATATATATAACCAGTTACCAAATCTCTAGCTGGAAGTACCATAGGTATCTGAAATGCAAGATAAAATAAAAACTTAAGGAACTGCGTGTCTTGTCTCTCTATAGATAAAGAGCCCAAACTTGTGATTCTCATCCAATTAATATTTAGTGAGGGGTTATTATGTGTCAAGCACTATGCTAGGGACAGGAGATAGAGCAGTGAAAAAAGAAACTTTAAAGGATTGCTACCTTCATGTAGCTTGCATTCCACATGCTTCTTTAAAAAATCTAAATTTTTATTTATCATTCAGGGTTGCATCACTGTATCATTCCAATAATACAAAAAAGAGGTTTATTGTAGGGGTTAGAGCATATGAAGTTGTGGGACTAGTCTATGTGGGGCTGATGGAGAAGTCTATGCAGGTTGTTGCCTTTGTGACTAGTTAGCTATAGTTAACTCATTATAGATCAGCCAGACTGACAGCTGGGAAGAAACACTGAATGTAGGTGAGAAGAAAGACAGCAGGAAACCATTAGGATGACCTGGGAATCGAGTATGTCTCTCACCATCTCAACCTTGATGCCCTAGGTGATCGCTGGTGCTGCACATTCAGTTGTCTTAGCACTTGGGGAAGCTGATGGGGGGCATCTGATGAGAGTTGGTGGGGCCACAGGACTGGGAACTGCCCTGTACCAACCAGGCAAGCCAGCAGACCTGCACCAACATACATGAGTCGCCACAGTGCCTTCAGAACTCAATGTGACCTCCACTTCACCTGAACTTTCCAAATCTTGGGTAAAACATCTCCTGTGGCGACAATAACCAAAAACCATACAGGGAAGGGAGTTCTGGGAAATGTAGTTCCAGAGTAGCTAACTGGACACATCACAAAGCCATCACAAACCCATCACAGTTTGTGTGTATGTATGTATGTGTATATATATATATAAAATATGACATGACTTAAATGTGACCTGGAGGTGTGTAAAATTTATATAGTCCTAGAGGTGAGAGAATTCACCCAAAAGACAAAAATAAGTATAATAATTTATTATGGTAAGCTATTTGGCCTAGCTTCAGGGGCTTACCTTTTAGAAAAATTTGATGAATAATAAGGACCTTACAAAGATTTTAAGGAAACTGATTAAAAGATGCTGGTAAATCAACATGCAAATCCCAAGTATTAAGTATTTTTAATTATTTAGAGAAAAGATATTACATAGAGGCAAGAGTCCCCATTCTTTACATGTACAAGGACTTCAGGCCACACTGGGTCCATTAACTACTCTACAGGAGTAATTTATTGGTGACCTAAAAAAGTGAATGCATCAACCCCATGACTAACTTACAGGCAGGGAGTAATTTACTCTCCTGGAAGCATCTGGCTCCTCACTTTTACTATAGTTTCTGCACATATTTTGAAGACGGTGTCAATCACTTGACTATCTAGGTACAATTGACATAATTTAAAACAGATGTCACATCTCAAGAATGGAAAGAAGGTTCTGTTTGGAGAACTGCTGAAGGGCACAGGAAGTGCTTGCAGCTGGCAGGCCCTGCGGTGGAGCCCACAGGCACGACCACTCCTCAGCAAAGTTTTCAGGTAGAAGTTGACCTACAGCACACCCAAGCACCCGCTTTCCTACCCTTTTTCCCTTTGACCTCTCGCCTCATCATCCACTCATCATTCTCTCTGGATCTGAGGAAAGAAGCCAATAAACTAATTCACACTAAGGTGTAAAAACCTGATAAGGCAGCTATGGGATATTAACAAGGTCACAAGCCAAAGAAAAACAGCCTAGCAATGAAATTTGAGGGAATCTTGAGCCAGTGAGGAAATAACCTAGTCCAGATTCCCTCAAATTAATCCGTCTACTCATTTTGAGCCTGCCTTATCCCCTATGTATCACAGAGGATGCACAGATGGTAAGAATGAGGACTGTTTTTCCTCAGCCTAGTGTGTCCCCACGGACTCCAGATGTATGGGAAACTGCAGCCCACCATTTGTGCTTGTTTCTTATGAGCAATTTAAGTGTTCTAACTAATAACAGGCCAGCACTATCCTCTCCTGTGTGCTGCTTTTACCACTGACTGAAACTCATAAGCAGTACGCTCAAAATACCTTTCTCAACATCTTTCTCCCCCTACTGAATTCTCTCTCCAAAACTAATTGAGAGGATGGATGGATGGATGGATAGATATATTAGATAGATGATAGATAGATAGATAGATAGATGTAGATAGATAGATTTAAAAAACCTATCATAAAGGGGAAATACAAATTTTCAAACAAAAGAACAAAAGGAAATGAAACACAAAGTAGCCTGAAAAGATCTCTTTTTCTGAGGGTATTGGAAAGGCTTTCAAACCAATGATCGCATTCACACACTACAGAACTGTCCTTGTAGCCCTGTAGATTCCTAAAGAAGCATCCTTTATGCTCTATCCTTGAATGGTCCTACCCTGTTGTCTGCCCTCCCCACTGTGCCATCCCTCCATATCCCAGCCCTTAAGCAGCTCAGATTTATTTTAATGCCAACAGCGCACTGCATGGGGTCCCCAATTTGCTAGAGCCAGGGCAAAAATAAAGCTATGAGATTGTTTGCGAGAGCTTAAAATAACTAGTCTGGCGATGCTCAGCTACGCTTTGAGCGACAGCAGAGCGGCAGAAGATAGAATTCTAACCATCCCGCTGCCCAAAAATGACCTCCCTGCTCTGCCCAGCAGTGCACTTCCTCCATAAGAGACCATCTTCCCCAAGGCAGTGACCATCATTCAGCTTTTTATCTTTCACCCACATATCATCTTTCTAAATGTCTACTGAATATTAAAAGACCAGTGGCAATGAGAGAAAGGCTCTTAATGTAATTTAATATGACTTCAGAAACCACAGCCAGGAGACAAACACATCATTAGGTGTATTTTTCTTATAGAATGACCAAAATCTACTCATCATGAAATCCTCTGTTGTAAGCCTGTCCCAAAGGATTGCAAAACAAAAGCTAGATTCACCAGCGGCTTCTTCCTTGCTTAACAAGACTCACCCTGTCCCTTGGGGCAACCAGCAACCAAAAAGAATTTGCACATACCCCCCCACCAGGGCAAACGTCTGAGAGCAAGAAGAAGCCTAACAAGAGGAAGCGTGGGCAGAGGGGGTCCTGGCCCCACCTGCACTGTCCAGGGCACTGAACCACGTCACTTGGATGGAGGTCCAACAGTTGCATGCATGTTAATCAACAGCAACCTCAGAGTTTCTCTGCAGCAGGCAGAGCCAACACGATGCACCAGCAGGCACACAGACACTTGTCTTCTTGCCAAGCCCCTCAGGCAAGCTGGATCCAGTCTCCATTACCCAATTTGATTCTGGGCCCCTGGCTACAATGGTGGATGAGGTCCAAGCCCTAGTAAATCTTCATGCCCTGAATGGTTCCCAGGAACTCAGGTTAGCCCTGGCGTCTCCTCAAGGGTGATACTGACACTACATACCCTCACTCTCTCCTCTACTAGCAAACAAGCAGCTTCCCTGGAGACTCGCAGACTGGAGGGAGCCAGAAATGAGACAGGATACTCTTAAGCAAATAGGAGCAGAAGCTGGCATCAGCACCCAGCCAGGATTTCTGAGGGGCAAGGAACCCCAGCACGTTCCTGAATACGCTGACTCCCAGACTGATGACCGAAGCTTCAAAGTTTTATATGTCCCTCAAATACCATATTCGAGACTAAACTTGTCCTAAATACATAAATTTCATCTGTATCTATCACCCATTACAAGACATTTTTTATTGAAACTCTGGCTATCTGATAAATTGAGGGGGTGGTGCTTAGAATCAATTTTCCATTCACTTTGGTATCCCTAGAACCCAGCATTGAGTCTGGCACACAATGTGTAAGCAGCAAACCTTCACTGAACTTAATTATCCTGGCTCGTAGTGTGGTACATACCACAGATTACATACTCCCTTGTATTCAACTTACTTGTATATTACATTGAATTTACTTGTATATCCTAGTATAAGCTTGTAATGGAGTGGAGGCATCATAGCTGACCAATAAATACATGTTCATCAAATAAAGTCAGAGAAATCGTGAATTTCTCAAAACAATGACATTTTTAAAAAACTAATTTGGGCTTATTATTTCAAAACTATCTACCACCAATTTTTTTAACCACCACTAAGATGTTTCAGAATGATATATATTGGCTCTAACCACCTCTTCTAATCAATATTCTAATGGGCACAGAGGGGGAATGAGAGACATCCCTTAAAACTCAAGGGTTTAGCAAAGGAGCAGAAAAATTATTGCCTGGTAAACTGAGTATTTTCTGTACTAGCAGAGCTACTTAGTAAGCTTGCTGCAATGGGAAAGGTTTTGACGGTTTGGGAGGTCTCTGCGTGTCAGCACCTGGTCTCTGGGCTTGCTGCCCAGCAGTCTGGAGCTGGGGGCAGGTACATCTCAAAGCAACTTTTTCTCTCTCAAACACATTAGACATTTAGCTAGCTGGGCCAAATTGTTCCCATGGATACTCCTCATATCAAGAATTGTATAAGATCTGTATGTTGATTAATGCATTTTCAGTGTTAATAAATTCAAATTGGTAAAGCTTACTAGAAAACAGGAAATTCCTAAGGTGAAAATCTAATGTAAATCAACTTCCTATGTGTTACAGATTATGATGCAATTTATTAAATGTAACAGTATATTCCAGGGTGTCTCGAAAAATAGAACCTGGATGACATCTTAAATATATACCATTCTAATTTTACCCAAGTTAAATAATTGTATGTTATTATAATAATACACACCATTACTAGGTAATAATAGGGTTGCATTCATATACTAAGCATTTTGCAAGTGGTTACCATCAAGTTTGCAAAAAGCTTGCTGCCTCCATTTTCGCATGTTCATGTGTACAACTGAATTGTCCAAAATCCTTAGAAAAGTCACAAAGGGATGTAATAACTGAGAAGAAGAGAAAGGTGAGGGACTTTTGCTGTTTGCAAAAGGATGGTGGTTTATGAAAAACAGTGTGGATTTAGGAGTCAGACTAATCTGGATTTGAATCCTAGCTCTTATTTATGGAGCTGTGTGACCTTGGGCAAGAGATTGATTGAGCTACTCTTTCTTAATCACTAAGAATGGTGATAATAATACCCTTCAGAAAACTGATGCAAAGATTAAGCCAGAATAATGTATGTGAAAATACCTCACATCACGCTGGGAAAATAGTACTTGCTCATAAATACTTAGCTTTCTTCTTTGTGTAGAGTGAATTCTTTGCTTAAAATTCACAGCTGATGCTGGGGAGCTTGGAGCACTTTGCACCCCTCTCCCATTTTCCCCACATTCTCCAGGTAGCCAGGTCTCATCCTCACATTTCTGCCCTCCATTCTTCCCTTATTCTTCAGGTCAAATAAAAATTTGATCTCAGATAACTGAGATTTCAAGGAGTTAAAAGGGTACCTTCCTACAGACAAGCAACATGTTTTTAGGATAGTCTAGATTTTTGGTTCATCTTGGTATTCTAAAGCAGAATGAGGTAGAGGAAGTGGTCTGTGAGGTCTTTAATCCAGAAAAAATAAAACACAAGCTGAAAAATCTGAGTTTCTTCGCTTTGCAGACAGGTGTGGTAATGGGCTCAGGGCAGACTCAAGGAAAATGCTGTCTGTTAATCTAACTAGATAATTACAAAGGTGCCTTCCTTGCAGGGAACTCACAGCTCTTTAATATCAGAAGTTCCAGTTGTACTAAGAATATATTTGCCCTACTTTAGAAGCTCTGGAACTCTCTCAGGCCACTAAAGGGAACAAAAACTTTAAAACTGAAAACTCTTCATATATTTCCCTTTAGGATACATTTAGTTCAATAAATGAAATGTAATTTACCTGGAAGATTTATTATGCATTTCCAAAACGTAGACATTTACTCTCTCCTCATCACCAGGATTAGGCACAATTATGTCATTAACCTTCCAAACATTCCTTTTGGACTGTGGTGAATTTCCTAATAACCATTATGGTCAAGCTGAGGTCAGAGGTAAACAAAAGGTTAAGTATCACAGAGTCTAGGGTCATATAACTTCAGAGGCAAAAACCACCATTGGAATCTAGGTTCTCCAGCTAATTACCTCACTGCCTTCCCAGCTGGTGTGTCTCTTCTGATACCTACAGAGACCTTTAGTTCCTGATGTGCACAGATCAAGAGGAGAGCTAAAAAGAGATGAAAATAGGGCTTCCTTGGTGGCTCAGTGGTTGGGGGCCCGCCTGCCGATGCAGGGGACATGGGTTCGTGCCCCGGTCCGGGAAGATCCCACATGCCGCGGAGCGGCTGGGCCAGTGAGCCATGGCTGCTGAGCCTGTGCGTCCGGAGCCTGTGCCCCGCAATGGAAGAGGCCACAACAGTGAGAGGCACGCGTACCGCAAAAAAAAAAAAAAAAAAGAGACCATGGTCAAGAGACCATGGACAGAAGGAAAGTCTCCTTAGCCTGCTTCATCATGGTTATGGCCTGCCTATTAGGGACACAGCATACACAGCCAGAGCTTTATAAAGAAAAACCTAGATCAAATGAGTGGGTATATTCAACATGGCAACCAACGTGAAGCCGAGCAGCATCAACCAGTGCAGAAAAAAAAGGAGGTTCTTGTGACTGAACTTTTTCCTGCTCTCTACCTAGGAAATAAGCAGAAAATCCCTTTCCTCTTAATATGTGAATTATCCAGTTTGCAGCTCAGATCCTAAGTTTACAAAGTTAAAATAACTGAAATTTTCTGAGATTCTACTGCAGGTGATATACTGTACTGTGCTGGATGTTTTATATCTGTTTTTAATTTAATCCTTGTATTAAATAAAATGATCAGACCATCGCCCCCACCCACCCACCCAACCCCCCGCAACTTAGACCATTCACCTAGAACTTCTGACAGCCACCTTTAGCTGGGATTGACTTTTTTTGAAGTGAAATCATTTCAACCTTGGGAATTAGTTTGCCTCTTCCTATGCATGCACATAGGAAGTATACACATTTTCATTTGAATATTCTTAACACAGAATAAGTTATGGGAATGAGAAAAACTCAATTTCCCATTTCTACCCATCAGGGCTACTTTTTTGGTGCAAATAAATCAGACAGTAAAACTTGAAGATATTTAGATGGCTTCCCATCTCAAATATACTTAGTACCAATATGTAAGAAACAATTTTCTGAAAAAGTGTGAAGGAAATATCTATTGGTAAATTCTGTTTGAGTCTTGCAGAACTGTTTTAATTCTGCAAAGTTTTTGGCTTTAATAAAATTATAAAATGAAGAAATAGCTGCACAATATAGCAATATTGATTTAGGTATGTTTGACCTTATTTTTCACCTTTGTCTTTTTAAATTTTTTTTAATCTAGCTTGAGTCAGTTACACAGGGATTAATCAATGAAGCCTTTGTCTGGATATTACACTTATTTGTAACTAAACATGATGTTATAGGTGAAGTACAAGCAAATATCTTCAAGCATTTTAATGCAGAGCCAGAGACGGGAGAGTTGGATTGGGAGGGAATGGAAGTAGAATTATTTAAGGTAATAGGACACATGAAATATCTAATCAACAAAGGAGTCATTCCATACTGTTAAAATGGAGACAGAATGTTCTAAACTCTTGCAGAGGGTTCAGAGGAAAGCAATGTATACAGATATAAATATACACATACATTTAATTCTCATAGCAATCCCGAGGTAGATACTGTGATTATCCATAATTTTCTGATGAGAAACTGAGGCACAAAAAGATTAAGTGACTAGTTCAAAGTCAGTTAGTAAGAGTGAGAGCTGGGATTTGAACCCTGCTAGTTTGACTTCCAAACTCAACACTCACCTATTGCACAGAGTGCCCTTTAAGAGATTAAAAGCAAGAATCTAGGAAGGAAATAGGATCATTTGTCCCAAAGAAGTGATAGATCAATTTAAATCTTGTCACACTGAAGGAAGACCTGGCAATTACTCTGTTAATTTTATCTGTATAGAGAGAAATTCCTTTGGAGTTGAGGAGAAAGGAGCCTGAAACCTCCCCTTCTACTAACTATACTCATCAAATTAACCATGTAATTGTCAAATGCTAAACCCATCTTGGTAGATATAGCCATAAAGTTATTCTCTAAAGATAAACAGTTTTGTAAGCAAGTATCTTCCCATTCCCACTTCCACTGAGGACTAGAAAGCACCTCTGTGTGGCAGGCTGAGTAATTACCTCAGATCTGAAGTGAAGGACTCCAAACCCATGAGGAGACTCATCATGGCTACGTCAGAAATACTGCTGGGAATTAGAAAAGCCCTGCACCCACCTGCTGCTACCATTTCTCCTTCCTCTAGTCTTAGAAGTGCCCTTGCTTTCCACACTTTCTCCTCAGTCTCCCCTGCCTCCACCTGCCCTTTCCACATGGACATTTCCAAGGTTCTGGTCCTCAACCACCATCATGGATCCAGTCATCTATCATAAAGCAATTCTAATTGTAATTCTCCAGCCTGACCCCTCCCCTGACTTCCAGACCCCCATTTCTAACTTTCTACTGGACAGTTCATTCATTTGTCCAGAAAAGGACTCATGCTTCTCCCTCAAAGAAACAAAAATTCCCATGTCAGTGATTGTAGCTAACAGCCATATTCTCTGTCATCCAGCACTCCCCACCACTTCCTAGCACATCCCAACATTCACCTAATGCTGATTTCAAGATCTTCACTTTTTTTTCCCTTCCTCCCTTCATATTACAGCCCACCTAGGTTTCCAGCTCCCAGAAAGTCACCCAGCCTCTGGAACTGTGCTGCCCAGTACTGGAGCCATGAGCCACATGTGGTGATGAGGTCCTTGAAATGTGCCTCATCTGAAATGAGACATGCTGTGAGTATAAAGACATACTGCAGGGCTTCCCTGGTGGCGCAGTGGTTGAGAGTCCGCCTGCCAATGCAGGGGACACGGGTTCGTGCCCTGGTCCGGGAAGATCCCACATGCCGCAGAGTGGCTGGGCCCGTGAGCCATGGCCGCTGAGCCTGCGCATCCGGAGGCTGCGCATCCGGAGCCTGTGCTCCGCAACGGGAGAGGCCACAACAGTGAGAGGCCTGCGTACCACAAAAAAAAAAAGACACACTGCATTCCAAGACTTGGTAGGGAAAAAAGAATATAAAAGATCTCATTAATAACTTGTATATTGATTGCATGTTGAAATTATTATGTTTAATTTATTGGGTTAAAATACTAAAATATCTCACCAGTTTCATTTTATATATTTTAATGTGGTTGCATAATGGCATCCCAATGATATCAACATCCAAATCCCTAGAACCTGTGAGTATTTACCTAACAGGGCAGAAGGGACTTTGGAGATGTGATTAAGTTAAAGATCTTGAGGTGGGGAGATTGTCCTGGATCATCTGGTTAAGCCTAATGTAATCACAAGGTCCTTATTAAAGGGAGATGGAGGGAGAGTTGACTACAGAAGATGCTATTACTACTAACTCTGAAGGTAGAGGAAGGGGTCGTGACCCAAAAAATATAGGCGGTCCCTAAAAGCCAGAGTTGTCAGGGAAACAGATTCTCACCTAAAGACTCCAGAAGGAAAACAGTCCAGCCAACACCTTGATTTTAGACTTCTACCTCCAGAACTGTAAGAGAATAAATTTGTGTTTTTTAGGCCCCTAAGTTTATGGTAACTTGTTACAGTAGCAACAGAAAACTAATACATGTGGCTATAAGGAAATTTAAAATTACACCTGGCCACACTTTGTTGCTTACATTATATTTCCATAGATAGCACTGCTCTAGAATCTTCTCCCTGTCAGTCCATTGCCCTGCTAGAGTGATCTTGTGCTGTCACTCCTCTACTCAAATGCTGTCAGTGGCAACACAGGTGAATAAAATGAAGCCCAAATTCTTATTTGACTTTCAAATATCTCTCCTTCACTTGACATTTTCCAGACTTTGCAGTTTCATCAACACTACACCCCCTAAAAACCTGATCTTTCAACCAATCTGGCCGTCTTCCGTTGCCACAAATTTTCCTTGTTTTCATGTTTTTGCTCCCTTTTCCTAGATGTTCCCTCTACTCTAAATGCATTTTATTTTCATTTACGCCCATCAAAATCCTGTCCATCCTTCAAATTTTGGTTTAAATACCAATTCTTCTATGTAGCAAGCCTTCCACATCTCCCAGCAGGAGGTAATTTAGCTCCACCATTTGTCTCCTTGTGTTATCCCTTGTATCAGAGCTTTATTGAAATCTGACTTAGAGATGGTCCTGCACTGGGGTTTTTCCCAAGGCAGGGGCCCACCTTACCTATCTCGGCTCTGTGTTCACCAATGGCATCCTTCCTGTGCCAGCGACATCAGTGCAGAAGTTTCAGGATTGGGGCTCCACTGCTAGCTTGGGTGCTAAGGATTGATTTGTGGGCACCATGGAACTATTTGAAGAGGGGCTCCCAGGAAAAAAATGGGACTTTCTTTGTAAACTGGTGGAAACTCAAAGCTAGTGAGATTTGAAATGAATGCCTCATTAGTATTCAAAGGCCGGTGAAAGCTGGGACATACTGCAGACGAGAGATAGCCAAAAGAATCTGTGATACCACATAAAACATTAAATAGAAAAGATATGCCTCCTGAGGGCTTAGATATCATTTATGCCACCTCCTCATTGATAACAGAACCCCAACCAGAGTGCAGGTCTTAAGGCTCCTTATCCATCATCCATTCCAATTGTCTATCTTGCACAGTCATTTTCTGTCGTGAGGTCTTTGAAAATACTTTTTTTTTTCCATGAAAAAAATGTTTTAATAAGCATTCATGTAGAACTTCATTCACTTAAAAATATATACTGGGACAAAGGGCCAGAGGAAAACTCTTCTTTAACTCCAACATTATAGGGCCCTGAATTGTATTTGTAGGTGATGACAAATCTCTATTCCTAGTTCCCTGAGTGACACCACCTGTGCACCATGAGAATTCTGAAACATTTCCCCAAAGAACAATGTGGTAAATTATGCCACTTTCACCACCTTGTGAGAATCATAGCCCAGTGCTCCAGACCTAGAACGTCTGCCTTCAGATGGATCAGGTTGAAATTGTACACGAACTTAAGAAAATATTTTACATTTATAGGGTCATATACAGGCTGTATTATTTTGTTTGATCCACAGGGTAACTTTGGAATGTGGGTAAAACATATATTTTCATCCCTATTTTACAGCAGAGGAAGTTTAAAGCTAGGATGTGGTAGAGGGGAAATTCAAACTCATGTTCTCACACATGATTAGAAAACATACCTTCAAATGTAAACAACTCAGGGACTGTTAGATTGAAAAAGAAGTCAAGGAATCCTCTTGTTCAATACCCTGGTTTTACTGGTAGAGGTAAGACTAGGAAATGCTTGCTTCCCCTCATCACTGAGCTTTTGGTCTTGCTGGTCCCACTTAATAAAAACACTCTGCCAGCTGTCCCCACCCCCAACCCAAATCCTTATGTAGAGGCTTATTCTCATTCAGGAAGCCTTGCTTGACTTCCCTGACTAAGCCACATTCCCCTATTCAAGGCTCTGCCCAAACCATTAACTTCACAGCACTTCCCACTCCAATAATTTTACATGTATTCATGTAGTTCTTTAATTATACAAGATTGTACAATCAGTTTTAATGTGTATCTTCCCGGCTAGTTGATCAGCTTCATGAAGATACCATTGCATCCCCAGCACCCCCTAGAATGCTAAATTTGAGTAACGATTTACTAGATAGATTTATTTATCTCTTACTCACGTCTCCTGACTCCAGTCCAATTCTTTTTATCTATTTCACTATGGAAACCTGAGTTAACCCTTCTCTACTTATATTAACAAATTGGTCAGAATCTTAAGGGAGTATTCTGTTCAAAATAGAGTTTCTTAATTAAGGGAAAGTGAAAATTCCACACACAAACTAAAAGCTAATGTATCCCCTCTCCTACAGCCCTGGTCCCTTATGCCTAATAGAACCTGCCTGTCGAGAGAATCTGGTTCATTAATCTTGTTATCCCAGATGTAGCCCAAGTATCTCAGGCTTCATTAAACGGTGAATAGAGATAGATCCACGCCACTGTTAATAGCACTTGTCTTTGACTCCAAAAGGTGTGGAAACTTAATCTCCCTTCAGTCACAAATATGTGAAGGAATCTTAAGGACAAATATACCTGGCCATAGTTCTCCATCACTATCAGGTCACCCAGGACCACACAAAATCTCATGGAAGACAACTCTGGGTCAGAGATTCTGCTTCTGTGACACTGCTCCCTGAAAATTCTGTCAGTAAAACTGGTGTATCACATGACAGCTGAGTGAGAGACTATTCTTTCTGTATCAGCTTCAGTTTGGGGCCAAGTCATCTGGCTTGACCATGGTCTTCCTCTCGACAGGCTGACTCTTTCCCAGGGTGCTTGAGTTGGAATGGGTTCCATGACTGTCAACTGCCATACTTCTCCCCTCTGACCTCTGGGCCAGCACTGGGTCTGACTCTGTAAGCCAGCCTTCTCTTCCACTTTGGTGAGCTCTCTCTAGAGGTCTTCTGGGTCTCTAAATGGTGCAACAGCAAACTCCATCTTGGTTACCCTAGTCAAACAGATTTTGATCAGCCTGGCCAAGTTCACATTTCTCCCCTGTGGGTTCACTGAGGCAAGAAAATGTAACCATGAGGAGAACTGCACCCCAACTCCAGTCACCCCAACTTCTACCCTGTTTGGATTAGAGCAGACAACTAATCCTCTAGGTGTTAGAGACACTTGAAAAGCTAACTAGAATAAGGAGAAATATCACAAAATCTGCAATAAGAGAGACCTTTACTTAAACTCCAACTCTATCATTTTCTATCTAAATTACCTCAGGCAAATTCTTAACCTCTCTGGGCCTCAATTTCCTTATCCATTAAATGGAGATCAAAATACCTATCTCAAAAAGTTGGAGAGAATATTAAAAATGAAACACTATACATAAAATGGTGTGGCACAGAGAAAGGGAAAGAGACATTACTGCCCCACAACTTTCCTTTCAAAGGCATTAAGCCTAGAATGAAGAGAGAGAAAGGACAGCATAAAAGAATGGGAAGAAGAGTTTAGGACCCAATACTAGTGTTCATAGGTTTACACAGTACAAGAATTATTTCCCAAAATATATTCACATCTCAGCATTCAGTTTGGCTTCCCTAGGGATTGGCTGATGCAACTACTGATATCTATCAACCCATTCTTGGGAAAATTGAGGCACTAAGGAAGTGACCTTCCAGGTTTGTCCAGGAAGTCATTAGAAGTGCGAAGTAAAATTAACCATTAAGGTAAAAGAGAAAACTATCCACAGGAGCTAAACTGTCAGGCTTCTTGAGAAGACCAGTCTAATAGCTGCTCTTTACTTAGAGCCTACTGCATATCAGCCACTCTGCTAGGTGCTTTATGAAATCTTTTTATTCAACAAATATTTGTGGAGCATTACCCATAAGCCAGGCACTTTACTAGACACTGGAAATATAAATGATAAGCAAAAGAAACAAGGTCTCTATTCTCATGGAGTCCTGCATAAGAGCCAAACACCAATCAAATAGACACACAAGTAAGTGAATAATTACACACTGTGCTAAGCACTATGAAGGAAAGTTATACAGTGTGACTAGAGTGTACAGCGATGTGTAAGGGACAGCTTCCCAGCAGAAGTGGCATTTGAGCCAAAATCTAAAGGATGAATAATAGTGAACTAGGGGACCAAGAGAAAGAGAAGTTTTCAGCTAAAGGAAACAGCAAGTGCAAAGACTCTGGGGCAGGACAGAGCGTGCAACATTCAAGAAACTAAGGACAGAGCATGCAACAGTCAAGAAACTAAGTCTATCATAGCTTGTACACAGACAGAGAGGGAAGAATAAGGTCAAATGAGTCTAGAGAGACCCTGCAGGGACTAGTATATTAACTTGGAAACTATAGGCTTTATTCTAAAAGCAACAAGAAATCATTGACTCAAGCAATTAATTAATCTACTGAGTGTTTCTAGATTTTTCTGGAATATCATCCACTGTAAACATCTACATAATATACAGTATAGAATTCAAATCCACTAGACCACTAAATAAATACATTCTGCATCTGATTCACAATCCAATAGCCTTTGTAATTTAACAGCTGCCAGATAGGCCTAAACCTTTTATCCACAAACTCTAGTGCAGACTTTTAGAATCAAACAGGCATGATGTTACACATGGTATGCCGCTCAACACATGGGTTCAGCAGTGATGGAAAACTTATTCATGATGCTAAGACAGATCACCACTTCTCACATGTTATTGTAAAAGTAAGACGTTTTGAGATAAAAGCTGAATTTTGGCTTCAAGGTTCTCAAGACAGCCACATCTGCACCACTCAACATAAGCAATCTGGAAGTTCACATGGTGAGAATTAGGCATTTCTCACTCAGTATAAACTGTGAAATGCACTTGAAAATGGAGTTTTCTATTAAAATTAGCATGTCTTTTCATACTTGGCCAGCAACCGCCATCTTGTTACAAAGTCACATTATTTACAGCATGATTATTGAAATGGGCTGATGCTCTGATCTCCATGAACTGTCACAGGCTTAGGAAGACACATCGAGCTCTTCTCGGCTCTCTGTACAATGCTAAGATGGTATAAGATCAGAACACAGTTCACCAGAAGACTGCTTTAAGGCAAAGTTGGGGAAAGTAGAAATTTAGGTTAAGTAAAGTTTCCAGACACAAGAAATGTCACAATGAGTCCATAATTTCTTAAAACTTTTCATCTCCCACCCCATATGCCAGGGATTGCAAACATTTTCAGTGTTTTCAAGCCCAGTTATCATTTGCTGCATTTACTAATATTTTTCTTTTTCTCTTAAATTCACTTAATTTCTCCTATTTTCACTTCATAAGGGGCATGCCACTTTTAAAATTAAAAATGAGTTTAATTTAAAATTTTTCCATTTCAAGAAACTTAGATACCTTTAAGGTAAGCAAAAATACCCTAGGATTTTTGCCAAAGTAGAGTCAAGTAATCACTGTTTTTGATCTTGGTCAGACTAAGGACTCTGGACAAAATACACAAAACTTACAAAGGATGGAGGAGAAAAAAAAATTCTATGTCAAATATTTAGGGTCAACTGTTTTCAGGATCATGAATATATGAGTTCTTATGAAAAATACATGTCATTGTTTAGTTAATTCCTAATTTCTGAACTGGCAACACATACATGTCTTTATATTTTTCCTGTTCACCTTTTGACCATTATGATGATTATTACTGTTTCTTTCAGAATATTGATAATGGAAAGGAAAGCAATAAAATGGAAATAAGTCTCTTTGGTATCTTAACAATTCTCGTGACAATTTAGTCAGAGAGGATACAAACTCTCCAGTTCAAGGAGATTTCTGCTTATTCTGAACATGGTCTCTTTTCATGCTCTTCCCGTTCATCGTTAACACATCTAATGAAGACCCTGAGCTGAATCTCCTTGGGGTTTGGAGCAGACACAACAGCACAAGAAATGTTAACAGCTGAGCTGCCAGCACACTTATAATCTATAATATATATAATCTATACAACACAACTCAACCTAAAAACTTGTGTGATGTGGAAAGAGCACTGACTCTAAGTCAGGAAAGCTGGGTCTGCGGCTCTGCCTCTGCTAGGAAACTGACTCATGATCCTTGATAAGTGAAGATTCAGGGCAAATTCCCTCCAGCTTTCACAACTATCCCAAGTAGAATGAGACCTTCTCGGTACTTCTCAAGCACTGTTCCCATCTCTATCATTGGGTCTATAGTAATTTGTTAACCTACTGATGTCTCCCAATTCACCTCTAACCCTCACCCCCCATACCACTGTTAATTTCCTTGGGAACAGAAATAAATCATTCATTTTTATCTTCTTAGTGACTTGAATGGTGCTTGACATACTGAAGGCCTTCAACAAGTGTTCACCACAGACATGTATCATCATGAGTGTCACCTCTGCCTTATCCAATTATGACTCATTTTTCCTCTCTAAATATCCCTGGCACCCCTTCAGGACTTATTTTCCTATAGAAGGTATTCTGATTGTTACTGGATAATAAGTTGCCTTATTATGGTTATCTTAAACAAGTAGAAAATTTAGCACTAACTTTGAGATATCAAATTCCTTTTGATCATTTAACAAAGATGGGTTCTTAAATGAACTTGGCTAAATGAATTCTCACTCCCCAGCAAAATAAGTGTAGCAAGCAGCCACAATGATACTTCGTACCCCACAGGCTCTTCCAGAACCTTGAGGCCCCCTATCAAAAAGTAGAATCTATGTTTTCCCCCCCTTGAAGCTGGGCAGACCTTTGTGACTACTTTGAATAACAGAGTACAGGTGAAGTGATGCTCTGTGATTTCCAAGTTAGTGTATAAAAGGCAATACAGCTTACTGGCTCTCTCTTAGGTTACATGCTATTAGAACCCAGCCACCATTCTTTGAGGAAGCCCAAACCACGTTGAGAAAGCCATGCGGGGAGGAAGCAAAGCCCCCCACCCTCAGTCCCAGCCAAGCTCCCAGCCGACAACCAGTGCCTATTTGCTAGGCATGTGAGTCATCTTGGAAGCAGCCCTTTCTGCCCTCAGTCAAGCTGACACTGCATGGAGCAGAGACAAGCCTTCCTCACCACGCTCTGCCCAAATCACAAATTCATGGGCAAAATAAATGATTGTTGTTTTAAGCCACTAGGTTTTAGGGTGGTTTGTTATATGACAAAAGGTAACGGGAACAGCAGTGCTATGGTAGGAGTTAACCAGGATGGCTCATCTTGCTCTCTCATTGATTCAAAGAGAGACTCAATTTCCATGCATTCAAACACTCCCCATCTTAAAAATGTTTGTGATGATTTAAAAGAATGTAATAAAAATAAATAAACCCACCAGAGTACAGATTCACTTTTGAATAGAGTCTTTGGCATGCAAAAGCTTTTCCTGCTTTATTTCCTACTATTTGGGGTCTTAACGTAGTAAACTTTTCCAGTTCTACAAATCTTTATATTTTTTACCCCTAGTTTTATTTCTATTTATAAACAAGTCCATGCCTGAGTTCACCTCATGTTTTAATACTTTTTAGTCACAGCCAGTAATAAACAGTACACATTACCTACCATTCTGTTTTCCAACCACTTCTCTAAGAGGTAGAGGCTGCATAGGCACTTAGTCTGCCTTCTGAGTTATTACAGATAATGGTTTTACCAAATATTTTGCCACTACATAAAATGAGTCACTGCTTTTCCAGTTTCTGATATCCATTTCCTTGATGCCCAGCTCTTGCCAACCTCCACCCAACCATCAAGCCGATTTCACATCTTTTAGGCTTTATTAAAGAAGAACATCACTTCGAGTCACAGTATGTATATTAATTATGGTAATGCTACCTGGATACAAATAAAATCTCGGTGGCTTAACCAGTGATGTGCTAGTAAAATGACTCCCCAAAATAAAAACTCTGGTTTGTGTCATTTGCCAATTTCTGTGCTGTAAATGCTCCAATCATGATGATTTAAAGCCATCAACTTGATGTCAATGAGCCACAAAATTCCTTAAAATTTAACAGTCAGCTCTTGCCAACCAGTACAAGCCAGAGACAATACCCCAATGGACTTAACCCAATGCATAAAATCCAGTCAACAGTGGGAAAGGCTGAGAAGAGAAGTTTGCTTCACAGGGGCCCAAGGTGATGAAGGCTCCACCACGTTCAACACATGGTTCCCAGGGTCACCTTGATGCCAACATCCAGGCAGCAGACAGGGAAAGTGGAGAGTATAGGATCCCAAGGAGGATTTTATGGGTCAGGCCTAGGAGTGATATGTACACTTCCAGTCACATTCCATTGGCCAAAATTCAGTTCACAGTTACACCTCACTGCTAGGGAGGATGGGGGCTGTTGTCTAGCTGCATGTACTGGGAGGATGGGGGCTGTTGTCTAGCTGCATGTACTGGTGGAGAAGAAAACAGTTTTGGCAAACACCTAGCCAGTCTCTGGCACATTTCCGTAGACCCAACTTCCAGCCCATCAGTAGTATCATTAATATCTTATCAACAGTCACTTGACAACTGTGTTTTATTAGCTGCAGAGAAGAAAATTATGGTGACCTCAGTGTGAAGTATGGCCTAATGTTGCCAGAAATAATTATGCAATAATTGTCACAACAGGCACTGAGCAAATGTATCTCTGACTGGCACTGGAGAAAGAGGTACACATTATACCTTGTGTGGCTAATGTTCTACCAGGTTCGTGGAAGAGGTTACTTGTCCAAGTTACAGTAACAGAACCACTAGCTTTCTTATCTGCTCATGCAACCTTGGACGCACAGGATGACAAGAAAAACATTGAACTTGGAATGCAGGGAGCACTTCATCATAAGTCCACATCTTTAAAAAGAGAAAGCGTTCACACGGCCTGGGATTCCCAATCTGCCTTTGTCACTGTCAGCTCTCTCTGATTCAATTTCTTTATGTGCAGATAGAATAATTACACCTAATTCACAAAATAATGATGATTAATTTAAATAATTATTACAAAATACTGGCACATAATAGGGACTCAATAAATGTTATTTCTTCCTCACCTCCCTACACAACAGGGGGCACACTTGGCCACATTCTCACAGGCAAATTGTTTGCCTGTGCTCTTTTTAGTGTCTCTACCTCTTGACATGATCTATCACTTGCTCTGAAGTTTCCCTCTCCTCTCTTTCCCCAAGAAAATGTCTGTGGCCTTTCAGCCTGGGTCATGCATGGCTCTCTACTGACTCGGTTAATGTGTTTAGTAATTCTTGAACATTTTGGAGACATTGTTATTGCCAAAATAACTGGGAGGAGAGCGTCAGAGACACTAAACATCCTGCAATACTCAGGAAATTCCGCACAACAAGAATGACCCTGCCATCATGTCAATAGGGCTTCTCATTGTAAGGAGTTCTTTAAGAGCGGAAATTTCAAAATGCCTTATGGTGGGGACACAGAAAGGACTTTTCTGAGACGGCATATGACGGCCACTCTTCCTCCCCTATGTAGTCTTTGACTGGTCCATCTCCCTGGAGTGTTTTTGAAAGGGAGAAAGCCTTGTACCTCCATCTTCCCCCCCGGTAACTGGCTCACATCCCACCCCATCCCTACCCCCAGAGTACTCTGCCCACTCCAGCTATACATCTGACCTCATGGTCTAACTACATATAATAAACTCTGCGGGAATCATCCCATGGGTAAAGCCCGTTTCTTTCCACTTAAAATGGTGATGATTGACCTGTGAAACAATAATTAAGTCTGGGTATAGACAAACAGTAGGTAAACTTGCACAACCAAATTCCTCATTACAACCCAGTCAAAGTTAAAACTAATGACAAGTTGTGTCAAAAATAATGACACACAAAACCCCCTCGCTCCAGTGTATTTAGTTAAAAGACAGTCACTCCTAAGTACAAAACAGGCCTCCTATTCATTTGGATGTCAGGAAATCATAAAGTTTTGCTGCCTAATTTGGAAAACTGTTAGCTGATCATATTTATACTTCTGTTTAAAAACGAGAGTGTTAAATCTTTTCCCCTAAAGAGACGTTGAGTTGATCAAAGATACAGGATTGTCTTAATTCTTTTCAAATGTAGAACATCTTTAAAAAGTTATAGCCGGAACCATGTCTATGATTAAATAAAATTAAAACTTATGATGCTGGCAACTTAAGATTTTTATCTTTTTTCTGGGACTAAATCTCAAAGCATTTTATTACTGGTCAAGTCCCTTTTCTCATAGCATGGGTTCTGTGTCCAGGACCAAGCAGGTCACAGGTTTGCCTTTCAAAATATACAATTTATGGAATAAAACTCCTCCAAGGCTGAGCTAAAAAGCACAGAAGGTTCTCGAGCGCAGCAGTCTGCCTTAAATCCTGTATATTCACAGGCACTGGGCAACTGGCCCTCTGGCTCAAAACCAAGGAAGTTGCTTCAGGATGAGCTGGTGCATTCCTGGAGTCATTTAACCTTCACTTCTCAGCCAGAGCTTGTTTAAGTGTTTGGCTCTTCAGATCCAGTTTTTGGCCCCCTTGTTCTTGAGGGGCTCTCTAAACCTCTTGTTTCTTGTCTTATGACCCACAGAGGACCTCTCTGATTAGAACGGAAGAAGCAGTCGAAGCTGCACCTAAGCCTTTTTCCATGAGCCTGAAGTGTCAACTGACATCACCTCTGCCTTTCAGCCAGGACATTTTGAATCAACCAGAACTGATTTGATTTTCCCATTTGATAGGATTATACCTGAACATAGTATATCAGGAGGCCTAGACAAGATGTACTGGGTGGTTGTGAACTAAAACTCCTTATTCTTTAAGATTAAGAGACATATGCTAATTCTGCTTCCCAAGGCCCAAGGCATCAGATTTCTCTCAAAGCAGACTGGCCTCAAATTGGAAGGGAACGGTCAAAAACCTTATTAAAGATATTCTATTTCTAAGTGGGGCCCAACAACCCATAAGTCAGACACAATTGTTTTCCTGCTACCTAGAGATCCATTTACTGGAGTCTAGACAGTATCTCAAGGGAGAGGAACATCCCTGGTCATATTCTCACAGGGTCCTCTCCCAGCACAAATCCCCACTGTGATGTGCTGCCCAGTAAATGGCTGGCAAACATCAGTCTTCTCAGTACCAATGACTTGATTGTGGGGAGACAGTCTCAAACTTTATCTCCTGTGTACATCACAACCATCTATGAGGTCCAGGTCACTTCCTCCACTTTACACATGGAAAACCTGTGGTCTGGGTTCTGGAGGTGACCAAGGGTCCAAGGGAAAGGAGAGCAAGTTCTTGTTTGTTGACTGAGTGGGGCTGGTGAGTTGACTGCAAGAAGCCAGCAAGCGTTAACTTGCAACTAAAGTGAGTCTCATCAGCTTTGTATGTGTTTTGTAATCAGACAAATCTAAATAAGACACTAGTGTGGGTTTTTATTTTAATTCAGCCTCCAGACCACTACTGGAGAGCATGTTGCTGCTGGTTCTTAGCAGGTCAATTATTGGGAGAATGCTGGCATCCTCCAGGAACCATATGCTACTTGATGATACTTAGCCTACACATAAGCCTTGAAATTATAGGAACTGAAATATAACATATTACATACCCAGGTCCACACAATCAAAGGGAACTACCCAAATGATGGTCCGTCATAAATGGCTCAACTAGGTCCTGAATTGTTTAGGTAATTACGGGCAAACCAAAACTGCTTGTCAGAAAAACCCAGTCACATGTGATTTTCTGTGCTCTGTACACAAGCCCCATAAACCTAAGTCATTCTTTTGTGCACTTGATATACTTTCATATATGTTTATCTATACAGTCTTCTGTGCATTTTCCTATTTTACAGGCTCAGTCTTTTCCGTGGCTATTTCTAGTCTTGAATAAAGTGGTTATTTCCACAAACCACAATTTCAACAGTTAGAAGATACATCCCTAAAGACAGGGGGGGGCCTCCTTGAAAACAAGTTGACAATTCACTTTTCTGCTTGGATATTAACAACAGACACAGCTGGCAGACCATGCAGTCAGAGTAAGAGCAGCAGAGAGAGGAGACCCCAACTGTCATTTCAGTGGCCTCTGTCGTTCATCTCACATTATTATTCTTGCCACCAAGTTCAATTTCTTCCTTTCCCTGCAACTAAGTCATTCTAAAGAAGCCATATTATTCTTATACCATTTACCTCCATTGGAGGGGAGAACTATAATAAGCTAAAAGTGAGTGGATCTGTTCTTCCCCTCTATATGAAAGTAACAATGTGCTATGTTTAATATTATTCTCTGACTCTTTTTATGGTAATGTTTTCTTGTGTCTAATCACTTTTCCTTCTGCTGTCCACAGCTAAAGAGACAGCTGGAAGTCAGCTGCGCACCGTCTAGTTTAGTAGGTTTTTAAATGTTTCGCTGCCCATTAATTGTGTGACATTGTCCCTCATTCTGTTTTGTGAATGGACTATGCTGTATGCCAGAGCTAGGCAGACAGCTCAGCAATTTGCCACCGTTGCTTTTCTAGACCAGTGAACTTTCCCTGTTATTCCTGCAGTCAAGGTTAGAAAACCAGGAGGTAGAGAGCTGGGAAAATCCTAACTCTGAGGATGTCCCAAAGCTGAATTTCTGACTGGGGCACCACCATCCCAAAACCAACGTCCACTCTTATCCTCATTAATAGTTTTGGTCACCCACATGAAGTCTTTTTATTGCTGGGGGTGGGGAGGGGCTCCGTTTTTATGATTTTATAACCCTGTCATTAGAAATGTTTGAAACAGCATTCCGCCCTCAGGTTGCATTGTGTGGTTATGAACTTCATTTGATCACTGCTCCATCAATTTCACGTTAACTGCTGCAGTTTACAACAGCTCCAGCTTTCTAGCTACAATTGTACCTTCTGCCTGTGGAAAAAAAGGAGGGCGGGGTGGTGCTGAGGGGGAGACCTTTGCCGCCCAGGGGAAGTTTAAAAGAATGTGATGTCTTGTTAAAACCTGAAGGGGCAATGAAAGGGGGAAGGGGGATCTCTGAAGACAGCAAACCCCAAGCCTGGTAATGAATAACGCCTCGCTCCCGCTGTGAGCATCGGTGACCCTGCATGGCCGGGAGTGAATAATTCACCGCGCGAGTCATAGGCTTCCTGGTCGGCCGCAGCCTTGCTTTGTCTTACAAATACGTTCTCCCACAGAATCAGCCTTGACAGGCGAGTTCGCTGCTTGGGAAATGTTTTAAACAAAAGCCTTGTGTGACGGAAGGAGCACCTTGTGATTTTGGCACCAGGCTCCCAGCGCTGAGGTTCCCGGGGAGCGCTTGGCTGGTTAATAAATCCTCAAGCATCAAAGCAAAGGTAATCAAAAAGGGAACAGGGCAGAAGACGCCAGGCCGTGTTCGTGTCTGATACAAGAGTGATGGAGTCAAACAAGAATCCATTTTCACCACACATGCATATTGAAGGCACAGTCATTGTTCCACTTGGAGCCACAAAGTGAGGAAAGTGGAGTGCAGCCGGGAATCCCAGGTGACTTGTTGACCCTGACTTTTGCAATTTAATTTAAATTAGAAAAAGATATATATTTCTCCTTGAATGAAGAACCAGAAAGTGATAGAGATTTGGGGTGAATTTGCTCTTTTTGGTGGCTTGGAAGTAGACACAGAGGGTTATTTGGAGGCTGGGGCAATTAGTTGGTTCTCTTGGATTTTGGAAGGAGGTCTCAGTGTTGGGCCAAAGAATAAGATAGTCTGAGATCTCAGCTCCTCTTTTCCTGTAAGGGACCACGCAGCAGCCCTGAATAGATGAATGAAACAAGTTAGAGCTGGCCTCCAGGAAGAAGATTTCACAGACTGACCTCATTCATTGTGTACCCTGGGGAAGTGAGGTCATAGAGACCTGGAAAAATACAGGGAGGCTGTGTCCCCAGCAGGCATCTGATACCCGCCTCCTATCCATCAAGATTTCTGTAACTTAGCTGATTTGGAAGTTCAGGACTGGGGACATACCCCATTTGAACAAAGTTTTACTCCGTTCTGAATTAATGCTTAACCATAACTAAATTGCTTATTGGTATGTATCATAAACAGCCAATTAAGTTACACCAGCTTTGAAACAGACTCCCTAAGCAAAGCTCCCGTAACTTTAAGCAAAGACTCAGGCCCACCTCGTGAGAAAGGGTTCTAAAATTCCAAAAGCAGTCACTCCTCTCCACCTCCCCAAATAGGTTCCAGTATGAGAGCATCGTGAATGAGCCATGGGGCTCTGTCTGCTGTTCACAGTTGAGGTTAGTATCCTCTCCCATCCTTGTCAACCTTTGGCATTGCCAGTCTTTTCAATTCTGATACGTGGTGGTGTTTCACTGGGATTTTAGTTTGTAGGTCCCTGGTATAAGTAGGGCAACCACAGAATGTATCATCCAAACCAAAAGTGAAAGGGGGTGTTTTTAAAATTTTAGTGAGTTAAGCAGAGTAAACTGGGACTATTACCAGGATATATGGTCCTCCGGCATACTAGCGAGGTTAAACACTTTTTCATATGTTTACTGGCCATTTGGATATCCTCTGAGAATTTTTCTACTGGGTTCTTCTTTTTCACAGATAATAGGAGTGCTTAATCTAGTCTCCTTGCATTTTGATGAATATATATTCATTTTTGTATATTCATATATGTATTTCATAAGAATACATATTCTTATGAAATAAATTACCTCAGTAAACTACCACTACTCTATTTTATATAATGGAGTTTGGCTTAATACATTTCTAAATGCTTGAAAATCAGTGCTCTAGAATGATGCAGTTAAAAGGCACTGTACTTTGCTTTTATCCAGATCATGTGGTAAACCGATCCATCCATTGTGACATATTAAGACTTGCACTCAGTCCATTTTTCTCATTGAGAGACTTTCTTCTAAATAAGTGTTGTTCTTTGTTTTTAACTATGAAATATTTCAATTGAAATTGAAAATTTTTCTATTGACATTATAGAATATAACAATAAACATTCTTGAACATTTTGCCATATTTGCCTGTTTTATTATGCTTTGTTTTGTTTGGAAATAAAACATTACGGATACAGTTGAAAATTCTAGCTTGTCATTTCCCAATCCCATTCCATTCTTTCTACTACAGAGCAAACCTCTTTAATATATTCTGTTTTTCATTTCATACAGCTTTAATAATATTACAACTCATATATATAGTTATATATAGTAAAGTTTTAATATATATACAGTTTTATATTTATGATAACCATGCTGTACCTTTTTTTTTTTTTGCCAAGCCATCTTTTTTGAGATTTGTCCTTGTTGATACACCTAGTTGTAATTAATTCATTTTAAACTGGTAGGTTAGTTGTCACTGTTGCATGACTATATCGCTATTTATTCGTTCTCCTGTTAATAGACACTGAGGCCATGAACTTCCTCAGTTAATAACAATGCAACAATAAATGAGAAGTCTTGTTCACAAGTGTAAGGTTTCTCTAAGGGTTATACCTATATGTAGAATAGCTGCTTCACAGAGAATACTCAGATACAAAATTATAAGATATCGTCAAAGAGTACTCTCCAAAGTGTTCACCTTAGCATTATATGTTCTCTATGTTGTATGAGGATTACAACAGCTCCACGATCTCTACAGCACTTGGTATTGTTCATTTTTGCCTCTCTGATAGGCATGATATTATAGCTCACTTTCTTTTAATTTATATTTCCCAAATTACTTGTTAGTTTGAACATCTTTTCTTATGTTTAATTGTCCATTTTTAACTCCCTCTTCTTGGAATTACCTTTCTGTTTCTTTTGCCCATTTTCTCTTGGGTTTTCCTTTTCTTCTTAATTTGTAAGATTACTTCATGTAAAGCTTTATATAAAGAGTCTCTTTAATATTTTTTGTCAGTTACATGCCTGACAAATATCTCCTTCTCTTCTGTGACTTCTCTTTTAACTTTCTGATAGTGCCTTCTATTGAACATTTATTTTAAGTGTTAACATAGTCAAATATATCAGTCTTCATGCTTTGTGTTTTTTGTGGTACCTCTACCAATTTCTTTCCTACTCTAAGGTTATACAGATATTTTCCTATATTTTCATCTAAAATCTTACTTTGTTATTTAGGCCTTGAATATACCTGGAATGGTTTTTGTATAGTCTGAAGTAAGGATTTACTTTTTTATATGTGGCTAACCAATTGTCCCAGAAAAAAAAATATTGAATATTCTCTCCTTCCTTCTACTTATGTGAAATGCACACACACTGTCTGTTTCCAGGCTCTCAATTTTTCTGACTGGTTGCTATAGTATATAATAGGCCTTGAGATATGATAGCACAAGTCCCCCCCATGCTGTTAAAGTTTTCCTATTTTTCACAGTTTGCTGTTTAATGTTAATTTTCAGATTGAGTGCCACAAAATATCCTTATAACATCTGATTAGAATTACATTAAATGTATGGATTAATTTGAGGAGAACTGCCATCTTTACAATACTGAGTTGTCGTAGTCACATACATTATATATCTCTCCATTTATTCAGTTTTCTTTTTTGTCCTTCAGTCTTTGGTAATTTTCTCCATGAAGATTCTGCACATTCTTTGTTAGATTTATTTCTATCTACCTTCTATTTTTGGTTCTTATTGTAAAAGGGATCTTTCAATCTATTCCACTTTCTATCTGTACAGAAAGTTATTGATATTTTTATGTTGATCTTATAGTCAACAATCAATGTTGCTAAATGCTTATTATTTCTAAGAATTTACTTGTAAATTCTTTTTAATTTTCTGGGAGTGAATCCTATCACCTGCAGATAAGGATAGTTTGATCTCTCCCTTTTTACCATTTTTCTTTGACTTGTCTCATTCATTGTCTAGAATCTCAAGTACCAAGTTCAAAAGAAATGTTGACTAAGGGCATCCTTGTGTTCTTCCTGACTTTAATGAACATGATTCTAAGGTCTCACTGTTATATGACATTACTGTGGAAGTTTAGTAGACACACTTTATTAGGGAAAGGAAATCTCCTTCTATCCATATTGTATAATCATTATAATTGAGAATTGTTATTAAATTTCATCAAATGCTTTTTCTGCATCTTTTGAGATAATTTTTAAATTTAATCTATTAATGTATGTACCTTTTTTTTTTTTGAGGTACGTGGGCCTCTCACTGTTGTGGCCTCTCCCATTGCGGAGTACAGGCTCCGGATGCGCAGGCTCAGCGGCCATAGCTCACGGGCCTAGTTGCTCCGCGGCATGTGGGATCCTCCCTGACCGGGACACGAACCTGTGTCCCCTGCATCGGCAGGCAAACTCTCAACCACTGCGCCACCAGGGAAGCCCTATTAATGTATGTACCTTTTAATAGATTTTTGGATGATAAATTATCCCTATATTTCTGGCCATGGCCGTGGTTTAATTTTGAAGTGCTGGAATCAGCTTATTTAAGCTTTTCTTTTTTTTGAAATTTGTGTAAAAATGAAAATGACCCAAACCTTTTTTTCTTATGCTGCTCTTGTCTGGCTTAAGTGTCAAAATTCTCCTAGTGTTATAACACAAGCTAAGTGGGTTTCCTGGTTTGTTTGTTTGTTTTAAATTCTTTGATACTATTTATATAACATAAAAATTATCTGTTTTGAACATGTCATTTAAAATTGTCTGTAAAATCATCTGGGCCTGTATACTTTGGAGAAGAGAAGATTTTTGACTTCGCATTAAATATCTGTAGTAATTGAAATTTAATCAGGTTTTCTATTTCCTTTGTGTCAATGTTAATAATTTATATTTTTCTAAAAAGTACAGATTTCACTTAAGTTTTCAATTTATTAACACCAACTTGTTGGTGATATTTCCTTGTTATTTTTTAAAATCATAACTGTAGTTATTACCCTTTTTGTTCCTAACAGCATAATGATTAAAAGTATAGGCTCTGGGGTCAGATTCCTAAAATCAAAGCCTAACCCTATCACTTATTAGTTTTGCAGCCTCAACAAAAATACCTAACTTACCTGTGCTTTGTTTTTAACAATATTCTAGCTTCATTTTAAACTCTAAAGACAGCTACTATCCCTTCTCAGTAAATGGAAACTCATGCTCCCTTGTCCTCTGACATCTACTGTGACCAAGGTAAAGTCTGATGGCCACTCCTTTGTGACAGTCTTTCTGATTGGTAGTCTGAAGAATTTGTTCCTTATTCTTGTATTACAGGCTTAGTTGTATGCTCCTCAAAATTCATATTGTTGAAGCTCAACATTTCAGAATGTGACTGTATTTGGAGATAGAGCCAATAATGCAATGATTAAGTTAAAAATAGGTCATTAGGGTGGACCTAATACAACCTTGATATCCTTATAAGAAGGAGATTGAGACACAGATAAGCACTGAGCAAAGACCTGTGCAGATACAGTGAGAAGGCAGCCACTTGCAAGCCAAGGAGAGAGACCTCAGAAGAAACCAACTCTGCTGGCACCTTGGTCTTGGATTTCTAGCCTCCAGATTGGTATGAAAATAAATTTCTCTTGTTAAGCCACCTAGCCAGTGATACTTTGTTATGGCAGCCCTAGCAAACTAATACACATTGATACTCTGCAGTTTCACCATCATGTGTCTACTTATTAACTTATTTTTATTCATTCTGGGATTAGTACTCAGAGTACTCAAAGACCTATGTCTTTCTTCAATTCTGGTACATTTTTTGATTATCACCTTTCAAAATATTGATTCTCCACCATTACCTCTATTTTATTCTTCTTGAATTTCCTATTAAAGATATTTTGGAGCATTGCAATTGATTCTCCATTTTCTTAACTGCTCTTTTTTTCCTTAAACTTTTTTTCATTTTTACCAGATCTTGTTTCATAATTTCTTGCCCTTTTCAATGAAAATCATTCTTTCATTTATCTCTGAGCATTCTCTGTTAATGTCTTAGACTACTTCGTGGAGAAAACTCATGTTCAGTCTGGTTTTTTATAAGTGTATTACTGAACTTTTGATTTCTTCATTTCTTTTGGAAATTTGGTTTGCAGCCTCCTTTTCAGTGAACAAATATCTCCCCGCCAACCTTCACATTTTATGTATCCAGCAAAGAGAGTATGCAGCAAAGCTTCACTACATTTGAGTTCATAAAATAAATTTATACAAATAGAATACATTTTTAATAGTTTACATATTAGAGTTCTATATAAGTTTTATGCCTGAAAGAAGTATCTCTTTGCAAAAAAGAAAGTTTGAAAATGACTGTAGTCTACTAAGATTGCCAGCTCCAGGGAATACAACTTTCCTTAGAGAACTCCCTCTAAGAATGCTGTAATGAGTGTTTTAGGCACATTTCAGCTATTGGGAGAAGCTCAAGTTTTCTCCCACCTAATTTCACTATTTCCTGAGGAGGGAGCATGCCAGCACCGTGCTTGAGATGGTTCTACACAAAACGAAGTCAAGTCCAGCATGGAAACTGGAAATGCCTGTAAGGTCAGTCTCATGCTCTATCTCATTCATGAGCATAAAATTCTCTCCCTTTCACATCTGACTTTAGGATTATGCTTTATTGGCTCTTATCCGTATTTAGACTTATTTTACCTTGAACTTATCTTTCAGCTTTTCATCTTCCACCTGAACCTAGACAGGCAAATGGTAGGCTCACCGCTGACACATGCTCCAACCTAGCTCATCCCAACCACTGTGATGCGAGACCAAAGCCCCGTAACAACAAACAGGCTGAATTTTCCCAGATGGTTTCCTCTGTTCTCTTCTCTTTAGAACCTACAGTAGCAATTGTGAAAGAGTTGAACATTAGGGTTTAGGGGTAAGTGTTCTATTTTCCTCTCCAGCTCTCTAACAGAAGTCTTAATACTTAGCAAATGCACGTTCCTTGGAAATGGAGCCAAAAGTCACCCCATGATTCCCTGCCCTGTCACTTTCTCCATAAGAGACATAGCAGAATACCTGAAGAACCCCTGGTCCAGACCTTGCCCCAGTCCTGGAGAATCCACCATGCAGGTTCTGGCAGGGTCACTGCCGAGAATTGATGATGGGCAGGTCCCAGGGCTCCCTGACACTCAGTTCCTCATTTTCAGATCAAGGAGTTACTAAGAGCGTCCAGTCCTTTTCAAATACCCTCAACGATTCATCCCAGGAACAGAAGCAAGCAAATTATTTTCACAAAATTATTCTATGTTTTATTAACATTCTCTCACGATGCTCACCACTCCCTAATCTCTCTCTGGACTCTAGAGATCTTTTTCCAGAAAGTATCCAGGAGGTATATACAATTCTGTAACCACACTGCCAAGAATGCCCTACACCCCTCCAAAACACTGAAAGCCTCCTACGGCGTCCCCAAAGACTGTCCCTGCTCCAGCTCACTGATCTCTTCTCACATGGAAGTCCACAAGACAACCTACAGAAGCCCACTGGCACCTCAAGCAAGCACAAAGGTGGCGTAGGACATGTTCAGAGACATGGTTTCTGGGAAGCAAGGGAGGAAAAATACTTCCTGAACCCCAAACTAGTCATTAACCCAAACCTGTAATGATGTGATGGTGTCGGTCTCTTGGGGGATTGTTGGAAGGACTAAGTGAAATAATGTAAGTGCTTAGCAGAGAAGGTCCTCTGAAAATGGGATTATTTTCATTCTACCCACAACTGGAGCCCTTTGCCCATACAGCAGAATGGGAAACAGGACAATTCTTAAAGCAGAGCTAGCTGTCTGTAATGGAGAGAACACTTAACCAGCCTGTATTTAACATTTCCTACATGCCAGCCACTCTTTTAAGCACTTTGCATAAGTGGTTCTTATCTGCCACCTTAAAGACCACAGCTCAGAGGCAGAGGGTGATTTATCCAAGTCACCCAAAGCCAGCCAGCTAGAAACCGCAGTGACAGGTCAAGGTTAAAAGGATAGGATGCAAATGCCAGAGTAAGTAAAACTATGTGAAGAAGCTTAGAAAAGTATAAATATATAAGGGAATGAGGTTCGTTTGAGGACAGAGAAGATTTAGGTGTGGGGAATGGCCTAAATGGAAAGGGACTGACATAGATGACTTAGATATTTTGGTCAAAGGTCAAATGTAGGAATATATGAAGATGCAGAAAGGCAGTTGGGAACAAGGGCACAGAAGCACTGCACACCTAAGTACAATTTGATTGGAGCATCAATAGTGAACCAAGAGTTCAGTTTTAAGTCATTCTGGACTAAATTATATGTTTATGAGTGGACATCAGAAGTTCACTTTAAATGTATATTTAATTGATTCTGTGCCCACATGAAAGGCTGCAATTAGCTTAAAGTAAAAAGTTTTGAGGAGTTCCAAGGACAGAACATTTCTCTCAGAAGAGCCTGTGTCTTTAACAGAGTGAATTTGCAAACAGCCCCAGGCAAATGCCAAGTACGCCAGCATCACAAGACTTTCCTTATGAAGTATCAGCCTGGTTGTGTCAAGTCCTCAAGACAGACATAATTATCTCTAGCATGATGCTGTTTCATACCAATACCATACATAGCTTTGGATTTAGCTTAGGAGAGAGCACACAACTGGTTTGGGGCTCAACAATAGTGTATGATTACAAAGACCACTCCCTTACACCTTTTAATTTTTTTACGATTCCCCAGAACAAATGTATAGTGGTTTTTCTGGCTGTCTAGCAAGAAACCTGGTGCCCCCTAAGCCACCCTGGCACAGCCTCTGAAAGTTTTTAAGATGAGCTGAAGTCAAGGAAAAACCGATCTGAGTAATTAAAAGACACATAAACAAAAGATCACATACCAAGATGACTTGAAAACCTTTAGTAAAACCATTGTAAATTGTGCTTTGGGGAGAACAAAACCATAAAATAGTATAACAAGTAAACACATTATTGTATTATATGTAATCTCAGAGCCATGGACTTTCCCAATTCTGCTTCTCTAATTTTCTATAATCTTTGTTATTTTTTGCTTGACAAAAGCCCTGAGAAGACAGTCTTTGAAACAATGACCTTTGTTATAATGTGGGGCAGTGACATAACACAACAAGCTTGAATGTGACCCACTACAAAATCCAAGGAGGAACGCCTCTTTGTTGTATACCATGTACACACACACACACAAACACACACACACACACACAAAACCTCCCCACCTTTCTCCACTGAGCTGAGTGTATTTGTTGGGCTAATAGGGGTAAGTTCTTGAGCAGGAAGGACGGGTGTGCTCTTTGTGGAACAGAGGAGGAAGCTATCATGAGGCGAGAGAGGGCAGCAAGGAGGTTGCACCAGGAATAAGAGGGCACAGCCACATACCCTGTCAGCAAAGGGAGGGACACACAAAAGCCTCTCACTCCCACCCACTGGGAGGGTCCCTCACAGTCCACGGGCCTGGAAAAAACCAACCTTTGGATCCAGCACTGCCCAGGGTCACCAATGGCTTTCAACCCACCATTGGGTAGACTAAAGCCAACCCAAAATTTAGAAGGGTGAGGCCATGGTGGATCTCACTTATGACTAATATGAAGAGAAGTTTTCCCAAATCATACGTAAAGACCCTAGGTGAAGTCAGACAGGAAAAGCACCAATACCAGAAATATTCAACTGAGTTTGGGAGGTTTACAAGGGGACAGTAAAACCAGTACTTGCTGAGATTCACTGAGCCATAAACTATGCTGGTCCCTCTATGACTATACTATGTAATGGCTACATTATTCAATGGTAATATTATTTAACTCTGAAGGAGAGAACAGATCCCTGGCTTCTACTAGAAAAGTACAAAAAAGTCCAGATTTCCTCAAGGGTAGGCCAACCCCAAAGCCCTGCTCAGGACATGCCAACCCAATAACATATTGACGGTCAAGTCACATACCAAAATTCCCTACACATGGATCATAAGTGTTCTCCATCTTCCTTTTTGTGGGGTCAGAACTAAATGCTGGAAGTCAGAGCATCAAGGTCATGGAATACTTACTACCATCAATTTAAAAAAACAGAGTTCCTAGATGGAATTATAATAGGTCCTTCCCATTTCCAGACACCCTCTAGCACCAGATGTCATTGTCAATTTTATAGATGAGAAAACTGGGAATTAGAAAGGCTAAGTGCCTTGCCCAAGTCAAACATATATATTCAGAAGGTGACCCTTAATCACATGACACTGTACAGTATCTAGGCATGAAATTTTTTATCCCTAAAGCAATAATTTATTGAACAGAACGTAGATTTACTGGAACAGTCTGATGCAGCTTTCATAGGTCCCTAACTTAATCTCAGGGACTAGTTTTAGAACTGGAGGAATCTGATTCAATATTTGTAAGTCTTTATTTTAGTCTTACCTTTTAACCCCACAAAATCATGAGCCTGGTTCAGATTCCCTTGGGAGAAATCACTGGAGACTACCTCCTTATCTGAAGATCTTTTCTATTAACACAAACTACAGTTGACACTTAGCGTTCACAAAGACTAACATCATGAGAAATTATGAAGTCATATTTGCAACTGTAACATATAATTTTCTCTATAAAATGTAGTCTTTCATTCGCTCCTTCATTTAAGAAACATCTTATTGAAATCTTGCTACAGGCAGGCAATAAAATAAAACCAAACAATTTAAGTGACCCTTTTAGAGCAGAAAACAGCACAGCTGGGTTGAGATTGGATACCAAGCAGTCAGGTAAGCTCATTTAGCAGTGAAATGACTCATCTCAATGTACCAGCATCACTATGCATGCGTTCAAATCCCTGCTTCAGCAAAATTATAAATACTACATGCCATGGGTTTTAGGTCATTGGTATGTAATTGAAACTACAAGTATTAAATCTATAAATGTCATAGATTCCTATACCTGGTGCTGGAGACTTAAATTCTAGTACTGTTTGGCTGTGTGGCACTGGGTCAATCATTTGACTTCTCTGTGTCTTCATTTACTCATCCTAGAGTTGAGGTAGATCATCTGTAAGATTGTTCCTGGCTCTAAATACTGATTCTATTAAGTATTCTATTAAGGGCAGCTTAGGAAATGCAAATTTTAATTTTAAGGGTTGTCATAGTCTCTTCAGGTTTTTATAGTAAAATACCATAGACTAGTTGGCATATAAACAACAGAAATTTATTCCTCACAGTTCTGGAGGCTGGGAAGTACATGTATGAGGCACAAATTTGGTGTCTGGTGAGGCCCTTCTTCCTGGTTCACAGATGGCCATCTTTTCATTGTGTCCTCACATAGTGGAAGGAGTAAGGGAGTCCTTTGGGGCCTCTTGTATAAGGCCACTAATCCCACTCATGAGGGTTGCATTCTCAGGGAGTGGCACGATATATTTAAAGTGATGAAAGGGAAAAATCAACCACCAAGATTACTCTACCCAGCAAGGATCTCATTCAGACTCAATGGAGAAATCAAAAGCTCTACAGACAAGCAAAAGCTAAGAGAATTCAGCACCACCAAACCAGCTCTACAACAAATGCTAAAGGAAGTTCTCTAGGTGGGAAACACAAGAGAAGAAAAAGACTTACAAAGAAACCAAAAGCAATTAAGAAAATGGCAATAGGAACATACATATTGATAATTACCTTAAATGTAAATGTATTAAATGTTCCAACCAAAAGATACAGACTGGCTGAATGGATACAAAAACAAGACCCATATATATGCTGTCTACAAGAGACCCACTTCAGACCTAGGAACACATACAGACTGAAAGTGAGGAGATGGAAAAAGATATTCCATGCAGATGGAAATCAAAAGAAAACTGTAGTAGCAATTCTCATATCAGACAAAATAGACTTTAAAATAAAGACTATTACAAGAGATAAGGAAGGACACTACATTATGATCAAGGGATCAATCCAAGAAGAAGACATAACAATTGTAAATATATATGCACCCAACATAGAAGCACCTCAATATATAAGGCAAATGCTAACAGCCATATAAGGGGAAATCTACAGTAACACAATGATAGTGGGGGACTTTTAATACCCCACTTGCACCAATGGATAGATCATCCAGACAGAAAATTAATAAGGAAACACAAGCCTTAAATGACACATTAGACCAGATGAGGGTTGCATTCTCATGACCTAGTCACCTCCCAGAGGGCCATCATATGAATGGACCAGATACCATCCAAATACCATCAAATACCATCCACCTCCAAACACCATCATATGAATTTTAGAACACAAACTTTCAGTCTATATCAAGGACATTTATTTGTTAGGAGTGATGTACATATTGTCCCCTCAATTCATTTTCATAAAAAACATATTTTTTATTCTCTTTAGGGACTAATCTCTTAAACTTTGTCTCTACAATTGTAAAATCTATAAAGATAGTGCTTTTGATTGTGTATAATAGAGAAGCAGCAGCTGCAGCAGCCATACCAATCAAGCAAGTAAGCATTTCATGGTTTCCATGAAACCAAGTAGCCAAAATATATATTTTTATAATCACCTGTACTAAGTTTTCATGGAAGGCAAGGTATGCAGTTCTTCAATCCATAAAAAATTACTTTAAAATATCTCAGCCTTTGGACCATACTGTTATCATATTTCTCTCTCATGGCTTATAATTGCTTTTAAGTGTGTGAGTGAGATCTATTTCTGGATCATCATTTTCCAAAGCAGTCCCACAATTACTGTTGCAGGTTTGCTACTAACTGCTCTACAATGCCTTTCTCATGCTTGCATAATGATGATAAAACTGCTGCCAATAATTAATATTCGTTGGCTGCCCACAATATGTTCACAAAACCATATGTGAAGCACAAGCTTTCTAGCATCATGGACTCAGACAATATGTTTCCTGTAGCAGGACAGGCAACTACAAATGAGCGGGTCACCTTCAAATGTGAGTTTAAAACATTAGTCACAAACTAAGCTTTCTGAGAATGAGATAACAGCTCACTGACATGGGCTTTTAAAGTTTTTTTTACTTAGTTGCCAATATTTAAAAACTGGGATACGCAACATTTAAAAAATCTGGATTTCTTGCTTCACATGATTTAGATGATCTGGCAACAACGAAGCCTACCCAACGATGGGCTGGAATTGACTCACCCCTTGGATAGGCTTCACCACTTCCCTACTCCATTCATTTACAATTTGTTCTGATAGACATTAAGTTTTCAATCCCATTTAAACCTATTTTTAAATAATCTATTAGGAAGAAATATGCACATCCTGGCCTAAGCTAACAGAGAGTCCTTCACATGTAGTTCATGGCCTGTGCCTGGCGCAGAGCAGGCACGCAGAAATGTTTGCTGGACCAAGTTGAATGGAAGGCAGTACACAGGAGGGAAAGTGGATACTGAGTTTAGCATTTTGTGACTACTGGAAAACTTAGAAACAACAAATTTCGATCAGATTATAACCATGGACAAAGGCTTCTTTGCCACACTGGCATTGGGTGGCAATGTCCTGTTGCCTCTCCCAAACATGCTGTGCACTCAAGGGCCTGGGTACCACATGCAGGACAAAACACTCTCATTAAATTAATGGCTTCTCCCAAACATCCAAAGGTCTTCAATCAACACAAGTATTAAAGCCATGTTGGTGGCAATAGGGGCCAAGAGATTTGGGATTGTATTTTTCATCTGATTCCTGCTGCAAGTAGCGCCTGCCTTATCATGGAAAAATTAGGAAGTGTTCCTAGCACTGTCCCCTGAGCTACTGAGGGGACCAAACCGACCCCTAAGTTCTACAGACTTGTTGCATCAATGGCTCCCACAGCTTAATGCAAGCAACACATATGTGCCCACACCCTCCCCCACACACACATTCTCATGTGCTGAGGTTGTGTATTTCAGGACTGGAACAATGGCACAGAAATGGGCCATATAGATGTTCTGTTCATGGCTTTCTGGCCAGGAAGTTTCCCCTGAAGTGATACATTTATTACATACTAGCTATGCAAGAATTTCCAGCCTAGATAAAATCTCTGTATTTGCAAGGGACATTGAAATGAGACACAACATCACTCTGGTTTTCTCTTTCCTTACCTGTAAAAAGACAGCTCAGAGGTTCTCAAATATTTTAGTGGAAAAAATGGCAAAACATTTCTTCCCTAAATAAATCCTACTCAGAACAACAATATATAAAACAAAAGCTGACCTGTTCTTGTTGAAAGGGACCAAGCCTTCCTTTCTGCCCCCTTCCCCAACACCCATACCCTGGGAAACTCTGAAACCCACTGCACTAAATGATGTCAAAGGTTCCTTACAGCCCTGAACTTCTATAACTCTATAAGTCCTGTATATGGTTAGGTACACCTGTAACCCATGTAATATGGGATCCAATAGGACTGTAATAGGGAAGAACAAATCTGACTCCATATTAATCTGCTTCTTTTACTTTAACCTTTGTATTCTATTGCTTTTGCATCCAGTTAAGAATGTTGCCTATAGCCTTAAATATACAGGAAAGTCCATTCTCAAGGCTCTGACTTTTAAGGGTATAACATTTCTCCATTCATATAAAGATAAAAGTGGCAGAACAGAGAATATCATTTGTCTTATTGGAGGTTTACAGGAACATCATGACCTGACCTATGGAACAGCTTCAAGAACAAAGGATTACTACATCAAGAAGTCTGAAACAACCAATCTCACCCCTCCCTCACCTGGCCTTTAAAAATGCCTTGCTCATCATCAGAAAATCTACAAACAACAAATGCTGGAGAGGGTGTGGAGAAAAGGGAACACTCTTGCACTGTTGGTGGGAATGTAAATTGATACAGCCACTATGGAGAACAGTATGGAGGTTCCTTAAAAAACTAAAAATAGAATTACCATATGATCCAGCAATCCCACTACTGGGCATATACCCGGAGAAAACCATGATTCAGAGAGACACATGCACCCCAGTGTTCATTGCAGCACTATTTACAGTAGCCGGGTCATGGGGGTGGCCTAAATGCCCATTGACAGCCGAATGGATGGAGAAGTTGTGGTGCATATAGACGGTGGAGTATTACTCAGCCATAAAAAGGAACGAAATTGAGTCATTTGTTGAGACGTGGATGGATCTAGAGACTGTCATGCAGAGTGGAGTGAGTCAGAAAGAGAAAAACAAATATCGTATATTAACGCATGTATGTGGAACCTAGAAAAATGGTACAGATGAGACGGTTTGCAGGGAAGAAGTTGAGACACAGATGTAGAGAACAGACGTATGGACACCAAGGGGGGCAAACTGCAGTGGGGTGGGGATGGTGGTGTGCTGAATTGTACGATTGGGATTGACATGTATACACTCATGTGTATAAAATTGATGACTAATAAGAAGCTGCAGTATAAAAAAGCAAACAAACAAACAAAACACTAAACTTTCATTGGGTTATTTGTATGGAAATATGTTAATATAAATGTTTCAGACATTACATGAAATTTCTAAAAATCTTATATGTTCTGGTATAATGTTATAAGTCATAATTCTAGTTATTACTTTAAAATGTATATCTCAGAAATAACTAAATTTCCTTGTCAATTACATTATTATGAACTTTCATCAAATCTTTAACCGTGGTCATTTTTAAGTCTTTTGTCATTTACAGACAGTTCTGGGTGTACTCTGATGCCTTTTGCAAATATGTTCCTATAAAAGGGTTTCATCTTCAAGGAATTCATGGAAAAAACTCTGACAAGTACAGGTTTCTGGTAACTGACTGTACTGCTGAACGGAATGAATAAGCATTTTCAGAACTCTAATGGAAAACTGATGAAGTCATAAAAGTGCTAACAAAAGATCAAGATAAAAAGAATATTAATTACATGGGACTGAGTGAACTGATGAGGATGATTATAATTTTTGTGACTTTCTGTTTGAATAAAAAAAAAAAAACAATCCCACAAGGACTCAGAGGCAAAAAATATACAAATCAATTTTCACTGCAAAGTAAAGGAGCTGTTACAGTGGAGGATTACTGGACTGCATGTCAATATTATGACATAGTATGAGTGTGTTTAGTGTTTGGCAATTGCAATCGTTGTTTTTGCTGTGGTCATCCATTTACAATGCTTGGTGTCAGTCTATTTATCTCTTGTAAAAATAAAATACAGTGTGTGTGTGTGTGTAAAAAAAACAAAAACAAAAAAATATATATATTATCCTATCATCTCCCTTTTTTATGTAGAATCATTATGTTCTTTTTAATTTATTTTATTGAAGTACAGTTGATTTACAATATTGTGTTAATTCCTGCTGTACAGCAAAGTGGTTCAGTTTCATATTTTTCATATACTTTTCCTTATGGTTCATTACAGATTATTGAATATATTCAGTAGTTCCCTGTGTTATACAGTAGGACTTTATTGTTTATCCATTCTCTATATGATAGTTTGCATCTGTTAATCCGCAACTCCCAATCCATCCCTCCCCCACGCCCCACTCCCCCTAGGCAACCACAAGTCTGCAAGTCTGTTCTCTATGTCTGTGAGTCTGTTTCTGTTTCCTAGATAAGTTCATTTGTGTCATATTTTAGATTCCACATGTAAATGATATCATATGGTATTTGTCTTTCTCTTTCTGACTGACTTCGCTTAGTATGATGGTCTCTAGGTCCATCCATGTTGCTGCAAATGGCATTGTTTCATTCCTTTTTATGGCTGAGGAGTATTCCATTGTGTGTATGGACATCTTCTTTGTCCATTTGTCTGTGGATGGACATTTGGGTTGCTTCCATGTCTTGGCTATTGTGAATGGTGCTGCTATGATCATTGGGACGCATGTGTCTTTTTGAATTATGGTTTTGTCCGGATATATGCCCAGGAGTGGGATTGCTGAATGGAATCATTATATTATTTATGCCTTCAAACTTCCATATCAGAAGCACATTAATTGCATAATACATACCCATAAAAATGGCCACAGTGAAAATTGCTGACGATACTAAAGGCTGTTTAAGCCGTGGAGCAACTGGATCTCTCATCCATTGCTGGTGGGAATGCAAAATAGTACAATCACTTGAGATATCAGTGCAGTATTTTCTTTTATACTATTATATCATACAAACAATTGATGCAACTTTCCCACTCAAGATAATTGCTTTTCAGGAATAAAAACTTACATTCATGAAACCTGCAGGTAGAAATGCTTCTTAGAAGCTCAATTTATAATTGCCAAAACCTGGATGGTACTCCAACAGCCTTCACTGCATGAATGGATCATCAACAGGACCCGTTACTACAGTGGGATACCCCTCAAAAATAAATGGAACGTGGTTTTCTTTAAATCTAATTTCAATTTTAACAAGCGTAAATTTACTGTATGTATTGGAAAAGTTATAACATGTAAACAATAATAATATTGGATTGGCCAAAATGTTCATTCTGTTTTTTCCATAAGATGGCTCTAGTAGCACTTGGTTGTCTTTAACTTCATTCGAAACAATTTTGTTAGATTGTATTGTGACAGCTGTTATATCAGTGTGCATTCAAAAAAACTTATCAAAATTGGTGAATTTTTGTGTAGCCATCTTAATATTGAAGATGGAAGAAAAAAGGAACATTTTCGGCATATTATGCTTTAATATTTCAAGAAAGGTAAAAAAGCAACTAAAATGCAAAAAAAAAAAAGATTTGTGCAGTGTATGGAGAACGTTCTGTGACTGATCAAACATGTGAAAAGTGGTTTGCGAAGTTTCGTGCTGGAGATTTCTAGCTGGATGATGCTCCAAGGCCGGGAAGACAAGTTGAAGTTGATAGCGATCAAATCAAGACATTAATTGAGAACAATGAATGTTATACCATGCAGGAGATAGCCGACATATTCAAAATATCCAAATCAAGCATTGAAAATCATTTGCACCAGCATGGTTATGTTCATCACTTTGATGTTTAGGTTCCACATAAGTTAATCGAAAAAAACCTTCTTGACCATATTTCCACATGCGATTCTCTACTTAAACATAATGAAAACGTTCCGTTTTTAAAACAAATTGTGACAGGGTGATGAAAAGTGGATACTGTACAATAACATGGAATGGAAGAGATCACGGAGCAAGTGAAATGAACCAACCACACCAAAAGCCAGTCTTCATCCAAAGAAGGTGATGTTGTGCATATGGTGGGATTGTAAGGGAGTCCGCTATTATGAGCTCCTTCTGGAAAACCAAACGATTAATTCCAACAAGTACTGCTCCCAAGTAGACCAACTTCAAGCAGCACTCCTCGAAAATCGTGCAGAATTAGTCAACAGAAAACACATAATCTTCCATCAGGATAACGTAAGACCGCATGTTTCTTTGATGACCAGGCAAAAACTGTTACAGCTTGGCTGGGAAGTTCTGATTCATTCACCATATTCACCAGACATTGCACCTTTGGATTTCCATTTATTTTGATCTTTACAAAATTCTCTTAATGGAAAAAATTTCAATTCCCTGAAAGACTGTAAAAGACACCTGGAACAGTTCTTTGCTCAAAAAGGTAAAAAGTTTTGGGAAGATGGAATTATGAAGTTGCCTGAAAATGGCAGAGGGAGGGTAGTGGAACAAAAAGGTGAATACATTGTTCAATAAAGTCCTTGGTGAAAATGAAAAAAAAAATGCCTTGCTGAAACCCTTTGAGGAGTTCAGGGTTTGGGGGGACGTGAGCCACCCATTCTCCTTGCATGGCCCTGCAATAAACCTTTCTCTGCTCAAAACTCCCACGTTTTGATATTGTTTGGCCTCTCTGTGCATCAGGCACGTGAACTTGTGTTCAGTAACAGGACTACACAGTAGTATCTTTTAGCTGATTTAGTCAGGTATTGGCAGGAGACATGGCTTTTCACAGAAAGTGGTAGAGCTTTCAAGCTTTGGCTCAATGGAGGATATGTTTCAGCTCAGTTACCCTTGTGCCAAAAGCAGCAGCTCACAAACCTTCCCACCACTAGAGCCTGGAGGGAAGGGAGAGCTCAGAGAGCAGGAGCTCCAGCCCGACCAAGCACAGAGATGGAATTAGAGAACAGAGGGCAGAACAAACCACACAGAGATAATACGCCATGCCAAACACTACTTTATCAAGACATTTCTGCCTTTATCCACACCATTCACACATTTACCTATTTTCCGTGAAAACTAAGATACTATGAGGGGAGTCCATAGCATATACTGTACTTGATGTTCAATAAATAGTATTACAATCTGAATTTTCCACCTTTGGAGACTGGATAGAGGTGTGATGCTTTCATTTTCATAGGAAAACCTATAAAATATGCCATCTATTTACTCAACCATATGAAGAATTAAAGGTCAGCTGAGCATACCACATTAGCATAAAGATCTAATTTATCTTTTTTACAAATGGAAAAATTACTCTTGGAATACCACCAAATACTCCCTTCTTCGGACAGTACTTTGGACATGAGAACAATGGGTGGCTGAATATATTCTTTTTGAGAATACATTTGGGTAGAGACTTAAATATAAAACCTTCTTCAAGTCAAAAGTAGATTCTGCATAAAATATTCATTCCACATTTTGAAATGTATTATAAATGCAAAATGGAATATTTTTAAGTAATTGTACTCCAGATATTTCTTTTTATACTCAGATATACTGTTTTTTGAGATCCCATTTAATCAGAAGAAAACTAAAATAAGAATTCTAAAGGTGGAAATGTTGGAGTGTAATTTTTGCTATCATTTAAAATATGCTTTGTTTAAACTCTAAAAATGTAAATTGTACTGTATTTTGCAGTGGGCCAGTAATCAAAACAATTTAACTGCAAATATTGTAATTAAAGTAACAACAGATTATCCCATCTAGAAATTGCACTGTCTTCTTTGCAGTGCTGCCTTGCTTATCTCCTTAATAAGAATTCCTATTCATTCGTTCTGAAAATGCTGCACTTTAAAACAATAACAAATAGAGACTATCATTAATGGTTAAAAGAAAATAGGGAAGTTTTGAAGATGCTGCCTGGCTTTGAAGTATAATTGCAAAAGACCTTACAAAGAAATAACGTTAGTTTTATGAAGACTACCAGGAAGTTAATTCTTACTCTCCTTTCCCCTAATTTAATTCCATCACTGTTACTTCCTCTAAAACTTATTTGATATAACTTTCAAAAAGTTGCCCTAAGGTAGGTTCAAGCACTGAGATTTTCAAGATTATGGATTTGATGACCACCCCAGGAACATGGCATAGAGCTTAGAGAATACTGGCACAGTCAGCAGACCGGAGGCACCGTACTGCCTGCTGGTCTGCCCTTCCAGCCTCAACTGCTTGTGACAGTATGAAACTTCCCTGCTAATGGGACCTGCATTAAATGAAGTTTTCAAACTCTCAAAAATAATATTATGGAACATATTTTCCAGAAACAATTGTTCCATCTCCTTCTCCAGTTCACCTGGATCAGAAGTAGCACATGTGTCTGGCATAAATGGCGAGCTGCCTAGAGCAATTCCAGGGAATGGTGGGTTAATGGCACTTGGTTGAAGTTAATGCTGTGAATTCCTTCCAGCAGGTAGTTTATCCTCAGGAAATGTCCTGATCCTCTGTCATTTTTTTCCTAAATCTTGCAACAGAAGGTCTCTCTTAAAATCTTTGAGCTGTCAATACCTGGATGTCTTCATGTAGTTGCCTGGGAGACATTGACAGATATTTCTCAGATCTAGAAAAATCTCTGGTTTCTCCTCCAGCTGGCACCACCAAAGATTCACAGAAAATCTCATCAGTCATATTTGATAACTCCAAAAAATATATATATGACCAGTCTAATAGTGATTTGTTTCTGGTTGTTGTTGTTCTTGGTTTTTGTTTTGGGGGCATTTTGTTTTGTTTTGTTTTGTTTGCCAAGGTGATTGATCACATAGACATTCCTGTCAACAGTTTCTATAGCTTTTCTGACTCAGGACACATGGAGCCCTGGGGTGAGACATGCCTTCCCACAGGATAATGTTAGAGAGATTTATGAATTTGTATGACTTCTTTTCTTTATTTTTCCTCTTTTATTTTTTTCTTGAATTTTATTTATACAGCAGGTTCTTATTTGTTACCCATTTTATACATATTACTGTATATATGTCAATCGCAATCTCCAATTCATCCCACCACCATCCTCCGCTACTTTCCCCACTTGGTGTCCATACGTTTGTTCTCTACATATGTGTCTCTATTTCTGCCCTAAACCAGTTCATCTGTACCATTTTTCTAAGTTCCACATATATGCATTAATATACGATATTTGTTTTTCTCTTTCTGACTTACTCTATATGACAGACTCTAGATCCACCCACGTCTCTACAAATGACCCAATTTCGTTCCTTTTTACGGCTGAGTAATATTCCACTGTATATATGTACCACATCTTCTTTATCCACTCATCTGTCGATGGACATTTAGGTTGGTTCCATGACCTGGCTATTGTAAATAGCACTGCAATAAATAATGGGGTGCATGTGTCTTTTTGAATTATGGTTTTCTCTGGGTATATGCCCAGTAGTGGGATTGCTGGATCATATGGTAATTCTATTTTTAGTTTTTTAAGGAACCTCCATACTGTTCTCCATAGTGACTGCATCAATTTACATTCCCACCAACAGTGCAAGAGGGTTTCCTTTTCTCCACACCCTCTCCAGCATTTGCTGTTTGTAGATTTTCTGATGATGCCCATTCTAACTGGTATGAGGTGATACTCATTGTAGTTTTGATATGCGTTTCTCTAATATTTAGTGATGTTGACCAGCTTTTCATGTGCTTCTTCGCCATCTGTATGTCTTCTTTGGAGAGATGTGTATTTAGGTCTTCTGCCCATTTTTGGATTGGGTTGTTTGTTTTTTTAACATTGAGCTGCATGAGCTGTTTATATATTTTGGAGATTAATCCTTTGTCCGTTGATTTGTTTGCAAATATTTTCTCCCATTCTGAAGGTTGTCTTTTTGTCTTGTTTGTAGCTTCCTTTGCTATGCAAAAGCTTTTAAGTTTCATTAGGTCCCATTTGTTTATTTTTGCTTTTATTTCCATTTCTCTAGGAGGTCAGTCAAAAAGGATCTTGCTGTGACTTATGTCATAGAGTGTTCTGCCTATGTTTTCCTCTAAGAGTTTGACAGTGTCTGGTCTTACATTTAGGTATTTAACCCATTTTGAGTTTATTTTTGTGTATGGTGTTAGGAAGTGTTCTAATTCCATTCTTTTACATATAGCTGTCCAGTTTTCCCAGCACCACTTATTGAAGAGACTGTCTTTTCTCCTCTGTATATTTTGCCCCCTTTATCAAATATAAGGAGACCATATGTGCGTGGGTTTATCTCTGGGCTTTCTATTCTGTTCCATTGATCTATATTTCTGTTTTTGTGCCACTATCATACTGTCTTGATTACTGTAGCTTTGTAGTATAGTCTGAAGTCAGGGAGCCTGATTCCTCCAGCTCTGTTTTTCTTTCTCAAGACTGCTTTGGCTATTCGGGGTCTTTTGTGTCTCTGTACAAATTTTGAAATTTTTTGTTCTAGTTCTGTGAAAAATGCCAGTGGTAGTTTGATAGGGATGGCATTGAATCTGTAGATTGCTTTGGGTAGTACAGTCATTTTCACATTGTTGATTCTTCCAATCCAAGAACATGGTATATCTCTCCATCTATTAGTATCATCTTTAATTTCTTTCATCAGTGTCTTATAATTTTCTATACACAGGTCTTTTGTCTCCTTATGTAGGTTTATTCCCAGATATGTTATTCTTTTTGTTGAAATGGTAAATGGGAGTGTTTTCTAATTTCACTTTCAGATTTTTCATCATTAGTTTATAGGAATGCAAGTGTTTTCTGTGCATTAATTTTGTTACCTGCTACAAATTCATTGATTAGCTCTAGTAGTTTTCTGGTAGCATCCTTAGGATTCTCTATGTATAGTGTCATGTCATCTCCAACAGTGACAGTTTCACTTCTTCTTTTCCAATTTGTATTCTTTTATTTCTTTTTCTTCTCTGATTGCCTAGCTTAGGACTTCCAAAACTATGTTGAATAATAGTGGTGAGAGTGGGCAACCTGGTCTTGTTCCTGATCTTAGAGGAAATGTTTTCAGTTCTTCACCATTGAGAATGATGTTTGCTGTGGGTTTGTCATATATGGCCTTTATTTTGTTGAGGTACGTTCCCTCTATGCCCAGTTTCTGGAGAGTTTTTATCATAAATAGGTGTTGAATTTTGTCAAAAGTTTTTTCTGCATCTATTGAGATTATCATGTGGTTTTTATTCTTCAGTTTGTTAATATGGTGTATCACATTGATTGATTTGTGTATATTGAAGAATCCTCGCATCCCTGGGATAAATCCCACTTGATCATGGTGTATGATCCTTTTAATGTGTTGTTGAATTCTGTTTGCTAATATTTTGTTGAGGATTTTTGCATCTATATTCATCAGTGATATTGGTCTGTAATTTTCTTTTTTTGTAGTATCTTTGTCTGGTTTTGGTATCAGGGTGATGGTGGCCTCACAGAATGTGTTTGGGAGTGTTCCTTTCTCCGCAATTTTTTGAAAGAGTTTGAGAAGAATGGGTGTTAACTCTTCTCTAAATGTTTGATAGAATTCACCTGTGAAGCCATCTGGTCCTGGACTTTTGTTTGCTGGAAGATTTTTAATCACAGTTTCAATTTCATTACTTGTGATGGGTCTGTTCATATTTTCTATTTCTTCCTGGTTCAGTCTTGGAAGGTTATACCTTTCTAAGAATTTGTCCATTTCTTCCAGTTTGTCCATTTTATTGGCATAGAGTTGCTTGTAGTAGTCTCTTAGGATGCTTTGTATTTCTGCGGTGTCTGTTGTAACTTCTTTTTCATTTCTAATTTTATTGATTTGAGTCCTCTCCCTGTTTTTCTTGAGGAGTCTGACTAAAGGTTTATCAATTTTGTTTATCTTCTCAAAGAACCAGCTTTTGGTTTTATTAATCTTTGCTATTGTTTTCATTGTTTCTATTTCAGTTATTTTTGCTCTGATCTTTATGATTTCTTTCCTTCTGTCAACTTTGGGTTTTGTTTGTTCTTGTTTCTCTAGTTGCTTTAGGTGTAAGGTTAGATTGTTTATTTGAGATTTTGCTTGTTTCTTGAGGTAGGCTTGTATAGCTATAAACGTCCCTCTTAGAACTGCCTTTGATGCATCCCATAGGTTTTACATTGTCATGTTTTCATTGTCATTTGTCTCTAGGTATTTTTTGATTTCCTCTTTGATTTCTTCAGTGATCTCTTGGTTATTTAGTAACGTAGTGTTTAGCCTCCATGTGTTTGTGTTTTTTATGTTTTTTCCCCTATAATTCATTTCTAATCTCAAAGTGTTGTGGTCAGAAAAGATGCTTGATATGATTGCAATTTTCTTAAATGTACTGAGGCTTAATTTGTGATCCAAGTGTGATCAGCCCTGGAGAATATTCTGTGCTCACTTGAGAAGAAAGTGTAATCTGCTATTTTTGGATGGAAGTCCTATAAATATCAATTAAATCTCTCTGGTCTACTGTGTCATTTAAAGCTTCTGTTTCCTTATTTATTTTCATTTTGGATGATCTGTCCATTGGTGTAAGTGAAGTGTTAAAGTCCCCCACTATCACTGTGTTACTGTCGATTTCCTCTTTTACAGCTGTTAGCAGTTTCCTTATGTATTGAGGTGCTCCTATATTGGGTGCATATATATGTATAATTGTTATATCTTCTTCTTGAATTGATCCATTGATCGTTATGTAGTCTCCTTCCTTGACTCTTGTAACATTCTTTATTTTAAAGTCTATTTTATCTGATATGAGTATAGCTAGTCCAGCTTTCTTTTGATTTCCATTTGCATGGAATATCTTTTCCCATCCCCTCACTTTCAGTCTGTATGTGTGTCTAGGTCTGAAGTGGGTCTCTTGTAGACAGCATATATATGAGTCTTGTTTTTGTATCCATTCAGCAAGCCTGTGTCTTTTGGTTGGAACATTTAATCCATTCACGTTTAAGGTAATTATCAATATGTATGTTGCTATGACCATTTTCTTAATTGTTTTAGGGTTGTTTTGTACGTCTTTTTCTTCTCTTGTGTTTCCCACTTAGAGAAGTTCCTTTAGCATTTGTTGTAGAGCTGGTTTGGTGGTGCTGCATTCTCTTCACTTTTGCTTGTCTGTAAAGCTTTTGATTTCTCCATCGAATCTGAATGAGATTCTTGCCGGGTACAGTAATCTTGATTGTAGGTTCTTCCCTTTCATCACTTTAAGTATATCATGCCACTCCCTTCTGGTTTGTAGAGTTTCTGCTGAGAAATCAGCTGTTAACCTTATGGAAGTTCCCTTGTATTTATTTGTCATTTTTCCCTTGCTGCTTTCAATAATTTTTCTTTGTCTTTAATTTTTGCCAATTTGATTACTATGTGTCTCGACTTGTTTCTCCTTGGGTTTATCCTGTATGGGACTCACTGCACTTCCTGGATTTGGGTGACTATTTCCTTTCCCATGTTAGGGAAGTTTTTGACTATCATCTCTTCAAATATTTTCTCCGGTACTTTCTCTCTCTCTTCTCCTTCTGGGACCCCTATAATGTGAATGTTGTTGCATTTAATTTTGTCCCAGAGGTCTCCTAGGCTGTCTTCATTTCTTTTCATTCTTTTTTCTTTATTCTGTTCTGCAGCCTTGAATTCCACCATTCTGTCTTCCAGGTCACTTATCCGTTTTTCTGTTCAGTTATTCTGCTATTGATTCCTTCTAGTGTAGTTTTCATTTCAGTCATTGTATTGTTCATCTCTGTTTGTTTGTTCTTTAATTCTTCTAGGTATTTTTTAAACATTTCATGCATCTTCTCAATCTTTGCCTCCATTGTTTTTCTGAGGTCCTGGATCATCTTCACTATCATTGTTCTGAATTCTTTTTCTGGAATGTTGCCTATCTCCACTTCATTTGGTTGTTTTTCTGGGGTTTTATCTTGTTCCTTCATCTGGTACATAGCCCTCTGCCTTTTCATCTTGTCTATCTTTCTGCGAATGTGGTTTTTGTTCCACAAGTTGCAGGATTGTAGTTCTTCTTGCTTCTGCTGTCTGCCCTCTCTGCTCTGTACCACTTCTAATGACTGACTTACAGGAAACCATTTGGGGGGAATTCATGATCCTTAAAAAAAAAAAAGATGAAGGAAAATATCAGAAAGAGCCAGTTAAGACTTCCCTAAGATGCCTGAAAACAAATAAAACGTTCCTTTACATCAGAAAACTTGACAGCTGCTACTCTGTAATTTTAAAAATATTTACTATAAAGAGCAGTAGACTTCTTTTTCCTTTAAGGCACTTTGTTTTTGGTAAAAGTCACTAGCACTCAACAGCAGATTCTCTTACTAATGTGGCTTAGATGCTGGTGGGTTAGGGTTGAGAATGTGAAGAAGATGGACTTCCAGGAAACCAAGTAATAGTTTAGAAAAATATGACCATAACACCATCCCTGGAGTTCATTCCATTAAGAAACCCATTTGAAACACTCCCTCACTACTATTTCCTATGTAAACTTCACTAATTTGTTCTCATTGGATTAGATTTGTCTTGTCTGATACAATTCCATTTTGCCCAGATCTAGAAAATAAACCATGGCCTTGTTTCATATACATCTCTTAATTTTTATCTCTATGCACATTTATTTGCATGTTAAATAGACCTGTGCTATTTCCCTTGTTTTCTAAATGCTTCCTCATCCTGATTCTCACCTTTGCCACAGAGGGAAGAAACAGATAGCCTCCCTAACACCCTTCTAAACCCATGCAAGGAAGCACAGCTTTCCCTGAGGAGCAAGGCAGCCCACAGGATTACCAGGAGAAAGGTTTTTCTTCTAAAGTGTCCTCAGAAGAGCCTGAACGTGAAGCCCAGCAACATACTCATTTTCATGGAATGCACCCTGGTGAGAATTCCCAAGCACATTGTCCAGCCTTTCTGTGTAACAGGACTGGCTACCAGGAGAGGAAGCCTGGGCAGAGCTGTCAGTGAATGGCCAGGAATCTTCCTTGAGTCCCAGAATAAATCCAGTGCTGATGAACTACTTTGGTCTTGGGCCAGCTTCCTGTGCCACTGCACATGCTGGGGCTGATGGTCACATGGGAGAGAGGGCTGTTCTATTCACTGAGTGCATTTTTGGAGACCCTGTAGCCCAGAGGTGACATGTCAAAACACCTTCCTAAAATAAATGGTGCTCCTGCCAAGGATAAATGCATACAAAACTGAGGCTGCAGCGTTGGGGCTCTAGATAGCTGGTGGAAGCATCTGCTTGCATCTCAAAGAGGAATAGCAATCCTGCAGGGTGTGAATGTTCTGGTGAGTCAACCTCTCTCAGGCACATACAAGTTAATTATAGTTATCAGAGATTATTCCATATTAACACGGCAGCAAACCTGTTAGCCTGGTCTTTAGCTCTTCTATTAATTGGGAAATTAGTCCCCTTGTGTATTAGGGTGAGATGAGCACAGTGAAACTTGCCAAAGCTTTTTAAAGAAAAAAAGTCAGTGCATAAAGCTGGTTGATTTTTGATATCTGCTGCCTAAGACTTCAACAAAGCCTGGGCTAAGAAGGAAAGATTATGTTCAGAGTTGCAATTTGGAAACCCGAAGAGGAGACATGTCCTACAATTTAAAAGAATCAGTGGAAACATTTTCACCCAAATAACACACCAAAGCAATCAGAGACTGAGAGGCAAGGCTGGAATCTTAATTTATTGCAAATATTGCCATCATTATTTTAAAATAAGGATAGAAACCATACGTAAGTGTGCTAAAATATAAGCGCATTCAAGTCAAGTCACTGCCTCTGACAGGGACACAGTTTGTAGAGGTCAAAAGTCACTTTCATGAAAAAATAATCATGGTTGGAAGGATGCGTAGGGGTCAGCTAGTGCAGCCTCTCATCTTCCACCCTTCACCTCTGACCTTTCTTTGCAAATGTGGAAGCTGAGGCATAAAAAACAAGGGGGCAGGGGGGAAATTCCCTGGTGACGTAGTGGTTAAGAATCCATCCACCAATGCTAAGCCCTTGCACCACAACTACTGAGCCTGTGCTCTAGAGCCCGTGAGCCACAACTACTAAGCCCATGGTCTGCAACTGCTGAAGCCCATGCACCTAGAGCCCGTGCTCCACAAGACAAACCACCGCAATGAGAAGCCTTCACACCACAATGAATAGTAGCCCCTGCTCGCCACAACTAGAGAAAGCCGGCCTGCAGCAATGAAGACCCAATGCAGCCAAAATTAAATAAATAAATAAATAAATAAATAAATTTATGGGGGAAAAAAAAAGACAAGGGTATTTGCCCACTGTAAAACAGCTAGTTGGTGCCAAAGCAAGAACCAGAGCCCAGGTCAATGACCCCTGGTTTACTACTCTTTCCAACCTCCACACATTAGAGATACCACCTATATATTCTTAGCTTTCTCAAAAAGTCCTGCTAATGAAACTATGCTGTAAAATAGCACACAAACCTAGTTTTAACCCTTTTTTGACAATGAGTAGTTTTAAATGCTTGTCATATGAATAGCTACTTACATACAATTAACCCAGATAGAAAAGAAAACGGAACACTGATGATAAAATATTTTTTTGTACCAAAGTCCAAGATTAAGGTAAAGCTAAAAACCACTCTTGGAATCCATAAGATCCAATCATCCTACCAGATTTAAGTTTGAAAATGTAATAGGAACTTCAAAATGTGTGACCAGTTGGCAGATGTTGAAATCACACTGGTAGGGACCTGAAAATTTAGGGTTGGTGGATAGGGAATGAGCTCTAGTTTTCTCCCAAACCTAATCCAGCTCAACCCCAAATCACAGGGAATGAAGCCATATCCCACTAATCCCAACCCAAATCAACACAGAGGGTGAAGGGAATGGGGCCAGGTCATCCCCCCCATGTAATCCCATCCAAACCACAGAACAGTCCAAGCAGAACAGGTCAAAAACTCTAAAAGTACTAGATTTGCCAGGTCTCAGATTTTAATTAATATTGAAAAGCAAATAAACAACATGGAACCATAAACTGGGTATTCACTGCCATCTGATGCCATCATTGCTGTTATATAGAGATGTATAATAAGACTGAGGCTATTGTTGTGGTGCCGTTGTTGATTCAATATGAACGAGCAGAAAGGACCACACTAGGAAAAACATTGACGTTTACTTTGGTTCTCCATCTACCTTCTATTCCAAGGAGGCTCGTGCCTTCCTGGGGAAATCACAACCCTGGGAGTCTCCACCTTCCTCTCGGGCCCAGTTTTTCAGAGTCCTTGTTACAACTTCACTCCCTGAGCCTGCCACAGCCTCTGTACCAGGCAGGAGGCATCCTCCCACCACAACTAGCTCCTCTGTGCTCTCCTTTCAGCAATCCCTTCCCTGTGGAAAGATGGTGACAGACAAAACCATACTGGCTTGTTAATGACTGAAGGTGATTTAACAGTGGATTGACAGCATTCATTCTAAAGATAGAAAAAAGTGGCCAAATCTCCTGTGACATGACCAGGTACTTGCCAATAACAGTCACCTCTCAGAAGTCAGCATAGGAGAGGAAAAGCTTGATGGTTCTGTAGCAAATGCCCCAAAAAGTGAGAGGAGGAGGTCATAGGCATCAGAAGCCAGGCCAGATGAAAACGAGCTATGGTGGGCTCAGGGGCAGGTTGATTATTTTGAGCTTTCCTGTGTGTAAGTGTGTCCAAGGCTCTTGCACAGACCTTAGCTCCTTTCATCAGGGAAGCAGAGAGGAGAGAATCAAGATTCAGGATCAGACCTTGTAAATGTGAATCTGGTTCTACCGCTTACCAGTTGAGTGACCCTGGCAAAGTTGCTTAACCTCTCTAAACCCCAACTTCATCACCTATATCTCAAAGGATTGTCCCAAGGATCACGAGTTAATAAGAATAAGGTGTTTTCATGAAAGAATTCTCAACATCATTAATCATTAGAGAAATGCAAATCAAAACTACAATGAGATATCATCTCACACTGGTCAGAATGACCATCATCAAAAAAATCTAGAAACAATAAATGCTGGAGAGTGTGTGGAGAAAAGGGAACACTCTTGCACTGTTGGTGGGAATGTGAATTGGTACAGCCACTATGGAGAACAGTATGGAGGTTCCTTAAAAAACTACAAATAGAACTACCATAGGACCCAGCAATCCCACTACTGGGCATATACCCTGAGAAAACCAGAATTCAAAAAGAGTCATGTACCAAAATGTTCATTGCAGCTCTATTTACAATAGCCAGGACATGGAAGCAACCTAAGTGTCCATCAACAGATGAATGGATAAAGAAGATGTGGCACATATATACAATGGAATATTACTCAGTTATTTGTAGTGAGGTGGATGGACCTAGAGTCTGTCATACAGAGTGAAGTAAGTCAGAAAGAGAAAAAGAAATACTGTATGCTAACACATATATATGGAATCTAAGAAAACAAACCAAAAAAGGTCATGAAGAACCTAGGGGTAAGACAGGAATAAAGACACAGACCTACTAGAGAATGGACTTGATGATACGGGGAGGGGCAAGGGTAAGCTGGGACAAAGTGAGAGAGTGACATGGACATATATACACTACCAAACGTAAAATAGATAGCTAGTGGGAAGCAGCCACATAGCACAGGGAGATCAGCTTGGGGCTTTGTGACCACCTAGAGGAGTGGGATAGGGAGGGTGGGAGGGAGGGAGACACAAGAGGGAAGAGATATGGGGACATATGTATATGTATAACTGATTCACTTTGTTATAAAGCAGAAACTAACACACCATTGTAAAGCAATTATACCCCAATAAAGATGTTAAAAAAAAAAGAATAAGGTGTTTTGCACACTGCCTTGCACAGACTTGATGCTCAACAGTGTTAAATAATTACTATTATGTTTTTTTAAATTAATTTATTTATTTTTTGGCTGTGTTGGGTCTTCATTTCTGTGCGAGGGCTTTCTCTAGTTGCGGCGAGCGGGGCCACTCTTCATCGTGGTGCGGGGGTCGCAGCCTCTCTTTTTGCGGAGCACAAGCTCCAGACGCACAGGTTCAGTAGTTGTTGCTCATGGGCCCAGTTGCGCCGCGGCATGTGGGATCCTCCCAGACCAGGGCTCGAACTCGTGTCCCCTGCACTGGCAGGCAGATCCTCAACCACTGCGCCACCAGGTAAGCCCTATATGTTTTTAATATTAACCACCCTCATAGTCATAACAAGCCTGTGCACTTTTTATTTCATCATGCTTCTTCTGCAGTCAGCAGCAGCAGTCTCGCGTCGCTAAAAAGGGAAACAGTGTCGTGCCAAACAGTGAAGCCTTTGCCATCACACAGAGCTACATTTAATTGTTCAGTCTGCCACTTATTAGCTGTGTGACCTGAACAAGACATCTAAAATGTCTGGTCTTCCTCAGTTTCTTCATCTGAAAGTGGGAGTAATAACATCTATCTCCTAGGCTTCCTGCCAAGATTAAATACAATAGAGCCCATAAAATTTTTAACACACAGTCTGATGCACAGGCAATGCTCACTAAGTAATAGCTGTCATTATCATAATCATCATCATTCCATCTTAGGCCTGTGTGCTTCAAATGCCTCATCAATCTGCCCTGTTGCAGTCATGACCCAAAGACCTTCATCCATCAATTCTTAGCTCTAATGCCACCTCACCCTTTAAAGTCAATCTCTCCACACATTACTTTGTTTATTTACTTCCTTGCAATTGCCACAATCTGTAATTAACTTGGTGGTTTGGGTTTACTTGTTTATTTTCCTTTTCTCCTTACTGAAATGTAAACTCTAGAAGAGGGGAGGGCTCTTTATCTGTCTTGTTCATAATAGAACACAGTCTGGCTAATAGAAGATACTCATAAAATATATGAGGAATCAAAAAGGGAAATGAAGAAAAATGCTGGTGAAGGGACTATTTCCAGGTTCCTTCAGTTATACGATCCACAGGGGCAGAGACTTTCTAACTCCCCATCGTATACCCATACCCATCAGAATAAGTTCATGACTGTTTGTTAAATGAATGCATGTATAAATTCTAGTCTTAGGCCCAGCCTACTGGTCCTTGTGGCCCTCAAAGACTTATCCTGAGGGTATCTGAAGGGTTTCAGTGGGAAGCAGTCCAGGCCAGTCATCAGATATCTGCCTCATGCCTATGAGGCTGTGGTTCTCAAAGTTTGGTATGCATAGGCATCACCTGGGGAGATTGTTAAAATCCAGATTCTTGGTCCTCACGACAGCCAGTAATGGATTAGTAAAATGGGTAGGGCCTTAGAATCTGCATTTTTAGCTAGACTTTCTAGATGTTCCTGACATAGGATATTGAGGACCACACTTTGAGAAATTCTCATTAAAGTATCCACCTTGAGAGAAATGGTTAAGAGTCAGTCTCTTCCATAAACCTGTGGTTGCCAAGGTTGGGGGGGAGGGAAGGATTGGGAGTTTGGGACTAGCAGATGTAAACTATCATATACAGAGTGGATAAACAACAAGGTCCTACTATATAGCACAGGGAGCTATATTCAATATCCTGTAACAAACCATCATGGAAAAGAATATGAAAAAGAATATATATGCACACATATCTGAGTCATTTAGCTGTACATCAGAAATTAAAAGAGCACTGTAAATAAACTATGCTTCAATAAATTTTTTTTAAAAAGAGTTAGTGTCTTCCCACAAGGTGAGATATAACAATCTGGTTGAGGAGATAGGACAGTAAATCCTGAGGGGTCCAGATCAAGATGGAAAAGGAGGAGGATCCTGAGCTCACCGCCTTCCACGGACACAGCAACACTACAATTAAATATAGGACGACTATCTCTGAGGAAGACTAGCAGAACAGATTTTCTACAACTGAGGATATAAAGAAAAGGTCACATCAATATAGGTAGGAGGGTCAAAGATACAACCTTATCAGAACAAATACCCCTGGTGCAGTAACCCACAAGTGGGAGGGATATCATAACTATGCAGACCCAACCCTGCTCAGAAGTGAGGGGTCTGAGGCCCACATCAAAATCCCCAGTCTGGGGGACCTGCACCAGGAAGACAAGCTCCCATGATGTCTGGCTTTGAAAGCCAGTGAGACTTACATCCAGGAGAGCCAGAGGGCTGTGGGAAACTGAGACTCTGCTCTTGAAGGGCTTGTGCACAAACTCACTCATTCCAAGTCCCAGCACAGAGGCAGCAGGTTGAAAAGTGCCTGGATCATAAAAGAAGGAAATTTATTAACTAATTTTAGGGCATATGCCAGAGGGCAGGGATCTGGTGGAACTTTCTCTGAGAACAAAAGCACTGGAGGGTGCCATTTATTTTACTCTCCTTTCACCTAGCTGGCCCATCAGTCTCCATCATTTCTGTCACTCTCCATCAATCTAGCTAATGCTGTGTGCCTTAATCTGGCATTTCCTGGGGACCACCCCCACACACAACCCACTTGCCCTTGCTGGCCCCAGCAAAGTGGTTCTTGCCCCACCCCACCTGGGCAGGCTGTGTCAACCTGCACTGGGGCCCCTCTAAAGAGGCTCCCATTCCAGGGAATCAGCCCTATACTCCAGCCTGCCTACAATAGTTGCAGCCAAGACTCACAGCCAGGCATACTGAAGACAAGCCCCACACATCAGTTTGCCTGCAGCAGTCACAGCCAGACCTCTCAGCCAGCTGGCCTGGGGCAAACCATGCCCTGAAGTGCACCTGCAACAAACAAACCCAACCATAACAGAGGGTACACAGAGCCCACATAGAGAATACCCCTTGGAACACCTGGCTCTGGTGACCCAGAAGATTGCTCCACCGGGCCCCACAGAACACCTTCTACATAAGGCCACTCTTTCAAGACTGGGAGATATAGCTCATGTACCTAATACATAGAAACAAACATAGAGAGTTAGACAAAATGAGGAGGAAAAGAAATACTTTCCAAATGAACAAACAAGACAAAACCTCAGAAAAAGAAAAAAAAAAAGATAAATAGTTCAAAGGAATAGTCATAAAGATGCTAACCAAACTAGGGAGAAGAATGGATGAATTCAGTAAGACCTTCAACAATGAGATAGAATATATAAAAAAATAACCAATCATAACTGAAGAATACAAAAACTGAAATGAAAAGTATATGAAAGGGAATCAACAGCAGATTAAAGGATGCAGAAGAACAGATCAGAAATCTGGAAGACACGGTAGTAGAAATCACCCAATCAGAGCAGAAAAAAAAAATTTTAAAGAGGATAGTTTAAAGGACCTCTGAAACAACATCAGAATTCTAACATTTGTGTTATAGAGGACCCAGAAGGAGAATAGAGATAGAAAGGGGCAGAGAATTTATTTGAAGAAATAATAACTGAAAACATCTTTAACCTAGCAAAGGAAACAGACATTTGGTCCAGGAAGCACAGAGACTCCCAAAAAAAGATGAACCCAAAGAAACTCACACCAAGACACATTATAACTAAAACATCAAAATTTAAAATAATCTTAAAAGCAGCAAGAAAAAACAACTAGTTACATACAAAGGAACCACCCTAAGACTATCAACTGTTTTTTCAGCAGAAACTTTACAGGCCAGAAGGGACTGGCATGGTATACTCAAAGTACTAAAAGTACAACCAAGAATACCCACCCAACAAGGTTATCATTCAGAATTGAAGGAGAGATAAAAAGTTTCCCAGACAAACAAAAGCTAAAGGAGTCATCACCACTAAACCACCTTTAGAAGAAACTTAAAGGATTTCTTTAAATGGAAAAGAAAAGGTCACTACTAGAAATAAGAAAATTATGAAAGAAAAAAATCTCACTGGTAAAGGCAAACATATGATAAAGGTAGTGGATCAACTACTTATAAAGTTAGTATAAAAAACAAAAGTAGTAAAATTATCTATATGTACAATAAGTAGTTAAGGAATACCCAAAATTAAAAGATGTAAAATATGATGTAAAAGACACATGGAGGTGGGAGTTAAATGTAGGGCTTTTAGAATGCATTTGGACTTAAGACATCATCAACTTAAAATAGACACATATATATATAGGTTGTTGTATATGAACCTCATAGTAACCAAATGCCTATAATGTATATATAAAAAATAAAGAGAAGGTAATCCAAACATAACACTAAAAATAGTCATCAAATCACAAGTGTAAAGGACAAGAGAAGAAGAAAGGAACTGAAAAGAACTACAAAAACAACTAGAAAACAATTAACAAAATGGCGATAAGCACACATCTATCAATAGTTATTTTAAACGTAATAAACTAAATGTTCCAATCAAAAGGCTTAAAGTGGCTGACTGGATAGAAAAAATGAGACCCACCTACATGCTGCCTACAAGAGACTCACTTCACATCTAAAGACACACACAGACTGAAGTGAGGGAATGGAAAAAGGTATTCCATACAAAGGGAAAAAAAGGAAAAAGAAAGCTAGGATAGTAACACTTATATCAGACAAAACAAACTTTAAAACAAAGACAAAGTAGGACATGACATAATGATAAAGGGATCAATCCAGCAATAGAATATAACACTTGTAAATATCTATGCACCCAGCAAAGAAGTACCTAAATTAATGAAGCAAATATTAACAGACATAAAGAGAAAATTTGACAGTAATACAATAATAATAGGGAACTTTAACATCCCACTAACATCAATGGCTAGATCATCCAGACTGAAAATCAATAAGGAAACACTGGCATTAGATGACATGTTAGACCAGATAAAATTAGTAGATTTATACAGAATATTCCATCCCAAAACAGCAGAATACACATTCTTTTCAAGTGCACATGGAACATTCTCCAGGACAGATCACATGTTAGACCACAAAACAAGTCTCAATAAATCTAAGAAGATTGAAATCATATCAAGTATCCTTTCCAATCACATTGTTATAAAACTAGAGATCAACTACAGGAAGAAAACTGGAAAAAACACAAACACACGGAGGCTAAGCAAAATGTTTCTAAATAACTAGTGAGTCAGTGAAGAAATCAAAGAAGAAATTTAAAAATACCTAGAGACAAATTAAAATAGAAACACAATATTCTAAAATCTGTGGACATAGCAAGAACAATTTTAAGAGGAAAGTTTATAGCCACACAGGCCTACCTCAGAAAACAAGAAAAATCTCAAATAAACAATCTAACCTTACACCTAAAGGAACCAGAAAAAGAACAAAGCCCAAAGTTAGTGGAAGGAAGAAAATAAAGATAAGAGCAGAAATTAATGAAATAGAGACTAAAAAACAATAGAAAAGATTAATGAAACTAAAAGCTACTTCTTTGAATAGGTAAACAAAACTGATAAATCTTTAACCAGATTTGGGGGGGTGTGGGGGAGGGGGCGGGGAGAGGCCAAAGAAATAAAATCAGAAATAAAAGAGAACTTATAAGTGACACCACAGAAATACAAAGGATCATAAGAGATTACTATGAACAAGTATATGCCAACAAATAAAACAACCTAGAAGAAATGAATAAATTCCTAGAAACATAAAATCTTCCAAGGCTAAATCAGGAAGAAAAGGAAAAACTGAACAGGCAAATCACTAGTAATGAAATTGAATTAGTAATTTTTAAAAAAATCTCCCAACAAACAAAAATCCAGGACCAGACAGCTTCACAGGTAAATTTTATAAAACATTTAAGGAAGTGTTAACACCTATTCCTCTCACACTATTCCAAAAAATTGAAGAAGGAACATGTCCAAACTTATTTGATGAAGGCAGCATTACCCTTATGCCAAAACCAAATAAAAACCCTACAAAAAAGAAAACTACAAGCCAATATACCTGATGAACATAGATGTAAAAATCCTCAGCACAGTATTAGGAAACTGGATTCAAAAATACATTAAAACAGTCGTACACCATGATTAAGTGGGAGTTACCTTTGGATTACCCCAGGAATGCAAAGATGATTCAATATCTACAATCAATCAATGTGATACACCACCTTAACAAAACAAAGGATAAAGATCATATGATCATCTCAATAGATGCAGGAAAAACGTTTGACAAAATTCAACAACCATTTATGATAAAAACTCTCAACAAAGTGAGTATAGAGGGAAAGTGCCTCAACATAATGAAGGTCACATGTGACAAACCCACAGTTAACATAATACTCAATATTGAAAGTATGAAACCTTTTTCCCTGAGATGAGAAGACAGGGATGCCTGCTCTTGCCTCTTTTATTCAACATAGTATTGGAAGCCTTAGTCACAACAATCAATCAAGAAAAAGTTATAAAATTCATCCAAATTTGAAAAGAAGAAGCAAAACTCACTATTTGCAGATGACATGATACTATTATAGAAAACCCTAAAGACTCCACCAAAAAAACTACTAGAACTAATAAATGAATTCAAGTAAGTTGCAGGATACAAAATCAATATACAGAAATCATTTGTGTTTCTATACACTAATAATGAACTAACAGAAAGAGAAATTAAGAAAATAATCTCTTTTACAATGGCATCCAAAAGAAAAAAATACCTAGGAAAAAAGTTAACCAAGAAGGTGAAAGACCCATACTCTGAAATCTATAAGACATTGATGAAAGAAATTGAAGATGACACAAATAAATGAAAAGATATACCATTCTCATGGATTGGAAGGATTATGATTGTTAAAACGTCCATGCTACCCAAAGCAATCTGCAGATTCAATGAAATCACTATCAAAATACCAATGGCATTTTTCACAGAACTGGAACAAATAATCCTAAAAGTTGTGTGGAAACATAAAAGACCCTGAATAGCCAAATCAATCTTAAGAAAGAAGAACAAAGTTGAGGTATCATGATCCTTAATTTCAAACTATACTACAAACTATAGTAATCAAAACTGTCTGGTACTGGCACAAAAGCAGACACATAGATCAAAGGAACAGAATAGAGAACACAGAGGTAAACCCACATTTATATGGTCAATTAATTTATGACAAAGGACCCATGAATATACAGTGGGGATAAGACAGTCTCTTCAATAAATGATTTTGGGAAAACTGGACAGCTATGTTTAAAAGAATAAGACTGGATGATTTTTCACCACATAGAAACTTAAAATGGACTAAAGATTTAAATGTAACACCTGAAATCATAAAACTCCTAGAAGAAAATGTAGACAGTTCACTCTTTGACATTAGTTTTAGCAATATTTTTTGGATCTGTCTCCTCAGGCAAGGGCAACAAAAGGAAAAATAAACATGGGACTACATCAGACTAGAAGGCTTTTGTATAACGAAGGAAACCATCAACAAAATGAAAATGTCACCTACTGAATGGGAAAGATATTGCTAATGATATAGCCAATATGGTTAAAGTGAGCATAGGAACTCTTGAGCACTTTGGGAGTGCATTGAATGGAGAAGCCTAAGTGTGCCTGGGGCTATAGTTCACCTTTGAGCTTGATATGAAGAGAGGAAAAGTTGGTGCCACAAAATTAGAACTAAAGAACTTTCCCCTGTGTATCAACCCATTTGACTGAGCAGTGAGTTACCAATACTGTTGATATCCTCAACATCTCAGAAGAAAATGTGTCCTGATTTCAAAAGTCTGACCTCTTCTCATGGCATGACCTACCCCAGAGAGGCACTGTTAAAAGAAGTTTCTGGAGAAATGAATTGATTTTTGAAGTGTTTCTTTAAAAACAAATGTGACAGAGCAAAACAACTTCAAAAATTCCATATCTATTTTTTTAGCTTGTTTTCAAGAGCTGCCTGAATGTGGGAGAAATGAAATCAGGATGGATACTTATGAATTACATAAAAAGAAGACAGATTTGAGGGGGTGAAGTTAACAAGTTTTCACTTCATTAGAAGGAAAACTGTCAATTCAACTAGTATTTATTTCATTTCTGCTCAAGGAAGGTCACTTCTATGCAACAGAATACTGAAAAAGTTTTTATTTCAGAAATTAAATAAATTCAAGCTAATTAGCAATCATGTTCACCTCCTTCTAAAACTGTATCATACTATGGCACAAAATGTATTACAAAATATGTTATATTCCACAACTGGAAAGTCCCTTATCAGCTCCAAGGATTATGTTACCACCCAACCTCAACATTTTTTACTTAGGGGAAAAATTCATTCTAAAAATCATATTCAAAAATTTTTCTCTGTGTTTAACCATTTTTCCTCATTTTGCACACTCACTTAAAATTAGAGCCACAACAGGACAGGAATAAAGACGCAGACATAGAGAATGGACTTGAGGACATGGGGAAGGAGAAGGGTAAGCTGGGATGAAGTGAGAGAGTGGCATGGATATATATACATTACCAAATGTAAAATAGATAGCTAGGAAGCACCTACATAACACAGGGAGATCAGCTCGGTGTTTTGTGACCACCTAGAGAGGTGGGATAGGGATGGTGGGAGGGAGACGCAAGAGGGCGGGTATATGGGGATATATGTATACATATAGCTGACTCACTTTGTTATACAACAGAAACTAACACACCATTGTAAAGCAATTATACTCCAATAAAGATGTTAAAAAAAAATTAGAGCCACGAACTATTTTGCAATAGCCAAGACATGGAAGCAACATAAATGTCCATCAACAGATGAACGGATGAAGAAGATGTGGTATATTTATACAATGAACATGACTCAGCCATAAAAAGAATGAAATAATGACATTTGCAGCAACATGGATGGACCTAGAGATTATCATACTAAGTGAAGTAAGTAAGACAAAGAAAGACAAATATCACATGATATCATTTATATGTGGAATCTTAAAAAAATGATACAAATAAACTTATACACAAAACAGAAATAGACCCTCAGACATAGAAAACAAACTTATGGTTACCAAAGGGAAAGGGCAAGGGGAGGGATAAATTAGGAGTTTGGAATTAACATATACACACTGCTATACACAGAATAGATAACCGACAAGGACCTACTGTATAGCACAAGGAACTGTATTCAATATTTTGTAATAACCTATAAGGGAAAAGAATCTGAAAAAATATATATATGTATGTATAACTGAATCACTTTCCTATACACCTGAAACTAACACAACATTGTAAATCAACTATACTTCAATTTAAAAAAATTAGAGCCATGACTAGAATGAGGGAGTCTTTCTCTGCTATAGTTTTATAGCAGGTTTTTCTAAAGATACTGAATCCTTGTAAGAGAAAGGAAATAGACCATATTGAAAGTTTGCCTGGTCAATGTGAAGTGTTGGTAAAATTCCACTTTCTGCTCTGCAGGAGTCTAAAAAGATGAGCTTATGTATTTAGTGTAGGATTTAACTCTCACTTCTGTCCCCTAAGGGATTCTTCCATTCATAGAGTTCCTTCGGAAATCAGGACAGCAGATGAGTTTGGGCAACAATACTGAAGAATATATGAGGGTGAAAGTGGGTGGTATTGAATAATCAGCTTACTGCGTAGTCTCAGGACTGTACTAAAGCTGGTTAAGTCTGGCTGGAGGGAACATTGGTTTAAAACAGGTCAATTTAGACATCTTCATGTAGTTGCCCTATAATCTATAAATAATGTCAATCTCATTGCTGGATGCTTAAAGAGTAGAGGTGGGAACAAGTGGATTTGCTGCTGTCTGTGTGATTCTAATCAACAAGGAACAACTGGTTAGTGATATGGAAGAGACTGGAACCCTGGAAGAGAGAGACAGTGTTTCTTGAAGTTGAACAAAAACAAAGAAAGAAGGGATTGTTATTTTCCTATACTATATATAGGATGTTTAAAAATCAGAGAAAAGAGCTTATGGAGGAAAGAAACTATAAAAAGAAACACATGTGAAGAAACTCTAAAAATTACAATCCCTGCTAAAAAATAAAAAAATAAATAAATTAAATAAATTAAAAAAAAAAGCTTGGAAGGATCTTGGTGAGAAAAAGGAAGAACTGAGTTAAAAACCATGACTGCACAGGCTGCTCTCAGAGAAACTCCAGTTTTAGAAGAACCTGAATGTGAACAGTCCAGCTGACTCCATGGCCGGGCTCATGCTTCCCCAGCCAGAATGCCTCTTCCACATCCTGCACCACCACAGCACAGCTAAGAGCTATGATTAATTGAGCATTTACTATGTGTAAGGGAATGATACCAAACTGCTCTTTACATAGCATTCACTCATACTGCTCACCACAACTCTGTAAAGTACCATCTCTAGTCTAAAAGTGAGACCCTTGAAGTTCAGAAAAATTAAGTGAATTGCCTTAAATCACACAGTTAATGAGCAGCAGAGCTGGGATCCCTATAAATGGGTTTATATTGTACTTTTAAACAACTTAGGAGGAAAGCATCAGGGGAAGATGGGAAGGTGACATGGTGTTCACAGAGGACAACAATCATGGTGAGAAGGCAGGCCTACTGTGCACTTACTCTACGTGTGTCATCTCTGCAGACCTAATCTCCATGGATTTCCCCGCATATATTATCTCATTTAATCTTACCATCAATCTACTGTAGGAACTCTTATTGCCCCATTTTACAAAGGAGGAAACAGATTAAGTAACCTACCCGAGGTTACACAGGCAGGATTTTGAAACCATGCTCTTAGGCAGTAGGTTATGATTCCTTCCAAAAAGAGGTAGTACTGGTCAATTCCTCTTTACCTTCAATTGGTCATTTGGCAATGATTTGTTAACTACCTGCTGGGGGCCTGGCACTTTCTAGGCACTGGAGATACAACAGTGAGCAAAACAAACACAGACAAATGAAAAGCCCTGCTCTTGTGGAACTTAAATTCTTGTAGGAGAGTGAGATAATAAAAAACAAGATAATATAAAATACCTGTTGGGCTTCCCTGGTGGCGCAGTGGTTGAGAGTCCACCTGCCAATGCAGGGGACACGGGTTCATGCCCTGGTCTGGGAAGATCCCACATGCCGCGGAGTGGCTGGGCTCGTGAGCCATGGCCGCTGAGCCTGCACGTCCGGAGCCTGTGCTCCGCAACTGGAGAGGCCACAACAGTGAGAGGCCTGCATACCACAAAAACTATATATATATATATAAAATACCTGTTATGTTAGATAGTACTAAGTAGTACTAAGTAGAAAAATTAAGCAGCCAAGAAAGAGAAGCAAGGAAGAGACAGAAAGCATGCACAGGAGAATGAAATTTTAGATAGGAGATCTACAAAAGGCTTCACTGAGATTTTTAAATGAAGAGATGAAAGGAGTGAGGGCATGAGTCATGTGGGTATCTGGATGAAGAGCATTTACGGCATAGGAACAGCCAGTGCAAAGGTCCTGAGGCAGTAGGCTGGCTGATGAATTCAAGGAGGAAGTGTGGCTGAAATAGAGTGAGAGAGGAAAACTAGTAGGAGAGGAGGCCAGAGAGTTATTGGGCATAGAAGTAACAGGGAGCCAGATCATATAGTAGGTTATGGACAGGACATTGGCTTTTATTCTGAGTGAGCTGGGAAACCATTGCAGGGCTATAAGGAGGGGAATGACATGTTTGAGAAGGATCAGCCTGGCTGGTCTGTGGAAAACAGACTGAAACAGAGCAAGGGTGAAAACAGGGAGACCTGTTAGGAGACTGTTGTTACAAGCATCTAATAAGAGAAAAGGGAAGCTCATCCAGGGTGGTAGCAGTAAAAGGGGTGAGGAGTGATTTGATTCTGAACTTTTTTTTTTTTTTTGCGGTACGCGGGCCTCTCACTGTCGTGGCCTCTCCCGCTGTGGAGCACAGGCTCCGGACGCGCAGGCTCAGCGGCCATGGCTCACGGGCCCAGCCGCTCCGTGGCATGTGGGATCCTCCCGGACTGGGGCACGAACCCGTGTCCCCTGCATCGGTAGGCGGGCTCTCAACCACTGCACCACCAGGGAAGCCCCTGAACATATTTTAAAGGCAGAGCCAGTAAAATTTGCTGATGTTATGAGAAATAATACAAATCAATGACTCCAAGGTTTGGGGGCTAATGAATTAAAAAAATGGAATTGCCATCATCGAGATAAGGGAGCAGATTTCAGGTTGGGGAAGGGAGGCATATCGGGTGCTCAGTTTGAGCTTGTTCAGTTTGTGATACCTATTTGATATTCAAGTAGAGATGCTAAGTAGGCAATTGAAGTATGAAACATAAGTGTAAAGTTCTGGGGAGCATCTGGGCTACAGCCATGAATTTCAAAATCACCAACATAGAAGAGTTACTTGAAGCCTGGAGACCAGGTGGGGAGCAACAGGAAAGAACACCAAGGACTGACCCTGGGGCATTCTAATATTTAGAGGTTAGAGGTGAGGAAAAACCAGTAAAGGAGAAGTCACTGTGCGTGGAGAAAAGTAGGTCAGAAGAAATCAGAAAAGCAGGCATCTTGGAAGTTAAGTGAAAAAATATTCCAAGAAAGAGACACCAACTCACTATGTTAAATGCCTCTAATGGGCCAAGGAGTAGAATGATCATTGAGCAAGGATTTAGCAACGTGGGTGATATTGGTGGCCTCAACAAAAGAAGTTTTGGTGGAGTGAGGAGGGGAAAGCCTGACCAGAGTCATGGAGAGCTCAAGTACAGACCACACATTCAGAGACTTTTCCTGTGAAAGGAAATAGGAAAATGGAGCAGTAACTGAAGAGGGAAATGTGGTCTCTGGAGGCCTGTGTTCAAAGTGAAGGAAATCTTGTCTATACTCTGGTAAGAAGATCTGATGAAAAGGCATTATTTGGTAGCACAGAAAAGAGCGGGGAGCGTCCCCAAGTAGGCAAAAGCAGGGAGACCCGGTACCCAAGTGGAGGGAGCAGGCAGAAGAGGAGCCCTAGTGTATGGACACAGGCAGGAGGGTAAGTGGGCTGGAATGAACGTGTGGGAGCACCTTCTGATGGCTTCAATTTCCTCAGCGAAGTGGAACGCAAGGTCACCAGTTGAAACTCAGTGAAGGAGGAGTTAAAGTTTCAAAGAGAAGGAAGAGGAAATCAAAGAATTGTCTAGAAAAATAGAAAATCATATTCGATGAGAAAATACAGTACAATTGATGGGTGAGGTTATGACCCACTTAGGGTTAGTGATCATGAATTTGAAGTGAGAACAGGCAGCACAGGTAAGTGTTTTTTCTTAGCCATGTTAATGGTGGAACTATAGGCAAGAAGGAAAAAATGAGGGGATTTAACCAGAGTTAGAGTTTAGCCAAGAAAGTACAGTAAAGCAAAGGAGAGTTGTGGGAGTTGAGGGTATACACAAAGGGGTGATGATAATGATTGGTCATGGAATTTAAACTAGGTAAAGAGGGAAGCAAGATACTGAGGATGCTGGTGAGGAACAACTAAAATGTGACAGAATGAATAGACTGAAACAGGGCTTTCATGTACACTTGTGAAGTTTGTGTGCTGCACAGAAGTACCCAGCTGAAAAGGGTAAGTGGTGGCTGAAATTTAGTCTGTGTCCCACGTCATGGTCTACATCACCCATTAGAGGGAGTTGCTGACCTAGGACAGAAGACAAGATAATTAGAGGAGAGAAAGTCAAGAATCCTCTATATGTCTATTCAAATTGCCAACAGTAAAGAAAGAGTGATGAGGGAATGGCAGTGAGCCAAAGCTAACGTCTTCAAGAAATTAGGCTGAGTGGTCCAAGTTGTGCTAATTGACTGCAACGAGGGAGTGGGGACTAGTGAGATTCATAGCTGAGTGATTTTAGTGGAAGAGAGAGAGAGAGAGTATGGTCCAGAGGAGGAAATGAGTAAAAGAATATACCTACTTCACCTCCAGGTCCAGCAGTGCAACAGGGCAGGAAGAGAAAGCAGCAATCTCCTGAGAGGGCTTCAGGGAAGCAGTGTCTTGGGGAGAACAAGGAGGTGAAGAGAAGATTCAGCAAAGCCTTGAGGATACGGGGGATTAGGCTGACAGTTGACCTTAAATTCCAAAGGGCCAGTGAAATCCTTTAAAGAGGAGACGCAGAATCATAGGGGAATTAGTGTCTAGGGACGAAGATGGCCAGGCCGTCTTGGACTTCGTGTGATGAGTGACATGGTAAGAGTAGCCCTGGTGGTCCCAAGGCCACAGAGGAGGTAAAGAAGGTATGTGTTGGCAGGGAGGTGGGCAGGGCTGGTTATAGGAGCCTGAAGAATTCTACTGCACTCGCTTGACTTCTACTGATGGAGACCTCCAGGCCAGAAGAAGGGGGTCCTACTCTTTTGACCATCTAACCCGGTGTTGTTCCATAGAGCTTTTTGTGATGATGGAAATGCTCTCTCTCTGCCCTGTCCAAAATGGTAGCCACTAGCCATACGTACCATACTGGAAAGCACAGTTCTAACCCCATCCATGTCTCTAACCTTTTTGACCATTCTGTTAGTAGTACCAGGAAACCTACTCCTTATTTGGCCACCAAAGAAAACGTTCTTCAAATTGTAAAGCATAGAGTGAACCACATAAAACAGACCAGAAGCCCAAGGGAACAAGCATTTCCCCTTTGAATAAATTGAAGTCTACAGTTCCAGAGGAATTATTACAGGTGATAATTAGAAATGCACACACATTATCATAAAGCTTAAGCCTAACAAAGTTCTAGGATAGATTATTACAGAACTGATTTCTGACACGTACTAAAGACTGTTCACGAGAAGACCGCATTGGCTCACTAAGAGAACATCATGGGAACCTCTCCAGAGACCATCTTACAATCACTCAGTAAATATTCTCTGCTGCTGATGACAGCACACTTTCACCTCATCCATGCGCTTCTCTCCCAGAAACAGCCTGATGTCCAAAGGGATCACAAGAGAGGAAGCGTGACCTGAGCCTGGGGAACTAGCAGCAGAACAGCATAGAAATTAGGTGTCTCCAGATTCAGTAAGCAAAAAATAGAAGCACATCAGAATAGATTAGGAATAATTCAGTTGGGAACATCAAATGCACTAATTTCCATTCCCATCACTGCCTACATGGGACACCGGAGAGAGAAAGGAGAAAATAAAACCAGTTATTTTCAATGCTTCACTGAAAGAGAGAATAACGTTGTTTTTTCCTCCTTTCCCAGTGGGTTTCATTACGCCTCCAGCAGTAACCACAGCACCCCACCTCTCGGCCGCTCACCATCGTAGATGCTGGATGTGAGTGGTCCTCCTTAGCAAATAGAGGGATTAAAGACAGAGAGAGAACAAGGGATATTATTGAGATCTCCTATCAATAAGCCACCCAGAAAAAAGCAAAAGGTTTTCTTTTCAAATCCTTTAAGAAAACACGTATTTTGTCCTCATCTCCAGGGAACCATGGCCATAGAGCGCGTGTGTTGTATCACCTGTCTTTCTCCTAAATGCAGCGTCTCCCTTTGTAAAGCTTGGTGACGGCTGCTTGCTGAGGTTAACACAAGCTTTGCCACCACTGACCCCCAGGCGGACACGGTTTAATGAGTCAATAAGGGTTACCCTTCAACAGCTATTAAGTCCCAGAAAGGGGAAGCTGAGAAACATCTGTCTCCTCTGCTTGACAACGGTGTCATGTGTGGGACATGGTTTCCTGGCTCTCGGAGCTAGCCACGCAGCTAATAAGCTGAATTCCAGTGAAAGAGAAATCTGGGGGCTGCTGATAGAAAGCACTCTCTTTCTGTCATTCAGTCACAATGTTATACACTTGACCAGAAAAAAAGCAAGTATTCTGGAAAAGGCACCAGTTATAATTTTCAGCTGCAAATAAGTGGTGTTTTGTGGGCACTTCCTTTGTGAAATTTTCTCTTAGCATAATTAAAATTATGGCTACCATTTATTGAATACTGACTATGGACTCAGTAGGAACCAAAACATGTACTTTAAATGCCCTTTCTCCCATCATCCTTAAACCACCTTATATTTTTTTCAGTATTTATATAATTGTAGATAGTTTATTCTCAATGCTCCAATGCTGTAGAATATGTATCTATCATAACTGACTTATATATTCTATTGTTATAGACTTTTCAATAATTTCCAATTTAGCACCACTACAAATAGTATTGCTATGAACATTCTACAACGTGTCTTTTTAGAAATACATGTGCGGGCTTCCCTGGTGGCACAGTGGTTGAGAGTCCACCTGCCAATGCAGGAGACACGAGTTCGTGCCCCGGTCCGGGAAGATCCCACATGCCGTGGAGCGGCTGGGCCCGTGAGCCATGGCCGCTGAGCCTGCGCGTCCGGAGCCTGTGCTCCACAACGGGAGAGGCCACAACAGTGAGGAGCCCGCGTACCGCAAAAAAAAAAAAAAAAAAAAGAGAAAGAAATACATGTGCATAGTTCTACTGGAATCAAACCACCTTATATTCTTGACGTCATTCAGATGATGATCTGAGACTCAGTCCAAGATTTCAGCTATGAGCTTAGCCAAGGTAATAAATGGTTGAGTCAGGACAGTCTGACCCCAGAAGCCCTTAATCATGATCATGCTATTGGATAAACAGTGTGCAAGGTGAAGCCAACAATCAGCCATCACACTCTGAGCAACAACCCCTGAGTCCTGCTGATTGTTCTGTAATCTAATCTAATAAAAATCACCCTGTATTATCTTCAATTTTGGCATATCTAATTAAAAAAAAAACCTATTGTCTGACTTCTAGGTTTGATTTTCAGCTCTTGTGGAGCCGAATTAGCCTTCCCTCTCCCCCAAACACCCAATTAATGATATTATTTGTATGTGTCACTAGGCTAATCTAGGGCTCTGTAGGAAGTCATAATTGCTCTCGGTTCCTACTTCAAACAAGCCTCTAGGCTCATTTCAAGGTCATTGCCAATTAATCCTTTAAAACTCTTCAAAAATGAGGAAGCTCCAGAAGAGCAAATATAAGAAAATATTGTAACTATGATAATGAGTCTTTGTGATATCTATAGGATATGATGAACAAAAGAAATAACATATTAAATAACTGACATTAAATGCTTGCCATTTGTTTGACACTATGATAAACCCTTTACATAATTTATCTTATATATCCCTCACTGCAACTCTAGTAGATAGATATTTACTCACTTTACAGTTGATGAAACTGGGGTTCAGAGAGGTTCCATAACTCCCCCAATGTCAGTCTGCTAATCAGTAAAGAACTTCAAACTGAATGGTGACTCCAATTTGTAGGAAAAATCAACTGGTTGAATCCAAAAGCCAAGAACTGTTGATTATTAGATGGGCAAAACCTCAGAGTAAAATTTGTGGTGGGGTGCTGGAGTGTGTTGGCTTTGCCTTTTCTTATTTAGTCTATGCTAAAAAATTACAGATGGCACAAATTCCTCTAACTAACAAATTCAAAATTACATCAGAGGATAGGTGAGCTGAAATTATTTAAAATAAATTCATGTAAGTAGTTGCATTCAGGCTCACAAAGTCAATTATACAACTATGGGGTGGAAGAAAGCTGAGTGGATAATGGCTCTTACATACATTTTCCTTTAAAAGTTAAAAGTCTTAGGTTACATTAGTAGATGTAGAACATCAAGGAGACTCAGTCTACGTGTGGTATGTTGAAACTAAATCTTTATGCCGAATTTTAAAAAGGAGATTCCCAGACTGAGATTCTTCTCAAGAAAGGCAATCAGAAAGGCAGAGCGTGGGGAACTTGTGCCATATATATTGAATGAGCTGAATCTGGAAGATGAGTCTGCAAAGGAAAAGATTTAGGAAGAAAATGTATGACATTAAATATATACAATAGAGATCTGACTTGTTTTTTGCAAAACCAGAGCAAGAACCACCGGGTGGAAGTTGTTTGGGTGGATTTCCGGTGCTGTCTGACAGGACAGGTAGTGAAGTCCCCATGACCATCCTCACCCAGCAAGTGACTGAGTGAATGAATGAATGAAATGTTCCAGCAGGAGCTCAATGACTATCTCTCAAAGCATAGTGTCCAAAGAATCCTGAATTTGGGTGAAAGGCCGGATTTTCTGGGAGTACATAGGGCTTGTTCTGGCAACTGTGCAGTTGCTAAGGCTCATTCTCAAGGGCTAGGGCTCCTTTCACTACTTCTAAGGACAGTAACTCTGGGAACCCCACACTCATGCCTGCATTCTGCTCTAAGGCCCATCTCTTCCTGGGCCAGATGTCTTTGACCCTCACAGGCCCAACATATCAGGGAAGGACCATTTCTTAGAACTGTCTGTCTGGCACAGCACTTAGCCTAGTGCTGCATCAACCCCCAGCAGAATGACAGGCTAGGGACTAACACCGAAGGCCAAGAGCAAGGTCAGAAAGTCACCGAGAGCTGGAAGCTAGAAAGTCCCTGCCCATACAAGGGACACGTGCCAATGCTGCCGCTTACCCTCCACCACCCCCGCTCCCGGAGGAGGACTTGGAACAGCACCGTGGTTGTCCCAAGTCCCAGGCAGTGTTCCACACACATCTCAAATGATAACTCATTGAATTCTCCCACCAACTCCATAGGATCTTATACCCTTTCTACAGACCAGGAAACTGAGGCCAAAGGAGAGCTGATAACTTCCCCAAGATCACACAGTGTTTAAACAGTAGAACCAGGAATAGAAGCCAGGCAGCCCAGCCCTGGGCTCCTCCCCAAGCTCTTTACCATTTACTGAGTTGGGAATTTGTACTGCCATTCCCCTCTTCCAAAGGTGAAACTCCCTCGAGACAGTGTCTGACACTGAGCACATAATAGGTGCTCAATACATAATTATTGAATTCAATTCACGCTTGAAATCATCTGGAATACACCGCTGGTGACCAGGGTATTCAGATACATCCTCAGGCTGCAGTTTAATCCCTGGCATAAAATCTGCTTGTTCTCCACATTCTACTTTGCCTTTGTGGTTTTCATGTTATTGGCATGTTATTGTTATTAGCTTGGGTCTCAAAGGTATGTATCTGGGTTTAGGCAAATCAAAGATAAACATGGAGAACTAAGCTGCTAGCCCCTTGTGGCTGCCTCACTTTCTTAAAAAACAAACAAACAAACAAGAAAAAAAAATCTCAGCTTGTCAACTGGTAACTCAATAAAGAAACTTCCTTTACCAGAAGGGACAGAATTTCTTTAATCTACTCAAACCTTTCTTTGTGACCAGGTTTAAGCCTCAAATTAGTATATTGTTTGTGAGTTTAGTTGAAAGCCCCCAATTTTATTTTTTTTCTTAAGTTTTTTTCGTGGGTTTTATTTTTTTTTCCTTTATTTATCTGTTTTTTTAAATTTGGGGTATAGTTGTTTTACAATGTTGTGTTGGTTTCTACTGTACAGCGAAGTGGAGTTCCCTGTGTTACACAGCAGGTTCTCATTAGTTATCTATTTTATACATAGTAGTGTATATATGTCAATCCCAATCTCCCAATTCATCCCACCCCCCTCTTTCCCCCCTTAGTGTCCATACATTTGTTCTCTACATCTGTGTCTCTATTTCTGCCTTGCAAACTGGTTTGTCTGTACCATTTTTTTAGATTCCACATACATGCATTAATACACAATATTTGTTTTTCTTTTTCTGACTTCCTTCACTCTATATGATAGTCTCTAGGTTTACCCACATCTCTACAAATGACCCAATTTTGTTCCTTTTATGGCTGAGTAATATTCCACTGTATATATGTACCACAACTTCTTTATCCATTCATCTGTCGATGGGCATTTAGGTTGCTTCCATAACCTGGCTATCTTAAATAGTGCTGCAATGAACATTGGGGTGCATGTGTCTTTTTGAATTATGGTTTTCTCTGGGTATACATGCCCAGTAGTGGGATTGCTGGGTCATATGGTAATTCTATTTTTAGTTTTTTTAGGAACCTCCATACTGTTCTCCATAGTGGCTGTATCAATTTACATTCCCACCAACAGTGCAAGAGGGTTCCCTTTTCTCCACACCCTCTCCAGAATTTACTGTTGTAGATTTTCTGATGATGCCCATTCTAACCTATGTGAGGTGATACCTCATTGTAGTTTTGATCTGCATTTCTCTAATAATTAGTGATGTTGAGCTGCTCTTCATGTGTTTCTTGGCCATCTGTATGTGTTCTTTGGAGAAATGTCTATTTAGGTCTTCCACCCATTTTTTGAATGGGTTATTTGTTTTTTTGACATTGAGCTGCATGAACTGTTTACATATTTTGGAGATTAATCCTTTGTCAGTTGATTCGTTTGCAAATATTTTCTCCCATTCTGAGGGATGTCTTTTTATCTTGTTTACGGTTTCCTTTGTTGTACAAAAGCTTTGAAGTTTCATTAGGTCCCATTTGTTTATTTTTGTTTTTATTTCCATTACTCTAGGAGGTGGGTCAAAAAAGATCTTGCTGTGATTTATGTCAAAGAGTGTTCTTCCTATGTTTTCCTCTAAGAGTTTTATAATGTCCAGTCTTACATTTAGGTCTTTAATCAATTTTGAGTTTATTTTTGTGTATGGTGTTAAGTGTTCTAATTTCATTCTTTTACATGTAGCTATATGCTTAGAGGCTGCAAATCTTTCCATTAAATTCAAATAGTTTCTATCGAAAGCTTGAAATTCACTCCAAACTGTACTTGGAATTAAGAAACATACAAAGAAAATTAAAACCAGGTCCTTTTCTTAAGGACAGAGGGTAAGAGGTTGTCCCATTGCTCAGGACAAAAATCTTGGAGTCTTCCTTGTATAATCTATTGGGAAATCCTTCAGGTTCAGTCTTCAAGATATATCCAGAGTCTGGCCAACTGCTTACTATCTCCACTAATACGCTCTCCCAAGCCACCATCATTCCTCACCTCCATTATTGCAATAGCTTCCTAGATGCTCTCCCTGCTTCCACATTTGTCCAAACTTCATCCCTCCCAGAGTCTATTCTCAACACAGCAGCCAGAGCGATCCTTATAAAACATAAGGAAATGATGTGTTGGGAGGAGGAAATATTGAACCATATCCTCCAAACTGAGAAGGAACTTTAAGACTGAAAAATGAAGCAGGCAACTCCATAAAGTGCAATTTTAACATTTATCGTGGGTAACTTGCATATGGGCAGGATTGGGCAGACAACAATCCAGAGGCATTCTCAGCTGTAAAGGGGGTACAGGGGCATTTAAAGGGGCCAAAGCTAAAAATAGAATCTGACAACCAAGTGAGAAGCACGTCCACAGCCACAGGATCCGGGGCTTTTCCTTCCCCCCAGGGTGTCTCATGACCGTGAACCATCTGTGTCAGCAAAAGGCATTCTTCCAGGTTTCATATCAGATGAAGGCAAGGGTATAAGCTGATAGGGAACATATCTGGCTTGGGTGCATTCCTTGGAAGTTAGGCTAAAGCTCAGTCACACAGAAAGGGCTGGGGTAGGACAGCAGGCCTAAGATGGAGCTGACAAAAATGGAGCCAGCGTGGTTCAGCCACATACAATGTCACTTCTCTGCTGAAAATCCTCTAGTGATTTCCCATCTCACTCCTAATAAAGAGTCAAAATCTTTCAAATGATCAAAAAAGCCCTAAATGGCTTGCCAGCCCACACTACCACTGCCTCTCAGAGGTCACCTCCTGCTACCGGCCACTCAGGAAAACTCCGAGATGCCAGGCCCACTCCTTCCTCGGGGCCTTTGCAAGTGCTGTTGCCACTGCCTGGAATGTTCTTCTTCCCAACATCTGCACAACTCTCTCTTACCTCCTTCCATATCTTTGCTACCTAATCTACTCAGTTATTTTATCATCTGGAAGGAACCAGGAACTCTCTCTTACAAGTCTTAGAGTCCCCAGCACTATTTCAGTGCTCGACAAATAGTTGGTGCAGAGTAAATATTTGTGGAAGGAAGGAAGGAGGGAAAGAAGGAAGGGAGGGAGGAAGGGAGAAAGGGTGGGTGGGTCATGGCATGTCATTAGCAGTTGCTTACAGATTTATGGTGTTCAAAACACCTTCACATATTTCTCTTGTTTATTCCTGACATCAACCCTCTACAGCTGGTGAGGCAGGTATGATTACTATCCCCATTTTAAATTTTAAATTAAGACATTCAAGTTCAACTATAGGGAGTAACTTGCTCAAGGTTACAAAGCTAATAACTGAAGAAGCCTAACCTGGAAACTAGGTCTTTTTTTTTTTTTTCGGTACGCGGGCCTCTCACTATTGTGGCCTCTCCCGTTGCGGAGCACAGGCTCCAGATGCGCATGCCCAGCGGCCATGGCTCACGGGCCCAGGCGCTCCGCGGCATGTGGGATCTTCCGGGACCGGGGCACGAACCCGTGTCCCCTGCATCGGCAGGCAGACTCTCAACCACTGCGCCACCAGGGAAGCCCTGGAAGCTATGTCTTTTGACTTCAGATTCCATGTCTTCTTCTCTCCATCAAACAGAAAACTGCTTCTGGAGACCTGTGAGAGGTAAAGAAGTTTAGACCTGGGATGAGCAGAGCTGTGAATGGCATGCAAAAGAGTTTTGAATTCCAGGACATGGTATCGGCCAACGTGCACATGCCAAAGAGAATGTCCCCAGAGAATGAAAAAAACTGTCTGATCCAACTCCCTCACTGGATTAGTTAGGAATCGTTTTCAGCTGCTGGTTAAAAAAAAAAAGCCCGAATACAGTGGCTTCCATAAAACAAGGATATGTCTCTTACCTAAAAGAAGTGCATGAATATTACTCAGCCATAAAAAAGAATGAAATAATGCCATTTACAGCAACATGGATGGACCTAGAGGTTATCATACTAAGTGAAGTAAGTCAGACAAAGTCAAGTATCATATGATATCGTTTATATGTGGAATCTTAAAAAAGTCATATAAACGAACTTATTAACAAAACAGAAACAGACTCACAGACTTAGAAAACAAACTTATGGTTACCAAAGGGGAAAGATGGGGGGGGGATAAATTAGGAGGTTGGGAGTAACATATACACATGACTATATATAAAATAGATAACCAACAAGGACCTACTGTATAGCACAGGGAACCTTACTCAGTAGTTCTATATAGGAATATAGTTCTATATGTAATAACCTATATGGGAAAAGAACCTGAAAAGGAATACATATATGTGTATGTATAACTGAATCACTTTGCTGTACACCTGAAACTAACACAACATTGTAAATCAACTATACTCCAATATAAAATAAAAATTAAAAATTAAAAAAGATTTTTAAAACCCAAATGAGATATCCCTACATACCAATGAGATAAAATAAAATAAAAATATCTGACAACATTAAGAAAAGATAAAAGAAGTTCATTTTAAAGAAGAACAGCCTATAGGTTGTGCGGAGGCTCCTGGGTCATTAAGAACCAGGCTTTCTGCATCCTTCAACTCCACCATCTTTTGTGTGGTGGGCAGAACTCTAAGATGCTCCCCAAGATTCTTGCCCCTTGTGTACATGCCCAGAATAACCCCCTCCCTGTGAGTGTGGACAGTGCTGTGAATTGGATGGCTCTCACCATCATGATTAGGTTACATTATATGAAATAGGTGAAGAGATTTTCCAATGCAGTTAAAGTCCCAAGTCAGTTGATTTTGACTTAATCAAAATGGAGACTATCCTGGATGGTCCTGACCTAGTTAGGTGGGCCTGACCTAGTTAGGTGAACCCTTAAAAGGTGCTGGGATCTTCCTAAAGGAAGATGTTCAAAGCTAGCTTTTAAACCTTTCTGAGTGAGATTCACCAGCTGGCCTTTATGAAGAAAGCTGCCATGTGTGAGAGGGCCAGGGCACTAGGACCTGCAAGTGGCCTCTAGGAGCTGAGCAGGAAAACAAGACCTCAGTCCCACAACTGCAAGAAACTGAATTCAACCAAAATCTGAATGAGCTTGGAAGAGGTGCCCAAGTTCCAGATGAGAACATAGCCCAGATGACACCTTGATTTCAGCCTCATGAGACCTCGAGCAGAAAATCCAGCTACCTCTTACCCAGAACTCAGAGCCAGAGAAACTGTAAGACAATAAACTTGTGTTGTTTTGAGCCACTAAATCTGTAGTAACTTGTTACACAGTGGTAGGAAATGAATTTACTAGGCATACCTTTTATTCCCGAGCACCTCAAGGTGCAAGTTGGCTGTTGAAATTCTGACATCTGCACACCAGGTAGCAGGAAAGAAGGAAGGAAAGGCAAAAAGGAAGCCCTCCCACTCAGTTACCACCTACTTTGAAGCAGCTCTAAGTCGCCATAAGTCCACACAGAACTTCACTGAGATCTCCCCAGCCAGACATATGAGGCTACACTTCCTGCCAAGGAGGCTGGGAAATACACTTTTTTGGTGAGGCATTTTGTCACCTCCAATAATATAAGGAAGGGAGATTGGCCACTAGGGAGGTCTCTCTCATACAGAGACTGAAGCCCTGAGACGTTAGTGACTTACTCGCCCAAGTCTTCAAGCCCTCTCTTGGGCAGGGCTGCATGTCCTGACCCTGACATCATGTGCCAGGTTCCCAGGAGCAGGCCCTCTATGGGGGCCAGAGGCTTTGACCAATGCCTGAAGCCAGCTCTCCACCACTCTACTGGAGTCCTTTCCAATTCCCTTGTCTTTCCTTTGTCTCCTGTGACCCCCAAGCACAAGGGCTGATCACACTGGGCCCACTTACACTATTTCACACCCTCCTTATAAGGGAGAGCATCACTTTACCAGTTTGTAACAGGATTTTTTCTACTGATCAGAGGTTAAAGAGGGCAAGGGTAGAGAATGAACACTGGGGGCTCAGGACAGGGGCGGGGTGGGGGGGGGTGGCACTTCATAATCCTGTAGGAAAGGATGTGACTTAGAGCTGTTAAATCTAAAAGGTGGACCTGGTAGAAAGGGAGAGTGTGAGAAGAGATTTTAGAAACGTCATGGAGGTAAAAGTCACCAGATCAGACAGCAATCAGAAGATAAAGCACAAATGGCTAAGAGCCAAACTGACCTTAAGACAAAGTACTTATCGGACACAGGCAAAGGTGCTCTGCCCACAAAAACTAGGAAATTGGGTGTTCGAAACACCTGAGGGGAAAATCAGTTGTGCTCAGCAGAAGCCAAAAGTCATTTCAGCAGGCAGAGTCATTACAGAGGCAGCTAGAAATGATGAAATGATAGGAAAATTGGGGGTAAAAGGGTAGATCTGGGAGTTGTTCACGTAGAGAAACAGGAACAATGTCTGGGGTGCAGTGAGTGCTAACTGCTTGATCACACTGTGGGGTGAAACATTTTGCAAATGGAAGTGGGTTATCATTGTTCTATCTATGCAATTACAGAGCATCATTTCCTTCACCACTAATGAGAACTCTAGGTGAGTTTCCACAAGATTTGCTGCATTTCCTGGTCTTTGGTGATCTTGTAACACCAGCTCTGCCTTTAACTCCTTCAGAAAGCAAATTCCTTTCATATTACAAAGTCTGTCCTGGTATGTATGATAAAATAAAAAGATGCCGCTCTTGCATCAATCTGGAGTGGCTCTGCAATTTTCAAAAATTAAATGGCCTGATGATGTCTCTCTCCATGGCCTGTCTTCATAAAAATTGTTATTACTTATGAGTGCATGTATCACTTACCAGTCACCAGTGAGAAAGAGGAATTGAAGAGACTAATAAAGTCAGTATTTTTAACAACCATGTGACAAATCCCTACAACATAAGCATATGTCCCACTACACAAGCAAAAACTAAGAAAGAAGCAGTTGGTGGGTGCTTAGAAATACAGGTTCTGGAGTCGGGGATCTTGGGTTTGATCTGTCCCAGTGCTTAGTAACCTAGTTTAGCAATTTGGTTCATTGTTTAACCTCTCTAAGCCTCAGTTTCTTCATCTATAAAAATAGGGGTAATAATAGTACCTGCCTCATAAGAGTATTGTGAGTATTTAATAGGAATTATTTCAAGCCCTGAGCACAATGCCTGGATTAATAAACGTTAGCTATTATTATTTAGAGAGTTGCCTCAATTCGCTGTTTTGTTGTGCCTCTGAAGTGCTAACCTGTAATTCCAATCTGCTCACTTGCATCCAACTCCACAAGCCACAGCAATATCCAACAACCCGTGTATATTTGTGAAACCAGAAGGCATCTTATAAGTTGCATATCCAGTCAAGGATGTACAACCAAGGATGTGCCAGACCCTCTGGGCACCAGTGGTATTGAAAAAGCTTCCCTAGTTGAGAACATCTGACCTACTCTAAACTTCTTGTTTCCCAGAGGAGCAAACTGAGGCCCAGAAAGATGACGAATCTTCTAGGTTCCCAACACCATTTTCAGGGTCTGCTTATTGACAGACTGGCTCAGGCCTGAGACTGGCAGCCAAGTCTCTTGACTCTGATTGCACAATTTTGGCATCACCTCAAGCTGCCTTATGGAATTCAACAAGCATTTCCTGAGAAACCACAGTAGGGGTCATGAAGGAGAGCAAGACAGTGACCCTGCCAAGAACGGCATTGAAACCTAATCAGGGAAACAGGCATTGGTGGTGTTAAGAATTCTAAGAGAAGTGCCAACAAAGTGCTAAGAAGGTTTAAGTGCTACCTCTAACTCATGAAACTTTCATGAAGAAAGTAAGTTTCTACTGGATTTTAAAGGCTAAGGGGTAAAGGGAGTCATTCGCAGTAGAATAAATCATTTGAGCAAAGGTCCAGAGGTTTAGAGAAAGCTTATAATCTTCTTGAACTGATGAAGGAGATGGACTATAGAACTGAAACATCTGGGTTTGGGAAAAGCCAAATGTATCTTATCAAGCTGCAAAGAGAATAAAATACTTCTTCTCTTCTCTTCCCAAATGATTCAAAGAGCGTCTGCTTTCTGCTTGCCACTCGTTCTGAAAGATGAAATGCCGGAGATGGTAGCACCAAAAAACAATTCCCATTGGATTCCACTCTGAAGACATTCAGGGGGGTGAAGAGGCTCACTACTCATTCCTTGGAAAAGTGGAAGCAAACCGGAATACCTCAGGCCCTCCATTGAACAGTTAGGGACATGCTGGTGGAGGTGACTATGACAACTACCATCATTATATTTGGTCCTGCTTGAGAAAAAGTAGGAATGCCAATTTTTTTTTAAATATCTTTATTGGAGTATAACTGCTTTACAAAGTTGTGTTAGTTTCTGCTGTACAACAAAGTGAACCAGCTATACGTATACATGTATCCCCATATCTCCTCCCTCTTGCATCTCCCTCCCACGTTCCCTAGCCCATCCCTCTAGGTGGTCACAAATCACCGAGCTGATCTCCCTGTGCTATGTGGCTGCTTCCCACTAGCTATCTATTTTACATTTGGTAGTCTATATATGTCCATGCCACTCTCTTACTTTGTCCCAGCTTCCCCTTCCTCCCCTGTGTCCTCAAGTCCATCTCTATGTCTGTGTCTTTATTCCTGCCCTGCCATTAGGGAACTCCAATATTTTTAAATCACTGCTTTGCTCTGGAGTTCCAGTAAGCAATAACTACAGCTTTCTGTCACAAGATAGAGCTATTAAAATAATAGAAGTAACATAGTTCCAATTTTCTTTACAACCATACTAAAATGTTAAGAATAGTTTTAAAATAGATGAATCCTCTGATCTTGTCCTGGTTAGCTGTTGCTGTGTAACAAATTGCCTTAAAACTTGATGGCATGAAACAATTATTTTACTTTGTTCATGGATTCGAGTAGGTTAGGAATTTGGAGAGGGCACAGGATATAATGCATATCTCTGCTCCTTGAGGAGATTCAAAGGCCAGAGGCAGGCTAGTATCATCTGGAGGCATTTTTAGTCACTGGTGGTTGATGCTGGCCGTCAGCTGGGACCTCAGCTAGGCTGTCCACCAGTACACCTACATATGGCCTCTTCACATGGACCAACAGGGGCTTGTTCACAGCATTGAGGCTGGCTTCTAAGTGTGAGTGTTCCAAGAAAGCAAGACAGAAGTGCATGGCATTGCATAATCTAGCTTCAGAATTCATATAATATCAGTCTTGCCATACCTGCTTAGTTGAGGTAGTCACAACGTCACCCATGTCCAACAGGAGACATAGACCACATCTCTCAATGGGAGGTGTGTCAAGATCACAGTGCAAGAAGAGCACATGAGATAGGAGATATTACTTCAGCCATCTTTAGAACATACTATCTGCCACACATCCCAAGTTAGGATGTGTTAGTTAGGGAGTTTGGGATTGACACGTACACACTGCTCTATTTAAAATGGATAACCAAAAAGGACCCTACTGTATAGCACAGGGAACTCTGTTCAATATTATGTAACAACCTAAAAGAAAAAGAATTTGAAAAAGAATAGATACATGTATATGTATAACTGAATCACTTTGCTATACACCTGAAACTAACACATTGTTAATCAACTATACTCCAATATAAGATAAAAATTAAAAAATAATAAAAAATAAAGTCTATATTATTTTTACACTTCCTTTTAAGTAAGTGAAAACGTGTTTATCCAATAGATGATGATAAATACATTCACAGAAATCAATAAATACTAAGTGAATGAACAAATGAATAAACACTTGGCTCTAACTGGCAATCATTTATCAGAGCACTAAGGAAATGACTTAACTTAGTTTTGATAAAACAAGAAAATTCCTTTGGAGGGTAAGCCTGGAAAAATACCACAGTAGAAAACTCTGATGGCCAATTTGGACTCTGAAATGGGGGTGGAATGGGTCAAGGCTAACGATAAAATTGTGAGTGCTTCCAAACTTTCCTCTACAAAGCTTTTGAGGGGAGGAGTTTTTATTTTTATTTTTATTTTCAATAATAACTTGAAGATTTCATAGACAATTTAAATAATTCCCAGTTGAGATATAGGTAAACCTATCTAAGAGAATTAAACATCCTTGGAACACTGAAAGATTTGGTTTTCATGTTTAATTCTTTGGACAATTTTTCCTTCCACTACAGTCTACTAATTAGAGCACTGTTTGCCTGATCTAGAATTTGAAACAATTTCTTGTAATCTCCTCCCAACACTACTCGCCGGTATTATTCCAGGAGGCATTGGATTAAACTTTTGAGGAAAGCAATCTTCTGTCATTTTTTTTTAGCATCTTTATTGGAGCGTAATTGTTTTACAATGGTGTGTTAGTTTCTGCTTTATAACAAAGTGTATCAGCTATACATATACATTAAACCTTTCTTGGAAATTAATTATCTGAATATTAGTTCTACCTCAATGAACTGCACAATGAAAAGTGATCAAATAATTTTAAGATCTCACTGTGACCTTTAAAATGTATTTAGGGACTAATAAATGAGTAAGTAAATTCTCAGTTCCTCAGATGTTCTAAGAATTGGCAGAGTAGGCAGAAAACTAAAAATCTTCAAGTATTGGTTAGACATAAATGAACACAGATGAAAACAAGAATAACCTCAAGGCTTCCAGACTATGACTGTTTTTCCCTAAAACTTTCTCTTTCAGTATCCTTGATTTAACATTAGAAGTTCTTTAACATTAAATGAGCTGAATGATGACCATTTATATCATTTTAGTATTTATAAATCTGTCCCAGATAGGTACTGGAGCACAGAGACCAATTCATATTTCACATAATTCAGTATGCTTCTTTTTATTTCTCTATTGAACAGAAAAATAGTAACTCTCAAGACTGTAATCTCCTTTTTAAAGGAACCATTAATGATTTACAAGGGTGGGGGCTTTTTTTCCAAAGGAAGGGAAATAAAACTTTGTATGCATTCTCTTCCAAGATGGCTTTTTCAGAACACTGATATGAAAAAATTATAAAGCATTGAGAATAATTAGAACCAAATCCAACCCACCTCTCCCCTTGGCATCCTGGGCCCTTCATAATCTGCTCTTTTTTTTTAATATTTATTTGGCTGCACCAGGTCTTAGTTGCCACGTACAGGATCTTTTTAGTTGTGGTATACAGGATCTACTTCCCCGACCAGGGATCGAACCTGGGTCCCCTGCACTGAGAGCACAGAGTCTTAACCACTGGACCACCAGTGGAACTCTGGAAGTTCCTACAATCTACTCTTTACTTGCCCTTCCCATCACTTTCTCCATCACTCTTACCCTTTCTACTCTTAACCTCAAGAGAATTCCTCTCTAAACCCTTTCTGGACCCATGTCTGGGTCATTCTCCTCTGCTTCTCCATTTACAGCACCCATCATCCTCTTCCAAGATCTAGATCAAATGCCATCCTTGGCTGAAGCATCGTCTAATCTACCCAGGGATCCTTAATCACACTAGCTTCCCCTCATCTTGTAAAAATAATATAACATTTATTTCATTCTGGTTGTGTTTTAAGTGCTAGCTCTTTGCATAGCTGCCATTCCAAATAGATTGCAAAATGCAAAATCCCTGAGGAAGTGATATAGTATTTCATCACTATATTCCTGCACAGTGCCTTAAAGTAGGCTCTTAATTTTGTTAATGTTTACTATAGATGGTATTTATTGATCACATACTATATATTGGTCTTGGTTAAGTATTTTAAGATATTATTTCAATTAACTTTCACAAGAATCCTAAAAAAAAGTACTATAGACATCATTCCTACTTTACAAAGGAGGAAATGAGATCACAGGATTTAAGTACCTTTCCCAATGTCAAATAGTTAGTGAAACTAGGATTTGAACCTGAGTGGTCAGATTCCACAGCCTAAATTCCTCTTCTCTAATTTTACATCTCACTTGACTGCTTCTAAATCAATTTTAATGAAAGTTAAGAAACACACAGGCTTTATTTATTCACTGAAAATGAGACTTTAAGGTAGGCAAAAGAAATAGCTGCATTTTCCTATGTATCATCTCTGCTGTCTACAGAGTAAATGACAACAAGTGTCAGGTATTTGATCTCATAAGCCAACACCTAGATTTTCTTAAGATTTTTTTTAATCCATTAATCAAAGTAAATCCATCTTCCCATAATATGACACCACCCTGAGTACTAGCAAATCCTCTACTAATCATTTTATTCAGTATACAATTATGGGACATAAAAGAGAAAACATTCTTCCTTTTAAATTACTTATATCCACTAAGCAATAAAAAGGGTCAAATAAGGTTCAGGCTGTGTTGTGGCCAAATCACTGAGTCTGACATCCAATAGGCTGATTGATGTGTTTTTTAAATACTTTACCACTCAGTCAAATCATTTAAATTACTTCATGTATGCTAGCAATCACTGTGTTGGAAATGCTTTTTCCATGTACCTACTTATTATGTACAGCTTGTCCTGAAACAGTAAGAGATAAATTAATTGAGAAAAATTCTACCAATTCTTTTCTTGTCTCTCCAATACATTTTCCCACGTTGTTGACAGAGCAAACTTTCTAAAATGCAACCTCGAATGAAAAGAAATGAACCTCATGTTCATAGCAGCTTTATTCATAGTTGCCAAAACTTGAGGCAGCAAAGATGTCCTTCAGTAGGTGAGGGAAGGAGGGAGGGAGGGAGAGAGAGAGGGAGGGAAGGAAGGAAGGAAGGAAGGAAGGAAGGGGAAGAAAGAAAGAAAGAAAGAAAGAAAGAAAGAAAGAAAGAAAGAAAGAAAGAAAGAAAGAAAGAAAGAAAGGAAGAAAGGAAGAAAGGAAGAAAGGAAGAAAGGAAGAAAGGAAGAAAGGAAGAAAGAAAGAAAGAAAAGAAAGAAAGAAGAAAGAAAGAAAGAAAGAAAGAAAGAAAGAAAGAAAGAAAGAAAGAAAGAAAAAGAAAAAGGAAGAAAGAAAGAAAGAAAGAGAAAGAGGCAGGAAAGAAAGAAAAGAAAAGAAAGACAAACTAATGACCTAATAAATCTCCTGATCTGGAATGCCCTATTGGTACACTTAGAAAACTCCAAATTATCCTTCAAAAGAGTGCTCAGCATCACCCCACATGTAAGCAGCTCACTCCAAGCACATACTCTATGCTTTTTTGATATCTATAAACTAGTGTTATAATTACCTCTCTACTGTAGATATTTATGTAAATGGGTAATTACATTAGCCTGTGAGTTCTTCCAGGGACCCACTAAATTCTAGATCCCCAGTACCGAGGAGACAATGCCCGGCTCAAGGAGTTACTCAATAAACCTGTCTTAGCCTGAGCTTTTCAGAAGAGCAGAATCCAGGCTTTCCTCAGTCTCCTCTGAGGCCTGGGTCTGATTAGGCTGCAGTGAGGCCTGTAATAGGAAGTGTGTGTAAAGAAGAAAAGTTATATGCATAAAGTTCTCATAGAGAGAAGAAAAAAAAGGGTATACGTAGAGTAAAAAGACATTAATAACCCAACAGTAACAAATATGGGGAATTAGAAATGACCTTGAACTACATTTTCCTCTGAAAAAACAATCCCTCAAAGAAAGCAAAAGAGGGACTTCCCTGGTGGTGCATTGGTTAAGAATCTGCCTGCCAAAGCAGGGGACACAGGTTTGGGCGCTGGTCTGGGAAGATCCAACATGCCGCGGAGCAACTAAGCCCGTGCAACACAACTACTGAGCCTGCGCTCTAGGGCCCACGAGCCACAACTACTGAGTCCGCATGCCACAACTACTGAAGCCTGCGCACCTAGAGCCCATGCTCCACAACAAGAGAATCCACTGCAGTGAGAAGCCCGGGCACCGCAGCGAAGAGTGGGCACTTCAGCGAAGAGTAGCCCCTGCTCGCCGCAACTAGAGAAAGCCCGTGTGCAGCAACAAAGACCCAATGCAGCCAAAAATAAATAAATAAATACATAAATTTAAAAAGAAAGCAAAAGAAAAATGAACAATGGTAGGAAAGCAAAGCTGCTTATACCAAAAGAATACTTGGAAGATAAAGCATGAAGTGAGGGGACGCACATTATCTCTTCCCAAAGTACAGGTTTGTTTCAGGTCTGTTGCTTGGCACCACCTCCCTCCACCCCACCCCCGTGTCTGCAAGTCATGTAGTTTCACCTCGGCTAATGTCTTCAGTGTCCCAAGAATGATTTTGAACCCGTGAGGGGTAAAATTATTCCACTGATGAAGGGAGTTCAACTTGGCCATGATACATTCTGAATCCTAGGACAGTAACACATGCTCTTCGAATCATTGAAAGAGGGATTTTCTAAGAGCTTGACCAAAACAAGTATTTGTGTTACAGAAGAGGACTTTGTGCATATTAAAATTTTCCAAAAGTCCTCTGCTGGAGCAGCACTCACAATGTCTCACCGAGATCATTGGCCCAACACTACTTTTTTTTCTCTGAGTTTCAGAAGATATCACTGCTTTTTGCCCACCTGCAGCTGATCAGTTCATCACCAACCAGGTACTAAAACATTACGAGTGTAAGGAGATGGCTCACACTACAGTGTAACCCCAACCTCGTACCTTAGCAAGTCCTGTCCCCGAATGTAAGAGCCAGTTCTCCTGCTACTTTTCATAAGATTCCCATTAGTTCTATTTTAAAACACCATAATTTTTATCAATCCTTTGACTTTTTCCTAGGTCCATGTGTCTGTGTGTGTCTGTGTCTGTGTCGATTCTTTCATTGCACTAATCAAGTCTTAAACTTGGTAAGCAGTCATGCATCACAGACCTAAATGTGGAAGTTCACAAGCAGGGCCAGGTCTAGGGTGAGGGAGAGATGTCAAAGGTGCAAAATTTAAAGAAACACCTCCGGTCAGAGCGCTCACTGCAAAGCATCTTCACTGCCAGTCCTACTCATTTGAGGCTCTGGAAAGGGCAGCCACACGCCTAGGTACTGGGTGGAAAACTTTATACACAACCTCTCAAAAAACTGCTAAGTGTTCCCTTCACATAATTGGCTACTCCTCAGCCTTCAGGATCTAACTCAAACGTCTCCCCCCTAGAGAGAACTTTCCAGACACCTTCTCTAGAGTAAGCATTCCCTGACAAAATCTTTCATGGCATTCTCTTACATTTCTTCTCTGCAGTTATCAAAATGTATAATTACTTCTTGTTTATTGTTGGTTTCTCCTGAGAATGTAAGCTCCCTGAAAGCAGGAACTATCACTGTCATGTTCCCCATTATAGCCCCATTGCCTGGCACAGCGTGTGGCACATAGTTGAAACATAATAAAGAATTTGTTGAATGAATGAAATTTTACTGAATGGCTTTTGGGATGTCCCCCATCCAGGTGTGACCTTCCTTACCTTGTGACCTTACATAAATTGCTTAATCTCTCTATGGCTCTGTTTTCTCTAAAACGGGGATATTCATTGATTCAATGATTCAACACATTGCTTGCAAGGTATCTGATATAAAGTAAAGAGTAAATGAATGAATAAATTAATATCTATTTTCCCATTTGGAAATATAAGTTATATACTGTTTAAGTACACATGGCCAGTATTCTGGTTAGCTATGACCCTACAACAAATCACCCCAAAACTTAGTTCCTGTGAGTCAGGTATTGGGGAAGGGCTCTGCTGGGCAGCTCTGGCTTGGGATTCCTCATCCAGTCAGAAGGGGGCTGGAGCTTGAACAGTGGAAGGTCTGGGGTAACAGGGGATTGGCCGGGCATCTCTCTAAACAGGCAGCCCTCTCTATCCACAGATACAACCAACCACGGATTGAGAATATTCCCCCCCAAAATTCCAAAAAGTACCAAAAAAGGAAAATTTGAATTTGCCATGTGCCTCAACTATTTATGTAGCATTTACATTGTATTAGATATTATAAGTAATCTAGAGATGGTTTAAAGTATATGGGTGGATGTGCAAACATTATATGCAAGTACTACACCATTTTATAAAAGGGATTTGAGCATCCCTGGATTTTGGTATCTGTGGGGAGTCCTGGAACCAATCCCCCAAGGATACTAAGGGATGACTGTATATGTGTAGATGGATAGATAGCTAAACTAGATAAACAGATGATAGATAGAAACCTAGAAACAGAGATATGTAGATAGAGATATTGCTTCAGGGCTCCTTTATGTAATGCACTAGTTGTGCTTCCTTACAGCATCTTGGCTCCAGGGCAGTCAGATGGCTTACCTGCCTGCATAGGACCCCAGTGCAATGTTCCAGCAAAGAAGGTAGAATTTGCATTACCATTTATGATCTACCTTAGAAATCACATAGCATCCCTCTTCCCTACTCTATTGGTCAAACAATTTCAAAAGCCCTCTTGGCAGGAGGAGTACCAAAGTGATTTCAGATGTGTTTTTTTTGTTTGTTTTTTTTTTTAAGTTTATTTATTTATTTTTTTAATTAGTTTCTGCTTTATAACAAAGTGAATCAGTCATACATATACATCTGTTCCCACATCCCTTCCCTCATGCATCTCCCTCCCTCCCACCCTCCCCATCCCACCCCTCCAGGCGGTCACAAAGCACCGAGCTGATCTCCCTGTGCTCTGCGGCTGCTTCCCACTATCTATCTACCTTACGTTTGGTAGTGTATACACGTCCATGCCTCTCTTTCGCCTTGTCACAGCCCACCCTTCCCCCTCCCCATATCCTCAAGTCCATTCTCAAGTAGGTCTGCGTCTTCATTCCCGTTTTGCCCCTAGGTTCTTCATGACATTTTTTTTTTTAATTCCGTATATATGTGTTAGCATACGGTATTTGTCTTTCTCTTTCTGACTAACTTCACTCTGTATGACAGACTCTAGGTCTATCCACCTCATTACAAATAGCTCAGTTTCGTTTCTTTTTATGGCTGAGTAATATTCCATTCTATATAGGTGCCACATCTTCTTTATCCATTCATCCGATGATGGACACTTAGGTTGTTTCCAGCTCCGGGCTATTGTGAATAGAGCTGCAATGAACATTTTGGTACATGTCTCTTTTTGAATTATGCTTTTCTCAGGGTATATGCCCAGTAGTGGGATTGCTGGGTCATATGGTAGTTCTATTTGTAGTTTTTTAAGGAACCTCCATACCGTTCTCCATAGTGGCTGTACCAATTCACATTCCCACCAGCAGTGCAAGAGTGTTCCCTTTTCTCCACACCCTCTCCAGCATTTATTGTTTCTAGATGTGTTTTTAAACCACCACAGTTCACTTTCTGAGCACAAAATATACAAGCAAAATTCATTTACCCTCTTCACAAGACCACTATATTTTCATTACATTATGGTATCAAGCTTGAGGTTCAAGACATTACCTAAATCAAATCCAAGTACTATGGTATCCCTTGGGTCCAATTCCTTGGGTGTGGTATTTTGTGTACAGTCCCTCTCAATGAGAAAAAAATTTTCTCAATTATGAAATAGAATGACAAGTTGTCTGTCCCACATACTTAATAAACAGTGGTGGAAGAGGCATAGGACAACCATTATAGACACTCCCTTTCATAAAGGGGAAAACAAGAAGCACATAGCAGCCTCTAGTCCATGCAGCTGAAACCCAGCTGGGCACATGTTGCCAGTTCCTTGCTGCAGACCCAATCCTTCTACCAGGGAATGTTTTTCTGTGGTTCTTGGCTTCACTCCCTACGCTCTTGGTTTTACCAAGTCATTTTTACTTTTCCGTAAAAAACAGCCTATTTGCAGCTGAGTAGTTTTCTCAGCCTCCTTCTTGGTCATATTAGTTTGAAGAAACATAGGCCTCTTTTCATTTTGTTTTGTCTTTGTTGTTTTCAGTTCAATCTGATACAGTTCCTTTAAAATTTTTGTGGGATTTTTGTATATTAATATATAATCCACTCCATTGAACATAAGCTATACAAATCTCTTTAAGACAAGCCTTCTCTACCTTGGGCTTCCTGTGAAGTTGCTATTGGAAAATTCTCTTAAGATTCTTAAAAGTCCTATTTAAACAGCCTCTCTCTGTTTAACAGAGAGAGGCTGTGAGGCACGCCCTCAAGATCCTTACAAGATGTTTTGTCTGTTTGAAATGATCTAAGAGGTACCACCTGACATTTTTCTGAGGTCTTAACCAAAGACATTACAGGACCTCCATGGATTTGATCTTTGCCCTCAAACTATTCTAAATTTGAGAGGTGTTTTTTTTTTGTCATCTAGTTAGATTACAAATAAGAAACAGTTTAGTTCTCAAGCACAGAGAGTCTTGGCATCTTAATACTTCCTCTAAATTTTTATTGAAACTGAACAGTTGCATTTTGGACTTATCTCTCTCCATTTGTATCTTAGCCCGCACATCTAAAAGAAAGCAGTTGGCCTTTTCAGCCTTCTGCCTGCAAATTTTCTCAGCCGGATCCATCGTTCATTTGGTATGTTTTCTTTTCCACATGACTCTAGGTGACAATTCTGCTACACTTTCTATCACCGTCTAACAAAGGTCCCCTTTCCTCCAGCTTTCAATAAAATTTTTCTCATTTTCCTTTAAACTTTTACAAGAGATTCCTCAAGGTCCATCAAGCTTCTGCTAACAATTTCTTCAAGGCTCTTCTAGCATCTGTCTGCTGCCCAGACCCAAAGCTAATGCCACATGTTTTAAGTTTTTGTTACAGCAGAACCTCACTCCAAAAAAAAAAAAAGATGAAAACAAAAATCTGTTCCATTTATCTATCGATGTGTAACAAATCTCCCCAATACTTACTGTCTTCAAACAACGGCTAACATTTTATTATGTCTTATGGTTTCTGAGGGTCAGGAATCTGAGAAGGGCTTCACTGGGTAATTCTGGCTTGGGGGCTCCCATGTGGTTGCTGTCAAATAGTGACTGAAGCTCAACAGTAGTGGGGTTGGAGCAACTGGGGGCTAGCTAGGCATATCTCTCTCTCTCTCTCTCTCTCTCTCTCTCTCTCGTAGCCCTAGGGCTTCTCCATGAAGTCTCTATACAAGGGCTAACTTGGACTTCCTCACAGATGGCACCTGGGGCTCCAGCATGAGTGTTCCAGCAAGCGAGGCAGCACTGCATCTCCCTTACGTCTTCTCTTTGGAAGTCACATAGCATCACTTCCACCACACTCCATTGGGCAAATAGTCAAAAATCCTTCCCAACTTCAAGAAAAAGAGCATAAACTCCATCTCTTGATAGGGGGACTATTAAAAAAAAAAACTGCAGATGTGGTTTCAAACTGCCACATCCAGTAAGCAGCATAGTTACAACTGAATTACTTGCTCTTCATTATATTAAAGGAAATAGATGGGTAGATTCATTCACTCATTCCATTATTCATTTATTCATACTCCCTAAGCTCCTGTGTATATCCTGTTGATAGAATCACGTTGTTTTTAAATGACCTCTGTTTTGGGGGGGAGGATTATTTTTTTATTCAAACAGAAAGTTACAAATATAATCATCCTCATCAGTTCACTCAGTTCCATGTAATTAATTTTTTCTCATCTTGATCTTTTGTTAGCACTTTTATGAGTTCATCAGTTTTCCATTAGAGTTCTGAAAATGCTTATTCATTCAGTTCAGCAGTACAGTCAGTTACCAGAAACCTGTACTTGTCAGAGTCTTTTCCACGAATTCTTTGAAGATGAAACCCTTTTATGGGAACATATTTGCAAAAGCATCCGACTACACCCAGAACTGTCTGTAAGTGACAAAAGACTTAAAAATGACCATGGTTAAAGATTTGATGAAAGTTCATAATAATGTAATTGACAAGGAAATTTAGTTATTTCTGAGATATACATTTTAAAGTAATAACTAGAATTATGACTTATAACATTATACCAGAACATATAAGATTTTTAGAAATTTCATGTAATGTCTGAAACATTTATATTAACATATTTCCATACAAATAACCCAAAGAAAGTTTAGTATTAGTTGTTTTGTTTGTTTGTTTGTTTGTTTAAGCTGCAGCTTCTTATTAGTCATCAATTTTATACACATCAGTGTATACATGTCAGTCCCAATAGCCCAATTCAGCACACCACCATCCCCACCCCCCTGCAGTTTCCCCCCCTTGGTGTCCATACGTGTGTTCTCTACATCTGTGCAAATGACCTCATTTTGTATCTGTCTCTTCCTTTACACTCTTACATCCCTGTGGGTGGGAACTATTTTATTCATCTTTGTATCTCCATTATTCAGTGCAAAATCCAACTCATAAAAGATGGCTAACTAATATATGCTGACTAAATGGATGAATAAATGAATAAATTGCAGTTTTACCTTGTTTACAAATATTGAAATGGAACATTTCCTATTAAGTAATGAATCACCAGAAACTAAATTTATGTTTCTATTCCCTGTTGCCAGAAAACTTTGTTCCTATTAAGAAAAGTCAGTAGCATAATTCACATTTATATTGGCTTTATTTTACAAATGTGCGTTTTCACATCATTTTTTGTACCACTTTTTGACAGAGTCATTTACCTACGTAGACTACAGAGAAGATACCCATGGGCCCAGCATCCTAACAACTCAGGCAAATGTCAAAATACCTCCCAAAATAATGTTGACTTAATCACAGCACAGCACTGACTGCCTAACATGGGGAAAGTGACAATAGAACAACCTGGTGAAAGGGCAGTAGGAGCAGGAAAAACTGTTGTGGCAGAGATACGGCCCTCGTGGAGGAAGGAATGAAGCTCTGCTGTAATTCTGGGGACATGTCCATCTCAAGGAGGCTGAGCTAAGGAAACTTCTGCATAAGACTTTCAGGGGATGGAGGAAGTAGGGGGAAAGGACATGCTAATTACGCATGCTAGGGTGGTCGGGGGCACGGGAGGAGTGTCAAGAAGAAAAAAAAATAAGAAAGAAGATAACTAAAAGATCATGGTGAAGATTTTAGCAGAGGGAGGCCAAACAGGCAGATTCCCTCTCTCAACCTCCACACCCTCACCTAAATCCCCAAGTTCCTCCCAAGACGAGGATTGGTTCAGGAAGCTGTCACATGCTCATCATCACTGAGCAGGAAAGATGTGGCTGACCTCCAGGCACTGCAGCCCTAGAGCTTAAATGCAAAAAGGGGTGTTTTATTGTTGTTTTGAACTCAGTTATATAATGATCCATTGAGGTAGGTGGGTCAATTTGTCTATTCACTCACATAACTGTTTGGTTCCTTATAGCAGCTCCTTTATTTGCTCCTGAAGAATGGTATGAAACAACTGTTTAAGGAATAACACTTACAGGAGAAGATGCTTTCCAAACCCTTCTTGCTATCAGGGAGAGGACACCTTGTGTTTTCTCGGGAGTCGTACAAGTTCTGGGGTGCAGTGGGTAGATGGATGAGGTAGTGGGTGAGCCAGTAGGTATATAGAGAAGCTGAGAATGAGCTAAGAGTGTACAGAGATAAACAACTATAAAATTAAAATGCATTTTTTCACAACAAATTCTGATTTGTTGAGAATTGTTGTTTATTTCTCACCCTTGAGCTAACCACGTATATTCTCCTCATTCAAAAGTTATCCAGAAAATTATCAAAATTCTTAAAACAAAAAAAGTATTGCATGTCTAATATGTCTTTGGGAAAACTGAACCCTTTGTCAAAGACATCAAATGTTGATACCATGAAAAATGATTCTATTAGTCATGAGCGTGACTGAGGTGAGGTTAGCAGAGCTTCCCACTCTACTCGGAGATGAAGTCACACAGGACGGACTTACTGGAGGACATCAAAATGACCTGAGAACTCATGTCATTTGATTTCAGTCTCTGATCAAAATGGTGCCTCAATCAGGTTTCCTGTTTTTCCACCCTGTTACACAATGATCCATTAAGGCAAGTGGATCAATTTGATCAGCCATCCGTGCAACTGTCTGAGAACAAAATTTACAGTTCACTTGCAAAAGTTGGCATCATGTAAATACAATGCCTGAGAGTCAGTTTAGAATCTCTGTTTACCATACTATCAATCTCTTCTAGTGAACAAAGAGGAAAAAAATATCAAGCCTTTAATTACATTTAAATGAGGACATTTTCCATTCCCTCATACACACTCTTCAATCAAAGAACCTAAAGGCACTAATACCAAGTGAATCATTTTATGCCTGCTTTTGCAAACAACTCAGTTTTTTCCCAAATTTTGGAACTAGAAAACTTTGAGACACTTCTAAGCTTCCCCTTATATTTAGTCAAGATGTGCCAGACAACTGCAGAGATGGAGTTATTTCTTGTCCAACACAGGATGGATGGCATGTGATTCACAGTAACTTTTACTATGGCAACAAGCTGCAGGACGTGAATTTATGAGAAAATGATGCTAGAACTCATCATATCCAGAATTTGATAATTAGGAGTTGGAAAGCAGTCAAGTTCTAGTATTTTGAACTGTAAAAGAGATCTAAGTTTAAAAGTAGACTTTTACATTTTATGTCTCAGTAAGTTTCCCACCAAGAGTAATAATTAGACAAATTTATAGATGATTCAAAACAAAAGACCTCGATTGAGATATTATTTATCTCATTATTATTTATGTATATATTAAATATTATTCAAAAATTTTTTTGAAACAGCAAGAGTGAGGTGCACAGAGCACTCATGTATTTCTGGTAGTATAGTGCATTGGTAAAATCATTTTCGAAGGTAGTTTGGTAATAAGTATCATGATTCATAAAGGCATTTGTACTGTTTGGTCCAGCTTTTACAATTTGGATAATCAATCCTAAGGAAATCATTTTAAAATATATGGGAAAAGATGCTTTCCATAAGATTATTTATAGTAACAGAATTGGAAACAATTTAAATGTCTCAAAATTAAGAGAATAATTGTCTTATTGTGGGGGACAGCCAACAATATGGAAATGCTTAAGTAAACTGTGGTACTGTTAGGGCAATAAAAGCAAAGGCATATTTTTCCTTTTTGGTAAGTTCCAAACTTGCTATAAAGTGGTTATGATATAGCTATATTTTAAAAATAACATTTTAAAGTCCTTGAAACCCCACCAATGCATTAGAGTGTCGTGAGAGCTTCAACACTGAGGAAGTTTTACAAATAGCTAAAGAGGTAGCCTCATCCATACTTTTGACACTTCAATTTCTTCAATAGGAGATGTGTTTCTCAATATGAAGGCAGCATTTGAACAGACTTCATGAAAATAGCATACCATTATACATTTTGTCAAATAATTACAGTTACTGTGTGCTTGGCACATGCCTGCAACCATGCTAGGCACGGGGGAGGAAGAGAGGCAAGATGCCCAAGCCCTTTAGTTGCTGTGAAAAAGAATCACGGAAAAGGAGCAGGTACTGAAAATGAGCACACCCCAGGGTCATAGGGTGCATGAGGGGCCGTATGCAGCCAGAAGAGGTGAACAGACTCCCTCTGGGTCATTTCCCCAAGGACTATACTTCTGAACTGAGTCTGGAGGCATGAGCACAATTTCATCAGGCAAGCAAGTCAAGAAAGGACATTCCAGGCAGGGACCATCAGGCAAAGACAGGAGAGCAAGAAAACCTCGGCATAGTCAAGGAGTTTCAAGTAGTTTGAAAAAAGTAGGATCAGGATACAAGGTTGGAATGTTAGGAAGAAACCAGATCATAAAGACCCTTGTGTGTCCTCGTAAGGAGCTTGGGCTTCGGGTAGTGATTCAAAGAGTTTGAGTTTTTTTAATCTTTCCATTTTAATTAGAATTATAAGAAAACCCAAAGAATAAGGTCTTGATACAGAAACTTAGAATGGATTTTACAATGTTCAAATTCAGTTTCTCTAAGGTCAAACAATGGGAAAAAAATTAGGCTGTTTGGGTAAACATGAAGTATAAATAAAAAGACAAATACAAAAGTATAAGTACAAAATTTGAAACTGAGGTTTATGGATAATAGTTGCAATCATGTAGCAGCCTCAGCAACCAATTTATTTCTGTATTCTAGTTTGTGCAGAATCAAGAAAAATTCTAATTCAACAAACTTAGGAACTTCAAATCATATCAGGGTTGTTTTTGTTTTGGGTTTGTTTTGGTTTGCCCCCAAGACTTTACTTTGCAATCTCCTGCTCCTGAGATAAATGGATCTTGAAAGCATTGTAATAAGGAAGAACAAATCTCACTCCATATTAGATGTTTCTTTTACTTTAACCTTTGTATTCTATTGCTTTTGCTTAGAGTTAAGAATGTTGCCTATAGCCTGAAATATACAGGATCATCCATTCTCAAGGCTCTGACCTTTAAGAGTATAACACTTTTCCATTCACACAGAGATAAAAAGCTGCAAAACAAAGAATAATATTTGTCTTGTTGGATGTTTACAGGAACATCAGTACCTGACCTACATGGACAAAGGATTCCTGCACCAAGAAGTTTGCAACAGCTAACCTCTCCCTTCCCTCATCTTGCCTTTAAAAATGCTTTGTTGAAATCCTTCTGGGTTTTTGAGGCATGAGTTGCCTATTCTCCTTGCATGACCCTGCAATAAAATTTGGCTGCTCCAAACTCCAAAGTTTCGGTATTGTTTGGCCTCACTGTGCTTTGGGCACATGAACTTGCATTCAGTAACATCATTGTATACATTTTGTTTCAAATTTGAAGCACTGAACAAGTCATATACTTATGACAAATATAGATCCAAAGGCTACCTTCTGACTGTGTGCAGTAGGAGATTAAAGGCGAGTCTATGTTAAAATTTCCCTTTTAAGCTGTCCTTTAAACTGTGTGTATGTGTGCGTGTGTGTGTGCACGCATTCAGGTGGCATGGTCTAAAGGAGACTGGTTGCCCTCACCTTCATCCCTCTGACTTGGCACCACTGAAAGTGAGCAGCAGCCTTTCACATAGATTGGCTCTCAGAGCTGGGAGAGGAAAGAGAGACAATGGGGGAGAGGAAAGTAGGAGGAGGGCTCTTCCTTAGAGTGGAATGTCAGTTAATAAAAGTGGAGGCTATGATGGATGTGGAAAATCACCATTTTTGTAACCATCATAGCAAAGACTGGCTTAATCGAAAATCATCAATGGATGCTCAATCTAGGGGAGAAAGTTTGATGTGGAGCCAGATATATACATGTTCTTAAAGTGTCTTTCCAAGGACTGCAAGGGAAAAATAGTGACTGTAGACTCAGTGAAGAAACTGGACAACCCCATGATCAGAATGAATGTCAAAAGCCTCCGGATGTGATTCCCTGAGAAGGACACAGCGTTCCTTTTGTAGTATCCATGCTGGAAATGTACAACTGAATCCAATCATGACAAAGTATCATAAAATTCACATTGAGAAACACTCTATAAAACTAGGGGCCTATAATCCTTTTTTTTAAAATGCCAATGTCATGAAAAACAAAGAAAAGCTGAGGAACTATTCCAAGTTAACAGACTAAAGAAATGTGACGCCCCCCCTGCAAGATGCAATATGTGGTCCTAGATCCTGTACTGAAGGAAAAAAAGCGTCTGAAAAATACACTACTACAACAATGGACAAAAGTGGCAAATGGGGACTTCCCTCTTGGTGCAGTTGTTTATACTCCACCTGCCAATGCAGGTGACACAGTTTTGAGCCCTGGTCCGGGAAGATCCCACAGGCCGCTGAGCAACTAAGCCCATGCACCACAACTACTGAGCCTGCACTCTAGACCCCACGAGCCACAACTACTGAGGCCACACACCACAACTACTGAAGCCCGCGCACCCAGAGCCCATGCTCCACAAGCCTCGGACTTCCCTGGTGGCGCAGTGGTTAAGAATCCTCCTACCAATGCAGGGGACATGGGTTCAAGCCCTGGTCCGGGAAGACCCCACATGCCACGGAACAACTAAACCCGTGCGCCACAACTACTGAGCCTGCACTCTAGACCCCGTGAGCCACAACTACTGAGCCCGCATGCCACAACTACTGAAGCCCGTACGCCTAGAGCCTGTGCTCTGCAACAAGAGAAGCCACCGCAATGAGAAGCCCGCACACCTCAACGAAGAGTAGCCCCCACTCGCCTCAACTAGAGAAAACCTGCGCGCAGCAACAAAGAGCCAACACAGCCAAAAATAAAATAAATAAAATAAATAAATTTATTTTTAAAATGGCAAATGGACTACAGGTTAGATAACATATTATACAAATGTACAGTTTCCTAGATTTGATAACTGTACTGTGATTACATAAAAGAGCACCCTTGTTCTTAAGAAATACACACTGAAGTATTAAAGAGTAAGGGAGCAGGATATTTACAGCCTACTCTCAAATGACTTAAGAAAAGAAAAAGAATAATTGCTTGTGTGTGTGCTGAAAGTCAACAGATATGGCCAAAAACTGATAAATCAAATACTATTATTAGCATATTATTGATATAGAACCCAAAAAGAAATTGAAGAGCTAAGAGAATTGAAAGTGGTTTCCTCTGAGGAGCAGGACTGGGGAAGGATGAAGAAAGGTAAAAGGTTTGTTGCTTTTCTGTACCATTTGATGCTTTCAACCATTCAACAAAAACTTAAGAATTTAAAGAAAATCACATTTACTGCTCTAAAAGTATTGAGACAGAGGGACTACCAGCAAGGGGAAGATGTGAGCAGACTGTGTTTTAGGAACAGCCCCCATGGTGAGTCTGGAGAATGGATTAGGAGGAAGTGATGGAGACAGTCTGTTGGAGCTAGAAAGTTTTAATGATTATTCTTCACATTTGTGTTGTACTTTATAACTTACTCTCTCACTCCATTGTCTAATCTGAATCCTCACCGTTTAAAACGGCAATAATTAGACATCAGATTTCAGAGGAAATGAGCATGTAAGTGAGGCATCACGCAAAGAAAACATCACAAATGCGAGCCCCACTTAAAACCTACAATAAAAATACCAACAGTCTGCAGTTGCCAGGAAGCTCTGAGGCGCTTAATGTTTATCACAGGATCTGTACTGAACTGTATTGTAAATGTATCTGCTCCATCTTCTTTCCTCGAGGTCTTTTGAGACTTTATTCTTATTGGAACAAGCTTACTGCTGTCCCCAAAGGTCAGTCGGCTGTCCCATCTTTATCTTCAAGCTATCACACCCCAACACTCCCAGCTCACTGACTTTTACCCCCCAAAAGACCAAATGGTCACTGATGGCTTAAACAGAGCTGTTCTCTATCCCCGGGATCTTTTTTTTTTTTTTTTTTTTTTTTTATTTATTTTTGGCTATGTTGGATCTTCATTTCTGTGCAAGGGCTTTCTCTAGTTGCAGCGAGCGGGGGCCACTCTTCATCGCGCTGCGCGGGCCTCTCACTGTCGCGGCCTCTCTCGTTGTGGAGCACAAGCTCCAGACGCGCAGGCTCAGTAGTCGTGGCTCACGGGCCTAGTCGCTCCGCGGCATGTGGGATCCTCCCAGACCAGGGCTCGAACCCGTGTCCCCTGCATTAGCAGGCAGACTCCCAACCACTGCGCCACCAGGGAAGCCCCCCAGGATCTTTTTTAATCCTTTCCCATTTACCACTCTGGCTGCAGAAAAAGACTTGGTAGACTTGCCCCAGTCCGGAATATTGGTCCCATTCAGGTTACACCAGTCCCCACCCACCCCTCCTGAGCTCAGAGGAGAAACAGAGATTATGACAATGAACCTCCATCTGGCCTTGGGCAGAGCATTTTACTTGCATGGTTTCAGCCGTGTTCCCTTCAGCCCTGTGGGGGAGGTACTATTGTCCTCTCCCCTTAGCTGTGAAGAAAACAAAGCTCAGAGATATCTGGTAGCCAGCTAAAGCCACACAGCTGGTCAGTAGCAAAGCTAGGTTCAAACCTAGTGTGTGTAACTCCAAAAGTTTTGCTTAGGCATGGGGGTAAATGCGGCAGTATTCTTGGGTGGTCTCCCAGGCCACGTGTCCCTCATTCCTGTAGCTTTCACTTAAGGTTGAGTAGAGAAAGGGGTCTTTGTGAAGCCACAGAAGGCTTAAGGATCCTTTGCTTCTAGTTAAACCCAGGAGTAATATATTGATCTTATCTGAGCGGCCACTTGAATGTACTAACTCAATTCCTGAGTTTTAACTAGTATATAAAAACAGGCCTATTCCTGAAATGCTACGGTATGAAGCATCTGAGTCAGATTAAACCAGAGCATGTGCCAGGCTATTTTTAGAACAGGGCTGTATATAGGACATAGTTTTCTGGTTATGTCACAATCTTGCAGGTGTGCCTTCTATTCACATTTTGAATAAAAATAGATACATGTATTGGTGATAGAAAGATAAACGCAATACAGTTTCTGCCCTTGAAGGGTTCCAAGACTGGTTACAGGGACAGAAAAAGTAGAAATCAGGCAAAAGAATGTAAAAAAGAGGCATGACGGAGGCAAGGGAGCAGAGACAGCAGGAATTTAAGAGACCTTAGTGGCCCGCTTCCTTGGTGCAACAAACTTTATTAGGTGCAGGCACTGCAAAGACGAAGATGCACAAAAACGGACACAGTTCCTGCTCTCAGGACACTTCCACCCTCATGGGAAAATCAGACCTGGTCAAACCACAGCCCAAGAGCAGCATGAGATGCTGAGAGCAGTGCTCAGAAGGAAAGCTGTACTGTCATGGAAGACACATAACAAAGGACTTGACTTGGACAGGAGCTGGGATACTCTGCCCTGATGGGGACATGATTCCTGAGCTGAGCACTGAGGAAAGAGGGGCAGGGGGTGGAGACCATTTCAGTCAGAGGCAATCACAGCCCTGTGATAAAAGAAAGCCGAGCCTTTCCAAAACATTGCAAGAAACTCAATGTGACAGAAGTGCAGAGAGCAAGGGGCAATGGGGACAAGATGATGGAGGAGGAGACGTACCAGGGCCAGTGCTGCAGGACCTGGCCACCGATGGTAAGGATACGGCTTGGGAAGATATAATGGTCCATATGGCTCTCGAGTCCCCATTTACCTCCTCGGTACCATGTCATTTAGGCAGCTGCCTTTCAGTAGCCATGCATGGTAACAGAAGTATCACAGACAAACATTCAGGCAGGTCATGCAAACTCTTAGTTTCTTCAATTAATAGAAATCAACATTTTGGCCAAGGTCAATGTTTTAAAATCTTTTCAATTAGGTGAAATTTTTTAGCATCAAAAAATTTTCCACCCTTCCTCCCTACCAAAGTTTGGTAGTACTTTTACTCAATCCTGATTGAGATATAATGATAAATATAATGATAAATAGCTACTATGCTTTCAGTCCAGACTTTAAGTGAATCTTAGCAAAGTAAATTATAGTAGCATCTATTGATATGTACATCTGAAAAAGTATAATTCACGTACGTGTGCCAGATTTGCACTTTCTTTCATCTGCAGGGCAAAGTTTGTGACCTATATAGATTTAAGGACCACTTGTAAAAACTATGCAGTGCATGGGAGTTCCCTGGAGGTCCAGTGGTTGAGACTTCACCTTCCAATGCATGGGGTTTGGGTTCGATCCCTGGTCGGGGAATTAGGATCCCACATGCCTCAGGGCCAAAGGACCAAAGCATAAAACAGAAGCAGTGCTGTAGCAAATTCAATAAAGACTTTAAAAGTGGTCCACATAAAAAACAACAACAACAAAACCCCAAAACTATATGGCACATAGCTTGGAAACCACCAGTCCAGATAAATTCTAAGATCCCTTTCAGCTCTGAAATTCTGATTCTATCATAATTTTCAATAAGAATGGCCTTAACCCATCTATATAATGGAGGAAATGGCAGAAATAAGTTCTCCTTTGACTCACACTGCATCTAAAGTCTTCCTCTGGATCACAAAACCAAGTGGGAAAATCTGCTTAAGTTGACCATGATTTAGCGAGATTCTAAACATGTGTGCTCTGCAGCTGATTAACACCTCTTTTTTTTTTTTTTTTTTTTTTTCGGTATGCGGGCCTCTCACTGTTGTGGCCTCTCCCGTTGCGGAGCACAGGCTCCAGACGCGCAGGCTCAGAGGCCATGGCTCACAGGCCCAGCCGCTCCGTGGCATGTGGGATCTTCCCAGACCAGGGCACGAACCCGTGTCCCCTGCATCGGCAGGAGGACTCTCAACCACTGCGCCACCAGGGAAGCCCAACATCTCTCTTTAATGTGCTTTTTAAGCTCTCTGAACCGCTTAACCTTAGCTGTTCTGAACCTTGATGTCATCAGCCTTGATCTCTCTATGTTCAAATTTTCTCTGTGAGCTTTGCTTCCAGACAGTCCTTTTCCACATTAATGGTCCCACCAGCTCTGGGCTGGCAACTCCAGTATTGTAATTCTATAGAAAATCTCGCTTCATATTTCCAAGAGTTCCTATAAAAATCCTTAGCTGAGTCTCTCTGACATGGATTTTGCCTTGTGCCAGTCCCTGAACCAATTATTGTAGCCAAGAAGATGGAATTCACTGATTGTCCAAGCCAAGTGCCACCACCCATGACTTAAGAGTGAAGAGGTGCATGGGTTCCAAACGGAAAACCAAGGGGGTGATTAAATGAATGCTCAGTAGCCAAAACGGCATCTTGTATATTCTTCTGGACACAGTTTTCTGTTACAAATGACAAAAACCCAATTTATCTAGTTTCACCAAAAGAGAGTCCTAATTGGCTCATATAACTAAAACCTCTAATAGTAGTTTGGCTTCTGGCATAGCTAGAATCAGGGATTCAAATAATAAGAGAATTTCCAATCTCTCTCTCTCTCTCTCTCCCCTGCTTTCTCCAAATGGAAGTCTATGTCCTCCCCTGGCAAGCCCTGAGGTGCGTGATCTTAGCTCCTGAACTTTCCAAAGGAGAGTGGTCCTCTCTTTCCCTCCATATCAGGCTTCAGGAAGGGCTCAGAATAGTGCAGCTGGGGTCACATGTCCCCCCAGTGACAAGTCACCTTGACCAGGCAGGGCATGAGCTACTCTGCCTGAAAAGCTTAGAGCTCTTATGGTAATAATCTGAGTAAACACTTACGCAGCCCTTAACAACACCACTATTCTAAACAGTTCACGTGTTGTCTCTCAACTGAAAACATAGCACTTAAGGTAGGTGCTCTCATTATCCCCATTTGACAAATGAGAAACCAAGGCACAGACAGGCTGTCACTTTCCTAAGGTCACACAGAAAGTGGTGATGCTGGGATTCAGAGCAAGCATCTCATTCCAAGATCAGTGGACTCAAACTACACTCTAAACAAATAGGCAAATAATTTCAGACAATGGCCAGACAATGAAGAAAATCAAAGGGGGTGATGTGAGTATGCCTTGGTGTGTGGAGGCCGCATTAGACGGGAAGTCAGGAAAGGCCTTTCTGAGGAGGTAAAGAACACAAGAATTAAGACTGGAAGGATGAGGTTTGTGGGAACATTGTTCAGTCAGGTGGAACCGAAAGTGCAAAAACCCTGAGGTAGGACTGAGCTCGGTGTGTTCAAGGACCAGCAGGACAGTCAGACAGACTGAATAATAAACAAGGCGGGGCGGGCACCACATCTAAGAGTCAGGCAGGGGCCAGGCCATGTAGGGCCTCAAAGGCCATGAGACATAGTGTGGGTTTTATTACGAGTGGACAGTAAGTCACTGGGGCCCTTGGAAGGAGTTACTTCAGTCATTCCATAACCACTGAGTCTGGCAGCGGATAGGAGTCTCTGGGGTGTCCTACAAGGACTAATGGGCAGAATCTTCTCTCCAGCAATTATAAATAAATTGTGTGTACCTCTCTGGTGTGAGTATGCTTCAGAAAAGCAGTTTTAATAACCCATTTCCAGTAGCTAGAGTTTTGTGACCTGTCAACTGGGTCTTCTTATAAGGTTGATTGACACAGACCTGGTATTTATGTTTATGGGAAAGGAGCTGCTTTGCCCCTTTTTTAGGGAACGGTCCTGACTGGTGGGGGCAGGCTTTGTGGCCTCTACTGACTTCCCTAGGTCTCCCTTACTTGGGAGCCTACCTTGTTCCAGCCTCCTTCTCCCTGTCCTTCTCAAAAAGACAGCAGGGGCTTCCCTGGTGGCGCAGTGGTTGAGAGTCCGCCTGCCGATTCAGGGGACACGGGTTCGTGCCCCGGTCCGGGAAGATCCCACATGCCACGGAGCGGCTGGGCCCGTGAGCCATGGCCGCTGAGCCTGCACGTCCAGAGGCTGTGCTCCGCAACGGGAGAGGCCACGACAGTGAGAGGCCTGTGTACCGCAAAAAGAAATAATAATAAAAAATGAAAAAATAAAAATAAAGACAGCAGTTGTGTGCACTGTCTTCCCGGAATTCTCTGAGTCTACTTCATCCAAGGAACATCTTTCTTGCTAAGGGGTTAATGGATTCTTTTCCCTAGATAATATTGGAATAACACAACGAAGGCAAACTACTTTAAGCTGGGGGTGGGGAGCAGAGGATGCTCTAACACTAACAGTGTCACGGATTATGGCAAGATAAGGGGGGCGGGCAGTCACTGGAGCTATCCTAGATAGAAGTCGCGCTGCGTGGCTTCTGCGTACATCCAGAAGCATGGCAGGTGCCCCCATCAACCCGTTTCAGGAGCCCCTGGAGAACTTGGAGGTCGTGCTAGGATCCATTGACCCCTGTACTCCAGGCTCCTTCCCTAAGCTGCTGCTGATGCCACTGTGTACGTGTGTGTGTTTAATTAAATTCACAAATAGTGGGCTTCCTTGGTGGCTCAGTGGTTGAGAGTCCGCCTGCCAATGCAGGGGACACAGGTTCGTGTCCCGGTCCGGGAGGATCCCACATGCTGCGGAGCAACTAGGCCCGTGAGCTATGGCCGCTGAGCCTGCGTGTCCGGAGCCTGTGCTCCGCAACGGGAGAGGCCACAGCAGTGAGGGGCCCACGTACCACACACACAAAGAAAAATTCACAAATAGTAAAATTGACTTTTCTGGGTGTACCATCCTATGAGTTTTAACACGTTTTTTTTAAAATTTATTTTATTGAAGTATAGTTTATCTACGATGTTGTGTTAAACTCTGCAGAACAGCAAAGTGAGTCAGTTATACATACACAGACATTCTTTTTTGTATTCTTTTCCATTATGGTTTATCACAGGATATTGAATATAGTTCCCTGTGCTGTACGTAGGATCTTGTCGTGTATCCATCCTATATATAACAGTTTGCATCTGCTAATCCCAAACTCCCAACCCATCCCTCCCCGACACCCTGTCCCCCTTGGCAACCACAAGTCTGTTCTCTATGTCTGTAACACTGTGTTTTGACACCCCAATAAGAATACAGACTAGTTCCATGACTCTCTCAGTCAATCCCCGGCCCTCACACCTAACTCCTGGCAAACAGTGATCCATTCTCTGTTGCTATAGTTATAAATATATATTTTTGAGAATGTCATATAAATGAAATCATCCAGTATGCAACTCTGAGGCTGGTTTCTTTCATTCAGCATAATGCTTTTGGGATTCACACAAGTTGTTACATGTATTAATAGTTTGTCCCTTTTTATTGCTAAGTGATATTCCATCGAATAGAGGCTTACTCATTTGGAAGGGCATTTGGACTGTCTCCTATGTTGGGTGATTATGAATAGAGGTGTCCCCTTTATTGTGTGAACCTAAGTTTTATCGTGGGTAAATACTTCAGAGTGGAATGGCTGGGTCCTATGATAAATGTATCAAATAATATAAAATAAAAATAATTGTAAGAAATTGCCAAACCATTTTCCATTACTCCAGAATAAGTGATGCTATAGAAATGGCTCTTCTAGTGCCCCAGAGCTCACTCATCTAAAAGCAAATCAAAAGAGTATTCTTATCTAAAAGAAGTAGCCATTGATAATTTGTCTTACTCAATGTTTATTCCTCCTCACAGCTGTGAGAATTCACCCCAGAGGGAAAGCAAGCACTCTTGTGTCTTTTTATACCAAAGTAGGCTGACTTAGGCGTAGCTTAGGTTGGGGCACTGTCTGGGTCCACAGCATCAAGCAAAGCCTAGAATGGAGCAGTGAGAGACGGGCATGCTTTCTGCCTTAGCCCAGAGGAAGAAAACAAGCATGAGGTGCTGCAGGGTAACACTGCGTGTACATGAAGCAATCAGCAGGGACAATTCTTGAATTGATCTTCCCAACGGTATCGTGAAAAAAGAAGCAGATAAAGTGTGACAGTCCTCTAGCACTTCTGCCTGTTGGTTGTCTTTTCTTCTGATGGGTCTGAGTGCCTCAAACAGTTCCTGCAGCCTGAATCTCTGGGAATTCAGATTAGCTAGCATCCAACACATCTTCTCGTGAAATCCATCAGCAATTGCACACTGCAAGAGTTTAAGCAAATCTTAGGAAAAGATTTTTACTAATCACAGAAAAAGTCACACTTCACTTATATTTTAACACATCCCACTATGCTAAACCCACTGAAATGAATCAGAGATAGTTATATAAAGGATAAATATACATTTCAGAGGTAACATTTTTGTAACATTTTCTAAATTTATTTTTCTGATTTAAATTCTATAATAGCACAACTTTAAATCACTCCTAGGACAGTTATAAGATAGAAAAATTGAAATATGTGTAAAGGACATAATAGATCAAGGATCATATCAGACAAACCTATAATTATAAGAATTATGGTGAATGATAAGTAGCAATTGGAGAACCTCAGAAGCCTTTCCGGCTTATCTTGGATGACCACCCAAAAGTTTCATCCCTCAGGCAAACATTTTGTCTCTGCAGTCTAGAAAAACTGGACTGGAACTCTTAGGACAACATGATTTCCTCCTTCTCTCAGGATATTTAACACTTCTGCTGTAGCCCCTTCCAGAAATCAGAAATTTAGAGATTCTACAACAGTTAAAAACCAACAATGAAATGGTCACTCCTATGATCAAGTGACATCTTGCGAGTCCCTTCCCTCCCCCAAAATGTCCACACACAGCTGCCTAGCTTTCCTGAACTTTCTCTCCACTCTTCCTAGGTTATTTTCATCTTTCTCTTCTCTAAAAAGGAAGCAGAGCTATGGGTTCCATTCTTTTCTTTTCTTTCTTTTATTTTAAATTATCTAGAGTGCAAATTATCTTTCTTTTGTTTTAAATTATCTAGGTGTGTGTTTGTGGTCACCCTCATTTGAAATGCTCTCTCCTTCCCCTGAAGGCCAAGCATCCTAGCATCCCAGGTTTGAGTACCACTCCTGTGATATTTAACCCCCACTGACCTGTATTCCAATGAGATCTTTTTTTTTTCTCTAATAGACCAACTTCATCACAGATCTGGGTACATTCATCCAGATTTTGCCTCTCCCTTGATATCTAGAAATGTCTTCTAATGAGCAGACTCTCAAGACATGTTTACTGAAAAATTGAATTCATTCATTCATTCAACAAGTATTTAGTGAGCACCTACTATGTGCCACATACTACTCTAGGCAGAGAGGAGATCAGAAGCAAACCATGAAAATTAGACCTGTGCCCTCAAAGAGCTTACACTCTGGTGAGCGAGAAAGTCTCAACCCTCCTTACTTGCATACATCACATAGTAAAATTATTATTCTGCCCCAATCCAGCATATTCAGCCTCAGGTGCTATCTCAGTCCTATAAAGTAGATAAAATTGAGGAGTAGTAAAGGGTACATATTTTTTCTATTTACCAAGTATGTATCATTCTAAGTAAAGCAGTGCTAACCTTGACGTGTCCTATCCAAGAACAACATATAGCTCCACCTGAATACTTCTGTAGATTTTATTCCATATTTAGGTCTCTGTGACTTCTTAAATATCCAAAATTGATGTGGATTACTCACTGAAATCTGAAATGGTAATTTTTGGTCACCAAAGAAGAATAAAAAATGAAAATGATTGCTTCAAGATCCTGCAAGATGTTTTGCTGTAATTACATACCAGGTTTAATAAGGGTCGAGTCTGACACATGCATTCCAGCATCCTGTCGAAATTAATTGAGGTAAAATATTTGTGGGTCGTTTCCCTCTTTTCTTCTCTTGAAATTTATAATTCAAAAGAATGAAAGGAGCCTGATTGCTAACTAAAGAGAGTTCACTAGGTTGCCTTTTTTGGTTATTGTTGTTAAGAGCTGCATAGCCACAAATTACTCTTACTTGTTACCTGTTTCTACCTTCAGTAACATTACCCGATGATCAGCTGCCCTGAGAGATGCTATTTTTATATAATGCTATAGGGCATATGCATAGAATTTTTTCACATCTGACATTAGGTAACAGAAAGGCATTAGAACTAGTTCCGAATGAATCTTTTTGTTTAACCAATTCCTAAAGAACTCATCTTTTAACTGTACCAGCTGTCTTGTATAGTTGAACAATTATGATTCTCAGAGGTCACTGTGTGTCCCACTGAACCACAAAAATAGCAGTGTGATGGTCTAGAACAGTTTGATTTATTATTTTCCTTATATGCCTTCTTTCTGGTGTAAAAGCATTAAGGAATTTTGACATAATGATAAGCTGCTATTTAAAGTCCTCACTTGTGAGATTGGAATGCAGTGCATTCAGAAGAAATGTACATGCTATGCATTCACGCTGGGTGAGAGCTCACAACACAGAGCATTGTTCAAAAGTGGGAAACAATTCACGTTTAAAATTTCTGTGACCTTGATTACATTGACTGTGGAAGTGATTATCAGAAAAATTTGATGATATCTTTAAGACTCTTATATGGTCTTATAGGAAGCAAAATACGCTGGTGATAACTAAAAACATTTTATGGCTATCCAGATGTTTTGTTCTGGTAATGCCAAACATCTGGATGTTAAGAAACATTTGGATAATTGAGTGCATTTTTAAAGTTGGGTTTTTATGCTTGCTATCATGTGGCCATGGCTACCTAGTCAACATCAGAACATGACTGTTTTGTAGTTTTATATCATAATACTACAACATACTCTCTAAAGTATATCTGGAAGAGATCTCTTTCCCAGGTAGAATCCTCCTTGATTTCTGAAGAAATTGCATCCAGTTGTATAAGGGATGCTTATAAGAAAACGACATGGATGAGTGATCATTATCCAATTAAGCTGATGTTTTACAGGAGGCACCTTGCAAACTCAGGGTTACACATCAAGATGGAATTGAAGGACACAATTTCGATTCAAGGAACTGGAAAGTGATCCAGAGGGTTATAAAGATTCATAGGATAACCCTGTCACCTAAAACAAGCGAAACACATAGCCTGAAATTTTCACTAAGGGAAATCACTATAAAAATTGATGAAAAATATTGATCTCCTTAGAATTACAGTAATGGAAGTAAAGCTGTACTTGACCTAAGGATATACTAAACAAATAGAATCAGACAGAAATCTGAAGCAATTAGGTGTGAGAACTATATCAGAAGATATTTGGTATTACCTTTCTCATGTTTAAACAAAACGGTTGATGAGGATGAGAGAATATTTCCCCATTTATTTTGTGTCTTTCCTTAGTTCTCTGGAGAGATGTTTGTGCCTCCCATATACTCAATTAAATGCTTGTTTCTTCTAAAAGTGTCCCCAAATTAAACCAAGCCAAGACCTTAGCATTGTAATTCATGATTGCCTGTAAAGAAAGATAAAACCTCACCATTCTGCATTCTAAATGCCTCCAGGTACTTTTTTCTAAGTTTGTTTTACCTAGACCAAAAAGTAATACAAAGTAAAAACAGCCTCCCAAAGTTCCTGTATCAGTTATTCATTTACTTAACATACATTTAGTAAGCATATACTACAAGCAAAACACCTTTCTATGTACCAAAAGGATACAAAAAGGAAAAGGGAAGGAAAGGGATGAGATGCAATGAGAAGTATGAGATACAGTGTCCCAAGCACAGTGCCAGACATTTTATATCTGTGGGGCTATTTGAAGACATGATTACTACTTTCAACAAGTTTGCAATAGAGTAAAAAGGAGATGATGGGTACTGTACCCACAATCCAAGGTAAAATGTGAGCAGCGCTACATGATAAACACCAACAAAATTTCATATGAGAGCAGAGAGGAAGAGACCATTTTCAACTGGGAAGGTCAAGAAATCCTACTCATTTGAAAAATGGTTAACATTTCAACAGGAGGAGATGGTATTGGTGGGTAGAATTTGAGGAAACTAGAGGTCAGCCTATGGAGCTATTGGATGTAAAGTGTAGAGCAGGAGACGAGTAGAAAATCTTTGAGCAAAAAGGAATGCACTTGAGTTGGTGTATAAGGTATATCAGTGTCTCCCAACATGTCAGAGCAAAAGAATTACTTGTGTGTATGTGCGTGTACCCAGGGGGAGAAAAATGGATTCCTCAGCCCCACCTAGACTTATTGATTCAAAATCTCCAGAATGGGCTTCCTCGGTGGCACAGTGGTTGGGAGTCTGCCTGCCGATGCAGGGGACACGGGTTCGTGCCCCGGTCTGGGAAGATCCCACAAGCCACGGAGGGGCTAGGCTCGTGAGCCATGGTCGCTGGGCCTGCACGTCCAGAGCCTGTGCTCCGCAACAGGAGAGGCCACAACAGTGAGAGGTCCGCGCACCGCAAAAAAAAAAAAAATCTCCAGAATATATTTTTGGCAAACATTTTTTTTCTTTAAATAAGCACTCAAAGTGATTGCTAATAGCCGGTAAGTTTGGGGAACACTAGAATGTGAGAATGTGAGGCACAGGATTGAGGAAGTCCTTGCATTTGGTTTTTATTCAGGAGGCAATCCATTTGCAAGTAAGAATTTTCACTTTCAGGTCAATAAGCAAAATATTTCTGATTTTTTTTATTTTTGGCTGTATCCCTTTGTTAAATCACATTGTTTTCAGTTGAAGTATAGTTGATTTACAACATGTGCTAATTACTGCTGTACAGCAAAGTGATTCAGTTACATGTACATTCTTTTTTTAATATTCTTTTCCATTATGGTTTCTCATAAGATACTGATTATAGTTCTCTGTGGTATGCAGTAGGACCTTGTTTATCCATTCTGTATATAGAAGCTTATTTCTGCTCACCCCAACCTCCCCCTCCATTCTTCCCCCAACTCCCTCCCTGTCGGCAACCACCAGTCTGTTCTCTATGTCTGTGTTAAATCACATTCTTTATTCTTTTTAATTTATTTATTTACTTTTGGCTGCACAGGGTCTTCATTGCTACGTGTGGGCTTTTCTCTAGTTGTGGAGAGCGGGGGCTACTCTTCACTGTGGTGCGTGGGCTTCTCATTGCAGTGGCCTCTCTCATTGTGGAGCATGGGCTCTAGGCGCAAGGGCTTCAGTAGTTGTGGCACACAGGCTCAGTAGTTGTGGCACATGGGCTCAGTAGTTGTGGCTCGTGGGCTCTAGAGCTCAGGCTCAGTAGCTGTGGCCCATGGGCTTAGTTGCTCTGCGGCATGTGAAATCTTCCCGGACCAGGGCTCCAACCGTGTCCCCTGCATTGGCAGGTGGATTCTCAACAACTGTACCACCAGGGAAGTCCTAAATCACATTCTTGAAGAACTTTGAGAACCCAGGCCTGTCAGGTAGATGCAACACCAGGCCCCCATATGCCTTCATTGAGCAACTAAGAGGCTGTGAAGTGTGGATGCTCATAGCCCAACCTGAGGAGGCAGCTGCCGTGTTAAATGCTCTTATTGTGCTGAACTGGGCTGTGTTCTCAGAGGAAGGTTTAGGTAGTCCTCTGAAGGCAATTCAAACCAGTATTCTATTGCTCATGGCTTCCTCTTGGCTGCCCCAGTGGCAGGGCTGGGACATGTTTTGAGTGGTCAGGGAATGCCAGTCTTGGTCTCTTGTGTTTCATATTAAAGCAACAAAAGCACACGAGTTGTTGGAGAGTGGAGGGACAAAATGAAAAGACATTGCTGCTGGATTCCAGTCATTTTTATTTTCATAACGAATGCTGTCCTGTCTGTGCTATGAGGCTGATACCATGTTCTTTATTAAAATGCTGTTTTTATCGCATACTAGCCGAGGACCACAGGGCATGATGGCATTTTGAATGCCCAAGGACAGGACCTTCTTTTTTCATTGTGTCCTTTTCTTTTTCTTTTCTTTCTGTTTTATCTTTCTGGACCCAGATCGTCTTTTCTAAACTCATCTCTCCTTGGCTGTACCTCCGAGGACCTGCCCCTCCACGCCCCTTCCTGCTGTTCCCACGCCTCAGCATCCAAGCTCATTCTCATACCTCCTTTACTCTCTCCCAACCACCTGAGTTTCATTCTTGCACATCAACCCCGTCGGCCCACTCCTAGCTTCTCCCGCCTCCACTCCAAGTCCCTTCCTTTGGCTTCTGCTCCTCTTTGTGTCCTGTTGTCCAGTCTCACCCCTCCTTCCTCTGTTTCCTTCAGTATCTCTGCTCTGCCTCCTCCCACCTGCTCTTTCACTGCCCTCCAGCTGCCTAAAGCTACAGTAATAGCATTAAACTGTGCTCAGAAGTGGGAGTGAAGGGCTTCCCTGGTGGCGCAGGGGTTAAGAATCTGCCTGCCAATGCAGGGGACACATGTTCGATCCCTGGTCCAGGAAGATTCCCACATACCACAGAGTAACTAAGCCCGTGCACCACAGCTACTGAGGCTGCGCTCTAGACCCCACAAGCCACAATTACTGAGCCCGTGTGCCACAACTACTGAAGCCCACACACCTAGAGCCCATGCTCCACAACAAGAGAAGCCACCACAACTAGAGAAAGCCCACATACAGCAATGAAGACCCAATGCAGCCAAAAATAAATAAATATATTTATTTAAAAAAAAAAAAGAAGTGGGAGTGAAGAGTGGTTAGAAACAGAGGCTAAGGTGGTGGGGAGGTTAAGAGCAGAGGTTCTTGGGCTGTACTGCTTGGCTTCAAATCCAGACTGTGTGATCTCAGCAAGATACAGCCTCTCAGTGCCTCATCCTCATCTTTAAAATGGGCCTGCTAGCAGCATGTAACTCTCAGGGGCATTGTGAGGACTGAACAAATTCCTATAAGTCAAGAACTTAGGGTAAGACCTGGCATGTAAATATCATGTAAGTGTTCATTGTTATTGGTTTCTTTGCTCTTGACCTGTAACTGATGTCTTTTTCCTTCACATTGAACAAGTCTCTGCACATTTGCCAAGTTAAAACATTATCATATTACTTGTTAAAAAATGGTATATTTAAAAAATATATTATTCTTTCATTTCAGATGGGAAACTTTAATGTTTGAGCTCTACAATATTTGCATGTGTCTCTGTATCTGTGTAAGATAGTGTACAAAAAAGACTGTGTGCTACATGTCTACTCAAATAAATGACTGATGCATTTTTGTGAGCAAGCAGTTCACCAGCTGAAGACTGGATGGATTCAAGTGATTTCTCCTTGCTAAGTATACACTGAGAACTAGCAAGCTGTTCTTTATCTTTTTCTTATTTCTAGCTATGTTCATTGACCTGCACCTTGACAGTTTGTGTAATGCTCATGGGCTACAGATCAAAATTACAAAATATAAGGAAGAAAGAATAGAAAGAAGGGACTAGAAGGGAATCATCTTACAAATTGCTAAAAGATGAGTATCAGCACCTTGTTTTAAAAGAAGAAATGGATCACCAGGTAGGTAGGATCCATCATCCTCTAGAATGAAAGGCCTGAAAAATGTCCTACATCAGGTTCACCTGGAGGGTTCCAGCCTCAGGATTTCTGACAAGTGCAAAGTTTTAAACAAACTCCCAGGTGATGCTGATGCTGTGATCCTCAGCCCACACTCTGAGAAATGCTGCGGTAGACTTCTCTTCCCATCCCTTTCCTTTGCGATACTTTATTCTCTGCTTTTTATTCATTAAAAAATAATAGTATTCCCTTAATTTCTTCCTGTTTTAAAATGATTTAGTTTTCATTGGAGTTACTGCCATGTATTGTACTTTATCATCTGTATTTGTAAAGTTGCCCTCATTTCTTTGCAATGAATCCCTCCCTTCCCCAGTCCTGTCTCCTCTCATCCCGCTGCCATCACCCCTACACCCTGACTCCTAATGGCCAGTACACCCTGGAATAGGGACTGTCCACTGGGTCAGGGTACAAAAAGAAGGGGTCTTGGGGTCGGGTTAAAGCAAGAGGGATGTTACCTGGAGAGTTTCCTAGGAGTGTGCCAAGCCAGGAAGGAAAGAAGAAAACAACAAGGTCAGGAGTCAAATGCTGGGTGACAGACACAAGATGTGTCAAGCTGAATGGCAGGTGAGGACTGTAACAGACATCTGTCACTTTTGCTTTCCTATCACCCCTTTCCTCTTTCTGCTACCACATCTGACTTTTCCTGTAAAAAGCTGTTTCTCTTATAATTTGTGGGCTGATCATTTTGGGGCCTCACCATCATTATTCCAAAACAAGGATATAAGCTCAGTGGGTGTAAATAGCTGAACTGTTTGTTCACTCTGCCCAGTGTCTAGAACTGTGCCGGCACGTAGTCAGCAGGTATTTACTGAGTGAATATAGGAAACGTCCTATGAATATGTGATCAAGTACTCCGGTTGCAATGGAATTCTGCAGGGATGCCAACCTTACATGGAATAGCCTGCTGACTGCTAGAGGCTGGATGTTTCAGGATCAAAATTAAAATCCCCAAAAGCAATTAATTAAATAATTAAACAAAATAAGCTCCAGCTGCAGGGCATATGGATGATGCCTAACCAGTCCTATAATTTAAACCTGACTAATTTTAAGTTCCTCAGGGACAGGACCTGTGCATTTCAGTGTCACCATCTTTTCTAATGCTCCCAGAAGGTGCCTAATAGTTTTTTAAATGAATGGAATGTAGGAATGAGTATGCAAGGGTTTAGTAAGAAGTTCAGACTGATGATAAGAACCCTTTAACCAAATGCCCTCCCAAGTTTCTCTTTCCCATTTTTCTGCCTGAAACTCCGTGGTCCATAAACCAAATCCATATACTTTGTCAGAGTAGAAACACTGCCTTAGAACCACACAAACATCTCCTTCTGAGTTTACAGAGACAGGTTAAATAAACAAGACAATATCATATATTTCTCTCTGTGGTTGAGGCCATTTTTAATGCACTACATTTTATCCTCTTTAATGTCCGTCTCCACCTGACCTACCCTCTCCCAGTCACCTCTTCGCTCCACCATGTTGGAAATCCACCTAACTCTTCTCAGAACACATTTCCCTCTACTGGAGAATAGCAAGGTCAGGTACTACATTTCTAGAATTTACTCTGACTCGGATACTATCTAAATGTGTTGACCATCTAAAGGTTGATGTGGGTAATTGGACATAGGTTTCATTTCCCCTCTTCTGGAATTAGCATTTCTTTAAACTTCACAACCACACATTAGTCTTCTTTTTTCCTTCTATTTTAACAGTGACATCAAAATATTCCCTCACGTTACTATACAAGTGTAGCAATCACATCACAGACAACTTTCAAGTCGTTTAGTACAGGAAGTAATTACAAAGAATTATATTTTGAAAAAGTATTATCTGGGTGATTTTTATTATTCAAGAACTATGAATTTTTACTAAAATTACATTTTTTCATAAATGTATGCACACACACACACACGAACTTGTGATTCTGTCTGAAGACTTCAATACTACCCAGAAGCATGAAAACATTAAGCAGTCATCGCTGGTGCTGGCTCCAGGCACATAGTATCTCTTTTCATTAAAACAGGACTTTTTTTCAGCAGTAAGAGCATGGCAAGACCTGAAGGAGGTTCAGCCGTTTGGCCCAGGAATGCAGACACAGCTCCACTGTTTAACACTGAAATGCTATTTATTAGATAAACATTACATTGAAATAGCCAAAGAATACACAAGGCCATTACACGAGTGGACTTTTTTTGCCACCACTTACTTCTTTTTATGTTATCTCCTTAAAGAAAGACTTTCATACTAGAGCAACCTTGGGGGAAATGAGACCACAAAAAAGGCATTCATGGTGGTGATTTTCTAGACCCTCCATTCTATTATTTTGGATATTTCCTTTTGAACATGGGCTCTCTTTCCCACAGCTATGCTTGGCCTCCTGGTTTGCAATGACGTTATGTCTGTGTTGGTGACTTCCCAAACTGCCACTAGAAAAATTAGTTCCACAAATGTAACATAAAGAGCTAAATTCTAGCCTCAGTTGTTTCACTCTAATTTAAGGATTCTTTGACTATAAATGAAGTCTTGATATGGGGATTCCTCTTTTTTTTTTTTTTTTTTTTACCATTTATATTGATGGAAGAGAAAATAACAGTAAAAGTAAAACCCATATGCCAGATACATGTCACCAACATTGCATCCAATTTTCCCAATTTTGTCCACTAATATTTATCAGGTACCTTCTGTTTGAAAGACAAAAAACAAAATTTTCCAGGGGCTACTAAGACAAATAAGAAACAATATTATTTTCAAAGAACTCACAGTTAGTAGGAATACAAAGGAGAAAATACTTACCATACACACAAAATAATTTCCATTTATTTGTATTTTTCTATTGGTTCACACTTCTGATGTGAACCAAAAGAAAAATATAAATAAATGGAAACTTAAAGAGAAGAAATTACCTTGGGAAGAGAATAAAGAGGGTAAATTAAAGATGCTTTAATGAAGGAAAATTATTTGAGCTCTGTGTCTTATAGAATGGTTTAAAATTCAAAGCACTGAAATTGGAGAAGGCAGACAAAAAGGCGTGTGCAAACATCAGAAACAAGCAAATGAGGTGCCTGGTTAGGAGAACAGTGAATAGTCCAGTTATGTAGCGATGACCCATTTGGGCAGCATATGCTGTGGTTTGTGATTGCAACACCACCTACACACTGCTTCTGCGTGGTTCTTTATCTCTTCTGCATGACTCTCCAGCATCAGCTCACACCAATCAGTGTCCCAGGCTTGTAAGGGGAGGGTTGACTTTGATTATAATTGACATGGCCCAAGAGAGCCAAGACCAGAAAGAAATTAGGTCGGACCTAATTCTAACCTAAAAGATTAGAAGATAAATTGACTGTATATTCCGAAATATGAATAAGAAACTTCAGACCCTTAATGTTCACTGCCGTTAGCTATAGAACTGAGTGAAGCTCAATAAATGTTTTTTTGAAATAATGAATGCATGATGGGAAGAATAAAGTTGATCAAATTTTTGCAGGTTGCTAAAGTTATTAGCAGCAAACTGTTAGATTTTTGGTCAGTCTGTCTGGAAAGAAGATTCTTTCAAAGTTGCCATATTTTTGTTAACATAAAGACATTTAAAACATGGCCTATTGATTCAAAGATTGTTCATATTTAAATTTCTAAATTTTCTTGGGCATATATGTCTTCTCCTAGATCATGCTTCCCTAGCTCAAGGTGGGGAGAAATTCTTGAAGTAGCCACACATTTGATTTCAGAGTTGTTGAAAACCAAAGCATACTTTTTTTTCTAACTCTCTTCTCAGACCTTCACTTTTCAAACTGAAATGCTATGACAGTATTTATGTTTATAATTTTCCAACATCACCAAGAAAGATAGAATATGTATGACAGAAAAGATCAATTGCTGCTGAAAATGCAACGCCGTAACAATTTATCTTAAAAGCCCAGGACTAATGAAAAAGAGTTAAATCTATTTGTTTTTAAGGAAAAGCTTTCCTCAGTTCAACTTTAAGAGATGATTAATTGCAGTGATTTTCTCATGTGTTCCACTGATCTCGCTGCACTGCCTTCATTGCATTCAAGTGGCAGTTGGGGCTGAATAGCTTTATATATCTTCTGTATCACATGTCCTGCTTCCAATGTAATTACAAGTTTCTAGAAGCAGAATATAAAGAACTCATTTAGAATGGCTATTCAGGTTGTTTACTATACACCATACATACAGTTATTCAGAACTGTAAACTCATTGGGTTCCTAATAGGCTTTTTTTTTTTTTTTTAATGAATAAGCCTCTTGAAACGGGGAGGTTTTGCTTTAATCAGTACCTCAACGTTAAATTTTGCTGTCAGACCAAAGTCCAAAACTGGGGCTTGGTTTTGTGCCATTGCAGTGTAAATCGTTCATCTGTCTGTGTTCACATCAGTGACCTGCTTTCCCAGCATTCACTGAGCAGGCTCAGCATCTGAAATGCAGAAAAAGGAAGTGCCTCCGTCTGCTAAGGAAAAATGGCAGTTGTCAGTCTGGAACCATGAGCCATAAAGAGGAACAGCTCATGGTTCAGTCCATAGTTTTAAAGCAATGAAGGTCCCAGGGACATTCTAATTAGCAAATTAGTACCCTCAGTGTTTTGAGTTTGGAATTTGGCATTTTGTGCCTTATTTGTCTGGTAACATTTTGTCCCTTGTTTTACCTTCTGCTTCTTTTTTTTTTTTTTTTTTTTTTTTTTTTTTTTGCTGTACGCGGGCCTCTCACTGTTGTGGCCTCTCCCGTTGCGGAGCACAGGGGTCGGACGCGCAGGCCCAGCGGCCATGGCTCACGGGCCCAGCCGCTCCACGGCATGTGGGATCTTCCCGGACCGGGGCACGAATCCGCGTCCCCTGCATCGGCAGGCGGACTCTCAACCACTGCGCCACCAGGGAAGCCCCCTTCTGCTTCTTTTTATACAAAAAAAAGGAAGTTTTTATATTTTCTGCCCTGTTTCAGGAGTTGAAAAATCCTATGACACATTTAATAAGTGTAAAGGGTAACCTGTCACATAGTGGAATGCATCTGTTTCTATGAAGCAGTGATATTACCTAAATTAAACACCATTGGAATTTTCCTGAAACTGTGTTCATTTTTAATAAGATCTTTTTTGAAACGCTAGCAGGCTGATCTGTCTTTTTGCAGTAGGCTTCATTTTTCTTCCCAGGAATAAAATAGATTATCCCGGGTCTTTATTTCATCTGGTAGCTCTCAGATTGCCTTTTGCCCATGCCAGCAACAAAATTATAAAAGATCATCAATCTTCAAGTACAATATATCAATCTGAAATTGTGAGACCAGCTAGCCTGACTGGTAAATGATTGGCGAGATCGGTTTAGTTACACAATAAATGGAATTTCCACCATTTCTAATACTCTACTGTATGTCTGTCCCTGTGGCTATGTAGTCCTCACCATAATGGGCAAAAAAATGTTCAAATAATATCCCTGAGCTACTGCTCCCCAGGTGGGGGGATGGGTGTTAAATGGGGTGACAAGAGACTTCTTGGCATCCAAATTGCTGTCCAGTGAAGAAATCTATTTTCAGCTCTGACTCCAAGCACAGAGTAGCTTTCCCTACCAGAGGGGGTTTCCTACTCCCCTCCCAGTACCACGGCACACAGAATGTTGAGTCCATCAGGACAACACACAGACCAGAGCATATGCAAAGGCAGAAGCGCACAGGAAAGTCCAGGAGGGTAAGGGTGTCCCGCCATTAACATGCAGCCATTGTGGTTGATGGGGGAACAGGCAACCAGCATTTGAAGACCACATGGGAGGGAAGCCAACTGATACCACAATGTCCTGGGCTTTGCACCAGTGGCTTCAGGGAGACTGGAACTATTCCCTTTATCAAGTGTTACTTAGTGGAAAGGAATGAGAAACTGCCTTCGAGGAGCTTACATTCTAGAAGGGATCAGGGGAGAGAAAATAAACACTCAGACAGGTAAGTAGCCCAGGTGCTAGTCAAAGTAAGAAAAACACAGAACAGGCTCAGGTGCCTGAGGTTGACTGAGGGAGGGGAGCATTGATTTTACTAAAGACTGGTGGAGACAGCCTCTCTGAGGAGGGAATACTTGAACTGAACTTTGGAGCAAAGAATTCCAACCAAATAGTACAGAGTACAAAGTCCCTGGGACATTAAAAATACTTTCTGGGGCTTCCCTGGTGGCGCAGTGGTTGAGAGTCCGCCTGCTAATGCAGGGGACACGGGTTCATGCCCTGGTCCGGGAAGATCCCACACGCCATGGAGCGGCTAGGCCCGTGAGCCATGGCTGCTGAGCCTGTGCATCCAGAGCCTGTGCTCCGCAACGGGAGAGGCCACAACAGTGAGAGGCCCGCGTACAGCAAAAAAAAAAAACTTTCTGTTAGTTTGCTAGGGCTGCCGTAACACACGCCACAGACTCAGTGGCTTAAACAACAGAAATGTATTTCCTCACAGTTCTGGAAGCCGTGAGTCTGAGATCAAGGCGTCAGCAGGGTTGCTCTTCCTGAGGTCTCCCTCCTTGGCTCGTAGATGCCACCTTCTCTTTACATCTTCTCATGGACCTCCCTCTGAGTGTGTCTGTGTCCTAATCTCTTTTCATAAGGACACCAGTCACATTGGATCAGGCCCCACCCTAATGACCTCATCTTACCCTAACTGAGGACCTCCTTAAGGACCCCATTTCCAAATACAGTCCCATTCTGAGGCACTGGGGTTAGGGCTTCAACATGTGAACGTGGGGCACAGTGTTCAGCTCATTGCAAGCTTGGTATGTTCAGGGGGCAGAAAGAGCACTAGAATGGCCACGGTGGGCCGAGCAAAAGTGAGTCAAGGGGCAGCAACAGGGGGAGAGGCAAGGACTCCAGATTTTATTTTATGAGTGTTATTCCAGGGCCTGGAACAACCAAGCTAAGCCCTTTCCATGACTTCAGTGCTTTATTCAGTGTATCTTATTCCCAATAATTATTTTTTTGAATTCTATTTTATTTATTTTTTACACAGCAGGTTCTTATTAGCTATCTATTTTATACATAGTAACGTATATATGTCAATCCCAATCTCCCAATTCATCCCACCACCTGCAATAATTTTTGAATGGCTTATATATCGCACCGATTTAGTACACACTTTTGTATATTTTTCTGTGGTATTTTGAATTCATTGGCACAAAACAACGATACATTGGTTCTTGTGTCATAGTATCATCGTGAGGATTTGACTAGACGATGCATGTAGACACTAGCACAGTGTTAGAATTGAGTAAGCAATTCTACTTGTATCATTATCCTCATGATTATTGGGAAGGGAGCCCTAGATGCCAGTCAGAAGCAATGTTCCCCTTAACTACCCCAAAAGAAGAAACTTCTCCAAAACAAGACTTCTCCACACACTCCCTTAGCTCACCGCAGAGAAGCTCAGGAGGTGAGAAAACAATAGGTTTGCCACCTTTGAACTCTGCCAAGAGACAGACTTGCTCCGTTGGTTGGGATCCTGTGGGACTGTGGTGGCCAGGGCTGGAGGAGCGCCCACCCCGTCAGCCCTTCTCCTCCCTCAGACCCGCTGTTCCTGACCCCGCTACAGAGCCTTTCTGCATTCCTCGCCTTCCAAGGCCGTCCTTTCTGTACAGCGCTCCTATGTGTGTGATCCCCACATAATACGAGTAAAAATAAATAGAAGGGAGCAGGGGAGAGCGCTTTTTTCTCCCCTAGTTGCTTGAAACAAAAGCCCTCAGAAAACTCCAGAAGGGCTTTGGCTTGTGTGAACAACCATATATCTTTTTTTTTTTTTTTTTTTGACGTGGACCATTTTTAAAGTCTTTATTGAATTTGTTACAATATTGTTTCTGTTTTATGTTTTGGTTTTTTGGCTGCGAGGCCTGTGAGATCTTAGCTCCCCGACCAGGGATCGAACCCACACCCCCTACATTGGAAGGCGAAGTCTTAACCACTGGACCACCAGGGACATCCCACAATCATATATCTTATCCCCCAGTGAGCAAGTAAGGAGAGAAGCCTTTGTTGAGACCAGCAGAGGCAACTAGAAAGGAGTAAGTGAGCCCATCATTGAGGCCCCTGGGAGAACTAAAGGAAAGATCCAGAATCCTCCTAGGGTATCCCCCAGAGATTTCATTCACATCAGGAAAAGTTCCCACAGCCACCTTCTTTCAGAGTCACCTAGTTCCTCAGTTGTCCCTCGCCTCCCAACGCCCACCCTGCTCAAACCCATGCCGCAGACCATGGCAGCCACCACCATAACTTAGAAATTGAGCCCTCTATTCACAATCCCCAAACATAGGAGGAGAGGGGAGAGGCAATAATAAGGATAAGGGGGGAAAAGGCTGAGGAGACAGGGGAAGGGATATCCTCTTGAGAACTCTGAACACATTTTTCTAAAACAAAATGTTATTCTTGGTTTTTGTATCAAATAGTCCCATCAGTGTTCTTTTTTTTTTACCTCTTTATTGGAGTATAATTGCTTTACAATGGTGTGCTAGTTTCTGCTTTATAACAAAGTGAATCAGTTATACATATACATATGTTCCCATATCTCTTCCCTCTTGCGTCTCCCTCCCTCCCACCCTCCCTACCATCAGTGTTCTTTACTGCAGTATTTAAAAGAGCAAAGTCTCTTCTATCACAGGTCATGTAAGTTCTGATGGCTGGCCTGGGAGCGTGACCTCCTGCATGGCATTGCTTCTATTGGAAAGTGCAGTATGAGTTCAGTAGGGATTCAATGCAGTTTTACAAAATAATTTGTTATCCTGACCACTTGAGGTAGGCATAAGAATGTCCTCCCCAATTATATCCATGGCCCAATCCCCGGAACCTGTGGATATGTTATCTCACCTGGCAGAAGGGACTTTGCAGATGTGATTAAAGTTAAGGGCTTTGAGATGGAGAGATTATCCTGGATTATTCAAGTAAACCCAATGTAATCATGAGAATCCTGAAAAGCAGAGAAGCTTTTCCAGTTGAAGCCAGGCAGTGGGAGATGTAACTATGGAAGAATATCAGAGAGATGTTAACATTGCTGTCTTTAAAGATGAAGGAAGGGGCCACAAGCCAGGAAATTCAAGTGGCCTCTAAAAGCTGAAAAATGTGAGGAAATGAATTTCCCCCAGAGTCTCCAGAAGGGAAGGCAGCACTGTTGACATCTTGATTTTAACCCAGTGAGCTCACACTTGACTCCTAACCCACAGAAACATAAAATAATACATCTGTGTTTTTTTAAGCCGTTAAGTCTGTCATCATTTGTTATGACAGCAATACAAAGCTAATTCACCACCAAAGTAATGTGTGTTTATCTTAGGAATTTTGGAAATTTGGGGAAACATTTAAAAAGGAAACAAAAATCACCCAGAATTCTAGTATCGCATAATATCCGTTATTAACTGTTCAGGGTATATCCTTCCAGTCTTTTTTTTTCTTACAAAATTAAAGCAAACCTTTAACCAATCTGTTTTTAAAAACACAAAGATAGGCTTTTCCCGATCAAAAGTTGGAATCATACTTCACATGATATTTTTATAATCTCTTTTCTTCTGTGTTGTGTGAATATTTCCCCAAGTTACTATATATTTTCTATAGCAGTGTTATTTAGGCTACATAATATTCCATCTCATAACTGTAAGTTCAAAATTATGTTTAGAAGTCTTTTAAAATTGACTATGTTGCATTCACTTATAAAGTTGTAACTACAGATTATATATGACTTCATTTATATATTATAACACAACTAGGTTGTATTCACTTATAAATCTGTGCCAATATATATTACTCCTGGTTATTTTTCCATCACCTTGTCTTTTCAGTTCCCACTCAAAGATCTTCCCATTCAGAAGCTGCAGATATATCATCATGACCTATGATGAGTCATGTGTTGGCCAGCAGATGTCAGGATAGAAAAGGTCAAAAGGTCTATGGACTACCTCAATACAAGCATACATATTGTACTACATAGCTCAGTTATATCTAACTCACCAGGGTCTCCCTCTGGAAAGAAGTGTTCATTCAATTTTCCATCTAAGATAGGAATCCATTGAACTCCATCTCTCACAGAGGGCAATCCAGACTTTGCCTTATTTGTCCCAGTGACTAAGAGCATTCTATAACATTAGACAGTTTGTTCATGTTAAGGAAGCTCTTATTAATAGAAAATATACCCTCCTATCAAACCCAAGTTTGCCCCCCTCTAATTTCTACTCACTGGTCTAGTTAACCCTCAGCAGCAATACACAATGACCGTACACCCTCTTCTCCACAGTAGCTCTTCAAATATTTGAAGACAGCATTTATAACCTTGACATGTGTGAATCTCCTGAAAGAATGTTGGGACTTTGAGATCATGACTGAATGGTAATGAAGTGTGGTTTCTCTTAAAGACAAGTCATATGAACATTCTGTTGCCGATCTTCAAAGAAATGTCAAGCAATTCACTTACAACTCAGAAGGCAACAAACAGAGCAATTCCTCTCTCTCTCAGGGCTTCATTTTCTTGGATCTAAATTTCGAAGTCCTGGAGGTACTAAAAGTATTTCCAGAAAGCTGGAGTTAAAAATGGTTTCCTCTTCATGGAGGAAGACCAGGCGCTATTCAGGGATGTATCCTTCTAGAGGATCACAGGCTAAGAATGGGGTAGAGAAAAATGGGCAGAAACTGTCTAGTGTTCTGTTACTCTGTTTCCACTTTGTTACTCACCTAGCCTTGATTGTAGTCCTAGTAAAATATTCCAATCTTGACTCAACTGTTATCTAGGTATTCAAATAAGGATCATAAAGCCTTTGGTGGTTGAAGGGCAGAATTATCCTCCTGGAAGCAGTACTTAGCAATAGAGCTTTAAGGTAAGGATTGCAAATAAGAGTCATCTTTAATGCCAGTAGCAATCAATTGGTAGTGGCTGCCTGGAGTACTGTTGAGAAAGATTCTGAGGCCATATCCAGATTCAACAGAAAAGAATGCTTTGATCAGTTACTGCTATAGATCATTACTATGACAGAGGGAGCAGCATAGATGAATGATGAGTACCATCCTTGCCCTAAAGAAAGTTGCACATCAAGGAACAAGGGTTAAAACCTTGGAGGATCTAAGTTTTCTTTAATTTAGGAAGAAAATATTCATTAAGAAAGTAAATATACTAAAGAAGCCATCACCTTACAATTTCACACCATAATTTTTCTAAGACATTTGCCTCTATTTCCTTCAAATGTTCATCACTCAGCATCGTTTTCAGATATTTTGACATCCAGATTATCCACCATGGGGGTACCTTCTAAAAGGTTATGCCCAGAACTCCCTGGAAAGTGGTGGAGTTGGAAACAACACAGCCAAATATACCCCCAAGTAATACTGGAAATAAAGAGAATTAAAACCACAAAGAAACAAAATTAGCCTCAAACACTTTTATCAAATCCATGAAAAATCTGACAAGTATGGCACCTCTGAAAAGGAGAAGCAGGCAAAAATCTTAAGATGACCCCAATGGCAGAAACTCCAGTGTGAGGATAAACACATTTTCATCCTGTGTTTTTTTAAAGATTGATAACAATTATTGCTGAAACAATAGGGGGAACACTTCATTAAGTAATATCTAAGAAATCAGACTTATTTGGAGAGAAACATAATAGTAGAGTTTTATATATATATATAAAATAAAAAGTACCAAGCCTGAAACACAATTATAAATGTTCAACATATTCTTGGACTATTCTAATTTATTTTTCTACCTATCTGATTACTTTTCCAATGTACATGAAACCAAAAGTCACAGGACAAGAATGGAGTTCAGCAGTGTCTAGTCTTCCTTTGGAGAACTGTGTGATCTCTAATAAAAAGCCATGTTATTCAAAGGCCTCTTACGGTCCCAGGAGTCGCTCTCCTGGCTGCGCACAACAGACACTTGGAGAGTTGTGGGACTTTGCGCTTGATGTTTTGTTTTGTTTTGACTTGTTTATTGTTGTTTTTATTAATTCCAAAGTTTGGCTGATTAAATCAAGCTCTCTGGCTAAAACAGCCTCTCTAGGGTACTCTAATAAGAAGCCACACTGAGTCCTAGCTAAATTCTAATACAGTTTAGCCTGCCATCTCAATTCTCTGACCACTACTCGTCCCGGCATTCCAGCTGGTAGAGTGAAAATTGACCGTTGAGCTGGGAAAATTAAATTCTTCCTGCACTGTTTTCATCAGATAACTTCTCTCTGTTCCCAGTTCAGCCATGACCCAATCCTATCTCGTTTATGCAAATTGCAGATGATGTGCCCAAACTAGGAGAACATAAGAGAAGCAAGGTGCCAAATAAAGGCTGGGAGGTGAAACGCGTCAGGAATAAAAGTATTTCTTCAGTCCTTTTCATCAGTCCAAAGCTGTGAAGACTCGGTTCCAAGAGTGCACATGTTTTTCAACAAAGTAAGAGCATTTGGTACATTTTTGGCAGATGGCAAGATAAAGTCCACTTGCTTAGGAAGCCACTCCTTCTTTGATGTGGGTAATTATGACCTCTTGGGGCACATACCAACCTTATCAAAATCCATCTCGGTTGTGCCCTCTCTTGTAAAAATGCCTCCTGTTGCTTTACTATTAGTGTTGCTTTCATGCCAACAGTGTTCCTGACACTGTGTAATGCCGGGAAGACAGAGTTCTGCACCAGTGACTTGAAACTTAAATAAGACAGACCCAGAAATTGAGACATAAAACTACAAGTGAGAATGTGGGAAGATTTGAAGACTGTAAGTTTTATTTTCATGTTTCTTCATCTTTCCTTGTGTTATTCATTAATCCATGCAGTTAAATTTTTTTCTCCTTATTTTTTTCCTGTGCTACAGAATAAAATTTGCTGACTATAAAGGAGAACTTTTTTTTCAAAAAATGCCAAAGTACATAAAGAAAAAATTGAGAGTTCCCTCTCACAGTTCCAGTGCTGACAGTGAGGTGTGTGTTATTCAAGATTTTTTTCCTGTGTATATACTGTACATGACTTTAAGTGTTGTTATTTAAAAAAAAAAAAACAGTTTTACACAGAGACATTCACACAAAATGAGTTTTATGAAGATTTTTAGGAGAGAAACTTTAGGTCAGCCCACTAGATTCAGAGGAAAAAGAACCAAAGGATTAGTATGGGCAGCAAGAATAGAGAACATGAAACTAGGAGATGAGAGAAAAGTCTAAAGCCATCAACAAATGAAGAATTAAAGGAAGACTTCACTGTGATCCAGAGAGTTAAACAGAGGCTACAAAAACAACAGAAAAAAAAGAAAGAAGTCTATTTTATTCTCAGTGGTATACCCAGGGCCTAGAATAGTAGGTGTTTAATAACCATTTATCTACTAAATGAATACTCTATAATCTCACTTCCATTGTGTAGCCTAGATCAAATGAGAACCCAGGAAGGCAGGGACACATTGTAATAGTTAAGGAGGCAAGAAATTAGCTCAAGAAAAGCATTTTGATAATGAAAAAGGTGACATTTGATACTGGCTTTTACATGTGGAAGAGAAAGTGTATAGAGATAAAGTTACGTGAAAAAGGCAATATAGATCAAATGTAGCTGGTAATTATGGCAGACACAGAGGGAAACTATTCAGTATTTGTTAGGGAAGACAGCCAGACCGGCTGAACTGGGGGAGCCCATGTGTGGCATCCCACCTTGGGACAGACTCTTCCTATTGGTTTTTCTTATTCATCTTCAACCCTAAGAGGGAGGAATTCATTTATGGTATGGAAAGTGAAGTTCAGAAAGGTTTGGTGTCCCAACTCTCTCAGCTAATATGTAACAGAATCAATTTTCAAACCCAGGCCTTAGTCCTCTAAACCCAAGCCTCATTCTAAGAGGCCAAAACTTTCTCCAGAGCATTAGGTGTTGGGAATGGACCTATCAGACTGATAAATAGTAGCATTAACATCTTGCTACTCTGAGTATGATGTAGGGACCATTAGCGTCAGCATCACCTGGAAACATAATCTTGGGCCACGGTCCAGAATTACTGAGGCAGCATCTGCATGTTAACAGATCCCTAAGTTATCTGTATGCATCTTAAAGTTTGAGAAGCACTCATATAGACCATCATATTACCTGGAACTCAGCACCACCTCTTTTGGGGAATTTTAAGAATTCTCTGCAATGGAAAAGCCTGTAAATAGTGAGAAGCTATTTTCCACTTGGTCCCTGGCAAATTGCACATGGGACTCTCTTTAATTATTTCATCCTTGTTATGTGCATATCAGATTGTTCATATGGTGGAACAGAATAAAACAGGCCCAAGGCCACGATTGCTCCGATTTGGCACAGAGTGGGCAATGCTTCTCAGCAGCATCCACCGAAAAGGAAATTTTCCACCCAAATTCATTCCTCTCCTTCCTATCCAAACACATATGACAGCCAATTTTAGCTCCCCCTCTACTGCTTAGACCTCAAAAACAACCCATCACAGGCTGTGCAAGTCGTGTGGGGATGGGAAAGTGTTTACTTTGGAAACCCGCACTGCATTTCTACGAACTGCTGGGCTTAGGTAAATGAGACCCAGAAGAGCGAGGGCTTCATTCGAGTGTGATCCCTCCCACTCCCTCACCCACAAGATGCAGCTGGCTCTGGACACCTGGAAGGTACAGAGCTCTCCAGGCTTCTGGGCTCTGCCATCAGCTACCCCATGGCCTTGAGAAAGCCACTTGTCCTTCCTGTGCCTCAATTGCCTCACCTGTAAAATGGGCCTCACCTAGTTCACAGGGACACTAGGAAAATTAGAGTTTTGTAAAGAGTTGAGATTCCCTAGATGAAAGTGGCTGTTTAAGTGTAAATCATTATCATTATCATTATTATTATTATTACATAAAGTATGGATGGCAGATTAAGCATGGGATTACACATCAGCCTCCTAGGGATGGTTGATTTCTGGATAAACGAAAAGTGCTGTAGACTGTTATTATCCACCCTCCCTTCCCATGTCTGTTCAGAGATGCACCACCATGTTTGCTAGGCTAATAATACAGAAAGAATTCCTTAGTTCACCAGTGAATTCAATAAGATGGAAATGACTGAAGACTAGAAAATCCTTTGAGCTGTATATCTCCAGGATCAAGCAGAGCCTCCTACCCATGTGAATTGTAATCAACCAGTGAATGGGTATGGAGACAATTCTAAACCTAGTCTACCACAGAAACAAATGACCAAGTTAGTCCAATTAAAAGTTTGCATTTTCCTTTCAGACATACTATAAAGGAAAGTGTAAATAAATGCTAAGAGAAGTCTAAATCTCCCCCAGATGATCTCACCACACAAGTTAAGGAAATCTGTGAGGATTAAGGCCACTTCTGTTCACTCTGAATAAAATTGAATCAGCCTCATAGCATATGTTCCATCCTTTCCATTTGCTAGGACCTGGCCGTGTGTGTGTGTGTCTGTGTGTCTGTGTGTCTGTATGTCTGTAACAGGGTTAGAAGTCCCAGATGCCAGCCAGGCAGAGCTGCCACATGAAGAAAGCAGGAACTTTGAGGGGAATAGCTAAATAAGGGGCCCTTAATATGGAGTCCCACATTCCTGTGTGTCTGGGGGTCTGTGAACTCCCTGAAATAGCCTGAAGGCTTTTATGTCTATGTGAATTTTTCCAGGGAAAAGGATCACTGCTTTTAGAAATTTTCAACAGATTCTGTGGCCTAAAAGGATTAAGATCCAAATGCCTTCCTCCCACTTATTTCACTATTCTTGGACATACACAATTTCAGTTCCCCTGAAACCCTAATTCATACCACTTCCTGATATGGAAGTGATAACTGTATCTAATATCATGATTTTCCTAGCAATTCCTCTACTATGCTGAACATTTTTAGGAATAAGTTTGAGAAAGTCAACATGAGTCCTATAACCTGAATCTGGTTCTGATTTTATGTTTAGTTAGGGACACTTTGTTGTTCCAAACCTTTCTCCATTTGGAAAAACATTTGTGCTCTGCTATCCAAGTTTTTTACTAAACTTTTAATGCTTATGCTGTTCATTTAACTGCCCTATCACTGAATTAAAATGAACAGACTAGCATTGAAATTTGGTGGAGAGAGAGCTCGGTCTGAGAAAGTATGAATCTTTTATTTTATTTCAGATAAGCTCCTGGAAAATGTACATATTTTCCAAAGCAATCAATAAGAATTCACTTGGCAACTAAATAATCCCACAGGCCCCAGTTCCCTTATGTGATTTATGAGAGCTTCTCTTTCCAATAAAGTTGAGAGTACCTGGAGAATAGCTTCTCACCCAGCAGTTTTTAACTGTAGCTTCCAAGCTAAGCCAAGAATCAGAAAGGAGTACGATGGGATGCAAAAATTCAAGGAGTGAAAAAAAGAGATGGAACAAATTCTATTTGAAGGTGGAATATCCTCCTTAAATCACTTTCTAATCCAATGATTCTGCATTTTTCACTGATGCAAATATTAATTTAAATGCTAGTTTATACCATAATTCAGAAAAGGTCCTGACAGCATTGGGTAGTGTAAGACATTTTATTCTTTAATTACACAAACCACCCTGGGGTAGTCCAAAGAACATTGGCCTGGGAACTAGGGTGCTTGAGTCCTAGGCCAGCACTTGCTTCCTGTGTGAACTATCACTTTCTTATTTGTAAATAAGGAGGATCTACCAGGTGCCCTCCAGTTCTAAAATTCTGCATCCATGGAACGCTAGACGAATACTCTGAAGACAGTTTAGGGACACCCCATTCAGGTTTCTGGCAACCTGGCTATCACAAAGAAACATGTATTGAAATGCTGTTTTATGCTAGGAGCTAAGCTTCATGAAAGATGTTCAAAATAAAGAAGACAATATCCCTGCCCTTAAGTTGCCTCTTTCTCTGTACCCAGAGACCACACTCACCTTTCCCCTGTGCAGCCCTGCATGGTGTGGAGCCCTCTCCTCTCCAGAAATGCACAGAGTGAGGCACTGGAAATACAACAAGCAAGCAGCCACTGACAGTGCCTACACAGAGCTTATACTTTTGGTGGGAGAAAATTAAGGAAGAAGAGAAATTTGTGGCCCTGAACCAAGATGGCAGAGTAGAAGGATGTGCTCTCACTCCCTCTTGTGAGAACACCAGAATCACAACTAGCTGCTGGACAATCATCGACAGGAAGACACTGGAACTAACCAAAAAAGATAGCCCACAACCAAAGACAAAGGAGAAGCCACAATAAGACGGTAGGAGGGGCGCAATCACAGTAAAATCAAATCCCATAACTGTTGGGTGGGTGACTCACAGACTGGAGAACACTTATACCACAGAAGTCCACCCACTAGAGTGAAGGTTCTGAGCCCTACGTCAGGCTTCCCAACCTGGAGGTCTGGCAATGGGAGGAGGAATTCCTAGAGAATCAGACTTTGAAGGTTAGTGGGATTTGATTGCAGAACTTTTACAGAACTGGGGGAAACAGAGACTCCACTCTTGGAGGGCACACACAAAGTACTGTGCACATCAGGAACCAGGGGAAGGAGCAGTGACCCCAGGGGATACTGAACCAGACATACCTGCTACTGTTAGAGGGTCTCCTACAGAGGCGGGGTGTGGCTGTGGCTCATGATGAGGACAAGGACACTGTCAGCAGAAGAACTGGGAAGTACTCCTTGGCATGAGTCCTCCGAGAGACTGCCATTAGCCCCACCAAAGAGCCCAGGTAAGCTCCAGTGTTGGGTTGCCTCGGGCCAAACAACCAACAGGAAGGGAACCCAGCCCCACCCATCAGCAGTCAGACAGATTAAAGTTTACTGAGCTCTGCCCACCAGAGCAACAGTCAGCTCTACCCACCACCAGTCCCTCCCATTAGGAAACTTGCACCAGCCTCTTAGATAGTCTCATCCACCAGAGGGCAGACAGCAGAAACAAGAAGAACTACAATCCTGTGGCCTGTGGACCAAAAACCATATTCACAGAAAGATAGACAAGATGAAAAGGCAGAGGGCTATGTACCAGATGAAGGAACAAGATAAAACCCCAGAAAAACAACTAAATGAAGTGGAGATAGGCAACCTTCCAGAAAAAGAATTCAGAATAATGATAGAGAAGATGATCCAGGACCTCGGAAAAAGAATGGAGGCAAAGATCGAGAAGATGCAAGAAATGTTTAACAAAGACCTAGAAGAATTAAAGAACAAACACACAGAGATGAACAATACAATAACTGAAATGAAAACTACACTAGAAGGAATCAATAGCAGAATAACTGAGGCAGAAGAACGAATAAGTGACCTGGAAGACAGATGGTGGAATTCACTGCTGCAGAACAGAATAAAGAAAAAAGAACGAAAAGAAATAAAGACAGCCTAAGAGATGCCTGGAACAACATTAAATGCAACAACATTCGCATTATAGGGGTCCCAAAAGGAGAAGAGAGAGAGAAAGTACCGGAGAAAATATTTGAAGAGATGATAGTCGAAAACTTCCCTAACATGGGAAAGGAAATAGTCACCCAAGTCCAGGGAGTGCAGCGAGTCCCATCCAGGATAAACTCAAGGAGAAACATGCTGAGACAGATAGTAATCAAACTGGCAAAAATTAAAGACAAAGAAAAATTATTGAAAGCAGCAAGGGAAAAATGACAAATAAATACAAGGGAACTTCCATAAAGTTAACAGCTGACTTCTCAGCAGAAACTCTACAAGCCAGAAGGGAGTGGCATGATATACTTAGAGTGATGAAAGGGAAGAACCTACAACCAAGATTACTCTAACCAGCAAGGATCCCATTCAGATTCCATGGAGAAATCAAAAGCTTTACAGACAAGCAAAAGCTAAGAGAATTCAGCACCACAAAACCAGCTCTACAACAAATGCTAAAGGAACTTCTCTAAGTGGGAAACACAAGAGAAGAAAAGGACCTACAAAAACAACCCAACACAATTAAGAAAATGGTCATAGCAACATACATATCAATAATTACCTTAAACGTGAATGGATTAAATGCTCCAACCAAAAGACACAGGCTTGCTGAATGGATACAAAAACAAGACCCAGGGGCTTCCCTGGTGGCGCAGTGGTTGAGAGTCCGCCTGCCGATGCAGGGGACACGGGTTCGTGCCCCAGTCCGGGAAGATCCCACATGCCGCAGAGCGGCTGGGCCCGTGAGCTATGGCCGCTGAGCCTGCGGGTCCGGAGCCTGTGCTCCGCAACGGGAGAGGCCACAACAGTGAGAAGCCCGCGTATCACAAAAAAAAAAAAAAAAAAACAAGACCCATATACAGGTTGTCTACAAGAGACCCACTTCAGGCCTAGACATACATACAGACTGAAAGTGAGGGGATGGAAAAAGATATTCCATGCAAATGGAAATCAAAAGAAAGCTGGACTAGCTATACTCATATCAGATAAAATAGACTTTAAAATAAAGAATGTTACAAGAGACAAGGAAGGACACTACATAATGATTAAGGGATCAATCCAAGAAGAAGATATAACAATTATACATATATATATGCCCCCAACATTGGAGCACCGCAATACATAAGGCAACTTCTAACAGCTATAAAAGAGGAAATTGACAGTAACACAATAATAGTGGGGGACTTTAACATCTCACTTACACCAATGGACAGATCATCCAAAATGAAAATAAATAAGGAAACAGAAGCTTTAAATGACACAATAGACCAGATAGATTTAACTGGTATTTATAGGACATTCCATCCACAAACAGCAGATTACACTTTCTTCTCAAGTCTGCAGAGAAAATTCTCCAGGACAGATCACATCTCGGGTCACAAATCAAGCCTCAGTAAATTTTCAAAAACTGAAATCATATCAAGCATCTTTTCTGACCACAACACTATGAGATTAGAAATGAATTACAGGGAAAAAAATGTAAAAAGCACAAACACATAGAGGCTAAACAATATGTTACTAAATAACCAAGAGATCACTGAAGAAATCAAAGAGGAAATCAAAAAATACCTAGAGACAAATGACAATGAAAACATGATGATCCAAAACCTATGGGATGCAGCAAAAGCACTTCTAAGAGGGAAGTTTATAGGTATACAAGCCTACTTCAAGAAACAAGAAAAATCTCAAATAAACAATCTAACCTTACACCTAAAGGAACTAGAGAAAGAAGAACAAACAAAACACAAAGTTAGTAGAAGGAAAGAAATCCTAAAAATCAGAGCAGAAATACATGAAATAGAAACAAAGAAAACAAGAGCAAAGATTAATAAAACTGAAAACTGTTTCTTTGAGAAGATAACAAAATTGATAAACCATTAGCCAGACTCATCAAGAAAAAGAGGGAGAGGACTCAAATCAATAAAATTAGAAAAGAAAAAGGAGAAGTTACAATAGACATCGCAAAAATACAAAGCATCCTAAGAGACTACTACAAGCAGCTCTATGCCAATAAAATGGACAACCTGGAAGAAATGGAAAAATTCTTAGAAAGGTATAACCTTCCAAGACTGAAACAGGAAGAAATAGAAAATATGAACACACCGATCACAAGTACTGAAATTGAGACTGAGATTATAAATCTTCCAACAAACAAAAGCCCAGGACCAGGGCTTCCCCAGTGGCGCAGTGGTTAAGAATCCACCTGCCAATGCAGGCGACACGGGTTTGAGCCCTAGCCAGGAAATATCCCACATGCTGCAGAGCAACTAAGCCTGTGCACCGCAACTACTGAGCCTGCACTCTACAGCCCGTGAGCCACAAATACTGAGCCTGTGTACCACAACTACTGAATCCTGCACACCTAGAGCCTGTGCTCCACAACAAGAGAAGCCACCACAATGAGAAGCCCGCGCACCGGAGCAAAGGGTAGCCCCTGCTCGTTGTAACTAGAGAGAGGCTACGTGCAGCAACGAAGACCCAATGCAGCCAAAAATAAATAAATAAAAAATAAATTTAAAAAAAAGCCCAGGACCAGATGGCATCACAGGTGAATTCTATCAAACATTTAAAGAAGAGATAACACCCATCCTTCTCAAACTCTTGCAAAACATGCAGAGGAAGGAAAACTCCCAAACTCATTCTGTGAGGCCACCATCACCCTGATACCAAAACCAGACAAAGATACTACAAAAGAAGAAAATTACAGACCAATATCATTGATGAATATAGATGCAAAAATCCTCAACAAAATACTAGCAAACCGAATCCAACAACACATTAAAAGGATCATATACCATGATCAAGTGGGATTTATCACAGGGATGAAAGGAATCTTCAATATACACAAATTAATCAACGTGATACACCATATTAACCAATTGAAGAATAAAAACCATATGATCATCTCAATAGATGCAGAAAAAGCTTTTGACAAAATTCAACACCCATTTATGACAAAAACTCTCCAGAAAGTGGGCATAGTGGGAACCTACCTCAACATAGTAAAGGCCACATATGACAAATCCACAGCAAACATCATTCTCAGTGGTGAAAAACTGAAAGCATTTCCTCTAAGATCAGGAACAAGACAAAGTTGTCTACTTTCACCACTATTATTCAACATAGTTTTGGAAGTCCTAGCCATGACAATCAGAGAAGAAAAAGAAATAAAAGGAATACAAGTTGGAAAAGAAGAAGTGAAACTGTCACTGTTTGCAGATGACATGATACCATACATAGAGAATCCTAAAGATACCACCAGAAAATTACTACAGCTAATCAATTTATTTTATAAAGCTGCAGGATACAAAATTAATGCACAGAAATCTCTTGCATTCCTATACTAATGATGAAAAATCTAAAGAGAAATTAAGGAAACACTCCCATTTACCATTGCAACAAAAAGAATAAAATACCTAGGTATAAACCTACCTAAGGAGACAAAAGACCTGTATGCAAAAAACTATAAGACACTGATGAAAGAAACTAAAGATGGTATCAACAGATGGAGAGATGTACTGTGTTCTTGGATTGGAAGAATCAATGTTGTGAAAATGACTATACTACCCAAAGCAATCTACAGATTCAAAGCAATCCCTATCAAATTACCAATGGCATTTTTTACGGAACTAGAACAAAAAATCTTAAAATTTGTATGGAGACACAAAAGACCCCAAATAGCAAAAGCAGTCTTGAGGGAAAAAAATGGAGCTGGAAGAATCAGACTCCCTGACTTTAGACTATACTACAAAGCTACAGTAATCAAGACAATATGGTACTGACACCAAAACTGAAACATAGATCAATGGAACAGGATAGAAAGCCCAGAGATAAACCCACACACCTATGGTCAACTCATCTATGACAAAGGAGGCAAGGATACACAATGGAGAAAAGACAGTCTCTTCAATAAGTGGTGCTGGGAAAACTGGACAGCTACATGTAAAAGAATGAACTCAGAACACTTCCTAGCACCATACACAAAAATAAACTCGAAATGGATTAGAGACCTAAATGTAAGACTGGACACTATAAAACTCTTAGAGGAAAACATAGGAAGAACACTCTTTGACATAAATCACAGCAAGATCTTTTTTGACCCACCTCCAGAGTAATGGAAATAAAAACAAAAATAAACAAATGGGACCTAATGAAACTTCAAAGCTTTTGTACAGCAAAGGAAACCATAAACAAGATGAAAAGACAACCCTCAGAATGGGAGAAAATATTTGCAGAAGAATCAACGGACAAAGGATTAATCTCCAAAATATATCAACAACTCATTCAACTCAATTTTAATAAAACAAACAACCCAATCAAAAAATGGGCGGAAGACCTAAATAGACATTTCTCCAAAGAAGACATACAGATGGCCAAGAAGCACATGAAAAGCTGCTCAACATCACTAATTATTAGAGAAATACAAATCAAAACTATAATGAGGTATCACCTCACACCAATTAGAATGGGCATCATCAGAAAATGTACAAACAACAAATGCTGGAGAGGGTGTGGAGAAAAGGGAACACTCTTGCACTGTTGGTGGGAATGTAAACTGGTACAGCCACTATGGAGAGAACAGTATGGAGGTTTCTTAAAAAATAAAAATAGAATTGCCATATGATCCAGCAATCCCACTACTGGGCATATACCCAGAGAAAACCATAATTCAAAAAGACACATGCACCCCAGTGTTCATTGCAGCACTATTTACAATAGCCAGTTCATGGAAACAACCTGAATGCCCATCGACAGGCAAATGGATAAAGAAGATGTGGTACATATATACAATTGAATATTACTCAACCACAAAAAGGAATGAAATTGGGTCATTTGTAGAGACGTGGGTGGGTCTAGAGACTGTCATACAGAGTGAAGTAAGTCAGAAAGAGAAAAACAAATATTGTATATTAATGCATATATCTGGAACCTAGAAAAATGCTACAGATGAACCAGTTTGCAGGACAGAAATAGAGACGCAGATGTAGAGAACAAATGTATGGACACCAAGTGGGTAAAGCCGCGGGGGGTGGGGGGGTTGTGATGAATTGAGTGATTGGGATTGACATGTATACACTGATATGTATAAAATTGATGACTAATAAGAACCTGCTGTATAAAAAAATAAATTTAATTTAATTAAAATAATTTTTAAAGATGTGGCACCTATATACAATGGAATATTACTCAGCCATGAAAAGGAACAAAATTGAGTTATTTGTAGCGAGGTAGATGGACCTAGAATCTGTCCTAGAGAAGTGAAGTAAGTCAGAAAGAGAAAAAGAAATGCCGTATGCTAATGCATATATATGGAATTTTAAAAAGTAGTACTGATGAACCTAGTGGCAGGGCAGAACTAAAAACGCAAACGTAGAGAACAGTCTTGAGGTCATGGGGAGAAGGGGAAGCTGGGATGAAGTGAGAGAGTAGCATTGATGTATATACACTAGCAAATGTAGAATGGATGGCTAGTGGGAAGTAGCCACATAGCACAGGGAGATCAGCTCGGTGCTTTGTGATGACCTAGAGGGGTGGGATAGGGAGGGTGGGAGGTAGGCTCAAGAGGGAGGGGATATGGGGATATATGTATACATATAGCTGATTAACTTTGTTGTACAGCAGAAACTAACACAACATGTAAAGCATATATACTCCAATAAAGATGTGAACAAAAATATATATATCCCTGCCCTTAAAGAGCTCCCAATCCAACCACATAGTATTAATATAATATTATGGGATTAAACTAGCAGAATCAGCCAAGTTCCATGAACACAAAGTAGGAGAGAAAAAGGCCAGGGCATTTGAAACAAAAGAGGCAACATGTGCAAAGTCACTGGGGTATGAAATGCCTGGGGGGGCTGGGGGAGGAAAAAATGCTCTCAAGACCTTGCCTCCCTCTCTACCCCAGTGAACGAGCCCAGGCAATCTAAAAGGAAACCCCAAGGTCTCCTTATCTTTCTCCCTACAGCTCATGTCTCCCCCTACCTCCTTTATCTGGACCCATCTGGGCACCCTCTATTTCTAGAGCCAAGTAAAAGGCAGCCCCACCCAGAGAGAAGGACCTACTGAAGTCTCCCCAGTTCATGCTCACTTACTTCTTTACTCCCTGCACCTTCCTTGTCTCTGTGTTTTTTGTGCCTAATAGGAGGAAGAGAGGAACGGAAGACTGGGGTCGCCTTTCTCCCTTTCTGCTACAGGGTAAAGAATTCTTTCACTTCCATGCAATTTCCTGTTCAAATATATTTCTTTTTTTCCCAGTGTTCAACTTGATTGGCATCTCTAGAATAGCTCCTTCCTCCTCTCTCCATATCTTCCGTTGTAAAATAGTAACCAGATCTCTTCCCTGGGGATGTAGAGAGAGGAGGTAGAATGTCTGGCCAAAGTACATTCCCATAAGTATTAATGGGTTGCTCTTCATAAAAGATGACATTACCAAAGGGCCTTTCCCTTTAAATTAGTTTTCTAGCAATGGTTCTGGGTTGGTACTAACTCATGTTTTTATCCCATCTCCCTTGGGACGAAGGTCAGCAACTGAGCCAACAGTACAAAATCCAGGATTCACACTTAGATCTTCCTGTCTAATGTACCTACTAAGATATGACATTAATTCATTAGTATCAAACTAGCAAGCCCCTGAAACAATCTACAATTCTTATGCTATTGTTTAGAGTAAACTTTCCCAATAGTATTTGGTCAAATAACAGATATTCTCCCCCCAAAAAAGTTTTGTAATGAAATAATTTGGGGAAATCCTGGGTTTAAAAAGTTAAGCAGTCCCTACTACAGGACTTCTCAGAGCCTTTAATGTGCTACTTTGGTTTGTAAATCTTCAAGGAAGTGGGTCACAAATTTATTGGACCCTTTATTCCCAGAGGATGTATGAATCACCCTGAGGAACTGTTAAAAATCTAGATTGCCAAGCCCCACTCCCAGAGAATGGGAGTCCACAGCAACCCTGGAGTCTCTATTTTAACAGACACCCCAGGAGGCTCAGATGCAGACGACCAGCACGTTGAAAACACTGATCTGGACAGTTTCCCTAAGTAGGCTCCTCAGAATACACTTTAGGAAATGCAAATGCTGGTGTAGGGAATTAACTCAAGTTTAGTAAAAAAAAAAAGACGTGTTGATTTGTTCCACTACACAATGGTGCTCATTCATATTAATTTGAACCAGTTTTCTTATAGCTTCAAGATAAGACCTCATTAATGACAAGGGGGCAAACCAGCAATAGAATTGAAAGAGGGCAGCTAGCTATTGGCAACAAGACCCCAAGATTCTGGCATCCAAAAGTAATTCTAGCAGAGCTAATAGTACTAGTGTCAAGATTTTCACTGTTGAGTTTATTTTTAAATATGATCATCCAACTCTAAACAGACTTTCTCCAACATCTTTTTAAAGGCAGAGAAAGAAGAGAACACTATATTTGGGGGGGGTGTAAATTTAAACCATGTTAACACTTGGCATATTGTCAAGTTTGGTCCCAAGGTTTTCATGAACGGTGACAGTTAACCACTAACACCTCTGAGTTATCAATAGTCAAGTACCAGAAAGTAAACATACAAAAGGGATTTTGGTTCTTTTGAATCAACAATATGTGAAATGGGTCATAGCTGTAGTGAGACAAAATAAGGTGTTAAATACACACTGGAACAGTGTCAAATTGAAGAGTATTCCTACTAACTTAGTAGGACCCACTCCAGACTCAATCGCTAATTAAGAAACAGGACCTTGGGGTACACGTTGGCAGGCAGCACTTTGGTAAACTGAAATCAACAATTCAAAGAGGGAAAATGCAGTGTTCTTAAAATGCAGAGTAACTATATTCTAACTGGTTCTCTGGAAAGAGTGCTATGATTTAATATAGGTAAGACTCATTTTCTGAGGATAATTAAAAATAGGTTTTTAAAATCTTGTAAAGTTATCAACTTAAAAACAATATTTCATTTTAAAAGGAAGGAGAAAATTTTGTAAAATGAACTGAAAATTATTAACATAAGTTTATTCCATTTATATTATGACTTTAAAATTCAGTTATAAGACTTTTAATGCTAACATTATACAGAACTGAATATTTGAGTGATGACAGATTGGATGAGTTCACTAGAGACTATTTTTAGTTGACTTCTTTCAAAGATAGCAACTATGGGCACTGAAATATCTAGCTAAGGAGTTCCCCTTTTACATAGTCTGGAATCTTATATTAATAAATGTATTATCAAAGCTATGAGGGAGTTTTAGAGATGACGAAATCTGTATTATCAAAAGACTTTCATTCATAAGTTATAGAAACTTAACGTGGTTTGAGCCTGTTTCTCATCCAACTAAAATAACAAATGCTTACCTGACCTTAAGAATCTTGTCTCTCTGCCTACCTCAGCTCTACTTTCCTTTTTCTTGGCATTATTCTTGGGGCAAGCTCTCCACAAATGACTAAAATGGCCCTTTGGCTACTCCAGGATTATATTTTACTAGCCTAGCAACAAAGTAAAAAAGCAAAAGTTCTTCTCCCAGTAGTTTCAGCCAATGGAATAATGTAAATATTTGACAACTGGCTTTCCAGAAAAAAAATTCTGGTTTGTAGCATTCGCAAATTTCCATGGTGTAAGTACTCCTACGGTGGCCAGTTTCAACCTACTAACTTGACATCACTAAACGTGGAGCTGGGAAGGGCACTAGTCCCTTATACAGTCATCCCTCGGTGTCCCTGGGGGATTGGTTCCAGGACCAACCCCTTGGATACCAAAATCCGTGGATGCTCAAGTCCCTTATATAAAATGGCTAGTAGAGTTGGCTCCTATCCAGGGGGTTCCAGTTTTAATTGCAGTCATCTGTTGGTTGAATCCGCGAACGTGGAACCCTTCAATATGGAGGGTGGATTGTTTAGTATTTCCACCATACATAAAGGTACGACACACATATATAACTTTAAGAGAATAGATAATAATAAAATGGAGTACAATAACTAGAAAGCTGTAAATTTTGAGTATTCAGTACCTTTATTTTAACAGAATTTAATTGTAAATTTATATAATCTAATTTTTTAATAATCTGTGTTTAACAACTGATTGGCAAAATTCCTAGAAATTAACGTTGGCTTTTGCAGGCCCTGTGAGCCAGTTCCATCAGAAATCCAGGAGGACAGTTCACAAGAGCCTGGCTTGGGTCACACATCCACGTTTAGACCCATCTCTGAGGCAGAGGGGATGTGATGCTCTGACTGGCCAAGCCTGGTCATGTGCCTTGGGATAGAGTTAGACTGCAAGGTGTAGCCTGGGAAAGAGTCTGTGATGGTGGGAAAGAGGGGTCTGCAACACATAATGAGAAAAACAGGCAAGGCAGCCAAAACAACAGACATCCATGTCAACAGGTGAAATACCTCCCATATAGATAAGTAGGGTAAGCATAGGATTTGTGGTCCATTTTGAGAGTAAGGTAAGATGCTAGTAATTATTGTGCTGGAACCAAATAAGGAATCTAAGGCCCAGGCAGGCTAACTGGCTGGCTTAGAATCTCACACATCAGTAAGTACCAGGACCAGGACTAGAGACCAATTTCCTGACTGCCAATTTAACGCACTCTACAGAGCTTCTCAGTTGTAATGGTGTTCCATTTTTCTTTCTTCGGGAAGGTTGTCTAATAGAAAATCTCCAAAAATAAAGAATCAGAGCATACTTAGTTGTTGAAATTAACTGAAATCTACTTTTTCAATCTATGTGTTATACTTTCTACATTTTAAAGTTTCTTATCCAATGTTTTAGCTCAACATTTATTACTGGTGGGAATATAGAATTCTGAGAATAATTTGACAAAACTAACAAAAGCCTTAAAATCCTATATACTCTTTGACCTAACAACTTAACTTCTGTGAATTAGTTTAAGGAACAAATCACTGATGTGCTTAAAAATTTTGCTTTAAGGATATTTATTGTAGCATTATTAATAAGAGCGAAAAAATAGAAATAACTTAAATGGTCAATAGTAGACAAATAGTTACAGAAATCATAATACATCAGTCTACTAAAGAGCCATAAAAATAAGGCAAACCAAAAAAAGAAAAGGAATTAACACAGAAGAGTCCATAATATACAATCACATATTTTTGTAGGAGGAAAATATGACCAAAAGGATAGACCATACCAAGATATTAACAGTAATAACCTCTACATTGAACAAAAGATGCTTTTGTATTTTTTAAAGATTATTATTTTGTTTGTTTTTAAAGATTAATAATTAACAAGCTGCTCAATTATTTTTTAAATTGCTGTGCTCTGTCCACTGTAATGTCCTGACTTTCTTCACATCTCCATTGCTGCATTCATCCTGCTGTAAAATCAGTTTAAAACTTTTTAGCGGAGATGGATCCGCCACGCGGCAAAAATAAAAGAAATGAGAAGAGTTTTAAAAACACAACTCAAGGAAAATCCCTATGTAAAAATTCAGTAAAAGAAGCCTGATTTCCCTAACCTGCAAACACTACAATTTACAACTCTGTGCTGACTTTTCCACAATTGTTCTAATTTTATTTTATACTGCCTATTTTGGGAAACTTTTGTAAAACAGCAGAAATAGACGTCAACTCAGATTATTACCAAGAATCTCTCTTGTTTCCCACATAAACGATGAATTCAGAATGACATGGACTTTTAAGAATCCAGCAAAGACAGGTTTGAAAGACTCTCCAAATACAGTTTAGAAAAGAGCCAAAAGATCGAATTTTGAATTCATTTAACCAGAGGAAACTGAAGAAATAAAATTAACTAAAGGATATGAAACAGGGAGGGGAAGATTATGGTAAATGATTCCCTTTAAATTCACTTATAAACTTCCCTTGTGGCACAGTGGTTGAGAGTCCGCCTGCCGATGCAGGGGACACAGGTTCGTGCCCCGGTCCGGGAAGATCCCACATGCCGCGGAGCGGCTGGGCCCGTGAGCCATGGCCGCTGAGCCTGCGCGTCCGGAGCCTGTGCTCCGCAACGGGAGAGGCCACAACAGTGAGAGGCCCGTGTACCGCAAAAAAAAAAAAAAAGAAAAGAAAAGAAAAAAAGATTACATGAGAACAGAGGGCCTGAAACCCCTGAGATGCTTGTTTTAAATTTAAATTTAAAGGTGAAGACAATTGAGAAGCAAAACCAGAAAAGACAAAAAAATTCCTACTTTCATAGAGCTTGCATTTAGTTGGGGGGAGGCAGAAAACAAAATATAAATGAGTAATATGTGTCATTGTGTCAGGTGCTGTTAAGTGCTATGGAAGTACTGTCGTCTACACAGTTTGCAAAGTAATCTCACAAACACCCTTAATTCATTTAACCAATACTTATTGAGCATCCCATATATACCAGTCATTGTGCTTGTAACAACTGTATAGTTGTTACGATTTTATACATATTTTAAGACTGAAATACTGCAGTAAAGTTATTTTTCCAAGGTAACAGAGCTGGTAAATTGCAAAGCCAGGACCCAAATTCTTATTTTCAATTTCCAAGTATAGTCCTCTTTCTGATGCAATAGCTGTAATTTAAAAATCTGGGCCCTGAAGCTAACATTTCTTTAGAAGCATCCTTGTTTCTTCTTTCACTCTGTCACTTACTATTTAATGGCAAAATAAATACATTTCTAGGGAAATGGATTTCTAATTTCAAGGGCTCCTTGCTATGTGTGTTGGTGGATATTTCATCTTCAATTAGATGAGTTTGGTAGCCTAAAAATTCATTACGACTTGCAGAATCAAAGTGTGTTTGTGTGTTTTAAAATTTGCATTTATAAGCTTTCCTTTAAGTGAATTTATCTATTTATTTATTTATAAATTTATTTATTTATTTTTGGCTGTGTTGGGTCTTTGTTGCTGTGCAAGGGCTTTCTCTAGTTGTGGCGAGCAGGGGCTACTCTTCATTGTGGTGCGTGGGCTTCTCACTGTGGTGGCTTTTCTTGTGGTGGAGCACAGGCTCTAGGCACGAGGGCTTCAGTAGTTGTGACACATGGGCTCAGTAGTTGTGGCTTGTGGGTTTTAGAGCGCAGGCTCAGTAGTTGTGGCGCACGGGCTTAGTTGCTCCGCACCAGGGAAGCCCCAGTTCTCATGTAATCTTGATGACCAGACTAATATATCTATAGCAGAAAACGCTCTTGGCTCTGAATTACCAAAACCTTAACATAATGAACACAATTTTCTCTTAATAAGAATTCTGTCCTGAGCTCGGTAAAATGTGTATAAACCCCACCAGTACACATCTTGGGATGAGAAAGCTCGGGAAGATATAAGGTAGACCAACCTATATTTTCAGTAAGAAGCTGACCTCCCCTCCTCTTGAGCATAAGCTCCAGGAGGGCAGGGATCTTTCTCTATTTGGTTCCCCACTTTACTCCAGCATCTGGTATGGAGCCTTGCCTACTGTTCTTCAATAAGCATTGTGAAAAGAAACATTTTGGGGGTGAACCTAATCTGAAATCTCTGATTAGGTTTCAGAATACAAAGCTGCTCTTGGACAGTGAAAGGCAAGTCTATGCGATGGGCCTGGAGTCCGAGATAATTATCCTAATTTTAATGGAGTAGGATAGTGACAGAGGCTGAGTTGTAAAGAAAGGGAAATATTAGTATGTAACTGAGGAGAAGAAAATTCCTCTCTTCCTGGGTTGATCATTCTTAGAAATGGAAGCCTGAAGATGATGGAACCATGTTAGGCTACAGCTCCTAACCCAAGGTGAACACACGTAAAAATAAATCTTCCAGTAAGAATGAACTTGGTTTCTATGTTTTAAAAGGCAGCTGGGCAGAATTGTCACCCTCTCTTAAAATAATTTGCTCTTGGTCACCTGGAAAAACTGCAACAGAGAGAAAACAGACTAAAATCAATTTTCCCCACTTAATGCCTTAAAGCAGCTTCAATTTTAGCTATTTCACCAGAAAAATGTATTCTTTTATTCTCTCAGACAAGTTCAGTTGTCTCAATGCTTTCTTCGTGTGCATTCATGACAGATAATTAAACAGCAGTTGGGAAACTGCACTCACGAAAGCGGCAAGGTACCTTTTAAAACCTCTTAGAGTTACCTGAAAAGCCTCTCTCATCTCAGAAGTTGAGACTTCCTCAGTTTCCCTAATTGTTGACACCTCAAGGAGATAATTAAAGTTAACTCTGCTCTGTACGGTGGTGCTCTCAAAATACAGTGTTCCTTTCAGATGTGTGAGCGTAAAAAGAAGAGAAAGTTGCATTTCCTTTTAAAACGGGTGCACAGACTCCTAGTAAAGGCCCATAGAGATTTCCTGTAAAGCAAGGAGCTGCGAAAAGGCCCAGTTTCCTGCCACAAACAGTGACACAGATTAAAATGAAGACCTAAATGATACCCCTTGTAAAGTAACGTGTGTGGCCACTCTTGGTCAACATCAGGGAAATTGGAATGTTTCTTTTATCCTTCTGAACTTTCTTGCAGTGACACCCCAGTTCCCTTCATACATAGGCAGGAATGCACTTGGCAAGATGTCTAGAAAGAAAAGAAAGACTTCAGCTTTGAAATTACTTGACATGAATTAATAGGAGCTTCAGATGGAGAAAATGGAAGCCGCTGGCCAAGCTCAGGTTGCGTCATTGAGATGTAGACCTGGGTACCATGGGGTTGGGGGGGGCATCATCTCTAACCATCATTGCCAGAGCAAACGGGCTAGCGGCACGTGCAAATAACAAGTCCACATGACGATGGCTGCAAGAGCAGAGCTGCGGCATAAGCCAGGATCTCGCCCAACGAACATTACCACCGAGGCTCTCTAAAGCCAGCTGCACAGTCAGAGCCAAAGCCCTACTCTCCAAACTATGAGCAGCTTTCTAATAGTCGACAAAACTCAGACAGTGGTCTTGAAAAGCCAAGCCAAAAAAATTCTCACACAATAAAACAGAGGACTTTGCCTCCAAGGTTGTGTTATACATTTGAAATGTTCTCCTAAAAACTACTTTTAACAATTAGATATTCTATCAAAAGATACTGTATACTAACTGTACTTGATCTTTGGGGGGAAAAAAAGACAGTAGTTACTGGAATATCCTTGGGTTTTGACTGGAGTCATGGCTACAGAAAATGAGTCAATGTGGCAGCATTGGCTTCACTGTCTGGGACCAGGACTCTGCAGATAGAAACTCTATGCAATCAGTCCATTCACATTTTAATTGCCCTGTGGTTTAATTGTAAAACTTGTCATTTGAAAGGGATTGGTTGGTATGAAACCCAACAGTATTTATCTTAACAGTTTTATTCTTTCCATAGACCATTCTCTCACAATTAGAATGATGAGTAATTGATTTCTTGACCTGTCACAAGTCTCTGATGAATAATCAATCTATTGATTTAGTGATTTTATTTTTTAATTTACTTTTAAATTTAATAAAAAAGAGAGAGGGAATTCTTCCAAGAAGTTTTTTTTTAATGAGCCTTATTTAAATGGTGTTTAAAATAATACACAAAAGTACTAAAATAATTCAAAGTTATATTGTCTACTCCATTTTCACTCATGACATTTCAGTGACTGAGGACCAGGCTAAGTAATGACATGAAAAATAGGGTGGGAAAACAAAGAAGCAAGACTTTGATAAAACAGGTTATTTCTATACTTGGATTTAGCCAGTTCATCTGCCTGATATTCTGACCTGTGGGTTTTTCCAAAGATTTTCTTAGAGATAGCTGAGGTATACTGAAAGGAACTCTGTAAGCAGAATCCTTTTTTTAAAAAGTATGAATTTGGCTATTGATGACCTGTGTGATCAAGTCACAACCTCTCTAAGTCTCACGTGTAACATGGGGTAAATAATTCAAACCTCACAATGTCATGCTGGGGAGTCAATAAAATAACTCGTGAAAATATTGTTAAGTACAAACCATCTGTGGTTGGACGTTAAATTCTAAATGACGGTCCCATTCAGTTGAGGAAAACCTAGACCACGGCAGCTAAAGCATCACTTCCTGCAGCCCACTCTGGGGTACTCTGAGCCTCTCAGAGAAGTAGGAGTTCTGTGGGCTACAGGGCAGGTGAACAGCAATGTTGAGCAAGAAACCCAGGGCAGTGTCCTCGGGTTGTCTTATAAACCAAAAAGCTATCAGCTATTTACTATGTATCATGCACTCTCAAAAGCATTTTGCATATGTTAACCTATTTATACCTGACAACAACCATCTAAGGTAGAGTTACCATCATGATCACCCTTCTTTTCTAGATTGAACAACTGAGACAAAGAAAAACACAAAGAGACTCGAGGTCACTGGGCTCCACAGAACCAGAGCGCAAACCCAAGAGCTGAGGCTCGGGAGCTTGGGTCCCAGTGCCTCTCACGCCCCCTCCAGCAAAGATCAAGTCTCCATGCCTGAGCAGAGCTGAGGGGACCAAAGAGGCCTGTAGTCTGTACAGAGAGCCCCAAGCTGCTGGGCAAGGGATCCTGGGGACTGAGAGCAGTGGTCAGGCCAGTGGTTATCAGTGGTGGTGACCAGATTCAAGTGCGGAAGAGGAGAACAGGGTCAGGGCACATTGCATGAACCTCGGCAGACAGAGCAAGGACAGAGGCTGAGCCCCAGGGACAGAACAGGACCAGACTCTTCCCTCGGCTGGAAGTGAGCACCATGCTGTGTAGGCGAGGTGGAAGGAGCCCCTGGAGAAGGGCAAGAAGGACCCACTAAGACAAGGCATTACCAAAAGCAGAAGGGACTCCAATGTCATTCGTCAGCAAACCAAGCGTTTCCTTCCTTAAGGGAGCCTGGAGCATGAAGACCAAGATCAGGTCGTGTAGAAAAATAAATCTACAGGCGTGTATCTGCCCAAGATCTTCTGCTCACTATTCCCTCTACGTGGAATGCTCTTCTCCACATCCTTACAATCTTTCTCTCGCTTTGTTCAGGTGTCTGTTCAAATGTCACCCTGGGGAGCTCTCTATGTCCTGCTTTCAAATACCAAGCACCATCTGTAATTACTTCATTTATTATCTTTCCTTCAACTAGAATGTTGAAGGACTTTGTCTCCTTTCCTGCTTTACTCTCCATACCTATAACTGTGCCTAGTGAATAACAGATGCTCGGTGGTGTTTGTTGACTGACTGAATGGATCAGAATGTGTTCACATCAACCCCGAGTTGAACATATTTAGGATAACAGCTAGAAGGGAACTTAAAGTTCAAACTGGCGAATCCCAAATCTCTTTTTCCTTTTAATCAGTGGAATGCCTTCTTTAAAGACTAAGATATAAGTGGGAAAAGCCCTATTAGCTCTCCTTGAACCCTGAAAGTGAGGGAGAGGCACTTTCTAGTAGGAATCGTAGAGAACGGTTTAGAGAACACTTCTCTAGACCAACTGCTTTGTTTTTGATTGAGGAAATTGAAGCTCAGAGAGGTTATATAATATGCTGAAAGTCACTAAGTCGAAAAGTTAGCTCTCAGGAACTCCAGTCTAAATGAATACCATATTTGCAAGTTACCTGTTTTGTACTGGGCAGAGTGGAGGTTCTGGTTCCAGAAGCAAGCCCCTTGTTTAGATTTTGTGTGATGGTGACTCTGCCTGCAGACTCCATGAGTCATGCAATTTCTTGAAAATTATAAACTCAGGCTCTGGGTAAAGAGTTTCATTTCTTCTTTGTTGTTGTTCTAATCATGAAAATTTGGCAAACACGGCGAATGGTGTGACGTGAGTTTGTCCTATCTTCTTAGTACTGTTTCCCTCACCAAGCCCTCCCTGGCACACCCAAGGATCTTAGCCTCGTCTCTTCTGGCAGCTCAGTGATATTCCTCTCTCCCCCAGTCCTCCCCTCCCTTGTATGAAGTTGGGCCACACATGTTCCACATCTGTCAGAATGCCCTCCAGCAGCTACACACTCCAAAATACTTACATACACAATTCCTCCTGAGCATGTGCACGTGGCACTCTCTCTCTCACCCTCCTTCCTTTCTCTCTACCTTTCTCCCTCTCACCCTGTCTCCCCCTCTCCTCCCCCCAGCAACCCCACTCAGCCCTTGCTGTGATAGGCTTTTCCTTGTCTCTCCCAATCCAAGCCTCCCCCATTTGTTGCATCTCTCCTCTCCCTCTTCCTCCAGGCTCTGCTAGGCTTGACTCATTTGCCACTTTCCTCCAACCCATGGCTCCTGCAGATGGCAGTGGGGAGTGGTACCACTGGCCATGAGTACCAAGTGATATGTTATTGTGGAAAATTCTTCTCTAAATGAAACTCAGCCATCTGGCAAAATGTGTAACAAGGGGAAACCAAAGCAAGAAGGAAAAATCCATGAAACATTTGCTCATTTCAGGTTGGGAAGGAATATAAAAATGGAAGATGATATACTCCAATCCATCTAGTTAACTTGGAATAGAAAGTAGAACAGCCTAGATTAGTGATAGAAATACCCATATCCCAGTCTGTGTACATAATATTGAAATTCAAGGTCTGAAATTAAGTTTTTCCAAGAGAAGTTTGTGGTAAGCAACATTTTTAATGAAGTTCGTTGGGGAGAAAATTTGCACCTCTGCCTGATATAATCGATAAATAACATTGCTTTGATCTTCCAAAGTGAAAGAAAAAACTGTCCTATGGAAGATTTTTCTTTAAGTTTTTGGATAACTTCTAAAAATATTTTAATGTCAAAATAAAAAATACCTAATATTTCTCTTTTATATCCATATTCCAAGTAGTCTCTCTGATTTTTAAATATTCTGTGCATGTAACCTTAAATCAGAACAGAAGGTCAAAGGATAGAGTTAGAATCATAATATGTCCCTTCTCATAAAAAGCTATACATCAACCACAATGAAGATTTTTCCACTTTATTTTCAACTGAGACAGAATTTTGGCATGAAGCAGAGAAAGAATGTGCTTTATGAAAAACAGACAGTGCTGACTTTTCCATAACTTGGCTCTATCAAGTAGAAAGTTATTTTCTAGCAAAGAAAACACAAGACTATTTATGTTTGAATAATAATCGTATTTGAATCAGTCACATCATAATTGGGATATGAATTATCTATGTCCAGTGTGGAAAAAGGGAGTGGTAATTATCAAAACAACTTTCAAGGCCCTCTCAGTTCCCCCAGAATGCAAATAAGATGACAATATGCAAATTTCAAAATATCATAATCAGACCTTGAAGAACAAATCATTCCTGGCTCCTACCAATGGTATGTGTCCTGTGGAGGGATCCAAGAGCCAACATTTGATCTGCCCAAGAGGACCAGGATCTTTCTGTTGGGCATACACTCTGCACATGTGAAACTTTACACTTGGACCCTGTCTTTCAAAACGTCTTTCTTTCCTGACTGTAGCTACATCATGCTCTGTGTGATTTGTTGCCATGGGCTCTGGGCTCCAACCTCTCACACACACACCACAAAGTTTCCCTCAAGGAGGGAGTGTGTGACTGTGATAAAGAAAGGAAGAAAACTTCCCATTTCCCGGTTTGATGAAGACCTCTTTGTTTATACTGCTCTGTCTTCCTCTACCTTTCTGCTCCCTTGGAGTTGTGGCAGAGTGCCAAATGAAATAAGGACTGGGTAAATACGGACTCGTTAGGATTCTTTGGATTAGAAGTGACAGAAGAAAACTTCACACCTGCTCAAATCAAAAAAAAAAAAAAAAGTGGGAGTGTTATCATAATGATACGGAGGTGATCACACACCCCGAGAACAGGAATGTGACCAGGCTTCAGGAATACAAGAACGAGAATGCAAAGGGGTCAGGAATTTCTCCACCTCTCCTCCAGACTCTTAGGCCTCTTCCTCCGTAACATGGTGGTACTTTCTTTTTTTTTTTTTTTTTTTTTTTGCGCACGCGGGCTTCTCACTGCTGCGGCCTCTCCCGTTGCGGAGCACAGGCTCAGCAGCCATGGCTCACGGGCCCAGCCGCTCTGCGGCATGTGGGGTCTTCCCGGACCGGGGCACGAACCCGTGTCCCGTGCATCGGCAGGCAGACTCTCAACCACTGCGCCACCAGGGAAGCCTGTGGTGTTACTTTCTTTAACCGAGTGAATATACGATGGACACCCGTTGCTCCCGGGTTCAGCTCTTAAAGTTCCAGCCCCTCTGAGAGACTCTTCCTCACAATCCCACAGAAGGGGTTCTGATTGGCCCTATTGCACACCCTTGGCCTAATCAGCGGTGTCTGGGGAGGATGGGTCATCTCCCCTAGAACTGCTGGGAGCCCACTGTTCAGAAGGGCCGAGCGAGTGGTGACGTGCTGGACAGACACAAGATAAGCAACAACCCGGTGACTGAACCAAGAAAACTAACCAGGAAGTGGAGTCAGGGTGACAGGAAAGAGAAACCGACTATTTTATCTATCAGAAAAATATATGTTTGCGACAGACAAGGCTTAAGTAACTGTAAATCACATAGAATCCAGCATAATAGAAAGATTAAATGTGTAACCTGGGTGACCTGTGAGGAAGCATTTCTCATCTCTTCTCAGAAATCCCCAGGAAAATGATCCCCCTGAATTGCAGTTGACATAGGGTGAGGTTTCGTAAACTCTTTGACAGTTTTCTTTTTAAACTTTGTGGGAGAGTTGGGGTCAGTGGGGGGGAGGAGGATGAGGGCACAGGGGGACAGCTTTAGAAGAAAGCGTTTGACTGAGGTATAACAGAGCTCCACACTTCTGTGCCCTGGAAACCAAAGGAGCGGGACCTTCTCGTCCAGGCTGTGGGAAAACCCACGTCTTCAGCAGTCAGCTCCACCTCAGTTTGCTTCTTTGGCTGTGATCCCTTCAGCCTAAAGCAAAGAACAGTTCGAAACCAGGCTCTAGGTAGAGACAGCTCTCACCACTTAACATCTCCCAGACCCAGAATCCAGCCCACTGGGTGTCCTAAGTTCCTGCATGTCTGTTAAATGTCACCGTGGCAATAGCATCTCCCAAACATAAGCGGGATGTTGAGAAAATGAAGTGTCTTTGCAAAGGGTAAGGATGTGCAATGTACCACACAAGGCTGTCACCTTACATTCACATTCCCTAAGGGACCCTCCCAGACTTAAACTCAAAGGCTGGAACCCAGCTGTGAACAAGGGCAGGGCCTTGTGGGTAGAATTTTTTTTTAAGATATGAATGGACTTAGAATGTCTCTGGGGACCAGCATGAAATCTAACAATGTACACTTACTGTGTATGAAAGAGCGTCCATCCTAGAAGGCCCAAATCTAAATCACAGCGATGAACGCAAAGGCAGCAGCCAGCCAACCGTGTTAAGAGCTTAGCTGTGAGCAGGCTGCTGGATTGCCCACGTCAACTGCAGCCCACTCCCAGGACTCAGAAACATGATGTGTCACCGTCCTCCCATCTGTCCCAGCAGAACACCCATTCTCCACGAGAAAGATACAGGTCTCAACAGATCCTTGCCCTCTCTGCTTCTCTTCTCCCCTCCTAGAAGCTCCAGTTGCACAGCAAGTATTATTTGAGACACTGGGAGAGGAAAAAAGAGGAATCAACAGTACCAGGGCAAACATGAACCCATTTAAAATAAAGGAACGGTGTTGCTGACTTCTAATTCCCAAAGCAAAAGCCTACAGATGACATTACTATTCAACTTGGTAATGAGAAATATGCTTCAGAGTTTATAAATTCCCTGTGAAAGAAGATGAACTTCATGGGCTTACTTGACTTCTTGCCGAAGAGTTTTCCAAAGACCCTAGGACCATTTATCTCCAAAGGGGGTACTGGTGGCAGGGCCTTGTTACAAACCTACAGTATTTTAGCTTCTGTCACTCTTGCCCTTCTGGGGACTATCAGTGTTACTGAAATCCAGGTGAGCTCTCCTTCCATCCGTCAGTCAGTCTTTCATTAATTTATTGAACACTGTTTCCCTCCACATTTACTATGTACCAGGCATTGCACTAGATGCTGGAGATGAAACAAGAAATAAGATATCAAAACTGCTCTTAAGGGAGTTTCAGTGGGTGGAGGAGAACCCATGATAGAAACAATATGCAATATTCCTGCTTGGAACCCCCTAGAAACTTGGCAATCCTGCTTGAAAGTCCTAACCCTATTTGAGAAGCATGTGGCACATTTTCTGCCTGCTGCCCTCCGTCAAATTGCTTCAGTGCTATGAAAGATGACATTTTGGAAGTACCAAATATCAAGATAAAGTACCACCCAACATTTGAAGAAAATCTAGTGGAAAAAAAGTAAATAAATTACAATCTTCAGAAAGAAGGGCCAGGCTACAGAGGCACCCATAAATGAAACAAAATATTTTCAAATGAAATGTGTAAGGTAGAAAAGTAAGTTTCAGCATTTTTGCATGTGCCTAAGAGGCTGAATGCTAGGACTAGGGTGGAGCTGAGTACAGTCAAACATGTAGACCTAAACCATAAATTGGATCCTGCTATTCCCTTACTTAAAAACCTCCCTTGGGTGGTGGTAGTCATTTTGCAGTATATAAATGCATCAAATCAACATGTTGAACACCTTAAAATTACATAATGTTTTATGTCAGTTACATTTTAATGAATCTGGAGAAAGAAAATAGAGATGTCCCTTGGTGCCTTGTTGCTCTCTTAACAAAATCTAAGTGTACATTTTCACACAAATAGTTTGTTCATTCATTCATTTGTCCATTCATTCATTCATTCAGCAGAACCTACAACATGCTTTAACGTTCTAGGCCATGGGAACGCAAGGCCATGATCACTGCACTAAAGAATCTCAGTCCAAATGAGGACACAGATTTTAAAAATAACAAAGCCCTCAGAGCCATATCATACTATGTACAAGGTGTCATGGGAGCACCAAGAATGGAGAGCTGAATTCCTTCCCAGAGCAAAAGGGAAATAAGAGAAGGCCTTAGACAGATTTTCAAATGGAGACTCAAACAATAAATGGGAATTCTTTAAGAGATAGAGGAAGAAAAGGCAACATAGCCAATCAGTCAAAACAAAGGGGCTGAAACATGATTTTACTTATTCTTTTCTGTGGAATTATCCAGTTGTTTAGATCAGTCAGGCAACTCGGTCAAGGTGATTATGCCTGTATATGCAACCTGTACCAGGCAAATATAACTCTGGGCTTTTAGAAATGAGAGTGTTTCTAGGAATGTTTTCATATTTAAGCCCTTTATCTGTTTGGAGAAGATTTCTCAAAAGTATTTGATATGAGGGCAGAAGTTTACCACCACTTTCAATCAAGTTTTATATACATATTCAATTTAAGATTTTATCAATGTATTTATTGTCTGGTTGTTTTTTAAATCTAAGAACCAAGGATGCTTTCAGTAAAAAGGAAAAGGAAAAGATGGAAATTATCCAGGTAATCTGATACTTATAATCTTTATTGCATAAGCAAAAGGAAATAATTTAGCAATAATGTTGTAATTTAGGCTATGTACACACCTGAATGATAAGATTTATTTATCAGAAAAAAGTCTTTGGACTTCCCTGGTGACACAGTGGTTAAGAATCCACCTGCCAATGCAGGGGACATGGGTTTGAGCCCTGGTCCGGGAAGATCCCACATGCTGCAGAGCAACTAAGCCCGTGCACCACAACTACTGAGCCTGCGCTCTAGAGCCCGCGAACCAGAACTACTGAGCCCGTGTGCCACAACTACAGAAGCCAGCACGCCTAGAGCCCGTGCTCCACAAAAATGAAGCCACTGCAATGAGAAGCCCATGCGCCACAACGCAGCCAAAAATAAAATATAAATAAATAAATAAATTTATTTTTAAAAAAATATTCTAAATGCCAGATTTGGTGCTAAATCATTGAAAAGACACGGCTCTCCCTCAGATAGCATACATTCCAATGGGAAAGACAGACAATAAATACAAAATGAGTTTAAGAGATCATAAAAGTCGCAACACATGCTGGGATGAAAACACAGAGTGACGTGATAGGCAGCTGCTCTTTTCTAGGGCAGTGACACTTTGGCAGAGATCTGGAGGGAGACTGAAGAACTGTACTTCTAGAACTAATGCTCCATTTGAGTTTCTACATGGATTAAATTAATACTTATTGTATAAAAGGGGCAAGAATGCACTTTGGAGCTAGACACACAGAATCTGTGTTTAACTGCTTTGGGTGAGTCACTTCTCATTTCTGGGCATCTGCTTCCTCCTCTGCAATTTAGCCATAATAATACCATCTAACTGAGCCATTAATGGCAATAAAGGAGGAAAATACAATCATGGGCCAGATACACATTTCTATATTAAGTCATTTGTATCCCCCAGCAAACCTAGAATATAGGTACCATTATTATCCCCATTTTACAGATGAGGAAACTGAGCATCCATAAGGTAGAAGTGGGGTTTAAATGAGGGCAGTGTGACTGTAAATTCCATGTTTTTTAAATACTGTGTTATGCTGCCCCCCGATATTAGTACCTAGCAGTCAGGGCTAGTGAGTCTTCTTCCCTTCACTTTGGGTAAATACAGTTTTAGAAAACAGAAATCCTTTTACAAGTTTATCCTATGAAAATAATGAATGAGCACAAAGAGTTAGCTAAAGAATGCTCATCACCAGTTAAAGAATGTTTATGTTTTCAAAATTATTTTAATGTTAATGGCCAACAAATGTATCTTATAGCTCTAAAATAATGGTTGTAAAATAATACTGACATGGAGAGATGTTCATTATATATTAACTGAAAAGCAAGTTTCACTTGTCCAATGTGATCAATGTCTGTAATATACATATGTCCAGGGGAAAAAAAAGACCAGAGAATACATTTTCTTTGTGCTTTTTTATATTTTTCAAAATTTTGATAATGAGCATATTCTTTCAGTAGGAGAGAAACCATAGAATGGGAGTTATCCAAACACTACTCCTTTTTAAACAGCCTATTCATCTTTGTGTATTCATATAATATTTTTCCTTGTGGAATAATACTTCTTTTAACAAAGATAAAGCATTCCAACCATACATTGCATTCTTGGAAGTTTAAAGACCAGGGGTAGACAAATAGAGACTCAGCTCCGACATTGGCACTATCTCCCAGTTTGCCTGTGATACGGCACCTCCTTCCAGAAGTTCCTCTCTCCAAGTTCATTACTTTCGTCACAAAGGATCTTCACCCACCTTTCCAGGCAACAAAAGGGGCAGGAGGAATGTGCGGTTCCCTGGTGGAGAGGAGACTCATCTTGTTCCTGCTACTTGAAACCATTAAAACACTGATCTTTAATGTGGAACAGTGCTACAGAGTGGGTTGTTGGAATGAGACATTTTAAGGTAATGGCCATTATGCCACGATAAGGAAATTGGACCTCATTTTATCTGAATTGAACTGGAAACCTCATCAGCATTCTTCTGACTACAAGGACAAATGATACCTTTATGGTTGGAAAGCCCTATATCATACTAACCTATAAAACAGATGAATCAGAAGAAGCATATCTGCATCACAAAAAAAGATGCTTTGCTTCACAAAAGATTCACCTCAGGGCTTTTTTAATATCTGGATCCCCTTGGACAGCAGTTTATTTGTTTATAGTTTATTAATTATTTGGCTAAAAGAGGAGAGGAGGCCAGGGTGGGCCAAAGAGCCAGTGCCACCATGAACTAGTGATCCTAGAAACCTAGGATCTAGGTTTCTAGAAACAGAGCTTTCTGGTGGAGAATCCAACCCCTTTTTTTCTGCCCCATGTCTGGGAAGGAACTGTTAGGGAGCCAAGAAAAAGATGCAGACTAGCAAGGAAGCACATGGTTTCTGTGTACTTCTGAGAAAGCTGCCTTGGGTTCACACATGGCAGGGGAGGAGGGGCAGGGGAGGGGCTCCCACAGACCTCAGTGGGAGGCCTGGCCCTTAGACTGTACTTGGTGGCTGGGGCTTTGTTTTCACAGGACTGTGATGGGAGGAACTGTGACACAGATCTCTGTCAAGGCCTGGCTCTGCTGCTGCAGCTTCGGGACAAGGGCTCTTGTTTTGCTTCCAGAACACTCCCTAAGACAAGTCTTAAGCCAGAGAAGGGTCCCAAGGAAGCCCTGCCCTGGGAGCTCTTTAACCTACTGCAATTTACAGGTCTGATTTTTGGAGAAATCTGTACCTCCATTAACTAGATGGACCCAAAGACCATTAAAAACGAAAATGAGATATAGACCCATTTCACCTCCTCTCACTTCCTTGGAATTCTATGCCAGTTCTGCTCAGCAAAGCCCAGGCCTGGGTCACTCCACCTCTTATCCCCCCTGGAAAGCAGGCTGGTTTGAGGTTTAACTGTTCAAATGTTGCTTTTTGTTTCACTTAATGAAAATTTTAATTTTTCTGGCAATTATTGATCTGGTGTCAGTCCTTCATTCTACAGGCAATGATTTATGGCCAGATTACATAATGTGCGTTGACCCAAGGTTTTTAATACCACTTTACCGCATTTAATTCCCTACAGGTCTGAGAATCAGAGCTGACAGGATTCACTTTCTGACAACTATAGCATCTTTTCAGTGGCACACAACCCATTCTGAGTTTAACTTGTACCTGGACTATTTGGTACTAGCTCCAAATCCAAGGTGTCCATTTGGCCAACAGAAGAGAAGGACCCTTTTTATGTTGATCACATGGCACCACTTTCACATTCCAGGAGTGGCCTCTAAAAGCAGTTGAACCTGTTGACCAATTACTGCCTAGGAGAACAGCTAAATAGTAATTATGTCAAACCAAACTCTTGTCAGTTGCACTGTCATACGTAAATGGGTAACACTAAACAATTTTAGCCAAAAGATTTCCCCATTCAGTTATACAGCGCTCCATCTGGGGGACGAATTGTCTTAGAATCAAATCAGGTTGTAGTCCTTTTCAAAATTAAACATAACTCAGGAGCTAAGGTTCCTCGAGGGCAGAAATAAATGAGGTTTGGGGTAAATTTTTCCCTCAAAATAGCCAGGTCAAAGTCTGTTCTTCTTGATTTTTTTAATGGGACAGAATTTGGGGAATTCAACAAAGTATTTCTTTAAATTCTGAAACAGATGAAGAGCTCAGAAATGAGGAACTCCTCTACGTTGTCCATAGGTATTACTGAGTTTATTTTCCATGATTTTATTCAAGAGCATTTGCTGTGTAGGCATCCTTTTGACAAATTTCTTTGAGCTTAAAATTCTCCTCCCTCAAAAAAAAAAAAAAAAAGTGGGCTTCCCTGGTGGCGCAGTGGTTGAGAGTCCGCCTGCCAATACAGGGGACACGGGTTCGTGCCCCAGTCCGGGAGGATCCCACATGCCGCGGAACGGCTGGGCCTGTGAGCCATGACCACTGAGTCTGCACGTCCGGAGCCTGTGCTCCGCAACGGGAGAGGTCACAACAGTGAGAGGCCTGTGTACCGCAAAAAAAAAAAGAAGAAAAAAAAAAGTGCCTTTCTTTTGTGATAAACCTTGATCCTTGAGACTTTTGTAAATTGTCCTATTTCCAACTTTATCTGGGCAACTAGAGAGTATAGTGCCTGCCTGGCAGAGGAAGCCTGGGTGGCTAGGAGAAGGGGTGAGACAGAGGCTTTTTATTGTATGTATGTTTTAACTTTCAAATTTTGAAACTTATGCATGTATCATCTATCTAAAAAATTAATAAACTTTAAATAAGATGGCATGACAACTTGGAAGGCCATTCTTTATTCTGATATTATTCCCTTCCCTGGTTATGGTGAGAATCAGTAGGCTGTTTTACTTTGCTTTGTTTATTTTTATAATAACCTTATTAAGTTTAAGATTTTGACTCTTATTGAATCAGTGCCTTTTATTCTAAGCTGCCTCACATTCTTTTTTTTTTTTTTTTTTTTTGTGGTACGCGGGCCTCTCACTGTTGCGGCCACTCCCGTTGCGGAGCACAGGCTCCCAGACGCGCAGACTCAGCGGCCAAGGCTCAGGGGCCTAGCCCCTCCGCAGTATGTGGGATCTTCCCAGACCAGGGCACGAACCCATGTCCCCTGCATCGTCAGGCAGACTCTCAACCACTGCGCCACCAGGGAAGTCCTGCCTCACATTCTTATTGGAATTAGACTAGATATAAATACACAAATACAGACAGACAGAAACACGTCACACACACACACAAGTTACACACTCCAATCTTAATGCTGAAAGATCCCTGGAAGGCTCCTCTTCCAATCCCCTGACCTGATGAATGAGGAACCCAGAACCCAGGTCTCACAATTTCCATTCCATTGCCCTTTCCATTAACTTTTTGTTGTTGTTTTAATTTTTATTAATTAATTAATTTATTTATTATTTTTAAAATTAATTTTTATTTGAGTTAGTTGCTTTACAGTGTTGTGTTAGTTTTTGCTGTAGACAATCAGCTATACGTACACATATATCCCCTCTTTTTTGGATTTCCTTCCCATTTAGGTCACCACAGAGCATTGAGTAGAGTTCCCTGTGCTATACAGTAGGTTCTCATTAGTTACCTATTTTATACATAGTAGTGTATATGTCAATCCCAATCTTCCAGTTCGTCCCACACCCTCTTCCCTCTTGGTATCCATACGTTTGTTCTCTACATCTGTGCCTCTATTTCTGCTTTGCAAATAAGATCATCTATAGCATTTTTCTAGATTCCACATATATGCATTAATATACGATATTTGTTTTTCTCTTTCTGACTTACTTCACTCTGTATGACAGTCTTTACATTTTAAGTCCATGAAAAGCATGATTTCTTTATAAAAGTACTATTGTATACCACTGGGAAAAACTTAATGATTGCAAAAGCAAAAGGTATCTCCAAGAACTAATTTTCATCTTTATAGGAAAATAAAATGAGCCCGGATCTATTTTTTCTTTAGCAGAGCTATTTATATTCAGCAACGTGTATTGCTTTGAGGAAAAGAACATTAGTATTGTAGGTTTCTGCTCTGCTGGTTCTTTCCTCCCCATCACCTTGAGGTAAAATATAAACTCCTTAGCACAGCATCCAATGTCCTTTAGATTTCTTCTTTCCTGCCTTGGCTCTCAGGTCCCCTCCACACAACTCCTCACTTTCTACCACCCCAAAACATTTCTGGGTTCCTAAGCATTCCGGGTTTTCCTGCAGCTGCACATGCTACCCCCTCCGCCAGGGACATCTCTCTTCCAGCGAAAACTGACCCGATAACTCTTCCATGAAGACTCAATGTCACTTCCTCAAAAACTCTCGCCTGGCCCCATAGACGTCATTAGCTGTCCCTTCCTTTGTGCTCCCACTTCGGAGATGCCTCTTTCAGCATTTATCTCACTGCTGGGTGAATAATGGTGACATTCATCTCCCTAATAAACCCAGGCGCTCCAGAGTAGGGCAGAGGTTTTTCATAACTGTCTGCCCATCATCTACTCCGCTTTGTGCTCAGCGTATAGTAGGTGATCAACAAATATTCTCAGAAGGAAAGAAGGAAGAGAGGGAGGAAAAGAGGCCATTATTTGGGATGCAAACAGAAAAAAGCCCTCCTATATGTTTGCCTTTGGATTGTGGTCAAAGAAAAAAATGTTTCCCCTGCGGCCAGTGCCCAGAAATAGCTGCTTAAAAAGAAACTTTACAGAAAACCAGGCAGCCTAGGCCTCGGGTAAGAAAGCCAGCAGGCACACTTTTGGCTGTCACGTTCTCTTCTTTCTCTTTAGGCTCATGCCTGGGAGCTACTGCTGAGTGGAACGTTCTCTTTGCCCCATATCAAGGCAGAGAAGCATTCCCGATAGCCCTGGGTCCTAAGTGACATGCAGAACACCCTGTGCTCTACTTATAAAACAGCCATCACACTCAAAGCTAAGAATGATGCCTTAGCATCCCAGGATGTGTGCCATGAATTCGTTTTATCACCAGCCCCTAGTCTCTTGAACTTTCCTTAATGAAACCAGTTTCTCCAACTGGGAAGGAACAAAAGGAAATCATAGAGGTCTGACAGCTGAGTTCTAATCTCCGCTTGTTGTTGTGCCTATGAGCACAGTTTTCCTCTTTCTTCTCAGTTTTCTCTTCTATAAAATGAGTCTCCCACGACTCTTCTATGATTTTGTGTTCAGAGTACATTGAGGATGTGGAAATACTCACTTAATCAGTATGAGTCATCAACCAGCATGTATTGCTTTCCGACAGGGTGAAGACACAGTTCCATGTGCATAGGTATATGGGAGGGATAGAAAGAAATCTTGGAAATGACCCCTGCCTTCCAAGGGCTAACAATCTAATCGGCGGAGCTTTAAAGCGCACAAACCATGCCAGATAATATGAAAGCAGATGTGCAGGACTTCCCTGGTGGCGCAGTGGTTAAGAATCCTCCTGCCAATTTAGGGGACATAGGTTCAAGCCCTGGTCCAGGAAGATTCCACATGCCACGGAACAACTAAGCCTGTGCACCACAACTACTGAAGCCCGTGTGCCTAGAGCCCGTGCTCTGCAACAAGAGAAGCCATCGCAAAGGGAAGCCCGCGCACCACAGGGAAGAGTAGCCCCCGCTCGCCGCAGCTAGAGACAGCCCACGCACAGCAATGAAGATGCAACACAGCCAAAAATAAAATTAATTAATTAATTAATTTTTAAAAAAAGAAATGTATCCTTTAAAAAAAAAGAAAGAAAGCAGATGTGCAAAGTGCCAGATGAGAGGGAGAGATGGTAAAAACTTTGCCACCACATAGCTGCTGTGTCAGCAAACCTCACTCCTAAACAGAATAGAGAGAGAAGGCACCACTTAAATACTAACAATAACACACCTAGCATCCCATCCTTATGATGCTCATAAATCAGTGAATAAGCTAAGGTTTTTGTTTAAACATTTTAAATCAATTTCAGCATCAAATCCTAAAAGTGAGAAGAAAACTTCATCCTCTAGTATTAAACCTCAAGAATCCAATAAAAATAATGTCGATAAGAGTAACAATAACAACTTGCCCAGCGCCGGTCACTGAGTCCATTGATAGGCATTTGCACTATAAATGAATGGCTTAGATCTGTTTCCAAGGACTTTGCTCCCACGGAGAGTGCTTCCTTGACAGAGGCATCCACCTCAACTGGGGAAAAATAGTATCAGTATATTCCCGCCGGGTTGTGACAAGAGCTCCATTTCCTTTGGCTGTGTTTTGAGAGTTTCCTCTCCTTTCTCTTCCTTTTCCTCCTTACTAGTGTCACCCACACACCTTTGCTGATTCTTGCAGAGAATCGCTGTGCAGAGACATCAACTTCCCACTGTATTCACATTTCTCCTAGGCCCTGCTGACAGGACTGCCTGCCTGTTTTAACCTATTTAATGAGTCAGTAAGAGAATTATAGCTGCTTCCAGGCAAACTCCAATTTCAGACTAGAAGAGATTTCATATAACTTGCAAACATAGAAGTTCAAGCGCCATGCAGAAGCATGGGCTGAGATCTCACCATCTCGGGTCATTCATTTGGGAAAATTCATTGATTTCATTTTCAGCTCCTGTGTGGGGTTTGAGGTGGGTTTTTTGTGGGATTTTTTTTTCCCTTTTTCTCATATTGACTTATTCTGCTTTGGGGGCTGGAATAGTACTTTTTAGCAAGAATGGGTTGTAACTCTGAAACTCTATAAAGAGGATTAAGCGTGTTGATTTGCTTGACACCCTAATTTCCTCTGTTTCTCTATTAAGCTCCTTAAACTTCATCATTTCACCATATAGAACGCTAAATTAAAAGAGAAATACCCTGTCAGATAACTAATTCTGAAAATTAAAATATTACAATTTGAATATGGTTTCAATCTCCCATTTGCCTTTTAACCTAATGGAGTTAGTAAACTCATTTCCTTTGTACATTTCTCTCAACCACATCACGAGTGACAGGTCATTTTGCTAATGCTTTAGGACAGTAATGGAGAGTCACGTGGTCAACACATTAACATAAAAGGCTAATTTCCAGGCCCATCAGTGGCTCTCACTCACCAGAAAACCACATCCTGGTGGAGGGTGCCAGCCTGGGAGCCCGTTCCCAGGGGATCAGAAATGCTGCCCTCATCCTCTTTCTACCCTGTGGCTTGTATCTGAATTTTCAGGGTTGGAAGCAAAGCCAACAGTTCCTTTTTTTGCTCATGAAATGGCATGCAGTCAGCATCCCCACAATTTCACCCTTCCCATCTTAAACTCCAGAAGAAAATGGATGTAAATCTAGCAATCTCTATTTGAAAGTTGCTCCTTTTTGACACTTATAGCCCATAACCACACTACTGAGAATGTCATTTTTTTATGCTTGCTTGAGCTTTGTTTTATTTATTTATTTATTTGTTTGTTTGTTTATGCGGTACGCGGGCCTCTCACCGCTGTGGCCTCTCCCACTGTGGAGCAAAGGCTCCGGACGTGCAGGCTCAGCAGCCATGGCTCACGGGCCCAGCCGCTCCGCGGCATGTGGGCTCTTCCCAGACCGGGGCATGAACCCGTGTCCCCTGTATCGGCAGGCGGACTCTCAACCACTGCGCCACCAGGGAAACCCGAGCTTTGTTTTATTTTAATGGCCCACAAATGCTGGGCTCAGGGTGTGAGTTGGGACGTGGGGTTTAAGCTCCAACATCTGGGAACTTCTGTCCCAGCCAAAGCACTGGTGAGGGGAAAAGCTAATTCAGACATTGCAGGTCATACCTGAAGGTATTTATGGAATGCCATGTGTTATCTGTAGGAGATCTTCAAGCCTGGGGCCAAAAGAATAAGCCACATTCTGAAGCAGGAATTGCTACTTTTTCTAAAAAAGAGAGAAGAGGTAGTAAAATCTAAGATTAGCGAGACAAAGGGTTGACTTTAGTCTTCCTTCAGTGATTCAACTACAAGTTCCAAAGTTCCTTTCAGACAAAAAAAAAAAGAGAGAAAATAAAACACCCTTTAACCCAGGATATTTCCAGAAAGGTCATTAGAAGCCATCAGGCCACTGTCTTAAGTTCTGTAAGCTGTCAAAGTGAAGGAATTAGTCTTAGCGCCTCTACATAGCACAAAGACCTGAAATAAAATAGATAGATAGCTGTGAGCGAGAGGACATTAACGTTTCCTCCCTCTCTTTTTCTCAAACTCACAGGTATGTGAAATCGATAGTGTCTGGTTTGAAGTATAAAGAAGGAAGCCAGAATCAGAGAACCAAAATAAATAAAACACCAATCTATTCTCCAGACCAGCTCCTCATTTTGGCTGTGGAGGTCTGGAATTCATCTTGTTCTCCAAAGTTGGGGATGTCCTATAGGGCTTCTCTAAGCAGCAGCTGTGCCCCTATCACGTAGAGACACCACTGGACTTTCACCCTGATTTCTAATTTGGTCACTGGGACTCTGGTCCACCCTTCAACCTCAGCTCCTTTGGTTGAACACTGACAACCTGACACTCCATCTTCCTGGGATGTTAGACCCTGCCCCTAAACCCCGATTGCTGCTTCACCTAGCCCACTGCCTCTCCATCTATGGAGTCCCTACTGCCCAAAGGCCTGGTTCTGAGCTCCTGCAGATTGAGGACCACACTAGCCTTAGCTGGATCACCTTAGGGTGGGCAGACCAGCCCTACCTGCCTCCACCTCTCTCCCTCCTCCCCAACAGCTCTCCATTGGGTCCCAGTGTTCACTTATCATTCTGTGTATATTGAGCACCAACTGGGTTCCAGTCTCTGTGCAAAGCACTGGAGTCACAACATTGAAAGAGGCAACACTGCCTTCAAGGACCAGACTAGTGGAAGAGACAGCAAATTAAAGACCACAAAGATTGCTGTGATGGACGAGTGGACCCTGACCCAGTGATCTCCTTCCACTCACCTTTGAAATGGCCTTCCATTCTCAGGTGTCCTGAGTAGGCACAATTTTTACAAGAGATCATCAGCTGGGCTCAGCTGACTGTTAAAATAATATATAATTCCTTTTAAAATGAGCAACATGGAATAGGTGAGTATTTCCCAGGGATTATAATTTCAAGATCACTGCTGGTCAAACTCCCCAGAGCCTAGTACACTTTTATTTAAGGAGGATTGCCTGAAGGATACGCAGATTTGTTGGTCCACTTTATGGATATAAATAAACTGCTGAAACCCCTCGAGGTTCCCGGAACCCGCCCGTCAGGCCCTCTGAGAGCCACCATCAAACCTCTTAGTTTAGGGGTTCAATAGAACTCTTAGGGCTCCATGGAACATAATCTGCTCTGGACAGTCTAAAATTTAGCAGAAGAGGGTAGGTACTACTCTCTTCTCGAAATACTCTCTTCTTTTGAATTCTTGCTCACTGCTTTCTCCCTAGCTCCTTCCACTTGCTTTAACTACTTCTTAGTTAATATTGAAGGTTACTTTCTCTTGTCTTCCAAAACCGAATCTTCCCCCAACAAACCTGTCCCTGCGTTTAAGCTCATTCATGACCCAGCCTCTGCCCATCTCTCGAGGCTCATCCAAGCCTCCACCGTCACTCTCCCCCAGTACCTCAGACTGCAGCCAGACGGAACATGTTTCAGTTTCTCAGGTTCGCCGTATTTACACTCACCTCCTCACTTTTACACGTGATGTCCGCTCTGCCTAAAATGCTTAAACACATGTACACTCACACACACACACACACACACACTCACACACATACATCTTTCTCTAGGTTAACTCATCTTTCAGGTGACTCTTCTTCTAGGAAGCCTTCCCTCACTCTACCTCTATCCCCTCCAACTATGTAACTTGCCTCTGCTATGCACTACCAGAGCACTCTGGACCTCTCACTTTAATGTCATTGCTTACACTCTGTGAAGTGCCGGTCACAAAATGAAGTGAATTAAATTGCTCCTTCTGAAACATGGATTTTCCTTTTTTTTTTTTTTAACATCTTTATTGGACGAAACATGGATTTTCTGAAGAGTGAATTGAGGGATGCTCTGAGAAACAGCCTCAAGAGACACATTGTTGTGTGCTTCTGTGACGATTTTGTTGAGGATATTGTTTGTCAGTTTTCTAGAGCCTTCTTCATAAAGACCTGGGGTGAGCGTGTTACTTTCTGCTCTTTGATTTAGCAATAGTTGTGCTTCTCTTAATAGGATTGTTTTACCTTAAATACATTTTAAATTGTGTAAGAATTATGTAACCCTTACTATACTGACTGCTAGAAACCTAGAAGCTAAATTGTGTCCCACTCCTTATGGGATGAATTTTATGAATTTGTCTCATTTCTGTTTCACATTTCATAACTATTTTCAAATTACAATTTCACATTAACTTGCTGCATTTTATTGTCGTGTAATTGTAAGTGGACTTAAATCTTTTCTGGAATAACATCAGGTTTAATTAATTAAGCAAAGTGATAAAGGAGTAGAAAGTTGAACAGAGAAAAGTGGCATCTAAATGGGGGAGGGATATACCAGTTAATATTCTTTAATTTTAAGTCATTTAAACCCCTAATTGGCTTAAATAACAACAACAAGATATTGATGTAATCTGACAAGTTCAGTGGTGATTGTTTTCAGGTAGGGTTTGATCCAGCAGGGGCTCAAAGAAGATCCACAGGGGTAGAGACTTTGTCTGTTTGGTTTACTGTTGGATTTCCAGTAAAAAGGTGGCTGGTACATCAGTGCTCAGTACATATTTGTTGAATTTGTTGTTGTGGAATTCCTAAAAGCTCGTGCACAAATCTCAGGACCTGACTTGGATCACATACCCTTCCCTGAATCAATCTTTTGATCAGGGGGATTCAGAGCTCTCCCTTTCCAGGCTTGGGTCACATGATCCCAACAGCAAAACCAGGGATGAGTCTGCAATGAAAGCTTGTGCACTCACAGTGAAGGAAGGTGGTTCCCCAAAGGAAATCTGGGGTGTTACAAAGGAAAAACAAATGCTGGGCAGACAAAACAACAAATATGCAAATCAATGAGCTGTCAAGAAGTTGATGCTTGAGTTGTATTTTAAAGGATAAGCAGGAATTAGCTAATAAAGAGGACCTTTTGTCAGTGGGTAATGTTCTAGGTGTGTTCAAAGCACAGAGTCATAAAATAGCTTGATACTTTCAAGGAATTGTAAATAGCTTAATATGGTAAGAGCAAATAGGGTGGGGAGTGGTAGGAAAATAAACTAGAAAGATAAGCAGAGTGAAAATATGAAAGACCTTTTAGGCTCACCAGATAGGGTGCACTCTATCCAGAAAGCACTGGGAAGTCTATGTAGGATTCCTCAACAGGGGAACATGCCTTACAGCTAAGCCCATGCAGGTCATTACAGGGTCAAGATGATTCATTCTGGAAACATTAAGTAGGGCTGAGTCAGCAGGTCAGGGAAAAGAGTCCCAGATGTGGGCAAACAAGAGATACAAGGAACAGGCACCAAGCAAAGCCTAGGAACCCAGCAGAGCTGGGAATCAAACAGAGCCTGACAACACCATCAGGTTCTTCCTTTTTAAAGTCCCAAGCTTGTGGCCTAAACCATCGTGAACTCCTCATCTTCACGTGAAAGTACTCTTCAGTGAGCCAAGGCATTCATAGCATGACTTGACTGGGAATTGTATTTGTGAGTGGGGCTGCCATAACAAAGCACACAAACTGGGTGGCTTAAACAAGAGATATTGTCTCACAGCTCTAGAGGCTAGAAGTCTAAGATCAAGGTGTCAGCAAGGTTGGTTCCTTCTGAGAACCACAGGAAGAATCTGTTTCAAGTCTCGTGCCTAGTTTCTGGTGGTTCCTTGGCTTATCTATAAGACACATCACCCTGACCTCTGCCTTCTTCACATGCTATTCTCCCTATGTGCGTGTCTGTTTGCACTTCCTAGAAGAACACCAGTCATGCTGGATTAGGGCTCGCCCAGTGACCTAATTTTTTCCCTGATTATCTCTGTAAAGACCCTATTTCCAAATTAGGTTGCATTCCGAGATACTGGAAGCAAGAACTCCAACACATGAATATTTGGAGGACACTTCAATGCATAAAGGTATCATTTACAAAAAGATGCATTTGTTATCAAAGCTTTAAAAGAAAAGTAGACATTCCCTAAGTGAATTGATTTATTTATAAAAGATTTGGTACTTGTTGGTTTGAAAAGACAAAGAAAATAACACCATTAATATAAAAGACCCAGAAGCAACCGAATAGTCCACAATGAAGAATGCTTTTTCAGATTACGTTCAAAATTGTTCTTTGCTAATTTGTAGGATTTTGCATGGAGGCCGGTGTAGAGAAGGGTGGTGTGAGATAATGCCTTATACAATGGTATTGTATAAACTTTCCACCTACTGAGTCTTTTCTGCATACCTAGCATTCAATCCTCCCAACAGCTCTCTGAGGTGGATATTACTATCCTCATTTACAGATCAAGAAGCTAAGCACCACTTTAATCCTAACTATATTATTCTAGGCTGCATTTGGTAAGCAGTTGGGCTGAGATTTGAACTCAAATTTCTCTGACCACAAATTGTTACATGTACCATCCAAAGTAATTTTGTGAGTCCTGGTTGAAGCCCAAGGGTTCCTCTTTGCCATGGGTCCAAAAGATGCTACCCAGCACACTGTCCAAAGAGGCAACAATCCTCTTAAGGGACAATTATGAATGTCCTCCTGTGCCCAATATGTTTGATACCAAACAATAGGTGCTCAACAAACAAAACTTTGTGAAGTCACCATAGAGCTGTAAGTCCTCTGATATCAGATTCCTTTCGAATCATAAGAAAGTAGCATTGTCTCCAGTTAATAGGGAGAGCCAAGTGCAGTTTCCATAAATATCCTTCTCTTGAGCTTCTCCATACTCGGTTCTGCGTGCTACAAATGTCTACGGGTCCATCAAAGAGGACTTTCTCATGAAGACACAGCTGCAGGAGTTCAATGATGCTGTCCTCCACTCCATCCTCCACTGATTCTATTCCACTGAGTCATTCAGTCTGTTGGGAAACTGCTTTCATTTGAATGTCTCCATTGAGACAATAGACAGATAGGCACCCACAGATGCTAATAGGAGAGTGGACTCTTCGCCCTTATAAGTACTAATTTTCATGACCTCCATGGGTGGAATAAATCATTTTGTCAGTCTTCTTGGCATTTCTGGAGTTTAGGTAGAAGATAAAAGTTTACAGCTTAATAGAAGCATTTGTAACCCTGGCAAGATAAACAGACACAACTTAAAAGGCCAACTCCAATAAAATGCCGAGGAGCAAGACAGCCCAGATTGTTTTTCCCTAGATTCCCATCAGTTACAAACACCAGGAACAAGTGGAGTTATTTCAAAAGCAACAACCTTGTTTCCTGAGGGATCTATGCTCAGAGGTTTAGAAACTCAGTGGTGAATCGAGAGGGGAGAAAGTTTCGACAGTGCAGGGAGATCTGAATCTGACTTGGAATCACAGAGCACAGGGCTGTGGCCAAACATTTTCCTAGATTTGTACTTTTTCTCCTTCCTTCTGCCTTTAGATGTTATTGCTTTACATCCTCTTTTTCATCGGCTCCGAATTTGTTTAGTATTCCCTTGTTTTACTCCCAATGAAAATCGAGGAGATTTGGTGCTCTGAAATATCCTGAAATTGGCTGTTTTGATTTTTCTTAAAGGAATAAAAAAATGCATCGATCAACACCCCCCACACACACACACACACGCACACATGCATACACACATCCTCATCTTTCTGGAAGATGTTACAGTGTCTTAGAGGGTTGTAGGAGGGATTGAGAGGTCAACGAAGCCCCAGCTTTGCAGAGACACCTGTCAAGTTGGGCTCAGCAGCTGCTGTCGGATTCACCCTCTGCAACGGGGGAAACAGTACTCCCACGGTGTGAGACTCCACTGATCTGGAACTGGAACGAGTGAAGGGTTTTAAGGTTCTAAGGTAACCCAGATGTCAGGGCAGAACTTTCAAACAGGCTAAGTCCGAGTTCCTCCTGAGCGAAAGCGCCTGAGAGCCCAGCCCTGGGAACTGGGCAGAATGAAAACACGGAGAGTAACTTGGCCAATGAAAAATGATCATCGTGATCAAATTAACACTTTGAACACGGCTTTAAGTTCTCCACGCTAACTTGGGTCAGGTTGGGGACATTGCGATGGGTTGAGGTTCTCACGTGCACTCCCCAGACTTAGAGACTGTTGTTTTTTTTGTTTGTTTTGTTTTGTTTTGTTTCGTTTTGTTTTTGAGATGACCAGGATCGTCGGAGAGGGACGGAACAGACTAGAGGCTGAATCTTTGGCTTCGTGCTCCGAGGCGGAGACAGCCCAGCCTGTGGGATTACACGAGATAGGATCGAGTCCAAGCAGGTCCCCAGTGAGGCGAGGCGCGCCGGAAGGAATCTAAGTTAAGAGTTTAATTAACTACCCCCCACACACACACACGCCAAAGGAGAAGAAACCCAAATAGGCAACCCCCAAACCGTTTGATCAGAGGAAATTGGGTCTTTTTCCCCCCTTCACCCTTCCTGTCTTTCAATCCATCAGAATGGTTGGTTTAAAAAAAAAAAAAAGGCGTAAGATCGGGGGCGGGGCAGAGGAGACGACCCAACTGCACTTGAGAACCTGGGCTGCGCCCAGGCGAACTTCATCCAGTTGGTCCCCCGCGCCCAGCTCAGCCCTCCCGCTGCGCCGAGCCGGTCCTGCCCGCCCCGCCGCCGGAGCCGGGCGCCGACCCGGCCTTTCCAGGCGGAGCCAGGGGCGCGTGGGCGCGCGAACAGCCCTGATCCCGCGGCGGTGTCCGCGCTCCGCGTTTTCGCTAGCGCCGGGCAGGCTGCCGAGGGCGGGGTGCGCGGCAGCGCGGCGCGGGCTGCGGAGCAGGGCGCACTCCGCCTGCAGCCCAGCGAGCGCCGCCTCCCGCGGCCGCCGCGCCCGACAGCGCGCCCCGGAGCGTGCCCACCTCGCACAGCCTGCGCTGACCTCCGCGAGGGGCACCGCGGCCGGTACGGCCACGTCCCGGGCTTCGGATGGTTCGCGTGCTGCCCACTCTCGCCCACCGCTGACGCCGCGGACCTCAGGTCCGCAGACCCGCCGCGGCGCCGACGACAGTCCAGCCGAGTCCCGCTCCCTCGCCGGGGTGAGTGGGCTCCTCAGAGGGGCTGCGGGTGAGGCGGTGAGGGGCGAGCGCCGAGGGGGAAGGGCCCGGCACGGTCCGCGTCACTGCGGGGGGTCTGTGACACCCAGACTGGGTCGGTGTCGCAGAAAATGGGGGAGACGGGCATAATCTGTTTGTTGGGCTGGGTAGACAGTGAAAGCAGATACTGGGGCTGCAGCACCAAGAGGGCTTCAGAGAGGCTGCCCGCACGGCTCCTGCTTGCGGCATCACAACCAACTCTTCCCTTGATTCTCTCCTGCGTGGAAACCCGTTCAGTGGCCCCAGAGTTGGGGCGATGCGGGGCGCGGGGAGGCCGGGGTGCATTGGTCTGTGTCCACCTCTTAGGATCGCCTGTCACCTACTGGCGTCCGGAGGCAGGGTGCCTATTCTCTCCTAACGCTCTGGGGAAAGGGCCGATTGCTTTTTGGCTGAGGTGCATCAGCTCCCCCCTCCCACCCCCGCCCCCGCCCCAGCAGTGATGTTTTCTGGATTTTGCACGTATATGGGAAAGAGTGGGAGCGTCTTCTTGCCTTTAGGCAGAAAAAGTTGGAGAAACTGGGCATGTTAATAATTAGCAGGACCGGGACTCAGGATGCAGCAGAAAGCTGTTAAATTTTCATTGCCCTCTAAGAAAAACAGACGGCATCGCCAGTGACTGTTGGCAGTGCCATGTTATTTGGGGGACTTCGGGAAAATTGTCCACAGATTGTCTTCAGGAGGCTGAAGAAGGAGGTGGGGGTGGGGGGAGGATGGCTGGCACTGCCCTGAGTTCCAGCTTCCCTAAGGAGGATTCAGAGTCATAAGCCAAACACGTTTGGTTGCTGATTTTGAAGAGTATGGTAGGCAGAGCTGCGGCCCTGAGCGAGGTGAAGAACACAGCATGGGAACTGCCTAAAGGAAAAGAACATGTAAGGATCTTGCCTCTCCCGAGGAGTTCAGATGCATTTGTGCTATAAAAAGCACGCATATATACGTGGCTTTGGGGACGGGTTTTATGAAGGACAGATTGCATGTAATGAAATTGTATTTGCGCATGCCGGTACAGTTTTGTCTACCTCCCGATTTTAACCAGACTTCAGAAGGCACTGTCTGCAGCTGATGTTATGTAATTGATGCGGTTCACCATCAGTGAATTTATAATGTGCCTTTGGAGTAAAAGGAGCTTCCTTCTGTTACTTCAGACAAACCCAAGGTGTAGACGGGTGAGGGTTGCTGAATGTTTGCCCTGGTCTGGCTCCAGATGTGTGAGCTCAGCTGTTGCCTGTCACTTAGGTGACAACTGGCCTTTTCCCGCTAAGCCTTTGCTGTCTCCATTATCCTCAGTGAAGTGTCAATGTTCAGCCGCCTTCTATTATCAGAGTGGACTCTAGCCCCTTGGGAGGTGGCAGCCTTGTTTCACCATCCCCAACAATATGTCTGTTTTCAGACTCTAGGAAGGAAAAAAAAAATCCCATGACAGCAAGATAGATACATTTTGAATTGAGCACCAACTTACTCCAAAGATTCTGCTTTAATCAAGACAGCTCTGGAAGGATGACGCAATATTTGTCAAGCCTTTTTCTTTGGAACAATATTTACTCCCACTAGGGGATTTTAAACTTAAACAGCAGCCATTTATCTTGCTGTCTGGTGGGGCCCGGTTCAGTTTGCCTCCATGTGGTCCTAGCCTAGGTGGCTGGGCCGGGCCTGGGACAGGGATCTGTCATTGTAGCCCAGCTGGAGCCTGAAGAAAACAAAATACAGCACCTGCTGGTACCAGGAGGTTCCTAAATGCCATCAACTGGGGAGTCAGGAAACACAGAAGGAGATATTTTACAAGCTCTTCCAGAAATGTTTATACAAAGGATTTAAAGGTTAACAATGCCTGTGCTCTACATATTAATACTAAAAGGTGCTAGAAATGAATGGACGTTACCCACAGTTGAAAGTTAGCACACTTGCTGATGAACTTGAAAATCTCTCTTTTAATAAACCATGGCTAACAATAGTGACTTCTTCTTGTGAATCAGTGTGGGAGGGAGGGAGAGAGGGCTAAAGGACTGGATGGGACATAGGGGTAGCTATATTGATGTGAGAGAATGGATTTTGTAAATTAATTTTCAATCCTTAATTTGGTACTAATTGGTGATTTATCACTGAGGGAGCCTGTTGGTTCACAGGTTTTTAAAAGAAAAGTGATGTATTTTACTCAAGTGACAGATTCAATCAGTTCTGCCAGCAATACCACTGAACCTTTAATTAAAAGTTTATCATGTTTTTAAAATCAAGGTCCATGGAACCACCATTTGTCTCTATAATAAAGGAGGTTGTAATGAGTCAGCTTGGGTCACCCAAATAAAAGCTAATATCAGCTGGAGGAAAAAAAAGACCCTTATAGGGTTAATAGCTAAACTGTTAAGTTTAGAGTCAGATATGGGTAAAAGTCTGGTTATTCCTAATGTCCTCTGCTATGATAACTCTGAAAAGACACAAAAGAAAAAAGGTGACAATTTAAAATTTCTTAAGTTAGAATTTTAAAAAGTAAGCTGAAATCTAAGTTTTAAAAAGTGACAGTGTAAGATAATTTCTCTAAAACCGTTTATAATTACTTGAAAACCAAATACAAATACTTGAGTATTATGAGTGACTTTTCATAATACTCGTGAGATGGAACAAGAATTTTTAAAATGATTCTCCAGTAATTAAGTAACTATTTTAGTGATATAGTTTGGGTTGTCCATATTACAGGAAACAATTTTCAGAAAAGATTATTCTAGTTAACTACTGTTAATTTTCCCATTAAAGTAGTTTATAAAGAGTAAATTTTTCCTTTTAAAGAAGGAAAGTAATTTTGAAAATCAAAGTGATTCTCATCTGTGCATAAAAATGTTAAAGATGCCAGTAGACCAGGGTATACTCCTTCCCCTTGGGAAAAAAAAATAGCTCTCTCTCTTTTTTTCCCTCCAGGTTACATAAAATAATGTTAATTGTTTAACTCTTATTCATGTGAGAATATTCAGTTTGCTTAAATGCAGGTCCAATTATTTCACAATAAAGAGGAATTAGGAAAGTGAATTAGTTATATTTATTGGTTGGTTGGTGTTTTGAGGGGCCACTCCTGCTTTGTCTTCTGGTCACAGAATACAGCAGTACCGTATTACACACTAATGTCTTTAGAAGGTCGTGTTAGCAAACGAGCTGGGAGAGGGAAGTACAGTAGTCCTGGTGCCAAGTCCTGCCTTGATGCAGTTCCTCGAAACCTCAGGTGGTGCGTGGAGCCAGAGCCGAGTGCCAGAACCCAGCCGGCCCCCCTTCTGGACTCTTCCGTCTCTGGATGCACACAAGCCTAGCACCTCAGCGCCACCAGCAACCAATAGCCAACCTTCCTGTCTGTGGCCGTGCAGAACTGAAGTCGCGGAGGTTAACTAAGTGTGTGTTGGTGGAGGAACATTCTGGAGCAGTGGAAGAGGCCTGGCCCGAAATGGCACATGGGGGTCCACCTCACTCTCCATTTCCCTCACTCTCCTCTCTCCTGAAGGAGGGATGGTGCGAAGAGACAGGCATTACAAGATGGAGCACCCTGATGTCATGACACTCCTGGTGCAGAGACACGACAGAATAATCAGACCCCTCTCCCGTGTGCCAGAATGACACGATTTTTCCAAGAAACGTTCCTGAGCCAGTGGTCCACTGGCTCTATTTCCAGTCCCCCAGGGGCGGGGGTGGGGGGCGGGTTCAAACCTCTCAAAAAGAATGCAGTAATTCTTCCTGGTCTCTGTTTTGTGTGCTTGTTTAGACTAAACTCTAAATGCATTTTGGTCACTTTTGAAGGGACCTCTCTAGAAAAAGAACGATTGCCCAGCCTGAACTGATTAGACCTCTCCAGATTCATTTCCTTATGAAGAGAGATTTTAAATGTAAAATAAAAATAAAAATACCAGCAAGGCAGAAGCCAGTGTAAACATTTTAAAACTTAGAGCTGTAAACTAGCGAGCAGCTGTCATTCCCCTTTACTTAACTTCTTCCTTCCTGTCCATAACGTCATCTGAAGCGATCCTAAAAAACAACTGACCAGTTCGACTGCAGTTGCATTTTTTCTCACTGGTAGGTTTGTCCTAAAGTCTTGGGAGAGAAGCCTTTCATTTCGAGTGGATTACACTTCAGAAGAAGAAGAAAAAAAAGTGCGGGCTGTGTTATTTCAGTTGTTCAAGTACTAAAGTCATGTACTCCTTTCTAAAAGTTTTGTCCCGACTGCTGATTTATAGCACCCACCAGCTTTTGCTTTGTGTACGCTTCTCTCTGTTTCCTTCTTGTCTCATTGGGCCTTTGGAAAGAAAGAGTTGTCAATAATACGGTGAAAATATTGTAGTCAGATGTGGCCTTAAGGAGACCCCTGGGTGCAGCGTGCTCTCCCTCAGCTGCCCTGCTTTTATCTGCAGTGCAGATCCCACAGCTTACAATTATGGTCTTTGACTTTGGTAACAATTCTGTTTGAAATGTTTCCAATTACACACAATATTGGCGGCATGTAGCAGCTGCATGCCAAAAAGCATTTCCAAGTGTGTTCCAAGAATCAGGCTGTGATTGCTTTTAATTTAAATAAAGGCTATTTGGTTTCCTGGGAAGCTTTTTATAACCACCTTCTCTCCCCCACCCCATTTTTGTCACCTTTTAAAAAAAGTCTGATATAAGGTAGCCACCACTTAATGTGATACAGTATTGGCCCTGGTTTTCTAGGATGGCCTGTGGCTTTGTGCAAGCATGAGGACTGTTGAATAAAGGAAAACTTAAAGAAACATTGTACAGCAGTTTGGATTTCCCCAAAGAAGAAAAGAAGGAAAGGTTATCTGATCACATATTGTAAGTAGCCAACGTTTTCGAATTTTTCCCCCTCCTTCTTTAGGCATCTGTCATTATAATTATCTATTTGGATCACTGAAGATTATTGGGTACAGTGTCTTTCCTTCAACTTCTTCTACTTTTCTTTTTGTGAGCCCATGAACATATGTTAAAGACACATTAAAAAGGTAGAGAAAGTCAATAAGAATATTCTTAAAACAGTGGGCATGGTGGGGGCGGGGCAGGGAGGGAACCATGGAAATAATTTCACCAATCTACAGCAACCAAACCTGCCAGATCACCCCCTCTGTGGGCTTGAAATCTCTGAACACTGAAACCTTTTAAAACAGTAGTGGCTTAAATCTTTTAATAGCTACCAGATATACTTGACTTATTAAATCTGAAAATAAGAAAATATACACTTTCAGGATTTAGAGTGAAGGGATTAGTTGCAGGACTGGGGGGTTCTGTTTCCAGGATGGTTTGTTGGCCCATTTGAAACATAACACATAGAGCTAGAGGGTATCCAATAGCTGAGGTGCTAAGATGGTCCCAATTAGGGTGTTTTCACATAGGCTCTTTCAATCCTGGCAAACACATCCTATAGAATATAGTGCTTCTTTGGGTTGAACAGTAGTTGACTTGCATAAATGCCAACATCTCTTCTGGCATTTTTGGAAATCTTCCATCATGTAATAAATAGTGCTGTATAATCCAAATTTGTAAATGCCATGTTTCATGTAGCCCCTGTAGAGACAGCTGAAATTAACCCAGGCTGCTAGGGATCATTGAGATCCTGGAGGTTAAGTTACTGCCTGTATCCAGTGTCCTACCACTAATGAATGATGGTGGGGGGCTTTGACCAAAGCTAGGAGAGGGTGCGAGGTTAGCCTTAGTGTAAGAAGCACACACCAACCGACACTTAGACGTGTCCTTTCTCCTTGAAAACTCTTTCAATTAAGCAAACCTTCTCAGAGGAAATTTACACAACTCAAGGTAGAATGAGATTTATGTTGCTTTACCAGCTGAGCACCCAGCCTGCCAAGTACTCAGCCCACCCAGGTCCATTGCTATAGTGACAAAACCCACTATAGTAACTATGGTTGAAGTAGAAAGTCTATTAAAACCCATTTCTATATTGGCCAGCTCCTCTGCCCTCATTGCAGTGCAGTCTTCCGGATACACACACACACACACACACATACTCATACACAACATTCTTTTAATCTAATAATAGTAAACTGATTTAGACAATGTTATAGTTTCATGAGAGGCATTTGTACTTGTTTTTTCTTTTGTCTTTTATCTCAGTGATAAGTAAATAGTATGGTATTCTTCTGAAGAAACTCATAACTTGTTAACTGTAATTGATGTTTCCAACTCTGTTATTTACATGCTTGAATAATCTATGTTCCTTCGTTAGGATCTGAAAAAGACCTAGATAGCATGGCATTTTGTTTTGCTTTAAAATATCTCTGCCTTGAAATAGAGACACAGATGTAGAGAACAAACGTATGGAAGCCAAGGGGGGAAAGTGGGGAAGGGAGGGTGGTGATGGTATGAAATGGGAGATGGGATTAACATATATACACTAATATGTATAAAATGGATAACTAATTTTTAAAAAGACCTAAAAATCAATAAATAAAATATCTCTGCCAAACAATTTCAGGAACTGTTAGGTTTTATGTAAGAAGAATCCTTAGTTCTCTAGTGTTGAAATACTTGTTATAATGTGTGTCAAAAGGAGACAGCATTTTAAATTCTTCCGTGACTATGTAATTAATAAGTATGTTCAGTGCTTGAAGTATGTGCATGTTACATAATTTTTTGAAAGAGATAAAGTTAGCTCTGAAGTGCATTAGAGCATCACAGATGTTTCTTGTAAGAAAATTCATATGCTTCATAGGAATTTTGAACTCGTTTCTGCTGCTTAGCTTTGTTCCTTGCAAGGATCATATGAATAATTTCATTGAGTTGCTTCAGTTCTTATTTACACAAGCCTTGGGAAGGGAGCTGAAGTGATAAATAACTTGCCCCCTCACCTAGTTCTGAAATGCTTTGGCTTTTTATGTTTTTGTGAATGTGAAGGGAGGGAATAAAATATACAGAGAAGATGTTTGTGTTTAACTAACTTAATCATATAAGTTCCCTTTGTGGGTCTTCTATAAGCTTAAACAGCTTGTTAGGCTAATAGCCAAAAACATGTCCTCAAGTACTGCCAAATGTGTTAAAAGCACACCAAGCTTTCTTCATATTGAGGTATTGGAAACATATTTTTTTAACCTTCTAAATTTTAGCAATAAACCAGAAAAAATTACTCTCTTCTTCTCCTTACCCACAAAAGCCAAAATTATTATTCAGTGCAGTGCTGAAATGAGAAACTGATAAGAATAATGATATTTGTGTGGGAGAGTTTTAAACTGGCTTGACTTGGCTGTTGAAGCAGGGAGCAACCAGGTTGCAATGGTACATGATGGGTCTTTGTTTTTTATGTGTTCATGTTGCTTGTACACACTAGCTTTTTTTACTTTGGTTCAGTAACTTTTGGTCAAGTACTTGTCCATTTATCCTGTTTCTTCTTGAGCAGAAATTCAAGAACAGACAGTGGTGATGCAATATAATAGTACAGAAAAAGTCAGTTTTTCTACCATCATTTTCTGAAAATCAGAAAATTTGGACTGTAATATAATAGCTGTGTGATTTCTAGTCAGCCACTCAGCCTTTCTGGGCCTCAGTTCCTCATATATAAAGTAAGGGAATTAGGCCAGGTCAGTGCATGTTAACCAAAGGTTTGAACCGTAAACACCTATGGAGCTTTTTCAAAATGCAAATACACAGAGAATTTTAAGGCAGCAGGTTTGGGGTGGGGTCTTGCACATTTAACTTGAAAAAGCTCTTCAAGTAATTTGATACACAGCTGTGGTTAAGAGCCACTAAATTAGATGATCTCTAAGATTTCCTTCCAGTTCTAAAATTTTATGTTTCTAATCCTACTAGACTGAACATTCTTCCTTCCTTCCTTCCTTTCTGTTTTGTTCATTTGTTCATTCATTCTTAACAGCTATGTTCATTCCTAATGTTGCTGTCAAAATATAGACATCATTTTAACTCAGTTCTGAAGATCTATGTTCTGCTCCTGTGAGTAGATGATAATTGATATAAGGGAGGAACCACGTTAGTTCACCATTTCATACCCAACGCCTAACACCGTGCCTGGCACATAGTGGACACTCAACAACAGAGAGCCCCAAAACTCAGGAATCTTTGAAAATGTGATGTTAGTTATTTTAGAATAATATGGTCGACATTCTGTAGTGTACACAGAAGTATAAATATGCTGTACACATGAAACTTATATAATGTTATAAGCCAATATTACCTCAATAAAAGATAAATTAAAAATGAAATAAAGTAAAATAATATGCTCAATATGTTTTTTGTCAGCCTCCAGGTACCTTTCAGGTAAAGTGCCTCCAAGTTGAAAACAATGGATGTAATTGTTCATCTGAAAAATAACATAATAAATACATTATTTCCCTTATGTTTCCAGACTTTTGGGATACTCAATAGTGTACCAATTGTAGTTTTTCCCAGATTAACAATTGGTCTCATTGCTTTAAATGTGGAGTTACATCACCTGAAAAGGTATCTGGAGGTTGACAAAAAAGATACTAAGCATATTACTTGAAAGTGCAATTAATGTACTATGAAAAACAGATTATCCTATGAAAACCATCATGTGTCTTATGTTTCCTTATCTCTTGGGCTCCTGCATTTGTTGTATGAATGATTGTTCAGTTTTCTGCCATGACCTATGTGTGTCAGTTTAAGAAGTATAACCCAACCAAATCACTATAAAGGTTTCAGAGCTTATCTGACAAATTTACAACTTTATTACAATTTTAAGTCTTACTTTAAAATATTTTAAATTACAAAGGTCAAAATTTTTAAATCGATTGCTAATTATAATTGTTTTTTATAGCCAGCAATTGTGTTGGATCCTTTTACAGACATGATTCCACATCATATATTTCATAACATATAAAGTGCTTTTAAAGTGTCCATATCCACAGTGCATGTGTGTATACACAGATATATGTGTATGTACACACATATGTATATTGTTCTAGCTACGATAAATCAGAAAATCTCAATAAAATATGATAAGCACACTCTGTTTTTCTCATAACTATGATGCATCTGAAAGTTTTATTATCAAGGGTAGGAAAATTCTTGGTTGCATAGTTTTGTGCAAACTGATTAAAAGAGTTTGTTGCCCGTTTTGTTTCTCTGCTCTTTTCTTCAGTCTTTGAAAAATTGGGTTATTTCCTATCATTATCCATTATTACCGTTACTGTAGAACATAGACTAAATAAAAAGAACTTAAACCAATCAGTATAACTGCTGGCTGTGTCTGCATAATAGGAACAAAAGGAGACATTTGATACTTACCTAGTTTACTTGATTTTTTTTGTTGTTATTGTATGTTGCTGTTCTTGAGAGGAGGGAGGGTGTTGTTTTGTTTTTAATTAAAAGAACTTTAAAAATTCACCTTTCTGAAACCTGGATAACTGTCCAGTTTCCTCTGAACTTTTTCACTGTGAAGGCATGGCCAGTAGCAAAATCAGCTAGCGTGAGCTCTTTTTTCCTACACCCACTGCCAAATCAACTAATCAGGGCCTCAGAGTGGACATTGACACCTCAGTTATCTGCTTGGGTTGTTTGTACAACGTAACAGGAAAGCTCTCTCTTAGTCATTATGTGAAGGGATACTACTGTGAGGCATTTTAGTCTGGAAAAAGATTAAGTAGTCGCTAAACAGGGTTTCAGGATCATTGGAGATAAATTGAGGGCTGGTCCAAAGTATGGTATAAGCCTTATTATTTGTAGGTTTCACTTTCCTGAAGTTTCACAGCTAATCTTCTTGTTTGTTCTGGACTTCAAGCTAATATAAAAGCACACGTGTTGGTTTTTCCAAGTGGGAAGATGGCTCACTCCATCCCTTCAGGTCTCAGCTCAAAAGGCATCTGATAATCAGGGAAGCCCTCCCTGATCACCTTACATGAAACAGCAGCGCCCTTGGCTTTCCAGCCACCAGTTAGCACTCCCAAAACCCCTTAACCTGCTTCACTTTTCTCCATAGCACTTACCACTCCTGGACGGACATCTACTTATCGTAGCTGTTTGTTCCAGGAAGAAATCTCTATGCTGTCTTGTATATGGCTTTATGCCCATTTTTAGAGTAGTGTCTGACACATAGTAGGGCACTACTTAATAAATACCTGCAGAATGAATGACTGCAAATACTTAGGGAGCTTCGAATTGGAACACCCCTCCCTGATCTAATAATATGTATAATAATGTGTATAAGCTAGTTAGAGGGTTTTACTCTTACATTCTCATTCTCATAATAGAACTATAAAGTTAGCAAATGGCCACCCTCATTTTACAGGGTAGGCATTTATGGACTATTTTAATGTTATATATAAAGTAAAAACAGAAACCAGGACTTCCCTGGTGGCACAGTGGTTAAGAATCCACCTGCCAGTGCAGGGGACATGGTTGGAGCCCCGGTCCAGGAAGATCCCACATGTTGTGGAGCAACTAAGCCTGTGCGCCACAACTACTGAGCCTGCGCTCTAGAGCCTGCGAGCCACAACTGCTGAGCCCACGTGCCACAACTACTGAAGCCCGCGTGGCTAGAGCCCGTGCTCTGCAACAGGAGAAGCCACCGCAATGAGAAGCCCGCGCACCGCAATGAAGAGTAGCCCCCGCTCGCCGCAACTAGAGAAAGCCCACGCGCAGCAGCAAAGACCCAACGCAGCCAAAAATAAATTAAAAAAAAAAAGAAAAATCTATATGTCATAAAATAACCTTTAAAAAAAACAAAAAAACAAAACAGAGACCTGACTGCTGTTTTTATCTGAGTGAAAATTTCCAAAACAGAGTCTTTTGGTGTATTTGGCTGGGGGCAGCTACAGTGGAGTTTCTGAGCTGTTTCCTCCCTTATCTGAATAAAGCCAGAGAAATCTTACGGAGTATGAGGAAAGAAACTGATCAAATACCCCTCCTCCCTTCTCTCCACCACAAAGTGCTCAATGATATGTAATCATGTAGCGAATGGATGCCATATTAATAGAAGTAAGACCAAATATTTGTGAGCTATGTGACTTCCCACTTCATAATGCACCCATGCTGCTCTGTAACCTTAAAAAAAAAAGGTAGTATCTTCTGACAGACTTTTATGTTAAAATAAGGATGATGGACTATCTTTCACTCAAGAAATCCTGACTTAAGTTCCAGAGGTGAAAAGCTAATCCTCTAAGTGATTTCAGCCAGCTCAGTAAGAAACCTGGTTGCTTGAAATTATTATTTTAATGTCTCAGGTTCCAGGGCTAAATTGGCAGTGAGTCAGCTTTCCTGTTAAGGAGCTGTGCCAATGTATTTGTCCAGAAATTATCATGTTTTAACTCGGGTTCTTTATTACTAATACGGCTAATACCTCCAAAGTACACAAAGCAATTTCAGATTCATCTCATTTACCTTCACTGCATCTTTGTGTAGAGGTCTAACCAGGGTTATCCCCAATTTACTGATGGAGAAGCTGCCTGTTCGTTCAAGATGCACCTTCTAAGGAGCTTTGGTTTGATGACTCCTAAATAAATTAGTAGTTCAATTTTTCTAAAGAAAGAAACGAAAGAGGAAAACTAAGCAAGCACTTACAATCTATCTAAAATAGTTTGATGATGTTTTATTGTTTTGTAAACATTGCTGTGCTTATATTTGTTCTATATTAAATGCTTTTAGATAGTTATAGCCTCTACTACTACTAACTTACATGTAATCTTGGACAAGTCCTTAATTTTTTGGACTTCTTACCCACTTTGTGCCTCAGTTTCCTGAATGATAAGTGAGAGGCCTGATGACATTTTAGGCTCAAAATTTCCTTGATTCTAAAATACTGGATTTGGAGGCTAAAACTTTAGGGGAATAGTTAATAAATGGGAGCTAATATTGTTATTATTATTAATTTTCATCATTACCTAAGTCCCTGACTAGAATTATTTAACAATCTACTCAAAATTATTCATGTTAACCAGGTGCAACTTTTAAAAATGGTCTCTTTATTCATGATTCAGTGTGTCCAATTCAAAATTCAACAGTAGCTGTGTTTTAAAGACCTAGGAGAATGTACACTTCCCCTTACCAAAAGTCTGGTTTAATAATTTACATTATAATTTAATATGAGGAGCTTAAAAAATGCAGTAATATTCAGAGCAAATTATTAATCTGATGTAGTTACAACAGTGGCATAGTTATATTCATACTAAAAGTTACAAACGTGAGTACTGTGTTTATACATGGGAAATATGGAAAATTTATAAAGTAAGACTCAAAGTAGTATGTTCACTTACTTATGTAATCAATAGTGATTATAATTTTGTTTAAAATGTGCGTGTCCATTGACCAAATTGGAATTAATTGGGGGAGGTTTAGAGAGGGTTTGCTGGAAAATAAAAGTAGCCCAGCATCCATTTTAGTTGCATTCTTAATATTTTTTAAACCATAATAATATTCTTATCTCCTCCCCCAATAAAAGCTGGTATAAATATGCAGTCAGTGGTGAAACTCTTCCTGTATTAATCTTAAATAATACATGTTGGCCTGTGTCACCATACCTACAGTTGGCCTGGCTGTTCCATTTTTGTAGCAAAATATCATTTTTGTGATTAATTAAATCACTAACTTTTACGCAAATTCTCAGGCCCTTGGATCTTATTCACTTTCTAATTAGTCTGAGCCTGAAGTTACAGCCGCCCACTGGGAAGTAGGGTACTACTTATATTATATCTCCGAAGATGGAGTTTGTGAGTTGTTCAGATGAACAACTCAATGAGCCGTGGCCCTGATCCCAGCAGATTTGCAAGTGATTATAAGTGCCGTTCCAATAGGAAGTACTATAGAAATGTGACATTAATAATCACCAGTTTGAATCTGGGTCGCTTCAGCCATGACTCAGAGATCAAACGCTATCAGATGGTAATGAGTGTGTGAAAGTGCTGCAAGAAGGCATTCCATCTCTTAATGACACCTTTGTGGGCCTTCTCAGCAGAAGGTTAGAGGGAGGAATAGAAGTAAAGTCGCATCTGCTCCTTGGTCTGGAGGCCAGCCCTCCAGGTTACAGTTGGCATACTTTTGCAGAGATGTTTTAGGGACAGCTCACAGTGGTTTCTGTTGTTCTAGCTCCTTAAATGGATATACAGAACCTTTCATCTTCTGCCTCATTTCCTGACCATTTATTCACTTCAAAGTGATGGTAGCTATTTTGCATATTCTCTACCGCCTTTTCTCTCCTCTGAAAGGTAAGAAGAAATTGCACTTATAAACGCATGTTAACCATTTAATGTTAAACTTCCCATTTTTATTTCAGTTTGGGGGCACCATTTTCACTTCAGCACACCCTCATTGAGTCCTGTGGTTTGCCAGGCACTGTGCTAGGCTCTGGGAACACAAACATCAAATAAGAATGGTTCCTGTCTTTAAAAAGCTCACCATTTTGTAGGGAAGGAAGGCATTTAAGCACTTGTGAAATACTGTGGTAGAGGCAGGAATAGAAATGTACTAGATATAATAGTGAAAAGCCAAAAGTGGAAGTCATTTGTTCTGTGTGAATTGTTAAGGAAGCCTCCAGAGAAGAGGATATGGTTGAGATGGGTCTTGACGGCTGAATAGGAGTTGACCAAGCCATTAGAATTGGACAATGACTCAGGTTGGGGAAAAGGCAAAGTGTGTGCAAAGGCAAGAAACATGAGACAAGCATGATGCTCAGTGAATTGCAAATCTTTCTATCTGGCTCTAAGATTAATTATGCTCTTCGTCATGGACTTATTGTCACCTTTATAAAACTACAGTTTCAATCAGAAGTAAGAGATGAGTTTTGACAACTTTAATTGTGACCCTGTCTTTCTTCTCTGTAATTGACTTTAAGCTTCTGAATAAGGGCTCTCTCTTCTCCTTAAATGTTGCATTAACCTGGCCAACCCACCAGGTATTTATTTACACTTGTGTCTTTTCATTGTTATGTTGGTACAATCTAAATTTATTTACTCTTCAGTTTCACTGCCAGGTTTCAATTTCAGACTCAAGTGTTTAGACAACATTATATAATGTGTTGCACTTTTATGACATCTGCTTTAGTACTGTAAGTGCTTTCCATGAAAGCTAATGGTTGGGACAAAAAAGAGCCTAAATGTCACAAAGTGGCCACTAGATGTGTTTTATTGTGTTGGTATCTCTGTTTTGTTTTCATAAAAACTTTTTCTTAGTCTAAAAAACCTTACCAAGCAGAAATAGCAGACAGTAGACTTGTAGGAGATGAACTATTTTCTTCATTTCCTGATTATTATTTCTTGATCTCCTGTTTCAAAAACTGATTCAGCTGAAAAAAATCCATAACAATATAATTTAGAATACTGTACCTTTTAAAAGCAAATTACGTTATGTTTGTTTTTCAAAGGTAAGTTCACTTCTTAGGCTGCAAGGCCTGCTGTGTTTCAATATGTGGTTCTTCAGTGTGGTGAGATTAAGATTGTGATTTAACATCTTTCAGAATTTCTGCCATCTGATTGTTCACTGAGCAATCAGTATGTTTTCAGGCAGTCTGGCATGTGATAAATATTTTGTAGCATATGTGGCTGAACATGCCAATCGCAAAGGGCTTTACAAGCTTTAATTAATTTTCACAACAACCAGATGCACTCTGCTTTATTCATGAGAAGTCCACAGACAGTGGAGTTCAGAGTGTTGCCCAGATTCGTCTAGCAAAGTGGTTTACAAACTTTTTTTGGATAGCTGAACACTTTTCTCAAACACAAGATAATCTGGAACTCCAGCACGTCAATTAGAAACTGCTTTTGTTGGGAGGGAGAAAGGGAGTTAGTGATAGGGCTGCCAGATTTGTCAAGATAAGAAAACCACACAAGATGCCCAGTTGATTTGAATTTCAGGTAAACAATTAAGAATTTTTAGTATAAGTGTGTCTCAAATATTGCATGTCCCTAAAAATATGATTGACGGTTTGTCTGAAATTCAGACTTAACCGTGCATCCTGTATGTTACCTGGCAACTCAAAGTTCCCGTTTATAGCCCTGCCCTTTCAGTGCCCTTGTCTCCTCCTCAGCCAGGTGAGGGTCCTGGTTCCTTGAACACAGTTTGAAAACCACAGATAGAAGAAATCTATACAAATGCTGAGAGAGAATTAATAATACGTTTTCTTTCTCAGTCCAAATTTAGGAAGTATTATCACTTCCTTGGCTGTGTTAGAGAATCTCCATGACCATGCATCCACTGCTGCACACGGTAGTTGTAAAGAATTATTGCCTTTGCTTTGCCTTTCTTGTTTCTTAGGATAAAATACTTTAGTCTCCCAATCTTTGGGAACAATGTTTGTCAAGTCACCTATTCGTATAATTCAGCAATTTAAGAGGAAGGAGAACTGATGGTAAATCAGAATTGCAGGTTGGCCAAACAGAGTCCATCCATAAAGAGAAAAATGGATGGGAGCTTGTGAGCCTGATTCTAATGCAATCCACGGGAGAGGTGCCTGCATGGGCCCATCCTTGGCTTTTGGTCTAGTTGACATGCACATGTTTTAGTGGTCCTGGCTTGAAGATAATACCTGTTAAGGTAATTCGGTTATTTTGCTCCAGTATTTTAAAGCAGCCCTCAGATTATTATTTTCATTTCTCAAGCTGACTCCTTTGTGGAATATTCTTATTTATTTGGCCATTACATTTCTCAGTGTAACAGAGTACAGTCTAATTAGTGATCAGAAGCCACTAAATTTCTTTAGGATGAAACAATCCTGCAGTGCTCGAGGAACTCCCTGGATTAACTGATGAAAAGTCTTTTAAAAACGTACAAGAAACTGAGGACCTTCTCCCGGACCTATGGGTCCCCAGGTGCTTTGGGTTTGATGCCCTGTGTGGATGGCCTACTGACTCTCCATGAAGTTTTTGTATCAGCAAAATGTTAGTAATGGTTTATTTCTTGGTGGGTAGATTAGGAATGGTTATGGCTTTGTGTCCCTTTTTCATTTTTTCCATAGTTTGTGCTGTAGGTGTGTTACTTTTTAAATAAGGAAATTAAGTATTAGTGATATATTTTAAATGTTTCTTGGCAGGGGGAAAACCCATAAATATTTCCTTGTTTAAATGTTCTAAAGTGTAGATGAAGATCATCTGGAATATAGATAGTTTTCATTTGCAAATGCTTATATATCTTTGAAGGTTAATTGTAATATGAAATCTACCCGAATTGTTCACACTTAAAATTTATCTCTCATTCATTCATTTTATTCATTCAACAAATATTTATTGAAGAAACATAGACATATTCCTATACAACACAAGAAAGGGGGTGATGAGTGGAAGCAAAAGGAAAGGAAGATCCAAAGATGTGACCCACCTGCTCCATCCTTCAGGATGCCACGATGTGGTGGGCTGGGCTGGGGAATGCACTCATGCAAGAGGAAGGATGCTTGGCCTCAGTTAGTAAATGAGCCCTCTGATGCTCAATGAATGAAAGTGACTTTCACGAGGCTGTTGGCACATCAGGACCTGAAGACCCAGGTCACCCGAGTCCTGCTGGGGGATCGTCGTCTTGTACCATAAAAACAAGCACAAGCTTCCATCCCAGGAGCTGGATTTGAAAAGCCATCAGAATCCCTGCTTGTTTCCAAACCAAAGGCTTGGGACCCCGGAGTTCGTCTGCTTCTCACCACTGGCTTTAACTACAGACTGGGTTTGTGCTGGATGGTTTCACCCTCCCCTAGTCTGGTTTCAGGGATTTTGGTTTTGATCAATATATAATATAAGCTACAGGGATATTTTCTTTTTCCTATTAGCTTCTTTTTGAATTCTTTTGGAGGAGGAAATAACTTCTTCATAAAATCCCTTTTACTGGTCTTTTTTGTTGACTCTGAAACTCATACCAAGTCTATAATATGGAGAAACCCAAAATATTTGTTTTTTTTCTTTTCTAATATTAACATGTGCAAAAATTACCTATCCATGATGTTTATACTTACTTTCACAGTTCAAATAGGCTACATTTTCCTCTACATTTTTCAGTGGCTAGATGAAGGTAGAATTTGACAGGTGATTTGAGGGGATTTGCACGATAAAGCCTAGGAAATTAAAGGTTTTATATTTGCTAAGACAACTTCTGGGGTTAAGGTTACATTCGCACAAACTATTGCATATTAAATTAAACTGGTTATTGTTGACCTTAACACATAAATGCTTGTGAAAATAATTTCCCAAATATACAAAATAGTTGTTTCAAAATAAAGTTAAATATTTTCTTTTGACTATATATTTTAAAGTTTATATAATAATTTTCAAGAACTCACTGAATTTGGAATTTTTAACTTGTGATATTAAACTGAAATAAATGTGAAAGGACTTTCTTAAAGATTTATTTTACTTATGAGTAAACTAGGTATTTTCTAGAAAGAGAAATATGGGTGCCATTCAGAGTTGCCTAATCATAATTCTGTGAGCTGTTGAAATCAAATCAATGTCTTGATAAGTTGAGCTGCCAGATGGAATTTTATCTAAAACCAGTACACTTCGTTTATACTTTAGGACTCCAGTGAATTTTATCACAAAAATCACTTCATACCCCATTTGGAAGGCAGCCACTTAAGCGTGGAATATGACAATTGTTTAACAGTGCACAGTAAAACTTAAATAATCTATGACTCATGGAAGGGAACTATATCCAATTGAAAATTCCAGGGTAATTCAGGTAGGTGGACATAACCACCCAGGTGTCTTGGAACTATTCCAGTTTCAATTGGCTAATGAGCTCATAAGGCTGAAGTCTCCTTTGCTGTGTGTCCCTTACTGGTTTACTTGTCCATTAACACAATTCCACCTAACATCATGCTGGGACATTGATTTCACATTGATTCACAAAGGAATGCTTTGGGTCACACAGTGACTATCTAGTCTGTAGCAGGTGTCTCTGCAGGACTCTGATTTCAGAATCTGTGCTCTTCAGCAGCTGACATAATCTTTCAGCTGTACCGGCCAGAACAGAGTTTCCAGTGCCACACTGCTCATCTTAAACTTGAACCTTGGTGGGGTTACATGTTTCCATCATCGATCCATCTGTTTTAGGGATTACATCACCACAAAGGAGTTAATTTGTCTTGTTTTGAGGGTCATGTCTAATTGCATAGGTCAACAAAGGATAATAAATGACTGCTTTTTACTTTACTTCAAGTCTGTGCCTCACTTTTTCTCTAAGACTGCTGAGCAGGACAATTAATTTCCTTAATCGGCACAGCTGGTACTGTAAGAATGCCATCCAAGCTGAAAAAGGTTACTGCTATCTATCTAAAACCTGAGTTAACCAATCCAGAAAGTTAACTATAGACTCTCCTTAAACTGACTTACTCACAGAAAGCCTCTGCATCCAATAGGGAGAAAGGAGGCACTAGATGGCAGTCTTCAACAAACTTGAAATGACCTTTCCTCTCTTAAAACAAATGCATTACCTAAAAGCAGTCACTTCTGTTCCAAATGAACGTGGACTTGAACTATACTTTATAAAAATTGCAAATATAAGGGCATTATGAAGCTTAATATCACAATATAAAATTTTGCTTTTGATATGGAAAAGTATTCCATATGCAAATCTTCCTCAGCCCACAGGTTAGGTGTCTCGATAAACCCATTGTAAATTGAAAATACCATAAGTCGAAAATGCATTCAGCACACCTACCCTATGTATAACTAAATCACTGTGCTGTACACCTGAAACTAACAGAACATTGTAAAGCAACTATACTCCAATTGAAAATTTAAAATAGGGACTTCCCTGGCCATCCTGTGGTTAGGACTATGTGCTTCCACTGCAGGGGGCATGGGTTCAACCCATGATCGGGAACTTGGATCCTGCATGCCGCTCGGCCAAAAAAAATAAAATTAAAATTAAAGTAGTAAAAAAATAATAAAATAAAATAGTAGTAATAATCTTTTTGCCCCTCATATACAGAAATTGGAATAGTAAGGGGTTTAGCTAACCCTTTGGCAAAGATGGTGTGCAAATTCATCCAATGCATTCATCCTCGGACCTCTGTTACAGTGCTGAACACATATTATAATTCATCTCTTTATATTTTATCTCCTGCACCCTGAAGTTTGAGGCCCTTAAGGAAAACAGTGTTACTTGTGTTTCTGTTTTTAGAATAAGTGTAAAGTAGGGGCTCAAAAATTTTTTCCTTGATGAGTAAATAAATGTTTCTCAAGTGAAAAGCCAAGTTTGGGACACCAGATCCTGATGACTGTATCAGCCCCTGTGAGATCACTGTCCACTTCTGTACCTCTGGTTCCTGGCTGAAAATAGTACCAGGCGTTTGATGAGTGTAGCGGGGTGTGGAGGCTTTCTTAGGTTCAGACTTTCAATGCTTCAGCGTTGAAAATGCTTTTACACACATTCTCATTTAGTCCTGGTAACAAACTGTGGGTCAGTTGTCTCATTTGATAAATGAAGAATCAGGTTCCCCATGGTTGAGAGAATCACTGTGGGTTACACAGTTACTAAATGTTAGCACCAGACTGGAATCCAGACTTCTTACACGAGTCCAGTACGTTCTTGCCCTAGTTTGCCTGAGATCAACACGTAGGGTGCCTATGCTGAGACACCACTGTCACCTCCCCGGCCAGCCACTCTGCTTGCCACTGCCCATCCTCAAACCTTTCCCACCATCTATATATGTCCTTAGTTAGTAACTTCATAAACCACCTAGTTGTCCAAGTTAGAAACCTGAATGTTATCCTCCACTCCTCTTTTTCACATTCCTTCAACCACAAGTCCCATCTAATTTACCTCCTGGACGTTTCTGGGACCAGCCATCCTCTTCTCTCCAAGATTCAGTTCTTCATCTTCGTTCACTAAACCACCATCCAGACGGCTGGACTCTAGTCCTGCTGCCTTCCCAGTGCAGAGTGATCTAAAATGAAAATCTGACTGTGCCACTGCTTCGTTCAAATTGTGCTGCTCCTATGAGCCCTCCGTGACCTGGTTCTTGAGCCCACCCCGTCAAGCATCTCACTCAAGTCTCTCCTTTGCCTTTAACCATCTAGCAACACAGGCCAGACAGCGCGCCCCGATATCTTACTTAGATTGTCTCTTTCCAGGTCAGAACCACATTTTCCCTCCCCCTCCCCCCACCCCCAGATTCTCATTCTGGCCCACTGTAGGTGAGTATAAAAGCCACAGAATCAGGCCTTAAAGGCAGAGACCTGGAGGAAAGCTCCTCAGAGAGTAGTTGTAGTTCTTCCATCAGTTCCTTTAGCCCAGTCCGTCTCCAGCAACCTTCCCTCACCAGCCTCTGGGATCATGAGGTCAGTGCTGATTTAAAAAGAAAAAAGGGGGCTTCCCTGGTGGCGCAGTGGTTGAGAGTCCGCCTGCCGATGCAGGGGATGCGGGTTCGTGCCCCGGTCTGGGAAGATCCCACATGCCGCGGAGCGGCTGGGCCCGTGAGCCATGGCCGCTGAGCCTGCGTGTCCGGAGCCAGTGCTCCGCAACGGGAGAGGCCACAGCAGTGAGAGGCCCGCGTACCGGAAAAAAAAAAAGAAAAAAGGAAGCTAGGGGAACTGGCTGTGGGTGAAAAGCAATTAGCAAAAAAAAAGCAGATGCAAACAAATACACAGAACAAATGGATAAAACTGCAGGATTGGGGAATTCCCTGGTGGTCCAGTGGTTAGGACTCGGTGTTCTCACTGCTGGGGCCAGGGTTCAATACCTGCTCTGGGAATTAAGATCCCGTAAGTCACGAGGCCAAAAAAAAAAAAAAAAATTGCAAGATTAGCCAGACTTTACCAGTAAGGAGGAGGTGCTGCTTTGGTCCTTTGGTCGTTGGGGAGAGTGAACCCATAAAAAGGGCTCCCTTTTTGTTTACCTCTTCTTTTTCCCTGTGTCCCTTAAGGATCCCATCCTATATTCCATGTTGCTTTCTTTAATGCCAGTTCATCAGGGTCTTCATGGCCTCTGATAAAGCACCACCTTGGGAATGGGACATGGGGGGAGGTTGAGGTGGGACAGTTGCTTCCCACACCCCTGCTCTATTCCCCCTGTCTCCAAAACACACCCCTCCTAGATGGAGGTACTTCCCAGAGTCTCTGGGCTCTTAAGGCGACCCAACCCACCGGTTTTCTTCCCCACACTGCTCTCCCCTCTCTCCAACTTGCTTGGCTGATGAGAATTTGGAAGAACCCCCGGTTTTAAAACTTTCAGCGCTGATGGCCTCTCCCCTTAGGCGTCACCCAGGGCAGTCCTGCTGTGCTGCTTGAATGTTCCTCAGCACAGAAAGAGCTGCTGTCCCCAGAAGGCTAGTGATATCCAGCAGCAACTCAGATGTCCCTGAATCTGGGAACCCTAACTGAGATATTAATATTTGTATTTGACCTTGACCGTACTGACTCAGATATTTATGAATGATATTTCCAAACATGTGGTATCAATGTTAACTCCTTTTGAGATTCTTTGTTTACTTTCAGTTTGCTAGTGCTAGTGTCTTGCCCCAGATAAAATGTATTTGTATTTATTTAATGCAAATTAAATGCAAGCTAATCCTTTTTGCAATAATTGAATTATTGTTCTTTATTACCAGTGTCACTAAGCTCTACATCTGGATACATTACAGTAAATGTATCCTTTTGCTTTTGTTTACATTCCACTAGAACTTTGGAATCCAAATGATTCTGAAACTGACAAAAATTGAATTAAATCCTTTTACAACTAACCCTTCTGAGGATATTTCTTTGAATTCTTCAGTGAAGTTTGGGAAATGTTATTCCTACATTTTAAAATATGACCTCCAGAAGGATTGCAATAGCATTTTGGAAAGGGACATTTTTCATAGTGGGAGAAGGGTGGGTGGTGAGTCCAATTTTTTTAATGTTATTTCACTTTAGAATTGTGCTATATTTAGGATGACTGTACATCCTGGTTTATGTCTATTGTCCCAACATAGTTATTAATTGCACTCAAAAAATGTCCTGGTTTGCATGATAAATTATATGATCTCCCAACTGTATTCTATTTAATTATGAAACAATTGATCAGGATTTTTGTTTGTCTGTAATTAAGTCTTGCAAAGAAATGCAAAATATATATATATATATATATATATATATAAATTAAATATATATATATATATATATACACATATATAAATGGCTTTAAAAAACTCCAATATGTAAGTAGTTTGAGAAAGAAGCAGTCAGTATTCTTACTCACCCTGCTTGAACTTGGCTCACCACAGGCAAGTTTCTGTTTGTGGCAGTAACTTAGCTCTTTATCTTCCAGAGCTGTGAAATTGTCCTGATCACAATTTTAAAATTTTAATTAAATCTGCTAAAATTGGAATGCAAGCTATGTCTTTGTTGGTGATCCAGTGTTTCTGGCCAGTGATCTCCATCATCTGTCTTAGCAGCAAAGTTTCTTCCACTGTTACATCATTTATTTTTTTCTCTTTTCCATCTGTGATTTAGGGTACTGAAGACACTCTTCATATAAGGAGAAGAGTTCACGTCTTCACCACAGTATGAAGTTGATATTTAAATTTTATCTGCAGGTCTTTGCCTTGCTTTGGTTCTTTCTCATCTTGGCTTTTCTTACATATCTTCATTCATTTATTCATTTCTCATTTCTTTCATTGGTAGTTCTAATTTTTTTCTTTTTTTAAATTTATTTTTAAGATATCTTCCAGAGGCGCTTTATTTCAGAATTCACTTCAGCTGATTTCAGGAACATTTCAAGTACATTAGCAACTTTTCTTAATTTCCTTTAGCTCTGTTATGTGTATAATATACTTTGAGTCTGTTATCAACGTCTTTTACATCTTCAAAATGGGTTTCACTCTTTTAGACAATCTCTAGTGAGGTTTCCCTCCCCCTCCTAATCTTTCCCTTTGTAATCTTACCATGTTAGCACATATATTTTAATTTTCTAATACAATAAATGAGATAAGATATCTTTGCCTTTTGATTGATTTGAAAATGGGGGGGTGAGACATTACATTTTCACCTATTTGCCTGGGAGCAACCGTAAGGTGACTTCAACGACTGACAAATTTCCCACAGTGATTTTGAATTAGCAATATATCTTGGCCATTCTTAGAGATGATTTTTCATAGTTACTGTACATAAGCGTTGAGTCATTTTCATTAAAAATGGACATCTAAAATGGACAATAAGACAAATTTCATTATACACCCTGATAAAATTTCTAGTGAGGATTTGTAATGTATATATTTGCCTGCAATTGAAAAACATCTGTGGGCTTCTAAACTATGACCTTTAAATTTAAACCAAATTAGTTCATTAGTTCTTGGACAGAATAGTGTTAACTTTCTACTGTAAATAACGCATTTGAAAACACATATTCACCCAAGATAGATGCCAGTAGTAAGCTATTCTGTGACTGAGTGTTACAAAACTGTGAGTCCAATGGAGTAGGAAAAAAAATACTATTCAGGAGAAAAATTTGGGTGGAGTAACAGGAAAGTTTAGAAAAAAGAAGGTCAGAGAAGTGACTGGGAGTGGTTAGAAAGGGCTTTCATAACGAAAAATGCCTTTGGTGCTGGAGACTTTTCTATTGTCTTATTTTCTATTGTCTTATTGTGTTATCTTTTTAATAGATCTTTCCCTCACTAGCACACAGAAAAGGAAAACAGAATAAAGGTTATTACTAAGTATATGGTTCCCTTCTTGCCTCAGTGTCCACCATCTTGCTGTAGCAGACAACAGTGTATTATTAGTAAGAGGCATTTGAAGGATGTTGGTTTGATAAAGTATAACCCCTAAGCCATTTCCCCTAACATGATCTTTCTAATATCTTCAAAAAGTGTCTGAGGCTTATCTGGTTCTAATCTTGTCTGGCAATGTGGCAAATGCCTCAGGGAAGTGGGAAGGATATAACCTGTCTTCAGAGATTTATAGCATTTCAGGCATCACAAATCCTGGAAGACATTTTTGTTCTTTTGGGGGGTAGGATTCTATTAATATTTTTATATTATTAACACAAGTTAGCAATATTATTACTGGTTTTCAGAACTGCCAATGGTACATGTGTTTCTTGCATGAAGATGGTGCTTGGGACCTGCCAAGATTAAGGGAAATTTTTTCCGGAATCAGATGCACATCCATTCTTGCCTACTGTTCCTTGTGAACAGTAGTGGCCATGTGTGAAGTGACTGTCCAGGGTTGGGGCTACTGCCTTCAGCCACGGCAAAGCACAGATGTAACTAAATAACTGCCTAGTCCAGAATTAACAAAAGCTTGCCTTTAATGGAAAATTGGATCACTTATTCTCTCTCTCCCACACTCTGTCTCTGGCACTATTTCCACACTCTTCAACAAATAGTCTCAGACAATAGAAATGGTATAAATAAGTTTGAATACTGAGTTCAAAGACTAAGAATATCTAAATGTTGAATGATTTCCCATTTTATCTGTGATATTTAAAAATTTATATCTCCACTTTGTTTGAAGAACTTGTTCCTATTTATTTCTTTTCCAGCGTATGTAGAACTAATGGTTAGCACATTAATTTTGTGAAGCGATGTTTAGGGAGCATGGATACAGCTGTTTTGCTTGCCAATGATTTGTGTATCGTATAACACCTTCAGCACAAGCTCCAGACTTTGCACCTGGAATGTACTTCCCCCGCTGTGAGAATGTGGTAAAAACCTGTTTAATTATGGTCAATCAAATCAGGTAAAATCAATACTGGAGCCAAGGGCAGGTCGGTAGCCTATATCTAAGGGAAGAGAGATCAGGATGTTTCCCTTCGCATGGAAAGTCTTAAGTAGGCTTTATTTTGGTACATTTTAATTAGGAAGGAGCATTTAAGCATCTTGACATTAAAATAACTCTTCTAAATAAAAGACCTCTGATGGCTAAATGGATTATATAGGTTAACATTATTTTCTAAAGGCCACCAGGAAACAGAGTGGCTGTTGAAATGAGAGATGATATTAGTGACAAAGAAGAAAAAGTGATTTCTTTGAAGGAGTTTCAGTGCATGTCTAGCACTTCACATAGGCCTGAACTCATTGTCCTTTGATTTTCTTTTCTTTCAAACTACTTACTGCTCCCAATTTCTCAGTTTTCTACAGAAATTTACCCTCTACACTGCAACCTAAAAGCTAGGACATCTCACAAATGAAAAAAGACGTGTAAAATAAATCATTCAATTCAGTACGCCTGGTTAAATGTCAGATTAAAAAAAAAATCCTGCCTATTTGGTAGCTATTTGATGGCCTAAGAAAATTAACTAATTCAATATACTTGTACTTCCAACAGTATCTTCTGCCTTCTCAGTTTAGCTTCCCTTGGCTGTGGCTTATACCATATCAACAGTATACAGCAGCTCTGGCTCTTCTATGGGAAAAGGAAGTTCTTTAAAAGAATATAAGGTCATGGGACTTCCCTGGCGGTCCAGTGGTTAGGACTCTGTGCTTCCACTGCAAGAGGCCCAGGTTCGATCCCTGGTCAGGAAACTGAGATCCCACATGCTGCATGGCACAGCCAAAAAAAAAAAAAGGGGGGGAATATAAGGTCGTAAAAGCCAAGAAACAGCACTTTATTACTTTCTGTAAGAAGACTTTTAAAACAGAGCATTTCTTTGTAGCTTAGTGACCCAAAGGCAAAAAGTGATGCTTGTCCAGTGAGCCTGTGGTCCAGCACCCACCTCCGGCTGGCATCTGCTGGTCCCCGGGAGAGCTGCTGGGGACCCAGACAAGCCGCATCCTGTTGGAGACCGTCACCGCATTTTCCACAACAGCTTCGGAATTTTCCTAAGGCACTTTCACATCTGGAATTTTAAAGAAAGTTTGCCCTGCAATAAAATGGTAGTAAATCTTAGGAAACATTGTGCCGTTTTTGTTTTAATTAACCTGGCATTTCTCTCGTAAACCATTAACAAATTATTGGTTTTTCCCTCCCTTTTTCACCCTTAATGGTAATAATGGACAAAGAGAAGAATTATGAAATGCTCTTTTGTACTTTACTTTTGAATTAAGGTGGCATAAGTGTTTCCCAGAATATCTTTCCATTTCTAACACAAGAAGATGTGTGCACTAAAGTGTAAATATTACATTTTATTTATGCAAAATAGCATTACTTTATTATGAAGATGTAGCATTTGTATGATTAAACAAGATTGAAACACATTTCTAATGGGCGGCTCGTGTGTGACATGCCTTTATCCAGTCTTTAGAGACACTGTCTTACTTGGAAGCCTGATTTGGAGGCTGTCACCACTACAGTATGCCAGTTATGAAGCATGTGAAGTATCTCTCTAAAAGCCAATTTTAATGACTCCAGCTTGCTATTAGAATAGTTTAATCCAATTCTGAAAGTGACAGTTTCTTATTTTAAAATGTCAAAGCTGTTCAGTTTTTGATTGAAAAAATTGTGATGATTTTGGAATATTTTAATGTGTATGAGGAACCTTTTTTATATAGAGAGAAAAACTTTGCATGGTTACATAAAGCAGTCATGAAACCTAGAATTTTGATTTGCCAGTTTTATAAAAACAAAATGACTCCCACAGAAAGCTCAGAATTGTAATAACTCAAGTATTCCATGTCACAGATGACATAAGGAGCGATCCAGCCCTTCCAATCCCTAAAGCATCTTTTAAGTAAACATGGACATCTTTAAAAATAAAGCATTTGCAGAAAGGAAGAGAGGGTGGTGTGTGAATAGGTGATATAAAATCTGGACTTCCATTTGCTATTTTGATTATTGGCTTGCCCCTCATTTTTAAGGGAAGCATATGTCGGGGGCAGGGAGTTGCTAACTATGGCTCCTCTCCTGCTCTGATATAATGAGAGACCTGAACTACATGAGTCTGCAGGTTTGGTTAGAACCTGAAATGCATTTTCCAAGGTCATCAAACAAGGTGACCAGTCACAGTTGGCTTGCTTCCTTCATTTATCCCTTCCTTCATCCATTTAACAAACAGTAACTGAGTTGCTCCTCAGGCCAGGCACTGTCCCAGGCCACCTCACAAAAGGCTAAAGCAGAATGAATATGTGTTGAATAAACTGGCTTTATTTATAGAGCATTCACTGTTGTCTTGAACCCTCCCCAAGGCTTAGCTCTTTGCAGCTCAGACGAGCTATTCTGTGGCTGAGTAGCACCCAGCCGTCACCACTCTGGTAGCAATTAGTGGCCTGTTCTTGGTCTGCATCCTACACTGGGCCATCAGCTTTTTGGAGGCAGGGCAGTCTCTCCTTCTAGCCTGGGTGCCTGGCACATTGTAGGTACTCTGCAATATTTGCTGAGCAAATTTCTGCATTAGCCATTTAAATCCTCCTTTGAAACTCATAATGGAGTTATGTGTAGAAACTGGGAAGTCAGGATTGACTGTATAGACTTCTTGACTAATTGTAGAAGTCATTTGTTCAGTCATTTAATAAAGATTTATTGAGGTCCTACTTTGTGCCAGACCCTATCTCTGTATAAGTGTCAAGATGGGAGAGCTCAGACCTGGAGCCACACTGTGCTTGTTTGAATCCCGGCTGCCACACTTGCTAGCTGGCAGATCTCAAGCAGGTCATTTAATCTCTTCTGTAGAGTGGGGGTAATAATAGCCCCTCCACTATAGTGTGTTGTAAGGATGAAATTACTTGCTTTATATCCAGTGCTTAGGCCCTGTGTGGGTAGTAGTTATTACTGTTGGTGGTTATTAGAAAGAACAAAGATGAGCATGTTGTGAGATGAAGCCGGAAAGGTCGGAGGACCACATCTCCCAGTTTGGGGCCTCATCCTCCATCCTAGGAAGCCATCAAAGCCTTCAAGCTGGGGCACGGTGGTGGTGAAGTCTGTAGCATTTTGCCTCTGCCAAGGCCAGAGAACCTCCTTCAGTGAATTCAACAAGCACTTGCTTAAGGCAGCCTTGTAAGTGGCCACTTGAACATAATCAATAGGGCTTTATGTCTGAACCACGGAAAAGAATATGGATTGTATTCAGGAACTAAGTGAGGTGGTAAATGTTTGCTTACCTTCAAAGTGGAATTAAGAGGTACATAATATTACAGACCTACCTTCAGGCTATTTGTAAAGAAAATCAAATTTGGTGATTAAATGCTGAAAGGTGTAATTCTTTTTACGTTCTGGGTTCCCTAGAATAATGAAAGGTTTATATGCGCTAGGAATAAGAGTAAGGTTGTTGCTAATTCTGAGTAACCATGTAACCTACAAAGAAAATGCTGTATAGGAATAATGGTTATTCTAGAAGGATCCTAGAGGGATGATTTTAAAAAGCTCTTCTTGAATAAGTAAGCTTTATTTCTTATTAAAATATTTAGACTCATAACTTACAAATACTCATGTGTCACATTTCAAAATTATGTGTCAGACCATAAAAAGACATGAGAAAAAATTTAACCCTGAGCTCTTATGTCATTTGAAACTTGAAAATACACTGGAAGCAATTATTTTTGTACATTCTTATTTTAAAAATTAATTATATGTATGTAGTAATCAGTACATATGTTGTGAAAGCTTTTAAATTTTGGAGGTGGGGATAAGAAAAGGAAAGCAAAGAAACATTGCTAAACTGATTTTATAATCCCACAGAAAGATGATTGTTTTCCACATATTTAAACAAAATAATATTATTTAAACCCCCCAAAATATTTGGGCTAAGTTTCTTCTATTTTCCTTTATAATCTAACAGAATTTGTGTATTCTAAAGGAGTTTGAAAAAATTTTTTAAAGCTGCCCACTCAAAGCAATACTTTTAAGTGGACCATCCCCTCCAAGTGTCTGTATTGCACTACCTAGTATGGTACTCTTGGTTTAAAAAAAAAAGGTCTAGGTCCATTCTCTGTGATTCAGACTAGAGAAATTTTCATATGAATACCCATTATTGCCCAGTGCCTTAGGGAAAGAGTTGATGAAGGGAACTTGAACCTGGGTTTTAGGGGGAAAGTTCCATATTTTAAAACCTCCACCTCGAATAGGGCTTGGATTTGTTGACATTAATAAATGCATTCCCTTGCTTCTGTCGGGTTTGGCTAAAAGTCTTTATTGAACTTGGAGCTTCCCATTTTAGTAGGCATTGGCCTTGCTTCGTGTGATACTTTTGCTGTCTTACAGGTTTCTATTAATAGTTCCTCCACTGAATAATTTGTGAAATGTTAATGGGTCTAAAAGGGAAACACAGAAGTCATCTCCCACCTTTGGAACGTCTTAGTCCAGACTCCTTTTTAAAGGATTATTAGGGAAATAAATTTCCATAGTTTTCTTGGAAGTAGTGTCTTTCTCCAACCACAATTCTGGTCATTTTTATACTATTTAATTGTAAAAGTTTCCATTTAAAAATTGAGTTATTTTACTTTTTTCTGGCTCGTTCATTTTATTTTCTAATTTCTTTACAGTAAGAATGGTAGGTGCTGTGTAGTGAGCACTTAATACATGCAAGGCTTACATGCATTATCTCTTTTAATCTTTACAATGATAAGCAAAATGAATTCAGTTCTAAGCCCCATTGTAGTATCAGCTTATTTAATGCTTACATAACTTGATGAGTATTTTTATTATCACCATTTTTCAAAGGAGGAAACTGAGGCAGACATTCAGTGATTTGCCCCAGGTCACCTAGGGTAAGTGGCAGCACGGGGGAGGCACCCTGGTCCCTCTGACTCTAGAACCCATATGCCTTTTGATAACATAATACAATGGACATATTTGTTTGAAACTTTTTTTAAAAGAAACTGAGGGCGGCATACAAATATTCATATTCTAAAACACCTCTTCCCTCTTTGCCAAAAGATTTGTTGTGTTTACTCAACTTTAAAACAGGGTCTTTATGTACATTTCTGATAAAACGGCTGCTTGTGGTACTGCTCACAGCTACCTCAGCCCAACTCTTTCAACTTCCTCCCTGGATTCCTTTTCAAAAGAAGAGAGAGGATGCCTTCTTTATGGCAATGATGCCCCTGGCAGGGGTGATCCCTCAGGAATCTTGATGATTCCTAAGATTTTCCTGCTAGTTTCTACCATAAGACTGGCCATAATGATAATAAGAATAAAAATGACAAAGATAACTCATATTTGTGGGCACTTTCTGTGCTCCAGGCCCTGGACTAAGCACTTTGCATACATCATCTTTTTTTTTTTTTTCTGCGGTACGCGGGCCTCTCACTATTGTGGCCTCTCCCATTGCGGAGCGCAGGCTCAGCGGCCATGGCTCACGGGCCCAGCCGCTCCGCGGCATGTGGGATCCTCCCGGATCGGGGCACAAACCCGTGTCCCCTGCATCGGCAGGCGGACTCTCAACCACTGCGCCACCAGGGAAGCCCCATTACCTTTTTTGACTTTCACAGCCCTCTATGGTAGATACTATTATTTTCTCCGTTTTACAGAAATAGAAAATAAGGTGTTAGGACATTAAGTAACTTTCTTAAGTGTATACAGGTAGTGAATGGCTAATGGAGATTTCAATCAGTGTCTGTCATGCTTTGCAAAACCCATCTTCTTAACCCCTCTGCTGTTCTGTAGGTTAAGGACCATAGTAATAACTAGTTAAACATCGTAGAGCCAAAGTGGGTTTTTTGGTGGGCTGGAGTGGTGAGGATTAGCTGTTTCTTACCAACTGGTTTTAAACATTCAAAATCCTTCGTTACATTGGTTAAAAACTGGATGGTCTTTGCCTACGAAGTGAACTGGGCTCTAACAGTGGACGCATACAAAAGCAGACAGTCAGCTGGCTTCTTTTCAGAAGGGAAGATGTCCAAATAAACATCTCCTCCTCCCTTGGGCCACACACACACAGAAGAAACTGGCTTGGAGCTCTTGGCCCAACGTGTGTGTTTCTCTTTCCTCTGTTCTCCTCCTGCTTTATTTATTTGCCACCATTCAGACATGGCACCCTTATTCTTTACAGGTGGATCAATATTTACAGCCATTCAGAGGAGACGTTGGCTCTTCCCGTTTTCTAGGCTGCCGTGTAACAAAAGCTGCCTGTTTTTCTTCACATCTGCTAGCAGAACTGCAGTTAGATTTAGCAGGAGCTTTGAGAGATGGCCAGTTCAAAGGAATTTTGTTTGGAGCACTCAGCCATTTTCCTGTTTGCTAGGAGAGGGAAATACCCCTCCGAACACAGGCATGAGACCCAGAGGCGGGTATGTGGTTCAGAGTGGACATTTATTTCTCATCTTTATTTTTTTCTCATGATCACCTCAACATTCTGATGTGTGATCACAGCCATCTGTACAATTATAGCTATTTAACCTACCATAAGTTTAAAATTGAAGGTTGGGGATTCCCTGGTGGCGCAGTGGTTGAGAGTCCGCCTGCCGATGCAGGGGACACGGGTTCGTGCCCCGGTCCGGGAAGATCCCATGTGCCGCAGAGTGGCTGGGCCCGTGAGCCATGGCCGCTGAGCCTGCGCATCCGGAGCCTGTGCTCCGCAACGGGAGAGGCCACAACAGTGAGAGTCCCACGTAACGCAAAAAAAAAAAAAAAATTGAAGGTTACATAGGTGCATATTAACAAGGGTGGTGCTGATAAATTTAAAAAACCCAGCATTTTTAAATTAATGAATGTGATTGGCTTTAATTATAAAAAATACGTATGTCTAGCAGGCTTCCTCAGTAATACGCTGACTACAGCACATGTTTCCTCAAATAATTGCAGAGCTCGGCTTTATCATTAAGCAGATGGTTTCTATTAATTCCCAAGGAAAGTAAATGATTGCAATTAACCAAATACTCAAAACTTGAGGATTTTAGAGTTCAGTCCTACGATTTCCAGCATGAGTCTGTGTGTCATCCTTTTCTTCAAGGGATGCAAAGACAATTTCATAACATCGCCCATTTTATAGGGGGGTTTTGAATGTAATTTTGAGAGTTCTCAAAGCTAAGTTGATGCTAAATCTCTGTTGCCTGGCTGCTTCTAAATTTTTGTGGTATTTTTGTTGTTTTGGTAGTAGAGAAGGGGTTGAAAATATTCTAGTTAAATTTGAATACCAGCAGGGTGGAAAAGAGTTCCAAAACCCTGTAAATTCAGGTAGTACCATAGAGGTCATTTCTTTTAAACAAATGCTCCTTTGCTTCCTTGCCCTGTTGTACAACATGCGTGAGTCTATTTCATTGGCTTGACAGTTTCAAAGAAAAGATAAACTGTTGGAGAATATTCCCATGCAAGTCCACCCCACCTCCAATTAAATAGACTAATGTTCGCAGTGGATTTCTTCAGACTTGTTGATTTTAACCAAATAATATTGATTCCTCTCTTTTTCGTTTTAAAATCAGTCATTTGCTCAACAAAGTTTTGTTCGGGTGGGCGCTGTGTGCAGGATGCTAGAGCTGGAAGGAAAAAGGTTTTTGTTCCTGATTTCAAGGAGCTTACAAAGCAGGTGCAAAGACAGACATTGTAAATTGTCACAGTTCTAGGCTATACATGGACAGGGAGCATCTCAGCACATGGGCAGGTGTCAGGAAAGAATCAGAGCAGAGAAGGGACTTGAGCTAAGGCTAGAAGGATGAATAGAAATGTTTCAAGTTGTCAGCACAGTGGGAGGGGAGAGTGTTTGCAATGTGGGGAGGCCCCAAAGCAGGGTGGGATCCGGGACCTCTCAGGTAATTAGATGTTGCCAGGATGCAAATTTCAAGGAAAGCGTGTTGGAAGCTCAGGTCAGACTGGTCGGCTGGGGCCAGATAATGATGCCCTTTTCTGCCTTGCTAAAAAGGAGTTGAGATTTTTATCCTGCAAGTGATACCCTTTGTGGCAGCAGTCTGGAGAACGTATAGATTATAGGAGGTGAGACCAGACTGGGGAGATAGTGACCCATCCATTAAAGAGTCTAAAGAAGAGACGGAAGTCCATGGGGACTTTCAGGTTTCTGGTTTAGGCCACTGTTGGGAGGAGGCATGCATATCCTATGAGATAGACTGTGGAAAGAGAAAGGAAAGGGTGCCTGGAGTCACCCAAGTGGAGATGGTCAGTAGCAGTAGGGTGGAAGATAGGGGCATTACACCGTCCCAGGGCATAAAGGAGACTTTGAGTCACTGGAAGCCCCGCTCTGAGAACTCTGCATATGACCCATGCAACTATGTCAAGATCAGCTTAACAACAACAGGTATTTTAACCCGTTTCCCTCTTGGTTTCTTACACTCTTTATTTTGTATTCTCACAAACCCCCATTTGGTGTGGATTCTGCTGTAGCTTGTTGGATGTATGTTCTTACCTCTGACCAGCTTCAGCAAGACCCCTCGATGCCACAGGGCTTGGGAACCCTGGCGGATGAGGAACGCTGGGATGGGTGCCAATTGTTACGCCTCATAACTTTATTCTAGCTTCCTGTGGGGGGAGGCGACCTTATCTAGAAAGTTCTAAGCTCCCCAAGTTCTCTCCCTTCTTCTTACGCCAAATCAGGAAACCTTCTGAGACTCTGGTTTGCAGCTTTATCATTAGTTTAAATTGCAGATGGGGGTTGGACAGGCCAGCACATTCTTCCCATCTGAAATAATGACCTTCCTCTTCCCCACCTCCTCTCCGGAAAACTGACCTTTAGGGCCCAGCTCAATTTCCCCTCTTCTATTTTTTTATTTTTATTTTTTTTTTGCGGTACGCTGGCCTCTCACTGTTGTGGCCTCTCCCGTTGCGGAGCACAGGCTCCGGATGCGCAGGCTCAGCGGTCATGTCTCACGGGCCCAGCTGCTCCGCGGCATGTGGGATCTTCCCGGACCGGGGCACGAACCCATGTCCCCCACATCGGCAGGCGGACTCTCAACCACTGCGCCACCAGGGAAGCACCCCCCACCTTTGACCACACCTCCTGAAAGGGAGCCAGCCCTTGCTCCTTGGAACTTATTATTCTGGACCCTTTATTCACCACTTAGCTTATACGGTCTTGTGTACTTAGTTATTCCGGTGTGTGTGACTGCTGTGTACTCCCTAGATGGACTGTCCTTGGGGGAGGACCCTGGATTGTCCTTTTTGTCGCCTGTATTACGCTTATGCTTAGAAAGCACGAATACATATTTTTCTGTTAATATATTAGGGAGATTTAAAGATAGAGGATATGTTTTCTACTACATATACTGTGAAATTTAACCTTGATTTTCTTCTCTCATAAATTAAAATTGTCAGTTATAAATATCACTGCCTTCATTAGGCACATAATACTGTTAATCTGAGAACCTGGAAAGTAGGTTTATCCAGTTCCCGGTTTTTAATCTGAATTGTTCTAATAATGGTAGCTCATACTTTCTGAGCCTCACACATTTTATCCCATTTGGTTTTTAAAAATAACATTGTGAATTAGGTGTATTGTTTTCTCCATTAGGCAGCTGGGGAAGCTGGGCCTCAGAGAAGAGAAGTAACCTATCCTGAGGCACACAGGTGTCTACAAAGCTCCACCTCTACATCCTGGGGTTTTGTCTATTGCATTGTGCTACTGGCTCTTGTGTGTCTATTACATTACATAACTGCCCAAGTACTTCCTGGGTATCTGTTAGCCTCTGTTAGAAATAGTTAAAACTATCTGGCTCCCAATCCCTTGCTCTTTTGACCACCATACACCACTTCCTATTATCAGCACTTGCTAGGAAGATGCCTCAGGTGGAGGTTTGAAAGTAGCTCATTCTAAGAGCCTCCCCACTCTGAGATTCAATGTTATCAAAGCTAGACATATAAGGGAAATAATACTACAGGGGGTAGAAATTATTCCAGCTACACAAAATAATTTCAAATCTGCTCCAGATTGCTCCTGTTAGTAATAATACGTGAATACTTGGAGCCTGCAGCTAATTACAGAAAACAAAAACAAAAAACAAAACTCAGGGTCTATTTTGTCAGAACTGTTAACAAGTAATCAAAATGGCTGGTTTCAATTTCTTTCTTTCTTTTCTCTTCTTGCAAAATAGTTGAAATGCAATGAAAGTGAAAGGCCCAAAGACACACAACAACAAAACACAGAGAGAGACTTCTTGGAAAATTCACAAAGCTACATGATTCAGCCAGTAAATTTAAGAGTTTCAGTGCCTTGTTAGAAAATTTGATGCTGGTTGAAGTCAGCTTGAGAAATTCTCAAGTACTAAATGGAAGATTTGCCGCTTTAAAGGGTTCCAAGTAAAGAGGAATATTTAATTCTTTCATCAATTTGCCTCAGATAGTCCCGAGAGCTGGATAATACAAAGAGGCAGCGGCAAGTCAGGTGAAAAATTCCTTCCATTGTATGAATCTGTTTTCATTTAACTTTTATTAATGTCCACTATACCTATTTTGTCTTTGTATAACATAATTTTGTCTGTGATTGATTAGCCGTCCATTTCAAATTTATGTGTACTGTGATTTCATTAACTTTACCCTTAAGCAATGTGTTTTCAGACATATTAATGAGGTGGGAGTCTTTTCAGAGTATTCATAACTTATACTTTTTATTTTTGGCTTAGCATCAAACTTTGAAATTCTGTGAGGCAAAGGGCCGAATTCTGAGCCTGCATGACTCCAGGGAAGGTCTCCCATATATTTTCAAGCATGTTTGTTCATCATTGTTTAGAAAAGACTACTTTCTCACATCTAAAGTAAGAAAGTAGAGATTTCTTTCTCTACTGCCAATTAAGAATTTACTTGAAAAAACATCTTTGGGCTGCAGAGATGTTTTTACTGAGTCCTTTAAATTAGTTTCATGACATTCCTCTTTTAAAAATATTTTAATGTGTTGAATTTTAATGTTTTCTAAGAACATACTAAAACAAAATACAAATAGCCAACTTAATGTATGTGATTTGGGAAGATTAGGTATTTCTCCTACATTCTGCTCAATGCATACTTGCTATGAGAAACTGCAGAATGCATCCTGGCTTTATGCATTTGGATATCTATATCATTCATCCAATGACATTCAACAGTATTTTTAAGGCCCACTAACCATGTGCTAGTGGTTGTCAAAATTCGGTGTGGTCACCTTAGGAGTTCACGTTCACTTCTCCTCCAAAGCCAGTAATAGGAAAAGCAGCTAATCCTCATCTACTATAAGAGGAAGTCAGAGGTAATGACTAAAATTTTTAAATTAAGTATAATAGTTCTACATATTATTTAGACATATGGAGGTAAGTAGTGGAAGAAATAACTACAAGAGTTAAAAGTGGTTGACTCTGTTGGCCAAGGGTGGCCAAATGACTACTGTGTCTGTTGTGAGCCTTTTAGCATTGCTTTGCTTTTAAAAAGTGTATGTGTGTCTGTGTGTGTATATAAATCTTTGATAAAATAGACATTTTTAAAAGCATAACTAATTTTACCAGATGGTTAGCATTGTTCTTAGAGTTTTGGGTAGAGATTGAATTCTGTCCATATCCTGATGGAACTCCCCTGTCCTGCAAAAGGTAAGGCCCACCATCTTTACTTGGCAGGTGGAGGAAAAGGCCTGAACCTGCGGTTGGGTCCATGAATGTAACACTGGGAGGTGGGAGTAGGGCAGATTTGGCTCACCAGATTCCCAACCCAAATAATGAATGTTGCAGGAGGATTTTAATTGGTAAAACATGATAGATTTACAAACATAACATAAAAAATAGCTACAAAAATTGAGAAATTGTTGAGGAATAGCATATCTACATAGTACCAAGAAAATTACGTATACTAACGATTGACAAAAACAAAACAAAACCCACTTTTTTTTTTTTTTTTTTTGCGGTACGCGGGGCCTCTCACTGTTGTGGCCTCTCCCACTGCGGAGCACAGGCTCCGGACACGCAGGCCCAGCGGCCATGGCTCACGGGCCCAGCCGCTCCGCGGCATGTGGGATCTTCCCGGACCGGGGCACGAACCCATGTCCCCTGCATCGGCAGGCGGACTCTCAACCACTGCGCCACCAGGGAAGCCCAAAAACCCACTTTTAAAATGGAGAAATATGGTGCTCACCAACTAAATGGAGTGATCACTCTGAAATTCAGTAACAGTGGGGCAATCTTATATGTTTCTTGATGTGAAACAACAGGAAGCAAGGTGAGCAACGTGAAACAATGTGAAACATACCACCACCAGTGAAATCTTCTTTCCAAGAATCCAATCAAACCTGACACAGTTTACAGGAAATAGAGGGGCTAGCAGAATATGTTAAAAGACGATATAAGGAAACAACCAAATCCAGAATGTGGCCCTTCTAGAAGACAACAGTTGTGATGCTTCAAAAAGCCAGTGTGATTTAAAGAAATGATGGGGACACTATTCTAGTCTAAAAGGTCTAAAGAGACCTAGTGACCAAACGCAGTGTACCACTTTGTTCGGATCCTGGTTAGGTGAGAAAAAGCTGCTATTAAAACATTTTAGGGAATTCCCTGGTGGTCCAGTGGTTAGGACTCTGAACTGTTACTGCTGAGGGCCCAGGTTCAACCCCTGGTCTGGGAACTAAGATCCCGCAAGCCAAGTGGTGCAGCCAAAAAAAAAAAAAAAAAAAATTTAAAAAAAAATTGAAAATTTTGAATAGAGATTAAATATTTGATGATATTATGAAAAATTATATAAAAACCCTAGTTTTAGAACCTTACTTGCTTTGACAGTGTAGAAAATAAAACCAAAGGCCACAAGAACCACATCTTGGTGAAATCTAGTGCTGCCACAGCCGAGTTCTCAGTGCTTCCCTCCCCACAATGCTTTTCTCGCCCTCTGCCCACAGAATGACATGGATGGAGTTCCTACCTCTGCCACGTTGCTGGTTTTCTTGGGCATGCCATCTTCCCCTCAGACCTTCATTTCTTGACAAGATAAAATAACTGTACCAACCTCATGAGGACCATGGTCAAGTGAGTTCTGTTATGACCTTGTAGATGGGACAGTGCTGTGCGCATGTGCAGTGCCAAGCCTGTTTCTCTTCCTTGCTCCAGGCCACCCCCCTGCCCCGCACCTGGTCCACCCCCCTGCCCCGCACCTGTGTGCTACATGCTTATTTACTGTGTCAAGTGCCATATGATCAGTATTGCATTAAATGCTTCCAGCAGTCCTATTCTCATTCCCATTTTACAGATGAAGAAACTGACTCTTAAAGAGATAGCTAATTTTCCTAAGGCTGACATGATGAGGAGGCTGAGTGGAGAATTTGTATGACTGGAGGGGGCCTGGATTCTGTTACTGACTAGCACTGTCATAAACATCCTAAATGGGAATGTGTCCACCGCCCTCCCTTCAGAGAAAGGTCACCCTGATGCAGGGAGTGTGCGCATCAGACCCCTTCTCACCTGACTGTGCGATGCACAAGCCCTTTCTTTGGCTGATGATGGGAGCTTGGCCAGCCCGAGCGATTGTTACTGGGACCACTGTCTCTTGTCCCTGATGAGGAGAACGGTTCTTGTTCTTTCTCAGTCAGTTCTGCGCTCAATAAGGAAAGAGAGGAGTTGACATGATTCTTGTGTAGGCAGCAACCAGACTAGATACTGAAGGACAAAAACAGTCCTCTGTGTGAACTAAGTCAAATTTTTCCCCTATGCAATATAAATTATGTATTTGTCTACTTCTACTTCGTTCTGAGCTACTTGGACCTCACTTCAGCAACCCCATGACTGAAAGTTTTCTTCTAGAGGAGTGTATCTAATGTTACTGACTCAATCTGGATATTGATACTATATTTATTGAGATTGTACTTCAGTGTCTTTGAATCATTTTCTCTCTGAATAAGGGCTATAGAGCATTTCCAGGTGAGCAGATGACATACTTGTTTTGAAAACAAATCCCCAAATACATCTTTTATTTCTCTCATAAATAGATTTTTTTTTTGTATTTTAAGGAAGATTTCTAGATACAAACACAAAGTAAGAGGTCTTAAAGGAGCTTGATGAAAGTGAAGGAAAATATTTCGTGGCCACTGAGCTATGATATATCCCTTTCAGATCTAGTAAAAATAATTAAGGTTCCTTTAAAGCTTACTGTGTGCTACGTGCTTATTTACTGTGTCAAGTGCCATATGATCAGTATTGCATTAAATGCTCCCAGCAATCCTATTCTCATTCCCATTTTACAGATGAAGAAACTGAGTCTTAAAGAGATAGCTAATTTTCCTAAGGCTGACATGATGAGGAGGCTGAGTGGAGAATCTGTATGCAGCCAGTAACTCCAGACTCAAACTGTCAACCATCATACTGCTGCCATCTTCCTGCCACACAGCAGTCTACTCTCCTCCCAGGGGAAAAAATGCTCATTTAGTTACCCTCCCCAAAATGAAGTGGGAGTTTGAGGAATCTTAGCACAAACTTTTATTGGCTTAGGTTGTGTAGCATAAATAAATTTATTGATTTAACTCCTGAAACATTTCCATCTTTTAATGTGTCCAAGAAGGTCTTAAACAAAACTAGGGAGGTTCATGACATACTCACAGTGTAATTCCTGATTATCTTGACGAGGTGGGATGATTTTGTGTTGTACTCATCGCAGTTGATTTTCTTACACCGGCTCGAATGCCAACTGGAAGAGATATCAGATAGTCTTCTCTAGGACATTGGATTGTAATTAAAGGGCTCTTTTGTTCCACTGCTTCTCTTACTTTCTCTGAAGTCCAAAATCAAAACCAGAACTCTAGCATACTTAACATTTCTTTCAGTCTTGTGCATTAATAAAACTTTTTTTTTCTTGTTGCTTTATAAGGAATATATTTAGAAAGGCACAAAGGACTCATTTCTTTGAAAGCTTAATGCATAAATATGTGACTTTTAGATACAAAAGTGATTGAACTCTTAAACCTAATGCAAGGTTCTTAATTAATAACTGACTACATATAGTAATCACTGAAATTTCTAGGAAAATGGAAATTGCCGATGGAAAACTATGATAAGAATTATAGAAGTGCCTGCTCACACCAGGACAGCTGTCAGCTGTCCCATTAAGAAAGGGTGCTGTGTGCTTCCAGGCTAGGAAATAAGGCCACAGTAATTTAAAGACACAGATAAACTTTCTGATTGTATTATTTTTGTAAATATTTTAATCATTTTCTAATTTTAGAGAGAAGTTGGATATTCAATTATACTTTCAGGAGACTGTTTAGCATTAATTATTTAAAAATTATTTTAAATATGTATGCTTTAGTAAAATTCACAATTCATTTTAAAGCCGTTAAATACAATTAATTCCTATGTGTTTTCTTGAAGTTGACATAGTACAGCTACCAGTGTCTCACTTTTGGGAAATCAAAAGGCAATGAATGGTTAGATCAAAGACCTGGTGTCTTTTAAAAAGAAAAAGAGGAGACAAGACGGTCTTTAGGGGAAGAGGCAGCCCCTGAGCAGCTGAAAATAGCTCTGAGGGCAAATAAAGTGGGGCCGCATCTCTGCTTGGGCTGTTAGCACAAAGCCCTCCCAGGGTAGCTCTTCGTGGAAAGTCCCCCTGTGACCTGAGCCGCCAGAGAGGCAACTCCAGCGGGAACAAGCCAGCTCTCACGTGCTGGGCAGGACTGGTTCCAGCACCCACACCTCAAAGGTGCTAGATAAATCAAAGACCAAAGGGACTTCCGGGTAAGATGGCGGAAGAGTAAGACGCGGAGATCACGACTTCCTCCCCACGGATACACCAGAAATACAGCTACACGTGGAACAACTCCTACAGAACACCTACTGAATGCTGGCAGAAGACCCCAGACCTCCCAAAAGGCAAGAAACTCCCCACATACCTGGGTAGGGCAAAGCGGAGAGATTCCCGCACAGAGGATCGGTGCCGAGCGGCACTCACCAGCCCGAGAGGCTTGTCTGCTCGCCCACCAGGGCGGGCGGCGCTGGAAGCTGAGGCTCGGGCTACGGTCAGAGCGCAGGGAGAGGACTGGGGCTGGCGGCGAGAACTCAGCCTGAAGGGGGCTAATGTGCCACAGCTAGCCGGCAGGGAGTCCAGGAAAACTCTGGAGCTGCCGAAGAGGCAAGAGACTTTTTCTTCCCTCTTGGTTTCCTGGTGCGCGAGGAGAGGGGATTAAGAGCGCTGCTTAAAGGGGCTCCACAGACGGGCGCGAGTCACGACTGAAAGCGCGGAGCCCAGTGACGGGCGTGGGACGCTGGGGCTGCTGCTGCCGCCGCCAAGAAGCCTGTGTGCGAGCGCAGGTCACTGTCCACACCGCCCTTCCGGGAGCCTGTGCAGCCCGCCACTGCCGGGGTCCCGGGATCCAGGGGCGGCTTCCCTGGGAGAACGCACGGCGCGCCTCGGGCTGGTGCAACGTCACTCCGACTTCTGCCGCTGCAGGCTCGCCCGCACTCCGTGCCCCTCCCTCCCGCCCGGCCTGAGTGAGCCAGAGTCCCCGAAGCGGCTGCTCCTTTAACCCTGTCCTGTCTGAGCAAAGAACAGACGCCCTCCGGCGACCTACACGCAGAGGCGGGGCCAAATCCAAAGCTGAGACCCAGGAGCTGTGAGAACAAAGAAGAGAAAGGGAAACCTCTCCCAGCAGCCTCAGAAGCAGCGGATTAAAGCTCCACAATCAACTTGATGTACCCTGCATCTGTGGAATACATGAATAGACAACAAATCATCCCAAATTGAGGAGCCAGGAGTCAGTGCTGTGCCTCTGAGGTGGGAGAGCCAACTTCAGGACACTGGTCCACAAGAGACCTCCCAGCTCCACATAATATCAAACGGCGAAAATCTTCCAGAGATCTCCATCTCAACACCAGCACCCAGCTTCACTCAACGACCAGCAAGCTACAGTGCTGGACACCCTATGCCAAACAACTAGCAAGACAGGAACACAACGCCACCCATTAGCAGAGAGGCGGCCTAAAATCATAAAAAGTCCGCAGACACCCCAAAACACACCACCAGACGTGGACCTGCCCACCAGAAAGACAAGATCCAGCCTCATCCACCAGAACACAGGCACTAGTCCCCTCCACCAGGAAGCCTACACAACCCACTAAACCAACCTTAGCCACTGGGGACAGACACCAAAAACAACGGGAACTACGAACCTGCAGCCTGCAAAAAGGAGACCCCAAACACAGTAACATAAGCAAAATGAGAAGACAGTAAAACACACAGCAGGAGAAGGAGCAAGATAAAAACCCACCAGACCTAACAAATGAAGATGTAATAGGCAGTCTACCTGAAAAAGAATTCAGAATAATGATGGCAAAGATGATCCAAGATTCTATTTCCCAGATCCAAAATCTTGGAAATAGAATAGACAAAATGCAAGAAACAGTTAACAAGGATCTAGAAGAACTAAAGATGAATCAAGCATCGATTAAAAACACAATAAATGAAATAAAAAATACTCTAGATGGGATCAATAGCAGAATAACTGAGGCAGAAGAACGGATAAGTGAGGTGGAAGATAAAATAGTGGAAATAACTGCTGCAGAGCAAAATAAAGAAAAAAGAATGAAAAGAACAGAGGACAGTCTCAGAGGCCTCTGGGACAACATTAAACGCACCAACATTCGAATTATAGGGGTTCCAGAAGAAGAAGAGAAAAAGAAAGGGACTGAGAAAATATTTGAAGAGATTATAGTTGAAAACTTCCCTAATATGGGAAAGGAAATAGTTAATCAAGTCCAGGAGGCACAGAGAGTCCCATACAGAATAAATGCAAGGAGAAATATGCCAAGACACATATTAATCAAACTGTCAAAAATTAAACACAAAGAAATCATATTAAAAGCAGCAAGGCAAAAACAACAAATAACACACAAGGGAATCCCCATCAGGATAAGAGCTGATCTCTCAGCAGAAACTCTACAAGCCAGAAGGGAGTGGCAGGACATAATTAAAGTGATGAAAGAGAAAAACCTGCAACCAAGATTTCTCTACCCAGCAAGGATCTCATTCAGATTTGATGGAGGAATTAAAACGTTACAGACAAGCAAAAGCTGAGAGAGTTCAGCACCACCAAACCAGCTTTACAACAAATGCTAAAGGAACTTCTCTAGGCAAGAAACACAACAGAAGGAAAAGACCTACAATAACGAACCCAAAACAATTAAGAAAATGGGAATAGGAACATACATATCGATAATTACCTTAAATGGACTAAATGCTCCCACCAAAAGACACAGATTGGCTGAATGGATACAAAAACAAGACCCATATATATGCTGTCTACAAGAGACCCACTTCAGACCTAGAGACACATACAGACTGAAAGTAAGGGGATGGAAAAAGATATTCCATGCAAATGGAAACCAAAAGAAAGCTGGAGTAGCAATTCTCATATCAGACAAAATAGACTTTAAAATAAAGACTACTAGAAGAGACAAAGAAGGACACTACATAATGATCAAGGGATCAATCCTAGAAGAAGATATAACAATTGTAAATATTTATGCACCCAACATAGGAGCACCTCAATACATAAGGCAAATACTAACAGCCATAAAAGGGGAAATCGACAGTAACACAATCATAGTAGGGGACTTTAACACCCCACTTTCACCAATGGACAGATCATCCAAAATGAAAATAAATAAGGAAACACAAGCTTTAAATGATACATTAAACAAGATGGACTTAATTGATATTTATAGGACATTCCATCCAAAAACAACAGAATACACATTTTTCTCAAGTGCTCATGGAACATTCTCCAGGATAGATCATATCTTGGGTCACAAATCAAGCCTTGGTAAATTTAAGAAAATTGAAATTGTATCAAGTATCTTTTCTGACCACAATGCTATGAGACTAGATATCAATTACAGGAAAAGAGCTATAAAAAATACAAACACATGGAGGCTAAACAATACACTACTTAATAACGAAGTGATAACTGAAGAAATCAAAGAGGAAATTAAAAAATACCTAGAAACAAATGACAATGGAGACACGACGACCCAAAACCTATGGGACGCAGCAAAAGCAGTTCTAAGGGGGAAGTTTATAGCAATACAATCCCACCTTAAGAAACAGGAAACATCTCGAATAAACAACCTAACCTTGCACCTAAAGCAATTAGAGAAAGAAGAACAAAAACATCCCAAAGTTAGCAGAAGAAAAGAAATCATAAAAATCAGATCACAAATAAATGAAAAAGAAATGAAGGAAACAATAGCAAAGATCAATAAAACTAAAAGCTGGTTCTTTGAGAAGATAAACAAAATTGATAAACCATTAGCCAGACTCATCAAGAAAAGAAGGGAGAAGACTCAAATCAATAGAATTAGAAATGAAAAAGGAGAAGTAACAACTGACACTGCAGAAATACAAAAGATCTTGAGAGATTACTATAAGCAACTCTATGCCCATAAAATGGACAACCTGGAAGAGATGGACAAATTCTTAGAAATGCACAACCTGCCAAGACTGACTCAGGAAGAAATAGAAAATATGAATAGACCTATCACAAGCATTGAAATTGAAACTGTGATTAAAAATCTTCCATCAAACAAAAGCCCAGGACCAGATGGCTTCACAGGCGAATTCTATCAAACATTTAGAGAAGAGCTAACACCCACCCTTCTCAAACTCTTCCAAACAATATCAGAGGAAGGAACACTCCCAAACTCATTCTACGAGACCACCATCACCTTGATACCAAAACCAGGCAAGGATGTCACAAAGAAAGAAAACTACAGGCCAATATCACTGATGAACATAGATGCAAAAATCCTCAACGAAATACTAGCAAACAGAATCCAACAGCACATTAAAAGGATCATACACCATGATCAAGTGGGGTTTATTCCAGGAATGCAAGGATTCTTCAATATACGCAAATCAATCAATGTGATACACCATATTAACAAGTTGAAGGAGAAAAACCATATGATCATCTCAATAGATGCAGAGAAAGCTTTCGACAAAATTCAACACCCATTTATGATAAAAACCCTGCAGAAAGTAGGCATAGAGGGAACTTTCCTCAACATAATAAAGGCCATATATGACAAACCCACAGCCAACATTGTCCTCAATGGTGAAAAACTGAAACCATTTCCACTAAGATCAGGAACAAGACAAGGCTGCCCACTCTCACCACTCTTATTCAACATAGTTTTGGAAGTTTTAGCCACAGCAATCAGAGAAGAAAAGGAAATAAAAGGAATCCAAGTTGGAAAAGAAGAAGTAAAGCTGTCACTCTTGGCAGATGACATGATACTATACATAGAGAATCCTAAAGATGCTACCGAAAAACTACTAGAACTAATCAATGAATTTGGTAAAGTAGCAGGATACAAAATTAATGTACAGAAATCTCTGGCATTCCTGTACACTAATGATGAAAAATCTGAAAATGAAATCAAGGAAACACTCCCATTTACCATTGCAACAAAAAGAATAAAATATCTAGGAATAAACCTACCTAAGGAGACAAAAGACCTGTATGCAGAAAATTATAAGACACTGATGAAAGAAATTAAAGATGATACAAATAGATGGAGAGATATACCATGCTCCTGGATTGGAAGAATCAATATTGTGAAAATGACTCTACTACCCAAAGCAATCTACAGATTCAATGCAATCCCTATCAAACTACCACTGGCATTTTTCACAGAACTAGAACAAAAAATTTCAAAATTTGTTTGGAAAAACAAAAGACCCCGAATAGCCAAAGCAATCTTGAGAACGAAAAATGGAGCTGGAGGAATCAGGCTCCCTGACTTCAGACTATACTACAAAGCTACAGTCATCAAGACAGTGTGGTACTGGCATAAAAACAGAAAGATAGATCAGTGGATCAGGATAGAAAGCCCAGAGATAAACCCACGTACATATGGCCAACTTATCTTCGATAAAGGAGGCAGGAATGTACAGTGGAGAAAGGAGAGCCTCTTCAATAAGTGGTGCTGGGAAAACTGGACAGGGACATGTAAAAGTTTGAGATTAGATCATTCCCTAACACCATACACAAAAATAAGCTCAAAATGGATTAAAGACTTAAATGTAAGGCCAGAAACTATCCAACTCTTAGAGGAAAACATAGGTAGAACACTCTATGACATAAATCACAGCAAGATCCTTTTGGACCCACCTCCTAGAGAAATGGAAATAAAAACAAAGATAAACAAATGGGACCTAATGAAACTTCAAAGCTTTTGCACAGCAAAGGAAACCATAAAGACGACCAAAAGACAACCCTCAGAATGGGAGAAAATATTTGCAAATGAAGCAACTGACAAAGGATTAATCTCCAAAATTTATAAACAGCTCATGCAGCTCAATAGCAAAAAATCAAACAACCCAATCCAAAAATGGGCAGAAGACTTAAATAGGCATTTCTCCAAAGAAGATATACAGACTGCCAACAAACACATGAAAGAATGCTCAACACCATTAATCATTAGAGAAATGCAAATCAAAACTACAATGAGATATCATCTCACACCAGTCAGAATGGCCATCATCAAGAAATCTAGAAACAATAAATGCTGGAGAGGGTGTGGAAAAAAGGGAACCCTCTTGCACTGCTGGTGGGAATGTGAATTGGTACAGCCACTATGGAGAACAGTATGGAGGTTCCTTAAAAAACTACAAATAGAACTACCATATGACCCAGCAATCCCACTACTAGGCATATACCCTGAGAAAACCATAATTCCAAAAGAGACATGTACCAAAATGTTCATTGCAGCTCTATTCACAATAACCCGGAGCTGGAAACAACCTAAGTGTCCATCATCGGATGAATGGATAAAGAAGATGTGGCACATATATACAATGGAATATTACTCAGCCATAAAAAGAAACGAAAGTGAGCTATTTGTAATGAGATGGATAGACCTAGAGTCTGTCATACAGAGTGAAGTAAGTCAGAAAGAGAAAGACAAATACCGTATGCTAACACATATATACGGAATTTAAAAAAAAAATGTCATGAAGAACCTAGGGGTAAAACAGGAATAAAGACACAGACCTACTTGAGAATGGACTTGTGGATATGGGGAGGGGGAAGGGTAAACTGTGACAAAGCGAAAGAGAGGCATGGACATATATACACTACCAAACGTAAGGTAGATAGATAGTGGGAAGCAGCCGCAGAGCACAGGGAGATCAGCTCGGTGCTTTGTGACCGCCTGGAGGGGTGGGATGGGGAGGGTGGAGGGAGGGAGATGTATGAGGGAAGGGATGTGGGAACAGATGTATATGTATGACTGATTCACTTTGTTATAAAGCAGAAACTAATAAAAAATAATAATATTTACGAAAAAAAAAAAAAGAAAAAGAGGGAATTTCCTAGCGGCCCAGTGGCTTGGACTCCGTACTCTCACTGTTGAGGGCCTGGGTTCAGTCCCTGGTCAGGGAACTAAGATCCCACAAGGCGTGTGGTGTGGCCAAAAAAAAAAAAAAGGAAAGAAACTGTTTATGTGTATGCGTTTATGTGTAGCATTGCAGTAACTTGCACCAAATATAATGCACTTAATAGATAGGAAAACTTACCCCTGGTCTATCCCTACGCTGTGCAGTCATGATGAGGGATGGGAAGTATAAGATGTGGTGCTGTCTTAAGCAGCTTAAAATCTCATGGGGCAGACAAAAACGTCATACACATTAAAGTGTTAGGACACTAACTCTTGCAATATTAACTGCAGCATTGAACCAGAACCTTGACACTCCACACTCCCAAGTGTGGTCCTCAGACCCAGGGCAGTTCTGTGGATGGAAGCTTATGAGGATTGTATAATGTCAGGCCCCATCCCAACCTATACTGCATCAGCATTTGTACATGATCCCCACAGACTGAGTACTCTGCCTATTAAACTTTGAGAAGTGCTGAGCTGGAATAACGCAAGCAGTGTGTTTTAGACCCCACAGCACTGTCCAATGAACTTTCTGCAATGATGGAAATAGTCTCTTTTGTTTGCTGCCCAATACAAGAGCCACTAGCTTATGTGGCTGTTGAGCACTTGAAATGGAGGTAGTGCAGCTGAGGAACTGAATTTTTCATTCTAAATTTAAACTTAAATAGCCACATGGGGCTAGTGGCTACCGTATTGGACCGTGCGGGAGAAGAAAGCACTGGATGAAAAACCAAGAGATTTAATACTTGTTTCAGCACTAATGATATGTACCACCTTGGGGAAGTACCCTTAACTTACTTTGCCTCAGGTTTGTCATCTGTAGATGATGGGTTGAATTAGATGATCTTAAAGGTTTTTTGTGTTTGTTTTGGGTTTTTTCTTTTTTTTTTTAGTATTACTGTTACAACACTGCTTTTGTTGAAAGAACGCTTCTTTGAACAACTGAGTCTTGACATGGACATGACATTCGTAAGAGTATATCCTGGGAAGAGTAAATAAAGTAAGAAGGAAAGATGGATTTATCTCCACGAGGGAGGAGAGCATAGTTTGGTACTCAGTACATACAAAATATTCAGAAAATGTCTTGTTCCCGCTTTATCCCCAAAGCCTAGATCACTGTCTGATACACAGTAAACACTTACTGTAAATTTGTTGCATAAGTGAATCAATGTGATGGTTAAATGACTGCTCAAATCATCAGAGTTGGTATTTAAGTCCGTTTGGCTTGGTCCATTATTACTGGGTTTTGGTTTTTGTTCCTTGGTGCATTTATTCAAGAATAGTCTCCCCTCAGGTCCCAGTTAACACAAAACAGATAATTCAGGAGGCGTGTTTGTGTTGAGTGAGGCGTTTTAATTTAGCAACACCCAAATGGGATCTTTATGTTGAGATCTTGTAAATATAAGAATGGAGAAGAACTAAAATAACTCTTTAGGTGGACTACATGTAGTTTTTCCAAACAGTTAATTTAAGAGCATTCACCTCGGGCTTCCCTGGTGGTGCAGTGGTTGAGAGTCCGCCTGCCGATGCAGGGGACACGGGTTCGTGCCCCGGTCCGGGAAGATTCCACATGCCACGGAGCGGCTGGGCCCGTGAGCCATGGCCACTGAGCCTGGACGTCCGGAGCCTGTGCTCCGCAATGGGAGAGGCCACAACAGTGAGAGGCCCGCATACCGAAAAAAAAAAAAAAAAAAAGAGCATTCACCTCCACTAACTATGAATTAAATCTGTGATTTGGGCATGAAACTTAATGAGTCTTCATAGCAAGTAGGGTGAAAAACCTACACATCTGCACAGCGAGTTGGGAAGAGGCCCCGTTTGAAGGCTGGACACAGGAATGTAGGAACCCAGGAGCCAGGTGCTCTTGGTAAGTTCTGGGGCCCTGGATCCTGCGTTTGGCAGGGCAGTTCATGTCCCGCCTCACTGAGGAGGGAGCCCGATGTAGAATTGCTCAGGGAAATCCAGTAGTTGGTCAGGAGGAGAGATGAGCTACTGAGAGCTATGGTGGTAAAGGCCAGAAAAGTCTTGCAGGGTTCATGTCCTTTTGTAGCAGCTGGAGGCATTTTTCACCGTGGCTCTTTGTGGGGTCCCCCCTGACGTTCTGTTCTCAGTTCCTAGATTGATTTCTTTCTTGAGCAACTTTATTTCTGGAAACAGACCGGAGTCCACTTAGATTCCTGCAGTTCTGGTTCTAACTAAGCCTTTCTGCCCATAGCTGTTGCTGCTACCAGGGCTGGTCTCTCATCTTCCAGGTCTCCCTGTCTTTTGGCCTCTGCACTTTCGAGTCTTTCATTATAGAGCTCAGTGGATGATGTTTATGTCTAGACCAGAGAACCAAGACTTTCTTTTTAATCAGGTGCTGTTTTTACTGCACTGTGTTCAGTTTGTAGGTAAATTATGATGTAGGTACGCTCACCTGTGCTTTCTTCCTTTCCCCTCTGGAGTAGCTATGAACTCCAAGGGGGAAAGGGACTGTGTCTTGTTCATCAACATATTCCTGCACCCAGCGCGGAGTCTGGCACACCTCAAGCAGCCAGTAACTCTAGGGAATGAAATGTTCCAGTTGCCTAGGTGTGAAGAGTCATGTGCTCAGCCCTAAAGCCAGGGGTAGGGTCTGCCCTACCCAAACCACTGTAGACTGAGAGTGGGGGAGGGAGGGCTGCCCAAAGAAAATAGTTTTTACTAGAAGAAAATGAACATAATGTGTCAGGAAGACAAAACCTGCAGGTATCTACTATAGCGTGCTACACATATTTTTCTTTGTCCTTCCTCTGTGGTTTAGACTTGAGCGAATTTGGTCTTTCGTGTCCATAAGATAGGTTTCTCCTTCTAGGAACAGAAATCTCAGTTTCTTTGTTTTTTTCCAGTCTCCTCTTTCAAAACACTCTGCCTCTGCCCATAACTCTGGTGACAGTGGACCAGGGTGCAAAACTTGGAAGGAGAGGCAGTTCATCCAAGAGGATGCTGTGTCAGCAGACCCCTGCCCTGCCCTCTACAAGTCATGTCACCTCAGACAAGTTTCTAACCTCACAGGTGCCTCATCATCCCCATCTCAAAGGGCTGCTGTGAGGAATTAGTCCATGATTGTGTGTAAAGCTCTTAGCATGTGCCTAGCTTGTCAAAAATGCTTATATTTTATCTATTGCTGTCGTTATTAATACTAGTAATGACCATGCTTACACACTGGCCCCTCTACTAGACTCCCACGGGCTGCAGTGGCTCCAGCCTTCTTCCACTCCCTAACCCTAACCCAGCCAGCTGTAGATTCCTGAATTTACCTGGGCTCCCATCCACCCGGGGCTGGGACAGGCACATCTTCAGGAAGACACTTCTTCCCGCTTTTTCCCTCTCATCCATCAGGCCTCAGCATCAGTGGGTTTGTTCTTTGTCATTGGAGAGGGCTTTCCTGACCACCACCCTGCTCCTGCCCCAAGCCCCAGTCTATTATCTTCTTCCATAGCACTCTCTTCTTTTCCGTTATTTTCCTTACCACCATTTAAAATTATTTTTGTATTTTTATGTTTTTGGGTATTTCTCCTAGCTGATATAAGCCCCACTTTAATGCAGTAAATAGGAGCTCAGTAAATATTTATCATTAAAATAAATTAATGTCAAACATTTTCTGGACCTCCTTAAGGGTCACAGGAATTTTGTTGAGGATAAAGTGAGGACTGCCAGAGAGCTAGACAGTGCAGAGCTCGTGATGGGGAATATTGAGAAGAGATGGTTGAAGAGGAAATATAAGCTCGTTTGTCTTAAGAGCCTTTTGTGTGGGGTTTGGGAGGGTGGGTTACAGTGATGAAGAGAGTCGGCAGAGTAAGCGCTCTGCTGCTTGAAGGTGGATGCAGAGCATGCAACAGTCATTTTAGTTTAGTCTCACTTTTTCAAAGTGGATTTTGTCATTATTTAGCATCTTTGCCAATTTTATATATTTTCTCTCTCTTTTTTGTGTGTGGTTTGGGAGTATGAGGAGGTGTTGTTCACATTGCCTATTTATGATACAATTTCCCGAGTACCTTGAATGGAAACTTTGTAAATAATGGCTATTTATGATTTTTGTCTAGACTTAAAATGGTTATTTAACAGGCAATGAAATAATTTACTCACAGTTCTTATACTGTAAATATACTACATTTAAGGGCCAAATGTTAGGGCTCATGCTCAAAATATAAATCTTGTACATAGTGGTGAATTATTCTCTAAGGACAATGAAATTTGTATTCACTAGTATGAAATACAAAATAAATACAGTTACTTTTCAGGGATCAAATTCTTAGAAAGAGTTGAATGTCTAAGGTCATCATAAATCTAATCAGTGCTGATTGGAGCATGTTAACAGAATCATTTCTTAAATTCAAAATAATACAGGTTTATTTTCAAACATTTAGAAAATACAGAAGAGAAAAAAGAAAACAAGAAAATAACTATAATCCTGCTTCCTAGAATAATACTGTGAGCATTTCGGCATATACCCTCCTATGCTTTTTTCTCCTGTTCATGAATTTTTAAAGCATATGATTAGAATCATACTATAGATATGTCATATAATCTGTTTTAAAATTTTCATACATTATTAACTACTTTCTAGATCTAAATATTGTCTGTAACTGCGCTGTTCAATACTGTCACCACAGCAGCATGGGCTGTTGAGCACTAGAATTGTGGCTAGTTAGAATTAGGTGTGCTGTAACTACAAAAAAACACATCAAATTCCAGAGGAAGTACGAAAAAAGGGAAAATGCCTCATTATTAATTTTTACGTTGATTACCTGTTGAAATATTGGGTTAAATAAGATATAGTAATAAAATTAATTTCACTTTTTTAAAACGTTTTTTCATGCACCTACTGGAAAATTTAAAGTTACAAATATCATTCACACTCTATTTCTGTTGGACAGCACTGGTTCTATAGCATCATTTTTATAGCTGAACAATTTTATACCACTTGAATATAATTATTTAACTAATTCTTAATCAGTCCCATAATGTTGAATCTTCAAGGTACTTCTTATTTTTCAGTATTAAAATTTACTCTTGGAACACCCTGTACATAAATCTTTTTGCACATCTCTGATTACTTCCTTAGGATTTACTGCTAGAAGTAGAAATGCTGGGAGAATGGAAATTCTTTTTGTTTTTTGGCTGCTTGGGTCTTCATTGCTGCGCACAGGCTTCCTCTAGTTGTGGTGAGCGGTGGCTTCTCTTGTTGCGGAGCACAGGCTCTAGCCATGCAGCCTTCAGTAGCTGTGGCTCGAAGGCTCTAGAGCGCAGGTTCAGTAGTTGTGGCGCACGGGCTTAGTTGCTCCACGGCATGTGGGATCTTCCCGGACCAGGGCTCGAACCTGCGTCCCCCACATTGGCAGGCAGATTCTTAACCACAGTGCTAACAGGGAAGCCCGAGAACATAAATTTTTAAATGAGAAATATGTTATAAATAAATGAAGAAGAAAAAAATAGTGCTTTCGTTTCTCATTATGTTATCATCCTCGTAGAGAAAGATATGCTTCTGATTATTAACCGTTGCTCATTTTACATTGAATCAAAAATATTATGTCAACTATATTCAAATAAATCAAAATTAGCTCTAAGTTGTCTGTAAAGTTGGCTCTGAATTTTCATGTTTTATGTGAATCATAAGGGGTTAAGAGTTGGACTCAGCATTATTCTTCCTCCTGAATTAAAACACATACGCTTTCTCAGTTGTTGCTTGTAGACAATCATGAAATGGAGAAGGTTAACAATATATAGTTTTTTAAACCTTTCTGATTTATCTTTGTAAAACTACATGATGTGAAGGGGGAAGGGGTTGTGAGCCTAAAAGATCATTTATCAGAGATCCAGAGCATTTGATCTATCATTGGTGGAAAGGTACCACTGTTTTACACTATTTATTGTACATTAAAAACAAAACCTTAGGATGTTTAGCGATAAGGCATATGTTCGATGAACAAGGTTGTGCTTTTCTTGTAATATTAACTGGACAAAATACACTTAATTTTTTGTGTCAGTTGGCCAGTAGATCCTCTGTGAAACCTTCCTTGCTTATTTAGGGTTTTTGCCTTTTGTACTTTTCTCTAGTGTCTCAGGGACTCTTAGAGAAAAAGACAGGAACCTTCAGGAGTTGCTGAACTCTCTTTCGTTTCCCCAGGGGAGTAGTAAAGACAATGCCGATTCAAAAAGAGAGCTTATGTTTGACTAGGGAAGCTAGCAAGTCACTAAACAGTGACTTCAATATAATTTAGGGGGCATGATTCATGGCATTTCTAAAGTATAAAAGAAAGAGTTTCAGGTTCTCTGTCAGTGTTTCATTTAAAATAATGAATTACATTGTCTACCAATGGAAGAAGCAGAAATGAACATCCATAGTTTAATCCAACTTGACAAATTCTTCCTTTTTCCTAACTTTGGATCTAATGAATTTGATCCAAACCCTACCTCCATGAACAGAAACTCCAAGCTGGATTTTTCCCCTTATGAGTGAGGGGAGAAGAGAAGACTGACTTTCAATGGAATGGTATTCAGAACTACCAAAAAAGAATTTTTAGTCCCTGAAGATAATGTTATGTAAGACTCTACTATCTATACATTTTGGATTATTATTTAGTTGCTTTGTCTTCCCTCCAGAGGAGATAACCATGCAAGATAAAAATATTTACATAACTCTTTTATTCCTAACTTGCAGTGAATGTTTCCCATCTTTGCCATCTGATTGCAAAAAAAAAGTTTCTCCATTTATTCACTTTAACATGAGTCTTCAGTGAAAATCATCTTTTACAGACTTCGCTGTCTGCCTCTCAGTTCAACGTACATGAAAGTACACCATGTCGTACTAGCTTGGGATAGTTTTAAATTTTCGATCGGGTATAGTAGCAGTAGATCTGAGATCACCTGACTTCTGTAAGCATCACATTTTTATCCTATGGTGGCATTTTAAATAAAAGGCTAGTATTTTATTTCATAAAAACAAGTAGCAAAGTACAAGCACTTCATTCGTACTCTGTTTCTAGCTTGACTCTTGTATCTCCCAGGTAAGTAGACAAGTATGAGAAACTTTTTTTTAGAGGTCATTCATTTAGATTTATTTTAACTTGTGTATATAATTAATATCTTAGTTTAATTCCATATTAAATCTTTGCCATCTGCAGGATTACCATGCGGTGGCGACGTACAAGTCACATAGGAACATGTTTAATTGAGTAATTAAGCTACAGAAAATGCTTCCAGAGAAATATTTTGATTACAAATAAAATCAGAGCAAAATATCTAGTTTTGAAGGACTAGAAATTTTTCCTAATTAAAAAAAGAACCTGCCATTTTTTAGTGTAATTTTATAAGTGTTTCCGTGTGTAGTGCCACAGAGCAGAAGGTGTAAATCTGACACATCCATTCTTTAAAAAAAAAAAGTACAGAGGAAGAGGAGCTGCTTTCAAGGGAAGCTTCCCTTAGTGGTGGTACTTCAGAGGCAAAGAGCCATCTTTTGGTTTTCACATGAAGATTTATTTGAGAGGCTACAAGGACTGCTTTCTAACTATGATGCTGGAGGGCTGTGCAGTCCTTAAAAAATTAGCTAGCACAGCTCATTCACATGCACGTCGTACACCTACATATTAGGTATGTGATGATTATTTCTTGATTTTTTCACACTCAACAGATTAAAAGAAAAAATTTTTAGTACAGTTTTAGGTTCACAGCAAAACTGAGAGGAAGGTACAGAGACTTCCCACATACCTCCTGCCCCGCCATGTGCACGGCCTCCCCCGCGATCAGCATCCCTCACCACAGTGGTACGTTAGTTACAATTGATGAACCTACATTGATGCATCATAATCACCTAAAGCCCATAGTTTACATTACATACAGTTAATTCATAGTGTTGTACATTGTATGGGATATGACCACCTGTATTCATCATTGTAGTATACAGAGTATTTTCTCTGCCCTAAAGATCGTCTGTGCTCCACCTTCCCCCAACTTCTGACAACCACTCATCTTTTTACTGTCTTCTTTCCCTGAATGTCGTATTGTTGGAATCATACAGTATGTAGCCTTTCTGATTGGTTTCTTTCACCTAGGAATATGCATTTAAGTTTCCACCATGTCTTTTCATGGCTTCATACCTTCTTTCTTTTAGACCTGAATATTCTATTATCTGAATGTACTATAGTTTATTTACCCATTTACCTATTGAAGGACATCTTAGTTGCTTTCAAGTTTTGGCAATTATGAATAAAGCTGCCATAAACATCCATATTTCTGTAAACATAAGTTTTCAACTCCTTTGGGTAAATACCAAGGAGTGTGAGTGCTGGATCGTATGGTAAGAGCATGTTTAGTTTTGTAAGAAACCACCAAATTGTCTTCCAAAGTGGCTGTACCATTTTGCATTCCTACCAGCAATGAATGAGAGTTCTTATTGCTCCACATCTTCACCAGCATTTGGTGTTGTCAGTTTTCTGAATTTTGGCCATTCTAATAGGTATGTCAGTGGGTATTTTTTGAGCCACTGTGAGAATATCAAATGGAGTCTCACTGTTATATTCCAAACATTTCTAATTACATCAAATTCTGCCTGATTGATAGAATATAAAAATTTCTGGCAATTTAAATTTAATACATTTAACTTTTTCCTAATACCTAAGATCTTTAAAATAATAATGTTTTATTATGAAATAATGTTTAAAGGCAACTGTAAAACCAGGCCATAAGTATTATGTTCTTATCTTTATAAATATGAAGACTTCTTGCAAATATTCAGTTTTTCTCAAACTTAAGAAGTTTTTCTCAAAACTTTCCTTAAATATAATTTTTTCCACAGTAAGACTTCCATACAAATTAGCTTTCCCATGTAAATTTGAGAAAGCTTGCACTTCATTTTATTTGTTTAATTGCTTCATGGCAAAAAGATACAAAATAAAACTTTAGATAGACATTAAAGAGTATAGAGTATGTATAAAATTTTTAATAGATTGCTTATCATTAGATACAGAACTTGGGTACTTACTCCTTTCCAATGTCAATACTTCTTGATCAGGTCTTGCTTATTTTAAGAATTTTCTTTCTCTAATTCCTAACATTTTTATCTCCATTTTATAAACTTATTTATTTATTTATTTTTGGTTGCACTGGGTCTTCGTTGCTGCACGCAGGCTTTATCTAATTGCAGTGAGCGGGGGCCCCTCTTTGTCACGGGCTTCTCATTGCAGTGGCTTCTCCTGTTGTGGAGCACAGGCTCTAGGCATGTGGGCTTCAGCAGTTGTGGCACGCGGGCTCAGTAGTTGTGGCTCGTGGGCTCAGGAGCGCAGGCTCAGTAGTTGTGACGCATGAGCTTAGTTGCTCCGCAGCATGTGGGATCTTCTCGGACCAGGGCTCGAACTCGTGTCCCCTGCATTGGCAGGCAGACTCTTAACCACTGCACCACCAGGGAAGCCCTCATCTCCGTTTTATAAATGAAAAAAATCAAAACACAGGAGTTCACAGGTAATTTTGAGACCCAGTCCACTGTTTTATTCACTTCCTGCTTATCAAATTCACGGACACGTGTTTATTAAGTGCCCTCTGCATGCCATGTCTTCATGGGCTCCCAGTAAAGTCTTCTCATGACAAGGTGTCCTGGTCATGAGTTGGGGCCTCCAGTAGTGCTTGTTGAGTGCTAAGTGAATCTTGAGTTGCATCTTGGGTTGGAAGGAAGAGAGAAGGAGGCAGTTTTCCTTTAGGAAAACACACCCTTAAATTCTACCCTTTCCCAGTGACCCAATCTGACTTCCTCACTTCTTTCTTTTTTTTTTTTTTTTCTTTTTGCGGTACATGGGCCTGTCACCGTTGTGGCCTCTCCCGTTGCGGAGCACAGGCTCCGGACGTGCAGGCCCAGGGGCCAGCTGCTCTGCAGCATGCGGGATCCTCCCAGACCGGGGCACGAACCCGCGTCCCCTGCATCGGCAGGCGGACTCCCAACCACTGCGCCACCAGGGAAGCCCCACTTCTTTCTTAACTGCTTAATCATCTGAATGTGTAGAGATAGTGCTGGTCCACAGTTTGATATTGGACACATTGTCCTTGACAAGGCCATCTCACAATGGCCCCTGTAATATTCAAGCACCATAGACTATTGTGTCTTCCTGGGAACTCGCCCTCAAATCTAAGCCTTCCTCTCATTTTCATTGCCATGCTTAAGGCACTGTGATTATTTAACAGCTTCCCAACTGGTCTTTCTGCCTAGGTTTCTTTCTGCATTCCTCTGAACCATATTCCACACTGCAGCCATCGTCACTGTTCTGAAGGGCAATCTGATCATGGCCTGGCCCTGCTACAACATGCCACTGGATCACCCTTCACTGGAGTTCTCATGCAAGGCCCTTGCAAAGTGGTCCCAGCCCACCCTCTAGACCTCTCTGTCCACGATTTTGCACTTGCACTTTCTGTTTCTCAGTCACGGAACCTCTCACTACCCTCTAGGCAGGAAAACACGCAGATTTCTTGGGAAAAGGCATTCATCCCCTCCTTGCCCATTGTGATGGTCTTTGGTCCATTCGTAATAGTGACATTTAACATCTGTTGAGCACTTACTGTGTAGCAGGCATGGTGCTTTATATGAATTATCATTTTTATTGGTGCTATTGATGTAGGTGCCATTATTGTCCCTGCTTTAGAGAATAGGAAATGGAGGCCCAGGGAGGTGGCACAGCTAGTGAGTGGCAGAGCTGCCATATGGACCAAGTCTTGATGATTCTAGAACCCATGTCCTTAACCACTGTGCCTTACTGTCTTCCAAACAAACATTTCTTCTAAAAAGGGTCATAACTAATAAAGAAGAATTTTAAGGTAAATGTGAAAAATTTAAACAGTAATTATTACAATTTTTACTCAATAATTTAACTTTGGTCTTTATTTCAGGAAAACTTTAATCTACTATTGGGTTAGTAGGAAAAAATTAATTTAAAAAGGATTACATGACTAAAATTCAAGTGCTTGCACTTACTGCTTCTTTGTTTTTCTATTATTTGCAGTGTTTCAGAATAGCCTTGATTTTCATAATCACATTCTATACAAAACAACACTTTGTAAAGCTGCTGTATTATAGGTGTGCTTGCTGTTTCAAATTACCTGTGTTGCAAAGGCCATTTTAATGGAAATAAAATTAGCTTAAAGATAGGAAGTGCCTTTTATTAGCTCAATGAAGCCATGGTCAATTCAATTAAAGTGTTAAAATATATTTCAGAGGAAAGAATGTTTAGGGTCATAAATTAATTCAACATTGTTGAATTGTTGTTCCTAGGCACTTACTACTTACCTGGGAATGAGTACTGTGTTTGGTACTTTGAGGATAAATGTTATTTACAAAATGCCTAGTTAATAAAAACTTGCTTCCGAATGCTATGTTTGACATCCAAAATCTTTTTTTTTTTTTTAATTTTTATTTTGGCTGCGTTGGGTCTTGTTGCTGCACGCCGGCTTTCTCTAGCTGGGGTGAGCGGGGGCTACTCTTCGTTGTGGTGTGTGGGCCACATTGTGGTGGCTTCTCCTATTGCAGAGACTGGCTCTAGTCGCGCGGGCTTCAGTAGTTGCAGCACGCGGGCCCTATAGTGCACGGGCTTCAGTAGTTGTGGCACATGGGCTTACTTGCTCCATGGCATGTGGGATCTTCCCAGACCAGGGATCGAAACCATGTCCCCTGCATTGGCAGACGGATTCTTAACCACTGCGCCACCAGGGAAGTCCCTGACATCCAAGATCTTTATCCTGAACTTTGTGGCTGACGAGGTTTAATTTCATTTAAGCATGGGATAAGTTTGGTTAAGTTTGCAGATAGATAAAAGTTGCAGGTTTATACAGATCACCTGTTTTGACTGTGTTTGTAAGATGTATTTCCACCTGTACTACGTAATGTGACCCCCAGATTTTTACCCTTTAATACACCAAGAGGGTTCGTATTTATAATCGGGCATTCCTTGAACCATCTGAAACCCTGAGGATGTGAAAGACATGCATATGAAAATCCATTGCTTCCACCCGTCTTCTTTCTTTCCTTTCTTGGTCGTTTGAAGACTCAAGAAAGGTGGTTAGTATCAGCCTGTTGTTTCACACAGGTTGGGAACAGATGCACTTGTATGAAAAAGAGTTTATTGAAATATTTACCAGGTGACCCTTTTGTAAAGTAGCCATTAAAAGACCTAGTTCCCTGTGTTCTGTTCACAATTCAAGAGGTGCCCCTGCATCAATTGGGCTAGAGGGAAAATCAGAAAATGGGCAACTTGATTAACCTTTAAATGCCTGCTCCAAGTTTAAAAAGAACTTTAAAAAAACCTCTTTTAGAATCACCTTTCAACTAACATGAACTGCTTTGGGACATGGGCAGTCTTTATATTAAAGTGGTTAAGGATAAAACAGGGGGAGTAGCACAAAGCTTGCTTTCTTTATGAGAGTTCACTGAAAATTCCTAGATCCCTTAAGATCAAATTTATGTAACATATCCACTTTAAAAATAACTTTGCCAGTGTCTTGCTTTAAAGAAAGATTCTGTTTGCTAATGGAAAAAAAGAAAACTTTGCTCAGCCACCAAAGTAATAAAACTCACTTGGTGCAGTGGTGGGTTTCCCATGGCAAAGTGCCACAGGAGGTGCAAAGGAAAGGAGCATTAATGTGGCCAAGTCCCAAACCCCGCCAGATGTATATAGCTCTCATTTTCAAATTTTTAGGGTATTTTTTGACTGTTGGCTACATTTATTTAAACAAGATACATTGTCAGATAAATATACTTTCTCTTGTCACATTAGGTGGTAATTCTATGGACTGTGCTGTGGTATAATTTAGAAACCAGGGTTTACAATACCAAACTTCCAAATTTCAAGGCCAAGATATAGCCTGAATTATCTGAGTAAAACTCAGTAAAACTTGTCTGCTTTGATCTGGTTCTATTGCAAATGGACTGTAGTCATTTAATTCCACGTTATTCTAGTTGTACAAGCAAAGTAGAAAATGGCAGGCCTAAAAAAACCCTGATTTCATTTGAAGTATTTAGATAATTAAAACCAAATTGGGTTGTCCTGAGGGTAGTTGTCTCACTCTTCACTGTTGGTTTATACAGCTAGTGTCTTCATAGTAGACATTCTCAGTGCTGGGAGAAATGGGACAGATTGCAGCAACCATTTCTTCTGAATTTTAACTGGTTGGTTAATTTCCACTGTTAATCACTTTTAACTGTATTCCCTTCCTAACTGTCTTGAAATTGAAATACATTGTGGTTTTAAAAGTATTTCTCTTCATCCATTAACTATGTAATTAGTAAAGAAATATAATGTTCCTCAAAATAAGGTTTTAAAGTTTCTTTGCCATCACTCTTTTGACTTTCAACTGTATAATCAACATTTGTATTAATACAATATAAATTGCCTAGATTAACTCATTTATCCTTGTATCAGTAGATGTAAGCACACACTACCAAACATGACATTACATCTGATTCAAATTGTGCATATAGTGAAATTTCTTTGACGCTTACATTCTGATTTGCAATACCTCACTGTATTGCTAACCAACCAAATTCAATCGACAGTTTGAGGCTCTGCCTAAAGTAAAGAACTTTTCCTTAAGTTCAAAACCTTTTGAATTAAAAGTGTATTGTTAGGGCTTCCCTGGTGGCACAGTGGTTGAGAGTCTGCCTGCCGATGCAGGGGACACGGGTTCTAGCCCCGGTCCGGGAAGATCCCACGTGCCGCAGAGCGGCTGGGCCCGTGAGCCATGGCCTCTGAGCCTGTGCGTCCGGAGCCTGTGCTCCGCAACAGGAGAGGCCACAGCAGTGAGAGGCCCGCGTACCGCAAAAAAAAAAAAAAGTGTATTGTTAGGTTATACAGATAACACAAACTAAAGTGAAGCCTTAATCAAATTAAAACAATGTAAACGACTGTTTGGCATGGATCTTGTTCACTGAATTTCCCCACTGTGCTAAGCACTTTTCATGCATCATCTCATTTAATCCCCATCACAACTTGGTGAAGGAAATTTTACATTTCCATTGCATAGTGGAGGAAAATGAGGCTAAGAAAATGAAGTGAGATGCCCCCCATCAGGAAATTACTAAATGGGAGAGCTGGCATTCTAACTCAGGGCTGTCCTTCTGCACAGTCCACTCTCTCTTAATATTCTTCTCATGTATGTTGTCCACGAAGGCCCTGCATCTTTCTTTTCCACATGTTAGGTTTGTTATGTCGGAAAAACATGGTGAGCGGTTCGGTTGCCAGGGTGTATTGGGGGAATCATCTGTTCTCCTGTGCAGATTCCATATAACTCTCTTAATTCCAGGACTCCAGATCCACCATAGATCTGGGGACTCATAGGTATACAATGACCTTATCATTTTTTGTCCAAACCTGAACACTTGAGAGGTTGAAAGAGGGTGCCGTCAATAATTGTATGTGGAAAGGCGGCACAAACTAAGATTTTCCAAATCAAAATGGGGCGTGTGGGTTACGTTACATAAGCAGTGGTTGCTGCGAGGGTGTGCCATATCAGAACTGCAGGGTAGGGAGTGCTGTGGGTTGAAATACACCATCCTGGGGACTGCTACTGATCCTGATTGGGACAAAGAAGATTGAGAAATTCTGGTTTAGAGCATTGTTTCTCAACTGTTTTTAAAAGCACATGCCTAGGGGCTTCCCTGGTGGCGCAGTGGTTGAGAGTCCGCCTGCCGATGCAGGGGACACAGGATCGTGCCCCGGTCCGGGAGGATCCCACATGCCGCGGAGCGGCTGGGCCCGTGAGCCATGGCCTCTGAGCCTGCACATCCGGAGCCTGTGCTCCGCAACGGGAGAGGCCACAGCAGTGAGAGGCCTGCATACCACAAAAAAAAAAAAAAAAAAAAGATAAAAGCACATGCCTATGCTGCTAAACACATAGGTCTGCCTTTAATGTTATTTGAATTGCTAAGTAAAGTGAACACTGGATTAAAACGTTCAAAGCCACAGGAAAGTTCTGCTTTGTTTTCAAACTGCCCAACTTCCCCCCACTCCTTTTAGCTAACCATTTCTAGAGGTGTTCCCTCACCTACCCCATCACTGGTCTAGAATTCTGTAAAGCAGTCTTGCATCAATGTTCATCCAGCTGTGGATTAATCAAAAGAATAGGCCTTTTTACTAAGTGTCGGAATGCTGTTTTGTTACCATCACCAGCACTGATCAGTATTCACTCACCAAGATCAGTGAAGGGGTTGGAGTTGATCAAGTACATTAAGCCACAGAAGTCTTTTTTTTTTTTTTTTTTTTTTTTTTTGCGGTACGCGGGCCTCTCACTGTTGTGGCCTCTTCCGTTGCGGAGCACAGGCTCCAGACGCGCAGGCTCAGCGGCCATGGCTCACAGGCCCAGCTGCTCCGCGTAAGCCACAGAAATCTTGAAGTATCCCTTTTCTTTGGTAAAAGTCTAAAGCTAGAGCTAAAAATTCAGTAAATGTCTATTAACAACACAGTGGAGGGACTTCCCTGGCGGTCCAGTGGTTAAGACTCTGTGCTTCCACCGCAGGGGTGTGGGTTCAACCCCTGGTCAGGGTACTAAGATCCTGCCTGCCACGTGGTGCAGCCAAAAAAACCCAACCAAACAAACAAACAAAAAAACACAGGGGAGGCAATAGTTTAGTTCCCTGAGTGCTATTTAAGAATTGGTCATGGGGCTTCCCTGGTGGCACAGTGGTTGAGAGTCCGCCTGCCAGTGCAGGGGACACGGGTTCGTGCCCCGGTCTGGGAAGATCCCACATGCCGCAGAGCGGCTGGGCCCGTGAGCCATGGCTGCTGAGCCTGCGCGTCTGGAGCCTGTGCTCCGCAACGTGAGAGGCTCGCGTAACGCTAAAAAAAAAAAAAAAAAAAAAAAAAAAAAATTGGTCATGTTGGGGCTTCCTTGGTGGCGCAGTGGTTGAGAGTCCGCCTGCCGATGCAGGGGACACAGGTTCGTGCCCCAGTCCAGGAAGATCCCACATGCCGCGGAGCAGTTAGGCCCGTGAGCCATGGCCGCTGAGCCTGCACGTCCGGAGCCTGTGCTCCGCAACAAGAGAGGCCACAACAGTGAGAGGCCCGCGTACCGCAAAATAAAAACAAAAAACAACAAAAAAGAATTGGTCATGTTGAAGACATTTTTCAGTATTAAAGATGACAGTGATTACTGTTGAGGGTTATGTACATGAGGGAGAAATAAAGTAGCCATTCTTTCAACATTTCAGGTCTGACTTTCCTAAATAAAGCAGAGAATTATCCATTATGAAGCCACAGTGCCTCTCGTGGAAGACCTGCTACTTTATATGAATTACCATTTTTATTGCCCACATCAGCACCGTTATGCTGTAGGTGCTATTATTGCCCCCATTTTAGAGAATAGGAAATAGAGGCACAGGGAGGTGGCACAGCAACTAGTGACAAAGCTGCTGTGTGAACCAAGGCTCCAAGATTATCTTGTCAATAAGTGCAATTTACAGTTTATTGGAAGGCTGTAGGGATATTGTTGCTAGGTGGTTTTTTTTTTTTTTTTTTTTTTAGAAATATAAGATGTATTATTCTTGCCTCAATGAGTAGATATTGCCAAATAAATTTCAGGATCAATTTGACTAGATGCTAATATAGAATACAGTTCAGTTTTAAATAAAAATGGGATTAAAATTCATCTCATAACTTTTATATGGGTGAATTCAAGAGTGTTTTCATTTTAAAATTGGAAGACAGATGCAAGGACAAATATAGAAAAATTAAGGACCCCTGAGCTATTTTTAACATTTTAAAATTAAGTTGACAGCTGTTGTTGTGTCAGAACGTAAATAACTTTGCTTCGTTAAAAAATAAATCCACAACATATGGATTTCAGCATGTCGTATATTTATTGTTTGTGCTTTTTAGGGAAAGGCACATCAGTTGAAAAAAATGAGAAATTCTCCAGGGTATAAAAAGTTGTCCTTGTTAGCAGGCAAGCAGTCATAGTGCTATCAAGATATCTGTCCTTTAAAATTTCTGATGCTTTTAATTTAGCTAACTTTTACAGTAAAATCAGTTTTCTTGCTTATGAAATGAAGGCATTATACTAGGCTGGGTTTTTTGTTTTGTTTTGTTTTGTTTTTTTGCGGTACGCAGGCGTCTCACTATTGCGGCCTCTCCCATTGCGGAGCACAGGCTCCAGACACGCAGGCCCAGTGGCCATGGCTCATGGGCCCAGCCGCTCCGCGGCATGTGGGATCTTCCCGGACCGGGGCACGAACCCGTGTTCCCTGCATCGGCAGGCGGACTCTCAACCACTGCGCCACCAAGGAAGCCCACGAGGCTGGGTTTTTAATTCTCTTATTTTTAGAATTACAAACTCAAATCTAGAAGAGACATCCTGAGACCTTTTAGTTCCTCCTTCGCGCTCTAGAAATTCATGTCCATGTGATGTGCAGAAGGAAACCCATTTATTATGCAGAGAAACACCTTTCAGACTACTAAAGTCCCCACTCTTCTTGTTAAGTGTCCAGTTATGTATTTAAGGACACATTTGCCTTTTATCAACAGAAATTCCTTTCCTTTTCCTTCAAACTCAGGACTTAAGAGCTGCAAGGTGACCTTGAGCTGGGAGGAGGCAGTGAGACTGGTATTCGAGGATGGCCTTAAAAATAAGCCCATGGAAAAAATGAAATAGGGACCTCTGGTTAAAGACGGCAGATTGAATATGCACATTTACCTCTGTCCTCTTTCAGAATTTCACTAAGATGACAGTAAATAAATTACTTTTTAAAAGGAGATAACCCACAAAGATGAGAATGGGTGAGAAGAAAATAACACATCTTGGAGGCTGGAAGCAGGATACAGTCACCCTCTGTACCCATGCGTTCTGCATTCTCGCATACAGAGGGTGGACTATAAAGGGACTTGAACATTCTATGGGGGGGTCCTGGAACCAATCCCCTGTGGATACTGAGGGATGACTGTAATTGGTAACTGACTTAGAAGACTCAAGGAAGCAGATCCTAATCTAGAACTAGAGAAAGTTGAGATGCAACCTGAGTTATTCCGTAGACATCCCAAAAGACTCAAGAAGGTTTACCCCTTGCGAGAATAGAACAAGCCTTTCTAGCCTGTGAGACACCAAGCACAACTGAGGGAGGGGCTGTCACGCTGCACCCCACAGGCCCACTAGGCCTGCACTTGCCCAGCTTCAAGAGCGAAGAAAGAGCCCGGAGTCAGCAGCAGAGATATCAGTGGTCTAATGGACAGGGGGGGCTTACATGTCTGAAGTAAGGTCCTGGAGTGACACCCACTGTGTGCAGTGGACAGGGGACAGGACGTGGCGGCAGCCTTTGCTCCCAGGGGGAAAGGGAGTTTACCGGTTATAAGGGGAATTGACAACAGGTTGGCTCATTGGTTACCAGGAAGCTAGCAGAGGGGCACAGCCCTCACCACCCCTTTGATAAGCATAGTGGAGAGTTCTGATCTAAAGCTAGAACATTCATTAGCTTTGGGCCTGGGGCAAGTATGTAGGAAGGTCAGTCATGTGAATAGCGTGTAGCTAAAGCAGACACTGGTCAAGCAGGGGCTGTACAGAGAGCAAGAGAACAGGCATCTTGGGTGGCCTGACCATACAGGGATCCCTAACCAAAACCAGAGGAGTCAGGTAACGTGCCTCAACTTGCCTTCCACATCATTCAGCTGGGTATCATCCTGTAGGCAGGAGATGGGAAGTGTTCTCTGGAGAATCTGGTTAGCCAAAAGTGGGCAAAAGATGAAACAAAACTAGAGATACTGACTTTGGGGGTTCCTGTATTATCTTAGTCTAGAGTGAAGACAGAGTCAAAAAGCTCCCTTCCCCTGATCCCATTCTCCCAAAAACAAACAGCATCCAATCAGATTTTTAGTGTCTCACTCTGAAATATGAACAGGTAGCCAAGGATCATCAGACATTAGAAGAATGTCTGGAAGACATTGGAAGAAATATCTAATATGAAATGAACAGAGAGAGAGAGAGAGAGAGAGTACTAGTAGAACAGATACTACCCAAGGAGAAGAACACTTAAAAAAGAAAAAGAAAAAAAAATATATATATATATAATTAACATTGTCTGAGAAAGGAGAAGTTAGTGTACCCAGTAAACAAGAACAGAGTGCTACAAAAAAGGAACCTTCATGGGCAAACAAAGCAACTCTTGGAAATTAAAAATAAGAAATGAAAAACCATCCCCTAGAAGCCTTGGAAGCTACAATAATAGAAAATCTCCTAGAAAGTAAAATGAAAGCACTAAGAAATGAAAAATATGAGAGAGAAGATGAGAAAATGGGAAGTCAGGTCCAGGGAACCAACATCTAAATAGGAGGAGAAAATGGAGGGGAGAATATCATCAAAGAAATCATTCCATAAATTTTCCTGAACTGAAGGAAATGAATTTCTGGATTGAAAGGCCCACCAAATACCCTGTCCAGTGTATGGAAATAGACTCAATATGAAGGCACATAATCAGGTAATTTTAGAATGCTAAGAATATAAAAGGTCCTACAACCTTTCAGAAAGGGTAGAAAAACAGGTTTCATGTAAAGGATGAAGAATCAGAACGGCAACGCTGGCAGCTAAAGGACAGCAGAGTGGTGCCTTCAAAATTCTCTGGAGAAATCAGTTTGGGCTTAGAATTCACTAGTCCATCAAAGTATCATTTAAAGTTAAGGGTAGGTCATGGTAATATCAGGGATGAGAGGTTTCGACAGGTTTACCTCCCATGAAAGGGTGCGTGAGATAGAGTGAGGGTAGGAGTTAATAGACAATACATTTTAAAAAAAGAAAAATCACAGTATTAATATCTCTGCACTATCTAGAGAAGTTGGAGAAATAGTAAAAGGATCAATAAAAAGCGATGAACTTGGCTGTCTTTGGGAAGCAGAAAAGGAGAGAGGGAGGCACAGGAGGGGACTTCTATTTTTCAAAAAAAGCCTTTTAGAATTGTTTGATTTTTAAAGTATGTGCTTGTATAATTTAAAATGAAATTTTAAAAAAGAAACTTGAAAAGTGGAATAGGCCAGGATGGGCAAAGAAACTTTGTTTTCATTTTTGATAATGTGGATCTTTCAATTTGACAACGTATAATAGATAAATTGTTCAGATTTAATTTTAGCTCATCAGCCAGTGAGTTTCCCAAGGCATTTTTGTTGGTCTGCATGCAATCATTCTCTTGTAACAAAAATTAAGCTGTATTTGGATATCTATTTCTTATAAGAACACTGACAAGAAATTCAGAAAAAAAATAAATGATGATCATTCTTCTTCCACTGAATAACCATGAGATAAGAGGTCTGTCTGGTGGGGGATTTAATAGTCTCCCAGCACACACAGAGGAAAATAGGAAATGCAGAAAATAAAAGGATCTGTAATTCCAGAATGGAAGACATAGTTTCATTTGCTGCAACCTGAAACTAATTGCTTTTATTAGATCATTAATGTTTCATGATTTGGGGATATATTTGTATACCAAACAACTGTTGGACTATTTTATTGCAATGAAGGTGCCTCAAAGGATTTTTAAAGACAACAAATATATATTGGAATGGTTACAGTCTTGGGGCTACTGTATATACTAAATTGAATAGCTCACTAATATACAGTGAGATTATATCCATGTTTTATTGTGTAATAATTTTTTAAAAGAGACACACTAAAGCTTTAAGAGAGACATAAAAATGAGGAAAGAATTGACAGTATATATTTAAATAGAGGGAGTAGTGAGTTGCTTCAGGGCAAAAAGCAGCTGTTGTTCCTCTTTATATCGCAGTGTCCAGCACGGTTGCTTATATCCATTTATGTAATGCATATTAATTGAGTACCTACTATGCACCAGGTCCTGGAGCTACACAGTGAACAAAATTGACAGAAATCCTTGCCTGGTGGAGCTTACATTCTAGTGGTGTTGGGGGCAGGGATGGAGGCAGGAACCAAACAAAACAATAGTCTGTGAGATGGGGCTAGGAGCGATGAAGAAAAATAACTTGGAAGAAAGAGATGAGAAGTGAGGGGCAGAGAGAGGGCTGGGTGCAATTTTAACTAGGGTGGATACATAACGGGCTCACTAAAATGCCTGTTGAAATTATTTCTTGACAAAAACAAATCTGTCCATCTCCCTGAGAACCTTGTCTGAACTCTTTTTTTTTTCTTCCCCTTTGGTGGATTAGTAGGACATGCACTGTCAGGCATTCAGGCTCCTCATTGGGGTTGAAGCATAGACAGGAACCTGAAAAGAACTAGGGTGAGGTTGCTTGAATGGCACGACCCCACTGGGGGTAGAGTGATGGCTTAAAGGACTGTCCAGACCTCACAGTCTTATTGGTCTTCAGCAAGGGCACCAAGCTCTTTGCAAAGTACAAAGGGTTCCCTATAATAATTGGAGGTTGTTTGCTTGTTTTTAAAACACCCTTGATATCCTAGAATATACAAAGTACAGGCTTTGAAAAATAAAGAAAACCTTATAACTTACTGTTTGATGTCGACAACATCAAGCTGTTCCTTATTTGGCCTCCTGTTTCCAGTATCTAAGTGCCTGGGTTTCTTTGAAATAACACTATCTATACATGTCTCTAATGCACATCTCCAAGAAAGTCCTGGGGAATCTCAAAGGTAAGTTTTTCAATCATTTCCATACCTGTTTTCCTGTGGAACTTGATTTGGGAAAATTGGTATTTGTTTTTGATTTTCAGGGAAGTTAAACAAACAAGGCCAACAGATCAGAGCCCCCATCACAAGGCCAGACCCTCAGAGGGAATACAGCAAATTCTTTTCTTCTGTTATCCTCATACCTGTAGGCTTTCTCTTTGCATCCTGCTAAGCCAGGGTAGACTTTTACTTTTATTTTTATCCACATCTGCAAATTTCATGCGGACACCTGCAGATGATTCTGGGTTATCTGCAGACATCTCTCTGTCTCTCTCTCTCTCTGTCTCTCTCTGTCTCTCTCTAATTATGTGCTGAGGACGCTGCGCTGAAGCTCACTTCCATCCCCTGGCAGCTTCCTCACCCTAGTAGAAAAATGAGACGCTGGCTTTTGAGAAATCCATGTTGGGAGTAAATGGTGTTTAAACTGAAGTTTCCGCTGGCTTTATTGGTAAAGACAGAGTCCTTGACTACTCTGCAGGTGTGATGCCCTTGACTGTCCCGCCTGGCCTTTATTGTGGGATGAGCTGTTGGAACGCGTGTGTAAACATCCCAGTGAGGGGTAAACTCAGGGCATCCTCTGTGCAGTGCCTGCTTCTTTTGAAGTGTCTGGTGATTGTACCATTGTCATGCCAGTTGGAGGAATCCTTTGTTTTACAATGGCAGGGCTCTGAAGAGCTAGCTGATAAGACTTGGGACCCTGGTGTGAAACTGACCCTTTGAACTAGGAAGAATCTTTTAAGATAAGCAAGCCTTGGCATTTTTATCACATACTTTTTATTAGGGCTCTGAATGGAGCAGGTTAGTGTCCCTGCTAGGCAGGTAAATAAAGGTTTTTCAAGCTCTTCAGTAATCACACAGGCTGGGACCTGAGCTCCTTTTTGACAAAGATGTAAACCTTCCAGTTGCCCATCTCAATGAAGATTTTTGGGAAATAGTATCAATTTGGGGGATTTGTTTGTTTACTCATAACAAAAAGATGAATTGTACCAGGGATAAAATACAAATGAAACTCAATTAAAGACTTTTTCAAGAAAATGTTATGTTTCTGACTAAAACATGATCTTGATTATCTTTCAGACCAAATGGCATGACTTATTTCTTAATACAGGTCATTAGTAGAACAGAAAGTAGAAAAACTGGGTACATGTTAATCATTTTTTAATTGACTTTTTTTTTTTTTGCGGTACACGGGCCTCTCACTGTTGCGGCCTCTCCCGTTGCGGAGCACAGGCTCCGGACGCGCAGGCTCAGCGGCCATGGCTCACGGGCCCAGCCGCTCCGCGGCATGTGGGATCTTCCCAGACCGGGGCACGAGCCCGTGTCCCCTGCATCGGCAGGCGGACGCTCAACCACTGCACCACCAGGGAAGCCCTAATTGACATTTTAATATCCTGAATGTTCCACATCTTGGATATTCTCATAAAATGAATGGCACTCATCATTCAACCATTCAGTCACTCAACACACCTTTGTCAGTCCTGACGGCGTGAGGGGTGTTAGGCTTGTTTTCCGGGGCAGGGCTGAGCAAGACCATCTCGCTCTCCATCTACATAGATCCTCCAGGCCAGCAGAGACCCCAGACATCACACAAATGATTAAAGGGTGAACAGAATATGGTAGGGAAGTGAGAGGTGCTGTGGTAACATTATTCTTAAGAAGTCCTTTAGAACTTTATTCTGGAGTGTGCTTTAAAGGAAGAATCTCATTTTCCTTTTCCAACAGTTCTTTGAGAGTTTCTATGTTTTATGACCGAGTTTGCTTTCCAACTGTTCCTTCAAGTTAGCCTAAATGTATCCCTAGATGGTTTCCCGAAATAGAATTTTCCATTCAGACTAAGGAGCCGCAGATGAGATGGGGGATTTAGGGTACATGCCTGGGAACTTTCATTGGAAGTTTTGTACCGTCTAAACCCCAAAGAGACAAGAAGCGTCCATGAGGCTGCACAGACGGTCAGGCCCATCACTGTGTGTGGGCTTCTCTCCTGCTGCCCTCGCTGGGAATTCGGGCATTGGGTCCACTTCACCATGCTGGGGTGTGGCAATAAATGCTAAAACCAGCCTTTGGTTAAAGTGGCCCCTGTGCATACAGCTGACCTCCATTCCTAGGTTTTCTAGACTGAAGAATTCAGAGAATTAGAGGATTTCACAGCCAAAAGACCTCAGAGATCATCTACCGTTTTGTGGATGAGAAATTGAGGCCCAGAGGGTAAAAGTCTTCCAGCCAGTTACTGGCAGAGGCAGGACTACCACGCCAAGCCCTGCCCTCCCCTCCGACCCACATCTGGAGAGGAGCAGCCCCCGCTCCAGGAACCTGAGAGTGCACCCACCCACTTCCATCACGCTTCTTCATTCTCACCGCTTCCGGGACCTCTCTGCCCATCTGTGTTGGAAGCCCACAGTTGTGAGCGATTTCCCACGTTTGACCTAATCTAAATGTCTCTCTATATTGTTTTTCCTTTAAACAAACAACTAAATAATAATGCTGTTTATAATAGCTCTCTAAGTAATAAGTAAAACTCTAAAGAATAAAGCTATTTGGGCTTCCCTGGTGGCGCAGTGGTTGAGAGTCCGCCTGCCGATGCAGGGGACACGGGTTCACGTCCCGGTCCGGGAAGATCCCACGTGCTGCGGAGCGGCTGGGCCTGTGAGCCATGGCCGCTGAGCCTGCGCGTCTGGAGCCTGTGCTCCACAACGGGAGAGGCCACAACAGTGAGAGGCCCGCGTACCGCAAAAAAAATAAATAAATAAAATAAAAGAATAAAGCTATTTATGCAACAGTTCTTTATCAATGAGTTCCGTTGATGAATTTCTAATTTGGTATATGTTATATACCCATACATAAAACTGTTGAGCCCAGACCAATAAAGGTTATCCTAAAAACTGCAGTAGGGATTTACAGATTTATTACCACTTGCCTTTTTTTCCTCCCAAACAGTAGCTCATTTGTGGGAATTACATTACACATTATGTTCAGGCATACTTCAGTTTTCAGGCAAGAAACTCCATGGTACAGGATATTCTAACAGAAAAGTATGTTGTGCTAAGATTATTGCCATATAATAAGTTCTTAGTGCCCTTAAGCAGCATGAGTGGGGAGGATCCTTTATAAAAATTCTTAGTCTAGGACAAATATTCCACCCCCTTCCCCTTTTCTTGTTCCCTCCTTCCTTCTCAGAGCCACATTCTCCATACTTCGCATATTCCACGCTAACCATTACAAAAGAAGGATTATTATCTTTTCATGATTTTTTATAAATGTAAAAGCAGTGTTCTCAATCGTCGTTAAAGTGTATTTTCACTTTTGCTTATTTATACAGTTAACTTTTGTAAAACCCCATAGTGACAAATTGATGGATTAATTCAAATAAGATTGATGTAATTGCATTTCATATCCTGATAAAAATCACACAGGAACAGGAGGTGTAATCCTATCCTACTCTGTGTCCTCAGATATGTATTTATCTTGTTCTCTGACTAATGAGGAAAAACTAAGCCTGTCAATACTGTGATTCAGCCTGGTGATAAGCTTCTATGTCATCTGTCACATGACTAACCATAGTCATCTTCTGTTTCCCTGCATTAAATCAACACAGATGCGTTGGCTTTGGAAATGTCCATCAACCTCATTTAGCCTCTGCTTTCTGCTCAGCACGATGCAGCCTTCATTGATGGTGTGATGGGGATTGGAGGTTAGTTCCTCCAGAATAATTCTTTCTTACAGTAATATTAATAATATCTGGAGGAAAGAATCTTCCATGTAATAAAACAAATTAGAAGACTGAGCACGAAAAAAGCTGGTGCAAGAAGAAAGGGAAAATACTATAGCAGAGAAGAGCAAGAGATACAGTTGTGGACAGTGAATCGTTTGTGGTTGTTACTTTGGGACAGACAGCAAGTTGTGGGATAGGGGAAGCCTTTTCTATCCTCTGCCAAGACAGTGCTCTCCCAGTGAATTAGTTTGTTTCGTTCAAACACCTTCCCAGCTTATGTCTATAAGGGTCACGTGATTTATTATTTTTCTGCTTTGTCTACACACCTTGATCTTCTTAGTATTTTCAGTAAATATCCCCTGTCTCCCAAAATGACATGTGATCTGCTTGCTATGTGTCCATGTGCTGGGAAGCTAATGAACACTCAGAACTCAGGGAGACAGCAGCTTCCCAGCAGCCTTCAAGTTTCAGCAGCCTTACCCAGCAGGACAGCAGTTAATTTACATCAGTGGGAGCAGTACTCACCTCAAAAGCATCCTGAGAGTGGAGCTTTTGCAGGGAAGTGTGTTGAAATGACAGAAACTATGCATAAGTAAAATTAAGCATTGCATGTCCCCCAAATTATAGGTTTAAATATTAGATATTAAATGGCTTTGAGTTCTAAATTTCTCCCTTCATGCTTTTTTCTAACCCATTCTAGAAACCATAGTTCTCAAATGTTTTGTGGATTAAAACCAGCACCACAGGCCACATCAAAAGAATAGTTTCACCTAATATAATAAAAGAGAAGTTAACTTTCACTTGAGCAAGACATCTTAACTAAGGTGGGTCAGATCCCTAAAATGATATGTATCCCTTTAGAACTTTTTATGAAAGAGATCTGAGATTTACTCATCAGCATGCCTGCTTCATAAGCAATATTGAAGACACTGGAGGGTAGAATTGTGCTTCGACCAACTATTCAATAAGAACTTGAAGTAGCTTCTCTTTTTCATTCCACAAATTTACCACTGTCTTAGGAGAGCTAGTAACCAAAGTGAATGGTGTCTATAGACCAATGCATGGTTCCTAAACCCAGTTACAAACTGCAATTACCTGGGAAGACTGCCTGAAATGCAAATTTCTGGGTCCTAACTCAGACTTATTGAATCAAAATCTATAGGGATGTGGTCCAGGCATCTATATATTTTTAGGCTTTCCAGGTGATTCTTAAACTGTCAACCAGCTCAGCATCAATTGCTCCTGGCTTACCATTATTAGGGACAATGCCCATCCATAATATCTAATAGCAAGTACTCTTGCCCCATTGTACAAATAGAATTTTTTAATCCACGTAATAGACACTTTTGGAGTACCTGTGCAGGACAGAAACAGTTCCACCTTCGCTGGGAATTACTGGCCTGCAGCCCATAAAACACACATGCCCAAATCCAAATCCATGTACCCACGTGGATACATGGTCAAGGAGTGGGGCCCTTGGCGGTCATGTTGCATTCCAACCCCAGAACTGAGAGGGGGCCATTTTTTAACCTCATAGACTAAGGAGCCACAAAGCCCTGTCTGAAAAGAAAGAAGCACAAAATGTTAACCGGAAAGAAGCAGACGGAAGACTAGAGGAAGAAAGAATACTGTCTAGATTTCTGAGCCCTTCTCTTTCTAAATGACATTTTCTGAAGCTCAGCTACAATCCTGCTCTGTGTTACCTGAGACACCTCTTGTATCCATCCAGTAAATGATCACTCCCCACCCTTTTTTCCCTTAAATTAATCTGGTTTCTGTTACTTACAAAAAGAATCCTCACTAACACAAACCTCATTAATTTCAACACAGCCCAGTTTGCAGCAGTATAGTTCCCTAATGTACTTAACATGTTTGGATGCCACCAAAAGGGAGAAGTAGCCTCGTCTGTAGAATCGGTTCCGAGTGACCCAAGTTCCATTCAGACGTTCTGCCCAAATGTGCTCATCTGGGAGGCAGGTACACTTGTTCATTATTGTAATATTCTCCTTAAAGACCCTTGGATTATAACTAAGCAATTTTCCTATACTCTGCCTACCAGATTTCCCTGAACAAGAAGTTTCCTTTCCTGGCACCACTCCCAGGACTCTGGCCCAGGAGAGGCGCCTCTGAGCTTACTCTGGCTCTGTTTTCAGAAATCTGCATTCAACTTTTAACATCCCCTGCTTTTTTTTTTTTTTTTGCGGTACGCGGGTCTCTCACTGTTGTGGCCTCTCCCGATGCGGAGCACAGGCTCCAGACGCGCAGGCTCAGCGGCCATGGCTCACGGGCCCAGCCGCTCCATGGCATGTGGGATCTTCCCGGACCGGGGCACGAACCCGTGTTCCCTGCATCAGCAGGCGGACTCTCAACCACTGCACCACCAGGGAAGCCCCATCCCCTGCTTTTTAAACACTCTCATATTTTATAACATAGACTTTTCCTAGGACTCCACTTTTGTTCGCATCTCATTTCCCTTTTTAAAAAACCATCAGCAGAATTAATACTCCAGTGTAGTGATCATTTAGAACTTCTAAAATCCATGTATGATTTTTGTGAGGAAGTGGGGGTTTTGTTGTTGTTGTTGTTGTTTTTGCCACAGACGTAAAATTTAAACTAGATGTTTGTGTCAAACCTCTTTTCCCCAAGAATCCCCTTTGTCACTTAATTAAATAACCAGGACCCCCTTTTGAATTACTTGCAGATTGATGATGGGAGGACCGCAGGGACGGATTTGTGGAGGATGTGGGAATCTCAAACTTGACCTAGGCTTCATCCCTTTATTATAGTAATTGAGTTAGGGAAGGAAGAAAGTGTGGGGATAAAGATTTTCACAGCTGAGCATTACCCCAGCTGGGAATATTCTGATGAGAATTTATTTTGGACATTCACATTTCTTACGACTGTAAGACCTAGAAGAAAAACCAGCTTTCATAATTTGTTACTTGTTTGTTTGTTTTTGGTTGGATGGTGCTTTCCTTAGAACAGACATTGAAGTCTATGGCCTTTAATTGTTTGTTTTCTGTGTGTTACATGGAAGAGCTCTAAATAGACTGTCTCTTATGATGGTTTTGTAAAGGTCTGTGCTCTTTTCTGTGATTACTTTAGTTAAGATCTGTATTGTGATAGTCTATTTGGGAAAATTCCAGGGATTTTAGTGTGTGTCTTAATTTCTTTACTACCCAGCACTGCGAAGAATCTATCCCCTTGTGTAAAATGAGTGTGAGGAAAGTCTGGACAGGCTCATCCAGGTGGGGATTCGCTAAGCCCAGAACTGTTCTAGATAAGTAACAGGTGTGTAAGTGTTGTCAAAAGGCCCTTCTCTTTGACAGGTGAATGGAGCCATAAAAATTTTGAATAATTTATGCAAGTCTGTTGAAGCCCAGATATAGATTGTTAATCCAGGATTCAGAAAGCACTAGTGTCAATTTCACAATGAAATCCTTACAGTTTATTTTTTGTGTGTGTCTCTTATCTTTGGCTGAGGTGACAATATTCAGATTGCCCCATAAGTCAAAATTAATTTTGTAAACTATTATCCATGGTCTTAGCATCTTCTCTGTGCTTCTAAGTAAAATCAGAGCTTATCACAATCATATGTTTCAATTTATATTTTAAAATATTACAAGATGGCCAAGACTGGGGTTAAGAAACCTTTAAAACATCTTTAATTTCAGTGAACTGCTAAATTTGCATACTCTTCTTGTAAGCTGGATTTTTCCTCCTCAGAAAAAGGAAAGCAGAGCAACATGTGGTTTGTTACATTCGCTGCTCCTCTTAGCCTGTTTTGCATTAGGAGGTTATGGAAACCTAAGACTGAAAGCTCCATAAGGAAACCTTACAATGAAGGAAAGAAATAGAGAAAAGAGACATCTGAAACTTGGCCCTTTTTCCCCATCTGCCCTAAGAATACATTCCAGTGTAAAATGTGGGTCCCTGATAGTTGGAAGTATAAAGGAGCAGAGAAGCAAATACTTAAAAAAAAAAATCTTGCCTATTAATACCTTGGGTAAGTAGCCCCTATATTTCCCCTTTAAGAGCTATCTAACACATAAAACCCTCTGGGAAAAAAACAGAACCATAAATGTCCATTAATTCCCAAGCCATTCTTTAAATTAACTGTCAGTTCCTCACCTACTCAAAACAAAAACTGCCACCGAGCATCTACCCAGTGAGGGTCCTAGCTGCCATACCTGTTGACAAGTTTCTAGGAGTCACATGGCAGAGGTCCCAGCCCACTTTTTCCTAATTTGTCCTAGCACTGTTAGTCGTGAGAGTATCTTCCTCACGATGCACAGAAAATTTGCAGCCTAGCTAGCACACTAGTGGTCATCTTGAATTCTTTTTCCCCTTATAATTCCACTACAAATTAAATTTTTTATTACACTGCATCAGCGTCAAAATGCCTAGATGTTCCTACTGTAGGCTTTCAAGGAACCCAAATAGTTATGTATGTGAACATCATACTTATTCTCCCTAAGAACTCTCTTAATGAGGCATGAGAACCATTTTTCTGTAGAGTGACATGCATTTTTCTGTAGATTTTAATTTCCCTGATTGTGCAAAAAAAAAAAATGCACTTCATGGTTGGTGTTCTTAGGAATCAGATAGTTACATGTTCAGGAAAGTCACTGTAAAGATTCTTGGAAAGACAAGAAGATGATCAGAAATGTTGCTTGTGCAGGAAGTGGTGCTCCTCTTTTATCTTTTGAATGGTGGCTCCGTTTGAAGAGGTTATCTAACCATGTCGTCGGATTTTTTCAAAAAACATTTGACTCTTTAAATCCTGAAAGCATTATGTCATAAAACTATTTTGCTAATGATACGTTCAGTCTTCACTGAATTACTCCCCCTCCGAAACTTACCTTTCCAAAAGGTGGAGAGAAGCATTTCAGAGATTCCTGGAATCTTGTTAGCATCTATTGAAAGAGAAGCTAAAAACTTCAGAAATGGTGGATAATGGAAACGTGGTTTGTTCTATTACATAAGCAACAAAGTAATCAGCAGTCTTAAATCAGAGCTAGAGTTTGTGTTACGTAGAAAATGTGTGCCCTTCAGTAAGAAGCAGATTATCTTTACAAGCCTGTGTGGTATTATATGAGTCTTAATAGTTTCCTATTATTTGTGTTCATCTGCAACAAATTTTTGTTGGGGAACATACTGGCAATTACAATTGCCAAGAAATGCTGCCAGACAGACTATTAATTCTGTTGTCTTTTGTTTCTTTCATGTGCTACAACTGAACTGAAGGACCTTAGTAAAATAATAATAATAATGTATTATGGTCCTGGGAGTTGAGCTGTAATCAATTTTGTCTGACAGGCTTATTAATGGCTGCATTATTACTTCAGTGCCTTTTTGCCTTCAGCATGTCGTGTGAGATGTGTTCAGTAGAATGGGTCACACACGAGCTATAAAGCGAACCATTCTCATGGTTTGCCCTTTGTTCAGCATAATCTGCCTCTAAGTTGAGGAGCTCATGGTTGGGCTTCTGAACCCATCTGAGAGTGATACCCTTACTTGAGTAGGAGCTTAGCACGCCCTGATACTGTAATGACGAATAGTTGCATCAGAGCAACTGTTATAAAAATGATCTTCAAATACAGGCCAGTTTTGTTGTATTTGGACAATAAATGATTTTGTATCTGTAGAAATTAAAATGGTGCAGTGAACTGCTTCCAAAGGCTCAGAGTCACATTTGTCTGAGGATCCCCAGGATTGGGGGCTGAGGGTGATCCGACTCCTTTGAGCTGTGCAACATATTGGTCCTAGAGGTCAGCACAGCCAGTGTGTTCGCTGTGCACCCCTCAGTGAGGCCAAAAATCACTGCTTCATTTCTAGATGAAATAATGCAGTATGAAACTTCTAGAATTATCCTTCCTACTTTCTGGTGATATCACTGAATGAATAGTTAGGGAAAGCAAAGCATTTTATTTCACTGTTTATAAGAAGCTCTGCTTTAAAAGCAAATAACATAGTGGTTTAAGACTGTAGGCTTTGATGTCAGACCCAGTTCTGAATACAGGCTCTTGCACTAATTCACTGATGATCAGATGACTGAGCAACTTACCTTACTTTTCTCATTTGTAAAATGAGGAATATAAGATCTACCTTATATGTGGTTATCAGGATTGTTTTTAATATACAGGATTTAGCACAAGGCCTAGCGTACAAGGACTCCATACGTTATAGCTGCTTAATAATAATAATAATAGAGGTTCACTCGACATTATGTTCTTACTCAATATATCACCAGATAAAATGCAGTAACATCATACTATATGTCCAAAGTGACACGCAATTCTCATACATACTTGACTGCTCATTCTATCCCACCCCCGTCTTTAGGTCACTGCATGTTCAGTGAAAGGAAGGCCCTGTAATGAGGTACTCGATGGCCTGCTATGAGGCAGCGCTCCCTTTCCCCAAAGGGCACTAGGGATGTTTGTAGCCTCCAGATCCACCCAGACCACAGCTTTATCCCTGACAAACAGCTTCCTCACCATGATCATCATGGGATGATGTTACTGCTTTTTGTTTGGGAAAGCTCTTTGAAGGAATTAGAAACATCAGGAGGTCTATTTCTCAAAATACATATCTTCCATATACTAATATTAACCAAAATAGTGACTACAGCCTGTCCTTATTGGTGTAGCTGCTGAGTGGAAAGTTTGACCCTCTGGGTTATCCCAAAGCTGTGTGCACAGAGGAAGAGAAACACATCACTTGAGTTAATAGAATTTCTAATTGAAAAAGAAAATAAGCAGTAATTATGGTGTAGGGACTGGTCTGAATAAGATAGGTATCTTGGGGCTAATGGAGGGTCTTGGAGCAATGGAAGTGCAGCGTAGAAACCTTTGGTCTGATGGGGCCTCAGGGAACATTCCTGGACCCCTCCCAAATTAAGTCAGAAGTAAGAGTTAGGCAGGCAAATAAAAGTGAGTGGCTAGACAGTTGCAAGTAGAGGAAGCAGCGGGATTAGGCAAAGGGTCATGAAACAACATGATACACTTAGAAACCACCAGTTCTGGAGCCAAAGGTGAGGTATGACAAGTGATGGAGGTAGGGTTGGAGGGATCAGTGGGGGCTGGAAATGGAGAACCTTCATTTATTCCATGGAGGTGTTGGGAAAGCTGAAGGAGGGAATTTTAAAGGAGAATGACATAGCTTTGTGGTGGTCAAGTGAGGGAGAATGAGTGTAGGGAAGAGAAGCCCCGAGGCGATGTTAGGCTACAGTAGCATCCCAGGGTTGGGGAGATGGGTGGGCAGCAGTTTTAGGGGTGGGAGAGGGATATACAAATCAACAGAGAAAATTGAAAAGATGCAAAGATCTGATAAGCAACTGACTGAGGGCAGGCAAGAGGGAGGGCGCCTAACAAAGGAATCACCTGTGATGGTCAGGTGTCTGGCTTACTGGGAGTACTGGTTGTACCATAAACAGACTGGGAATAGAGGTGGAAAGAGGCTATTGGTCTGGAGGTGGGTGGAGCACATGATTTAACAATTTGAGCTTTCTAAAGAGATTTCAATTTAGCCAATTGGTTTGAGTTCATATCAGATCTTATATGCTAAAAAGAACAAGTAACTTAAATGATAAACTTGATGAGGTTCCTTTAAATATTAAAACAAGAGAACTGAACCCTAAATTAGTTGACTCACTTTTTTTATCCAAATAAAAATAAAAACAGAATCAGTAGATAGATAATTGAGATATAAAATAGGAGGTTTTAACGAGGTCTGAGTCAGGGTTTATGGAAGGTCAAATATGAACCAGTCATTGACCACTCAACAAATACTCACTGAGACTCCACTATGTAGCAGGCAAAGTATCTAATGGACCAGGCCTGTGTATCTAAGCACTTGGGATAAATCCATCACTAAACAAAACAGGTGAGATCCCTGCCCTTAGCCCCTGTATAATTCAATGCAAATACTATGCTGAAGAGGCAAGGGCTCCAAGCATAAAGAAGAAAGGAAATATTAAAAGTAACTTTCATCAAAAGACAGTTACTGAGATTGGTTCAAGATGGTGGAGTAGAAGGACGTGTGCTCACTCCCTCTTGTGAGAGCACCAGAATCACAACTAACTGCTGAACAATCATCGATAGGAAGATGCTGGAACTCACCAAAAAAGATACCCCATATCCAAAGACAAAGGAGAAGCCACAGTGAGACAGTAGGAGGGGTGCAATCACAATAAAATCAAATCACATAATCATTGGGTGGGTGACTCACAAACTGGAGAGCAACTATACCACAGAAGTCCACCCACTGGAGTGAAGGTTCTGAGCCCCATGTCAGGCTTCCCAACCTGGAGATCCAGCAACGGGAGGAGGAATTCCCAGAGAATCAGACTTAGAAGACTAGCGGGATTTGATTGCAGGGCTTTGACAGGTCTGGGGGAAACAGAGACTCCACTCTTGGAGGGCACACACAAAGTAGTGTGCGCATCAGGACCCAGGGAGAAGGAACAGTGACCCCATAAGAGACTGAACCAGACCTACCTGCTAGTGTTGGAGGGTCTCCTGCAGATGTGAGTTGCGGCTGTGGCTCACCGCGGGAACAAGGACATTGGCAGCAGAAGTTCTGGGAAGTACCTCTTGGCGTGAGTCTACCATTAGCCCCACCAAAAAGCCCAGGTAGGCTCCAGTGTTGGGTTGCCACAGGGAGGGAACTCAGCCCCACCCATCAGCAGACAAGTGGATTAAACTTTTACTGAGCTCTGCCCACCAGAGCAACACCCAGCTCTACACACCACCAGTCCCTCCCATCAGGAAGCTTGCAGGAGCCTGTTAGATAGCCTCATCCACCAGCGGGCAGAGAGCAGAAGCAAGAAGAACTACAATCTTGCAGCCTGTGGAATGAAAACCACATTCACAGAAAGACAGACAAAATGAAAAGGCAGTGGACTATGACCAGATGAAGGAACAAGATAAACCCCCAGAAAAACAATGAAATGAAGTGGAGATAGGCAACCTTCCAGAAAAAGAATTCAGAATAATGATAGTGAAGATGATCCAGGACCTCAGAAAAAGAATGGAGGCAAAGATTGAGAAAATACAAGAAATGTTTAACAAAGACCTAGAAGAATTAATGAACAAACACTTGGAAGAATAAAAGAACAAACAGAGATGAACAATACAATAACTGAAATGAAAAATACTCTATAAGGAATCAATAGCAGAATAACTGAGGCAGAAAACGGATAAGTGACCTGGAAGACAGAATGGTGGAATTCACTGCTGCAGAACAGAATAAAGAAAAAAGAATGAAAAGAAATGAAGACAGCCTAAGAAACCTCTGGGACAACATTAAACACAACAACATTCACATTATAAGGGTCCCAGAAGGAGAAGAGAGAGAGAAAGGATGTGAGAAAATATTTGAAGAGATGATAGTCGAAAACTTCCCTAACATGGGAAAGGAAATAACCACCGAAGTGCAGGAAGTGCATAGAGTCCCAGGCAGGATAAACCCAAGGAGAAACACTCCGAGACACATAGTAATCAAATTGACAAAAATTAAAGACAAAGAAAACTTATTAAAAGCAACAAGGGGGCTTCCCTGGTGACGCAGTGGTTGAGAGTCCGCCTGCTGATGCAGGGGACACGGGTTCATGCCCCGGTCTGGGAAGATCCCACATGCCGTGGAGCAGCTGGGCCCGTGAGCCATGGCCGCTGAGCCTGCACGTCCGGAGCCTGTGCTCCGCAACGGGAGAGACCACAACAGTGAGAGGCCCGCATACCGCAAAAACAAAACAAAAAAAAATAAAATAAAAGCAACAAGGGAAAATGACAAATAACATACAAGGGAAGTTCCATAAGGTTAAAAACTGATTTCTCAGCAGAAACTCTACAAGCCACCCATAAGGTTAAAAACTGATTTCTCAGCAGAAACTCTACAAGCCAGAAGGGAGTGATGTGACATATTTAAAGTGATGAAAGGGAAGAACCTACAACAAAGATTACTCTACCCGGCAAGGATCTCATTCAGATTCGATGGAGAAATCAAAAGCTTTACAGACAAGCAAAAGCTAAGAGAATTCAGCACCACCAAACCAGCTCTACAACAAATGCTAAAGGAACTTCTCTAAGTGGGAAACACAAGAGAAGAAAAGGACCTACAAAAACAAACCCAAAACAATTTAAAAAATGGTAATAGAAACATGTATATCGATAATTACCTTAAATGTGAATGGATTAAATGCTCCAACCAAAAGACACAGGCTCGCTGAATAGATACAAAAACAAGACCCATATACATGTTGTCTACAAGAGACCCACTTCAGACCTAGGGACACATACATACTAAAAGGGAGGGGATGGAAAAAGATATTCCATGCAAATGGAAATCAAAAGAAAGCTGGAGTAGCAATACTCATATCAGATAAAATAGACTCTAAAATAAAGAATGTTACAAGAGACAAGGAAGGACACTACATAATGAACAAGGGATCAATCCAAGAAGAAGATATAGCAATTATAAATATATATGCACCCAACATAGGAGGACCTCAATACATAAGGCAAATGCTAACAGCTATAAAAGAGGAAATCGACAGGAACACAGTAGTAGTGGGGGACTTTAACACCTCACTTACACCAATGGACAGATCATCCAGACAGAAAATTAATAAGGAAACACAAGCTTTAAATGACACAATAGACCAGAGAGATTTAATTGGTATTTATAGGACATTCCATCTGAAAACAGCAGATTACACTTTCTTCTCAAGTGCCCATAGAACATTCTCCAGGATACATCACATCTTGGGTCACAAATCAAGCCTCGGTAAACTTAAGAAAATTGAAATCATATCAAGCATCTTTTCTGACCACAGCGCTATGAGATTAGAAATCAATTACAGGGGGAAAAACATTAAAAACACAGATACATGGAGGCTAAACAATACGTTACTACATAACCAAGAGATCACTGAAGAAATCAAAGAGGAAATCAAAAAATACCTATAGGCAAATTACAATGAAAACACGATGAGCCAAAACCTACGGGATGCAACAAAAGCAGTTCTAAGAGGGAAGTTTATAGCAATACAATCCTACCTCAAGAAACAAGAAAAATCTCAAATAAACAACCTAACTGGGACTTTCCTGGCGGTGCAGTGGTTAAGAATCTGCCTGCCAATGCAGGGGACACGGGTTCGAGCCCCTGGGCCGGGAAGATCACACATGCCGCGGAGCAACTAAGACTGTGCACCACAACTACTGAGCCTGAGTGCTAGAGCCTATGAACCACAAATACTGAGCCCACACACCACAACTACTGAAGTCTGTGTGCCTAGAGCCCATGCACCACAGCAAAGAGTGTGAAGGCCCAACACAGCCAAAAATAAAAATAATAAATAAAAAAAAAAACAACCTAACCGTATACCTAAAGCAATTAGAGAAAGAAGAACAAATAAAACCCAAAGTTAGTGGAAGGAAAGAAATCATAAAGATCAGAGCAGAAATAAATGAAATAGAAACAAAGAAAACAATAGCATAGATCCATAAAACTAAAAGCTGGTTCTTTGAGAAGATAAACAAAATTGATAAACCACTAGCCAGACTCATCAAGAAGAAGAGGGACAGGACTCAAATCAATAAAATTAGAAATGAAAAAGGAGAAGTTACAACGGACACCGCAGAAATACAAAGCATCGTAAGAGACTACTACAAGCAACTCTATGCCAATAAAATGGACAACCTGGAAGAAATGGACAAATTCTTAGAAAGTTACAACCTTCCAAGACTGAACCAGGAAGAAATAGAAAATATGAACAGACCAGTCACAAGTAATGAAATTGAAACTGTGATTAAAAATCTTCCAACAAACAAAAGTCCAGGACCAGATGGCTTCACAGGTGAATTCTATCAAACATTTGGAGAAGAGGTAACACCCATCCTTCTCAAGCTCTTCCAAAAAATTGCAGAGGAAGGAACACTCCCAAACTCATTCTGTGAGGCCACCATCGCCATGATACCAAAACCAGACAAAGATACTACAAAAAAAGAAAATTACAGACCAATATCACTGACGAATATAGATGCAAAAATCCTCAACAAAATACTAGCAAACAGAATCCAACAATACATTAAAGGGATCATACACCATGGTCAAGTGGGATTTGATCCCAAGGATGCAAGGATTCTTCAATATATGCAAATCAATCAGTGTGATACACCATATTAACAAATTGAAGGATAAAAACCATATGATAATCTCAATAGATTTCTCAACAGAAAAAGCTTTTGACAAAATTCAACACCTATTTATGATAAACACTCTCCAGAAAGTGGGTATAGAGGGAACCTACCTCAATATAATAAAGGCCATATATGACAAACTCACAGCAAACATCATTCTCAGTGGTGAAAAACTGAGAGGATTTCCTCTAAGATCAGGAAGAAGACAAGGATGTCCACTCTTGCCACTATTATTCAACATAGTTTTGGAAGGCCTAGCCGTGGCAATCAGAGAAGAAAAAGAAGTAAAAGGAATACAAATTGGGAAAGAAGAAGTGAAACTGTCACCATTTGCAGATGACATGATACTATACATAGAAAATCCTAAAGAGGCCACCAGAAAACTACTAGAGCTAATCAATGAATTTGGCAAAGTTGCAGGTACAGAATTAATGCACAGAAATCTCTTGCATTCCTATACACTAACAATGAAACATCAGAAGGAGAAATTAAGGAACCAATCCCATTCACCACTGCAACAAAAAGAATAAAATACCTTGGAGTAAATCTACCTAAGGAGGTAAAAGACCTGTTACTCAGCAAACTATGAAACACTGATGAGGGCTTCCCTGGTGGCGCAGTGGTAGAGAGTCCACCTGCCGATGCAGGGGACACGGGTTTGTGCCCCGGTCCAGGAGGATCCCACATGCCATGGAGCGGCTGGGCCCATGAGCCATGGCAATTGGGCCTGCGCGTCCGGAGCCTGTGCTCCACAACGGGAGAGGCCACAACAGTGAGAGGCCCGCGTACCGCAAAAAAAAACAAAAAACAAAAAACAAAAAAACACTGATGAAAGAAATCAAAGATGACACAAACAGTTGGAGAGATATACCATGTGCTTGGATTGGAAGAATAAATATTGTGTAAATGACTGTTATACCCAAAGCAATCTACAGATTCAATGCAATCCCTGTCAAATTACCAATGGCATTTTTTACAGAACTAGAACAAAAAATCTTAAAATTGTATGGGGACACAAAAGGCCCCAAGTAGCCAAAGCAATCTTGAGGGAAAAAAATGGAGCTGGAGGAATCAGACTCCCTAACATCAGACTATACTGCAAAGCTACAGTAATGAAGACAATATGGTACTGGCACAGAAACAGAAATATAAATCAATGGAACAGGATAGAAAGCCCAGAGATAAACCCACTCACCTACAGTCAATTAATCTATGACAAAGGAGGCAAGGGTATACAATGGAGAAAAAATAGTCTCTTCAATACGTGGTGCTGGGCAAAGTGTATAGCTACATGTAAAAGAATGTAATTAGAACACTCCCTAACACCATACACAAAAATAAACTCAAAATGGATTAAAGACCTATATGTAAGACCAGACACTATAAAACTCTTAGAGGAAAACGTAGGAAGAACATTCTTGATCTTTTTTGATCCACCTCCTAGAGTAATGGGAATAAAAACAAAAATAAATAAATGGGACCTAATGAAACTTAAAAGCTTTTGCACAGCAAAGGAAACTATAAACAAGACAAAAACAAGACAACCCTCAGAATGGGTGAAAATATTTGCAAACGAGTCAACAGGCAAAGGATTAATCTCCAAAATATATAAACAGCTCATGCAGCTCAATATTGAAAAAGCAAACAACCCAAGCAAAAAAATGGGCAGAAGACCTAAATAGACCTTTCTCCAAAGAAGACATACAGTTAGCCAAAAGGCACATGAAAAGCTGCGAAACATCACTAGTTATTAGAGAAATGCAAATCAAAATTGCTGCTGTATGACCTCACACCAGTTAGAATTGGCATCATCAAAAAGTCTACAAACAAGAAATGCTGGAGAGGGTGTGGAGAAAAGGGAACCCTCTTGCACTGTTGGGAATGTTAATTGATACAGCCACTATGGAGAACAGTATGGAGTTTCCTTAGAAAACTAAAAATAGAATTACCATATGACCCAGCAGTCCCACTACTGGGCATATACCCAGAGAAAACCATAATTCAAAAAGACACATACACCCCAGTGTTCATCGCAGCACTATTTACAATAGCCAGGACATGGAAGCAACCTAAATGCCCATTGACAGACAAATGGATAAAGAAGAAGTGGTACACATATACAATGGATTATTACTCAGCCATAAAAAGGAATGAAATTGGGTCATTTGTAGGGACCTGGATGGATCTAGAGACTGTCATACAGAGTGAAGTAAGTCTGAAGAGAAAAACATATCGCATATTAACGCATATATATGGAACCGAGAAAAATGGTACAGCTGAACCTGTTTGTAGGACAGAAATAGAGACACAGATGTAGAGAACAATCGTATGGACACAAAGAAGGGAAAGCAGGGGCTGGGGGGAGGTGGTGGTGGTGGGATGAATGGGGAGGTTGGGATTGACATGTATACACTGATGGGTATAAAATGGATGACTAATAAGAACCTGCTGTTTAAAAAACAATAAAATAAATTTTAAAAAAAGACAGTTACGTATCTAGATCTATGTGAGTCAATCCAACAGAACAATTTGAATTCTAACTCCTGGCCCTGGCACAATCTAATTAAAGCTTGTAAACCAGTCCCCACTACAAAGTCACCTTGTTTAAATTCCCAGTTGCAGAAAGGGACTTGGGATCTTAGATAAGATAAAGAAATGTTATGGAAAGCTTGGCTGACCTTTTTCATTTGGCAAGAGGCTGCTTGAAATAATTCTTTGCTGACACCTCTGTAAGAAAGCTTTTTTTTTTTTTTTTTTGTAAGCCACAGACTTAAAAAAATTTTTTTTAATTTTTAGTTTTGGCTGCGTTGGGTCTTCATTGCTGCGTGCGGGCTTTCTCTGGTTGCAGCGAGCGGGGGCTACTCTCGTTGCGGTACGCGGGCTTCTCATTGCGGTGGCTTCTCTTGTGGAGCACCAGCTCTAGGCACGCGGGCTTCAGTAGTTGTGACTCGCGGGCTCACTAGTTGTGGCTTGCGGGCTCTAGAGTGCAGGCACAGTAGTTGTAGCACACAGGCATAGTTGCTCTAAGGCATGTGGGATCTTCCCAGACCAGGGCTCAAACCTGTGTCCTCTGCATTGGCAGGCGGATTCTTAACCACTGCGCCACCAAGGGAGTCCCTGTAGAACACCTTGATTAGTTATTGTACACGGTAACTGTTAAAAGCTGGCCTGCCTTGATTGGCCCAGATTTTTCATTGTGGAGAATCAACCATCTTAGGTAGTGGAGAGTTTAAATAACATAAGAAAATACACAGGTGAGTGAAATAGCTTTGATCATGTAGTTCATGAAGTAAAGCAGCAAATATTCTATAACTTTAAAGTTTAAGACAAAGCAATATTTATTATGTAGATGTTTTGTACAAAACACTAACTGCTAGGTGTAGACCCCACATAACACAGTAAGTTTCCACTTCCGCTTCATCTCCGCAGCTGCGTTGGTTGGGTAGTTCTTCTGCGTAGATTATCTTTCAACCTGAAAGTTATGGGCCTGTTTCCTTCATAGTGATGGACCCTGAGCTCTTTAACACTGAAGGATGCCAATGCTATATTTTAAGGGTGGATTCCAACAGGAAGATAAAGTTTGAGCTTAGAAATGTAAATACTTCAGGTTACCTTGAGTTTGTCTCCCATGGGCAGTGAAATATATCCGCAGTTTTAAGCTGGAGCTTATATCAGGACTAAAGCGTTGGTTGTCTTTCCAGTAAACTAAGGGAACACTGTCTCCTTCAAAATGTCAGCCCCCATCTGCCACCCCTCAGTCCTCACCATACACACTGGGCCACCACAGTCCAGTCTGTCTGCCCTCAGAAATCACACCCTCAGAAATCACGCCCTCAGCTGCACTGTCTTGTGTTTTCTGCCCTTGACTCCTGGAGCGGCTTCTAGGCTCTTCCCATCTGGTTTCCCTGCACTGTTCTCTCTGCCCTCTTTCTAACAAGGGCAAAGATAAAGTCATGTCACTCTTTTTTAAGCTTCTGTGGCTCCCTGTAGCCCCTGGAATAGCTGAGCGGTCCCGGCAGTCCTGGCACACGCAGCCATTTAGAGCCTGGTGCTGCTTTCTCCCCTGTGCTCCTGTCCTCCCATCACTTCACTGTGGGTTTACTAAGGGCTGCTCACGGTTTTGTCCCTCAAGCTTTGACTGGCTCAACCTGGGCCCTGGTTCCTACACCCAACTCCACTCATTACCCTGACTAACTATTCAAATCCTTACAGGCCCAGCTCAGATGTCACCTCACCTTCCTGGCTTCTCACCTTCTAACCAGAATTGATTGATCAACATTTCCTCTTGTTCCTGTATTAGAATTTTAACCACACCTCAACTGTAGTATAATCACAACATATCATGGTTTGTTATGTATTTTGGAAAATTAGACCAGTTGTTTATTTTCCCCTCTCATCTTGTGTACTTCTCTATGCCTCTATTTTATCAAGATATAAATAGAATATGAAATTTAAATACAAAGTCCTTAAGTTAAGGGGAGGGTCTAGGTCCAATAGTGCTGCTCTTCAACAAATATCTTTTGATTCAACCAAAGAATCTGTCGGTGAATCAATGGATGGGTTCATGAGGCATAAGCTGGGGCAGCTCCTGTTCCAATATGTCTGGCTCCATGGAAATGTGGGAGTGGTGACCCGCCCTTCCCAAAGTATTATAAATAATGCAGCCGAGGTTTCACCCTTGAAGTTTGTGACTGAGCGGAAGATAGCACAGTGAGGAATTACGTATTCATACTTCTTCCTATATCAACTAATAACCTAAGAAAGTCACTTTCTGCTTCTGAGCTTTTCTTCCTTATATTAATATTGTAGAATATTTTCTTTAATGTTTCTTAAACCATTTACAAAATTCTTGTATGATCATTATAAAAAGAAAAAGTTTATAAATAACGTGAAGATACATATAAAAGTACATTTATTTTACAAATATACGGTTGATGCTTGAACAACACAGGTTTGAAACTGCACAGGTCTACTTACACTTGAATGTTTTTCAGTAGTAAATAGCGCACTGCACAGTACTGCACTGCCTGTGGTTGGTTGAGTCTTTGGATGCAGAGGAACTGAGGACAGGGAATTATACATGGATTAATCCCCACGTTGTTCAAGGGTCAACTGTAAACTCAAAAGTGATAGTTTCCCATCATCTGCCGTTCCCTAGAAATCATATTAATGGTTTGGTATTTATATTCCTCTAACTAGTTTGCTATGCACACACTAGCCCATATATTATTAGTTACAACAATGAGATCATACTATATATTGGGATTTGCATCTTAATATTGTCTTGGATCTCTTTTCATGTATAGATCTCTCAATATTTATTGGAAGATTTATTCTTTATTTCTCAACATTTTGGCAGTTTTTCAGCAATGAAATCTTAAGTATGTTTGTATTAAACCACAGGTCTACAGGAGTAGAGAAAGTTGAAGAACTTAAGGAAATGTGCTTGAATGCTGGTTTAATTATCTGTCCACAGAAAGAAACATTTACTGGGGTGGGGAAGGGCTATTTCAGAGCAGTTGAAAGTGGGGAGTGGGATGGGCAAAGACGGTTGCCATTTTCTGCTAGAAGTCATAACCCTGAGCGAGAGTCAAATGAAAGGACCTGACCCCATATTCTCCCACCCAGCCTGGGCTGTAGACTAAAGACACCTGCCTGGTATTAGTGTCACAACCAGCTATCAAATTTTAAGAGACTCAAAAAATATTAGAACTGGCGGAGCCTCTGGGAACATCTAGTCTGAGATGAAGGAGCCTGAGGTCCTCGTTGGAAGAGTAGGTTTGGGGAGGTAGTTGTGGGAGGGGTTTGGGAAGAAACCAACCCAGAGCTTCAAGGGAGCAGTTTTACGTTCATCAGTTTCTATATTAAGATTCCTATTTTAGGGGCTTCCCTGGTGACACAGTGGTTGAGAATCCGCCTGGCAATGCAGGGGACACGAGTTCGAGCCCTGGTCCAGGAAGATCCCACATGCCACAGAGCAACTAAGCCCGTGTGCCACAAGTACTGAGCCTGTGAGTCACAACTACTGAAGCCCATGCGCCTAGAGCCCGTGCTCTGCAACAAGAGAAGCCACCGCAGTGAGAAGCCTGCGCACTGCAGCGAAGAGTAGCCCCCGCTTGCCACAACTAGAGAAAGCCCACGCGCAGTAACGAAGACCCAACACAGCCAAAAATGAATAAATATATTTATTTTTTAAAAAAGATTCCTATTTTAGTTGAAAAATTGGTTGTGTTCCCTCCTCAGAAGTTCTACCCACTGACCTAGCCCAAACACTAGCATTTTTAGAAATGAAAAAAACTAATACCTTAGAGAAGTGATTTATCCCAATGTCACAGAGCCTAGTAATTGACAGAGAATACACTTTTAAGTCTCCCAACTCCAAACCCAGTGCATCTGGGCACTTTGCAGGGAGGATTTTCCTCACTCACAGAGGTAGGAGTTGGGGGAGGGGACGGATGGCTGGGAGGACTGGAGTAGTAAATCTGAAGAGGGATTGGGTGTAGAAAATGTTAAAGAACCACTGCTCTCTAATCACATTGCTTTAAATGTAATCAAAGGGGGAAAGAAAGTAATTTGAGACCTAGAGAAACTGCAACCTATTATAAAACACCATCCAGCCTGTTAACTCTCGGAAGAGCTGATATCTTCCTCTGGGCCCTTTCCTGGGGCTGCTACGGACTCAGCTAATGCTAGAATTTGCACATGTTCAGTGACCCAGCAGGATATACTGCCCCATCGGAGATATGACACAAATGTTTAAAATTAACAAGAAAGTAAAACATTTTACGTAAACTTTTAGTGGTAACAAATTTGGTGACAAACATGAAGAATTGCGATTAAGATTGTTTTTCTGGATCTCGGTTTCTTTTTCTGGACAAGATGTAGGGTCCTACAGGTTGTTGTCAACTCTAACATTGCCTGATTCTGTGATTTTTTTTTGTTTGTTTTTGGCCACACCGAACGGCATGTGGGATCCGAGTTCCCTGACAAGGGATGGAACCCGTGCCCCCTGCATGGGAAGCATGGAGTCTTAACCACTGGACCGCCAGGGAAGTCCTCTGTGATTCATTTTTTAAGCTATTTTATTTTCATTAGAAATTGCGTCCTACAGGTGTTGTGATTCTTTTAGTTACCTATCGCTATACAGTCAGAACTACCCAACTGCTGTGCTGAAAACTAAAGCTGTCACCCTACTTAACATTACTTATGCAGATTGCCCCTTCAATTTAGTGAGTGAAATATCATTTGATGAATTTTAGAGCCCTTGATTTCTCTTTTCTATTCAGAAACTTAGACATCCAATCATTTAAATAGACTCTTCCTAGATGACTGGCTTTTAGCTACAAATCCTTCCAAATGGCCGAGACCAAGAGCAACTCTTACTCTTAAAGCTAGAAAGCAGGTCTGTTTTACAAATGAAAAAACAGAAGAAAAGAGCAGAAAAGACCTCAAGGTCACTATATACAAATCATAGGAGAACCAAGGAATAGAACCCAGGTGTGCTTTATATTTTGTATGTTTATCTCTTTCTTCCAGACCCAATAAAGCTAGCTGACTGGCATTTGACAACCAAAATGCTCCCTCCTTTATTTCTCTGCCCTTGGCATTTTTCTGTCTTTCTCTTAGTCTCCTCCATTAGGACACTGGAGTTCAGTCTGGCTTTTAGGTTAGAAACATTCCTTGTTCAGGTATGGTATGGCTGTGAGGGCCTGAGAGGAATGTCCAAAAATCATTCATTCATTTAACTCATGTTTACTGAACTTGTCTGCTAAGTGCCAGGCATGAATCTCAGTGCTGAGAATATAGGAACGAATCCCCGAAGTCCCTACCTTCTAGGGGAGGAGAAAGCAAACATGAACAAATAGACGTATAATGTCAAGCAAAGTGCTGTGAAGACAACAGCACAAATAAAAGGGGGTGTGTGATATTTGGGGCGGGTAGTTAGAAAAGGCCTCTCTGAGTGAGAGCAGGGCAGAGACCAGGATCGCAAGAGGGAACCGAATCCTGTGAATTTCTGGGCTTCCTTTCTCAACCTCCTCGCAAGTGTGATCCGCAAGCAGTGAATATTCCTCCTGGCTGAAACAAAAGGGTGCTGGTTGGGGGTCTTGCTCCCCATCCTGAATAAGTTCGCCCTTGACAAAAACAGTGCCTTTCAGACCAGACGAAGCTCTGCTGCATTCAGATTGAACTTTAGTAGGAAGCTTTTAACTGCCTCCAAACTGCTTCATCACTGAAAACACTTACAATAGGCAATAAAGCTGACAGTACTGGTTGAAAATGTAACAAACAGTATTTACAAGCAACTGCATGAGAGGAAGCATACTTACAATGGCTGACATTTAATACTCGAAAGTGTTGCTATGGCTTGTAGTTGGGAGGGTTCTGGGGCCTTGGCTAATGTGTAGTTCTGCATTAAAAGCTTTCAAAAAGGATCCATCCACCAGGCGTGAAGCATTGGCGTGCTGATACTCCCTTTATTATAATGATACGATAGTTCAGGGTTGGATTTAAATCAGTAATGGACTGTACACTGTCAGTTGATGACTTCCCCGAGAAAGCCCAAAGGGAATGAAATAGGAAAAAGGAAATCTGGCCTAGGTATTCATGGTTAATTTCACACCTCCAAAGAGGAAAGTGGTCACCTGTGAAGTCCACCACCACCCTCTCACAAATCCCCACACGACCTGAAGGCTAGAGGAGTTCTATAGGAGAACTGTCTGGGAACTGTCTTCAAAACTGGGGTCTAGATTTGCCAACAGAGAGTCTATTTAAAATACAAATCCTGTTGTCTAAATCAGTGTTTCCAAGCTAGTCTACCAGCCGAGTCGCAACCTTTTTTTTTTTTTCTTGTCTCTGCCACTTTAAAAAAGTAAGTTAAAAAAAAAAGCAGCTTCTCAGCTGCCTTGCTTTGCAGCGGAGATAACAGAAATTGGCCGCAGAATTATTTACTTGACTGCTCTATTTATGGCAACTTATTTGTGTATTTTTAAGTCAGTTACAATGGGCTATTGTTCAGTTGTATACTGTAGAAACATATATGTTGCAAATCACTCCCAAGGAATCCTGATGGTTTAAGGATTTTTAAAAAATATATAGCCTGAAAAAGAGGTAGGATACCCAAGGAACTGGTGACCATTTTAAGTTGTTTTTATTTATGTGCATTTTATAAACTGATAGAACTCTTAAATATTGCATGTTTTTCTCTCCCTTCCTTTGGCATTTTTTCACCTTGTGATAAGGAGGCTACTGTAGAAATTAAAATTTGTAGTTCCGAAGACTGAGTCCTCTGCTGTGGGTTATTAATCTATAGTTTCTTTCTGGGCTTGCTTTGAGGTCCTGTTTTTGCTTCTCTTTGTTCTTTCTGTAGACAACTAATGTCAAGCTTCGCTTTCTCTTAGTGTACCTATAAGTAGCTCAGAAACAAGATTAGCCTTGAGTATGAGCATAGTTCTTGTGTTTGAATAATGATATTCACTTAACCTATTTATAAAAACTCTTATTCATGTACTTGACTGAGTGCATCCCGCGACCTGGTACCTTTTCTTTTGCTGTTATTTACTGATAAAAATAAATCTCCTGCGCTAAGCAGTAGGAATCTCTCCGAAATGCGAGGAAAGTCCTAAGAGGAGAATTCATATGTTAATGATCCCTTCCAAGTGAGAACTTGGTTAAACGTGCCATTTGCTGACATCATTGTCATGGGCAGAGTGGAGATGATTTCTTTAAGAGGTGGCCTTGCATATGCTCCCAGCGTTTTGTGGCCCGCGCGTGCACCTGCGGGAGGGGGAAGTTTACATAAGTCTCCTGGGGTATTTGCATGTCAGCTGCTCCACTCACTAGGGCTCCCGGGAACGGAGCGGGCGGACCGAGGTAGGTGCTCGAGCTACGAGGCTGGCCAAGTGGGGGGGTAACTTTTCGAGGAGTAGCGTGTGCGCGGGACCTCGTGGAGACCTGCCAGGGGCACGGTTTGCAGTGACAGTTCCTGGAAAGCGGGTGGCAGCGAGATCAGGCCGGGCAAGCGCCTCCTGCGGACGGGAGCCGGGTGCGGAGCAGGGCGTGGATCACAAGCCGGGCTCCCGGCCCGCAGCGCTGCGAGGAGGGCAGGACCGGCAGGAAGCGAAATGGTTACTTTTCTTTAATGCAGGCTCTGGTTACTTCTGAAGATCGCCGGCCCAGGGCCGGCTCCCGGGGCTAGAGGGGAGACGGGTTTTTTCTTTCCGCGGTGAAGGATCTTGGAGAGGCGCGGGGCTGGGGCGTGGGGGACGCTGTGGCCTGGGGTAGGCGACTCAAACACGTGGGAAGCAGAGTCGGCGACGCCGTCAGGGACAGAGGGTGTCTGGGGAACTGGGGGACCTCTTGCCGGTTCCCCCACGGCAGGTTAGCTGGCGGCCGCGGGTGAGGATCTCCGCGTTGCACCGAAAAGGGGCTCGCGGAGGACCGGCCGGCAGTGAGCGCGTCACGGCGGGCGGTGGCGACCCCTCACCCGCCGGGTGGGGCCAGCATTGCGCCGCGACGGGGCCCCCGCGCTCGCTGCCCCCGCCCCTCAGTCCCCGCCCTGCTGGGGTCTCCTCCGGAAATGGGTGGGCGCGGGTGACCCGCAGAGCACCCAGCCCTGTTTTCCTCCGGGAGCCACCCGCGCCTGGCCGCCAGCTTCGGCCGGTCGCAGAGCGGGGGGCGGCGAGTGCGCGCCGAGGGCTCCGCGGAGGGGCTGCAGGCCGCGTTCGGTCGCGCGGCCGCAGGTGGGGAGCCGCCGTCTGGGTCCCGGGACTCGATAGCAGCCGGGCGGCAGCGGCTGAACGCTGAGACTGCGGGGAGGGCTTCGCGTCCGAAGCTGGGGATAGACGCGGGGATCCGCGGCCACTCCGTGCCGGCGTCCAGCCGCGGGGCAAGTGCGGTCCCTTGGAGATGACGCTGCGCCGACGGCGGCGCGGGGCCCTCTCTGGAGGTGGCGAGGGCGTCGGGAGGCTGCCCTCGCGGGCCTCGCGCCGGCGCCGAGGAGGGCTTCTCTCCCCGCCGCTGGGTCTGGAGCTCGGCTTCTGGGTGCGGGAGGCCGCGGAGGCGGAGGAGCCGGGGGCCGAGTGGGACCCGCGGCCCGGGCGCCCCCTAGCGGCCCGAGTAGCCAGCGCGGCGCGGAGGGTGGGTTTGCGGGGCGCGGGGCGCGGGGGCGCGGGCTCCCGCTCCGAGCGTCTTCCCGAGGCGGGCGCGGAGGGCCCGGCGGAGCCCGGCGGCCCATCACCCGCGGCCCATCTCTCATTAGCCCGCAGGGTTTTCCCTAAGGACGGTGGCATCCTTTCCTCCGACTCCCCTCCCGCGGCCTTTTTTAAAAGCCCGGGTTTTCACATTAATCTGTGTCAGCTAAGTCAGGCTATGTGTGGAATTTGTTTTTACAACTCGAGTCTCGTGACTTCTCAAACACTTTCTTGAAGTGTTTTCTCTGGAAACTTGTTTCAAATGAGAGCTGTAACTTTCACAAAGAGGAGTGTTGTTCGAGAGCCAACAGGTGACGGGGTGAAACCCGAGTCTGTGTGTACATTGGAGTCAAGTCTGGCTGCCGTTTCCTTGGGCCGCCGTTGAAAATGGAAATTCAAAAAATCAATAGGAGACTTGAACACGATTTTGAGAAAATATCTGCGTTCCCCCATTATGGAAAATAGTGAATTCATTAGAACAGTGCCTCGCGTGGCCCGTCTTACACCGTAGCCACCGTTTCGGATTTTATCTTTACAGACCGGTTTACCCCCAAAGCGCCGCTCTAGCAAGGGACCATGCTTTGTCATGATGTTTCCTCCTTTTGTTTAAGCAGGCTGTCTTTCTGTCGTGGAATGTATTTGTGCATGAAATAAGAATGCTTTGAAACCCTGCAGAGTTCCACATTTCCTCTTGGAAAAATGGATAGCTTCTTGGCAATGGTATGGTGCCTGACGGGCCATTCAGCTGTCGGAAAATGTACAAGTTGGATGGAGGTTTACCTGGAAAATACAGAAAAGGCCAAAGGGCACATGGCCTAATGCCACTAATTGCTGGTATGAAGTCCTTTTAGTCAAGGAATGTTTCCATAAGCAATATCTTCGGATACCTTCATTCTGTTTTTATTTTACAGTTATCATAATTCATTTCAGTATAAGTTAAATTGGGTTGCCCTCTGTTGGCCATGACTTTTTTATTGTCTTTAGCAGACAGTAGGCTTGAGTGCTGTTTGTGTGAAAACTTTAAAGAGATTACAGTTTGGTGTCATTTACTAGGGAATTCAAATCTTGATTGTAATAGTTTTAAGACCTATGGCTTTTGCAGGTCTCTGACTTTTTTAAAGTTTTAAGCTAAGGACGTCATAAAACTAGGAGATATATATATATATATATATATATATATATATACACACACACACACACACACACACATACATGCATACATACGTACATACATTGTGTGTGTGTGTGTGTGTGTGTTGAAAAGGATGGAAGTGTTAGGAGGTTCTGTACTACCAAATTAGTCTGTAGTTAAATTTCACTCACCTGCATATTTAGCCCGGCTGAGTTAGAGGAGCTCTTGAATGGGTGTGTGTGATCTGCATCTTCTATGTACAAAGGCCTTGTTAACAAGCAGTTTAACAAAGAAGTTGTTAAGCAGCTTGTGGCCCACAGGATGGCACTTAGCAGCAGGGGACGCTTAGGGAATGTTAGCCCAAGTGACTTCACAAATCAGTATCTGTTCTGGTTTGTGGTGATCAAAGGACTTCTAACTTCCCTGGGCGTGTTCACACAAGAAATACTTTTTTCTAGGGATCCTATAATGCTATGGTAGTCTTCTCATAGGAACTAGAGTGGAATTTCATTGGGAAAAGTATTTGTAATTAGGGGTACGACCTTAGGCTTCATTATTCAATGGCAGGCGCTGAAAATTATTGTTTTCTATTTGCATGATTTTAATTTGATTTGGTAACTTGGTCCAAGAAAACGATGAATAATAGGAACCATACCAGAACTGATGTACAGTTATAACCTCAATCTGAATCTGATTGAACTCATTCTCCGCAATGCTCTCAAATCCTAACTCCCCTTCTGACTTGCCTATATAGTATTTCCATATTGGTGCATCATCTTTCAGCCACCTAGGACTCAGAACTCTGTTTGACCCAGTTTTCCCCTTTCTTATCGGCTCCTTTTACTTTCTCTCCCCAAGCCACCATGTTTAGGCTCTCTTGATGACAGTGGGCTAATAGGCCCCTCCCAGTTTCCTTTTCTTTTTTAATTTTAAGACCAGGAGTGGCACCCTCCTACTCATATGCATCTTGTCCTTTCTCATTAGGGTTAAGCTCAAAGTCTTCTGCTTGAGATGTGTAATTCTTGAAAATGTTACTCAGTGCATAGATGACCATGGTCATCTATTGTTGCTTCTTTGGAATAACGTGTCTTCCAGCAAAATGTCAACTCTTTACTGCCTCTGGACCTTCATATACTGTGTTGACCTGTTAAGCTTTTTAGGGAAAATAGTAAAGGCTCATTTATGTATATGTCAAGATCAATCAAAATAATAATCCTTAACTATCCTGGATGCAGCATACAGCCCAGTAGAAAATAAATGATCTCCAAATGGCCAAAATAGCATAGCAAAATAATAAGGCAGTTTTTTAGTTTGAATAACACCTTCACATACTGTATGTTATCTTCCTTAACCAGTGACTACTGTGCTTATGGGAGGAATGCTTAAGCCCTTGTCCACAGCATAATTATTCTGTATACTTTTGGACAACTTTTCAAACTGTATTTGCCTAATTTATAGAATACTGAAAGCAACAAATTAAAGGCACGTGTCTGAAGTCATGCAATTCTGGACATCACATCAGCGTTGTGAGATAGCCCTCAACTCCTCCTAACTGGATGGCTGACTTAGAACTCCATTTGCTTGAATCCTGAAGCCAGTGTTCTTTATATTGTTCATTTTCTACTCAAAATGAAAAGAAATGATCTGCCAAAGGCTAAATCACATATAACTTAAACACATACCGCCATTAAAGAAAACAAGGAAATTCCAAATGGAATTTGGAAACATTCTTATGACAGTTGGTACTTTTTTTTGTTTTCTAAGTTCTAGCTTTTAATGGAATAAATGTCAGTTTCCTTGATTTTTGATGTTTCCCAGAATGACTCAATAATGGTCTTTAAATATAAGGATGCATGAATGAGTGAAGTAAATGAATCTGGAAAGTAAATCTCACAAGGAACCCCTCCTTAAGTGAATGAATTTGGGGAACAAGTGCCATCTCACAGCCAGTCATGTACTGGGTGCTCCCAATTTTTGCTTTGCCAAAGACACCTGGAAAGACCCTGCCATACTCCGCAGACATGGGGTGTGTGTGTATATGTCTGTGTCAGAGATTTTATGTAGGGACTGGTTAGAAGCTCACTCTGAGGGCCAGTAGTGGCCAATAGTTTTATCAAAACTGTTTGCCCTTCAGGAGGCTAGAGTGTCCCGAACTCACAAAGAAGATGAAATTCCCCCGTCAACATTCTGTCTTTGTTACTAAAGTGTTCTTATTCCGAATGTCACTGGTCAGCTTCAAGATGTGTGTAATCAGTGGAAGTAACAGTGGTGATTGGTACATGTCAGTGGTAACTTTAATTCATTATATTCATATAATTATTTTCTTCTTTAAAACTTTCACATCCTTAGGCCATCTTTGGAAGGAAAATAGTTGCTGTTTTAAAGAACCAGGTCCCACAATGTTTGGTGACTTGTCAAAGGTCTGAGGACTTCAGGGCTGAGCTTACCGAATGCCCGGGGCAACAGGTTGCCTTCCCTCAGCACTGCTCCTGTCCCTTGCATCACGTGTTCTCTTGACAAGTATATGATGATTGAGAAGTCATACATCTGCGGGCTGTTTGTCTCTGAGTCTTTTTAAATGGTGAGAAGTAGCTATTTAACTATCTTGAAGGAAGAAGGGAAAGAAAGGACAAAGGGGGGAAATGGAACTCTTCAACTTTGTTGCATGGCTTTTGGGGAGCAACCCTGAATCCTCGTGTTTCTGGGAAAAATATATCATCTCTCCTTACCCAACCTCAGGCCTCTTTGACAGTGGTTTTAGCTTTAAAGATGTTGCTTCCCATACAAATTTCCTTCATGGTCAGACTCAAACCGTTTTACTTCTTTTCCCTGCCTTATCAGACTTATTTACATCCAGAATCATAAAGACATTGGAGCGGTGGGGTCCCTACTGGTTCATTTCCTTAACAAACCTAGCACAGAACACTTGTGATTGAGTTCATTCAGTTTATGGCAGCATTTCAAGACCAGGACAATAAACCTGCCTCAGAATAAGCACGGAATACTGGCGGCCTGAGCTATTTTGGCTTTTTTTATTCTATTTATCTCCAACATCTAACACGGTACCTTGCACATAGTTGTTTTTTTTTGTTTGTTTTTTTTGGTTTTTTTGCGGTACGCTGGCCTCTCACTGCTGTGGCCTCTCCCGCTGCGGAGCACAGGCTCCGGACGCGCAGGCTCAGCAGCCATGGCTCACGGGCCCAGCCGCTCTGCGGCACGTGGGATCTTCCCGGACCGGGGCACGAACCCGTGTCCCCTGCATTGGCAGGCGGACTCTCAACCACTGCGCCACCAGGGAAGCCCGCACATAGTTTTATTTGTTTTTAAATAAACTTTTTTTTTAAGAGAACATGTTTAATTTAATTGGGGTTAGGTAAGAGAATGTGAAAAATACTTCCAGATGGTTCCCACAAAAGTGTGTGGGTGTGTTGGTGAGGCTGAGGAGGACGAGGTGGGGGTGACAAAGCAAAGGAAAGAAGATGCAAACAGCTGGTGAGTCTGGGTGAAAGGCTGTCTAGGAGTTCCTTACTCTTCTTACAACTTCTCTGAAGTTTGAAATTACATCAAAATAAAAATGTACAAAAGTAGTTAATAACATACAAAATGACTAAAGGACGAGTCACAGGACGGGGCCACTCTTGTCCACGTTAAGTGTGGTTCTGCTGAAAAGAAATCTCGAAGAGCTGTTTCCCTCCATATCAAAGCCCGCAGCAGAATAATCCTGTTTCAGTTATCATTCAGCTTACTTGCAAACCTGATTTGTGGGTCCTGTTTCACAGGGTCAACCTTAAGAGACAGCACCTGGAAAGAGAATGAATGGAATTTTCCTGTTAGATCTAATTCAGCCGTGGTTTCATGTTTGGCCTAAAAGGTAGTATTTTGGCAAAGCAAACACAACCACGTGTGGATGGCATTCGGAAGACCCTTCATCATCACCCAGAGAGCATAAGTAATGGCCAGGCTTCCCTCTTTCTCTTGTGCCGCAAAGCAAATACCATGTAGTAATGTAAATGTCTACATAAGGTATATTTGTGAGATCACATTTTTGTCTGTTATTTTATACATTCTTACATGTGCAAGAACCATGCTGCTTCCATATGTTGAAGTCTGAGATGGCGATATACTTAACAGTATGCTTTCTGGGCCTGCTGACAAGACGGGTACTTTTTAAAAGAAAAATCCAACTTCAGGTTGTTATGCTATCAGGTAGAGAAAAAATACCTAGTGGTAATGCAGCATGTGTACCACCGCCTGGCACGTGGAGGTCACGCGAAGTAACTTATTATTTTTTAATCTTTCTTTCTTTCTTTCTTTGGTTGTGCTGGGTCTTAGTGGTGGCGTGCGAACTGTTAGTTGCGGCTTGCATGTGGGATCTAGTTCCCGGATCAGGGATCGAACCTGGGCCCCCTGCATTGGGAGCGCAGAGCCTTGTCCACTGGACCACCACAGAAGGCTATATATATATATATTTTTTTTTTTTTTTTTTTGCGGTATGCGGGCCTCTCACTGTTGTGGCCTCTCCTGTTGCAGAGCACAGGCTCCGGACGCACAGGCTTAGTGGCCATGGCTCACGGGCCCAGCCGCTCCGCAGCATGTGGGATCTTCCCGGACCGGGGCATGAACCCGTGTCCCCTGCATCGGCAGGCGGACTCTCAACCACTGCGCCACCAGAGAAGCCCTATATATATATATTTTTTAATGTTTATTTTTTGGCCAGCTCTTAGAACTTGTTAGTAAATATCATGTTTTGTCATTTTAAGTAATTATCCTCTGATATAAAGGAAAATGAGAGGCTTTCTCCAAATTAAGAATGCTGAAGCAACAGCTCATGAGGCCATTGGACTTTTATAATTCTTTTTGACTGTATGTCCTCCTTAAAATGCCCCCTCTGGGTGAAGTGGACTGGCCCCCCCGTCCAGCTGTGTCATCGTGCATGTTTGCAGTGCAGCAGCGTGACTACTTCACCAGAGTAAAGGTTCCACCCAGGAGGCGGTGCAGGGCTGCAGGGGTTTAAGGTCACCCATGAGCCTGGTTCTAAGGCCACTGCCCTTGCACAGCTGACCCGTGGAGGATCGCTCTGAGGCTCGGTTTCCTTCTCGGTTTTAAGCAAGATACGCCCGCGTGGGTTGCCTGACGTGGTGATCAGATGTCACAGCACTGATCACGCCAGGCTAGGCACAGAGGTGAGAGGTAGCTGTCAGAGTGTCAACAAAGGACACTGAAAGCTGCGCCTGTGTTACTCATGTTCCTTCAGTTCATCACGAAGTTCGTCGCTTCGCCGATGAGTGGTGAGTGACAGTTCAGTTTGAACCGAGGCTGGGATGGCTGTGGGAGCTGCAGGCTGGAGACGCAGCCGGCATGTCCAGGTGATCGGGAGGACAGGACCATGGCACTGAGTGCTAAGTGATTTCCCTTGATGACAGTAGTCATTTTCTGTGCAGTTTCCACAGAAGGCTAACCAAGCAATATAGCTGTCAAAGCAATTCAGCTCTTTGGTCATCTGCATCTTTGTTCTAGCCTGGAAAATTTGCAGTTTGTCTTAATCTGTGGTGTTTTCTCTTGTTTTAAAATATAGTGACATTTAAGGTTTAGGTTCTAGTTAATACTTATGATCTTAGTAAGTCTGTGCAGAGCAGGTACCTTCACATTTCCCTCCTCTGCCAGATTTGGCAAAGGGTAGATGTGCGTATTTCATGATTCAGGTTCATTTGCATTGAAGGCACCCATTCTCCTGGTGCGGGTATTTGAGCTACGGATTAAATTCTTAACCTCTAGCTCTCTTCCTTCCATATGGGGGGAGTGGGTTTTTTTTTTTTTCAAAACAAAAGGGAAAGACTAGATCCAAGAAATGTTCTGACTTTCATTAACACGTCCTTTTTTTACTGAGGAGTACAAGGAATGTGCCAGTGTTTAGAAAGCCTTTCCTCAGACGTGAATGAAGTGCACCGGTGTGAACTTATGTCTTGTGTAAAAGGTCAGTCCCTCCCAGTGGTGGGGCAGGAAATGAGGTCATCTTTACTTTTTGTTTGGGGTGAATGAAAGTTACATTTATTAGTTGGAATAATATCTACTGTTGGGCATTGCTCCTCCTAATAAAGATTGTAGTCGTTGGATGTTTGGCCTCACATTTGTGAACTGTTACAAGTTTAATTTTTTAGTGTCCTTTGATTCATCAGAGAAAAATCGTCAGTTTTCATACTCACAGGCTTTTAATAGGTACCGTGTTCTAACAATAAGTATCTAGTGTTGCACTGTGAGAGTCACTGACAAATGACTGAGTGTCAGACTGACAATGTTTACGTTCCACTGTCTTTAATACTTGTTGCAGCAAATGAGAGAATTTTTTAAGGCAGAAGAATCTTTGGAAGTCTGATGTGTCAGACACACAGTGTGACTAGACTCTGGTTTTTAGTTGTGTGACCTTAGGCAAGTCACTTAACTTCCCTAAGCCCTGTTTGCTTTAAAATTGGGTTGGGCTAATTATCTGTAAATTTCTTTCTTTTTTTTTTTTTTTTTGGTGGAGGGAAAGGGGCAGGTATAAAAAGCTGCATCTGATCCTGAAAGTCTTGTATCTTTTTTTTTCTTCTTAGTGCCTGGGGACAGGGGATGATTTTTTCAGAATCGGAAGAAACTTAGAAGGAACATACGAGGTGATAACAAAGTTCCTGGGCTGTAGGTCAGGGACTGTTGTCTTGACATCTTTATAGGCCTTCATCTGAGGAGACTTTCAGAGGCGGACTTACCCTGGTGGCGCAGTGGTTAAGAATCTGTGCCCCGCAGCAGGCTGAGAGCATGCAGTACAGTAGGTACTGCAGAGCTTTTCAGTGGAAGCCTTCTAGGAACACCGCTAAACATGAGTTGTCACCACGCTGGATTTTATTTTAACCTGGTGCTTGGATTCAATTACTGTCTTATGAAGGAACTCATTAATGAACGTCTGGCTGACTTTAGCCCATGGATAGTAAAGGCTTGCGGATTTAATGTGCTGTGAAAGGATTTAACTGTGCTATTTCTACTCCGTGAGTAAACGAAGTTCAGTGCCTCTCAAACTTTATTGGAAACCTGAAACCTAAGCAGTGTGGCCCAGCCGACCCAATCTGTGCAGGCAGCCGTGCTCCGCTGGGAAGATGGATGAGGAAATGCAGGGAACCAAGTGGGGTGACTGGAGCCATCTTTTCACGGCACACAGTAGTGGGCAAGGGGGGGTGCGCAAACCCAGCTTCTTCCTACAACCCCTGAGGCTTCGCAGGATTTCATTTGTGGGCAGTCAGCAAAGCAGTTTTCTTGAGAACCTTTCTAATGAACAGTGTACAGAGAAGCACCTTTTAAAGGCATCTGGAAGTAAACTAGTTTGGGTGGCATTTTCTGAAATGCTGAGCTGGTAAAGGGCCTATTTCCAAATCATGCGGCCCTAGATTCTAAGTTCCGGGGCCTGGGGACGGTGACACTGGCGTCTTGGTCCCTTTCTCTGGGCCCCACCATGTGTACGCAGGCATTCAGTAAAAGCTCTTGGAGGGTGCGAGCAATGCCTTCGGGTTCATCTCTTCGGTTTGTCTTATATTGCCCACAGCAGCCACTGTCTGATGTCCTGTGACTGAGAAGCTGGCTGTTTGACTTTGTTATGATGCCTTTGGAGATGGAGCCCAAAATGAGCAAACTTGCCTTCGGGTGCCAGCGGAGCTCCACGTCAGATGACGACTCGGGCTGTGCGCTGGAGGAGTACGCCTGGGTCCCCCCAGGCCTCAGACCCGAGCAGGTAGGAACCGAGTCCTCTGTTTTTCTATTTTTCAATGTGATTTAAGGTCTTCAAGGGTTTTTTATTTTTAAATGATCAACTATCACTGTCACAGTGACATGCTGTGTCCTTGGGCCTCACTCTTTGGATGGTTTTAAATTTTTGCTTTTAAGGTCACACTTAGTTTCTCCATGGAAGTTTTCAATCCCTTTTGTACTCTTGGATCCAGAAGCCCTATAAGGATGCTATTTTTGCCCTACTGAGTGAAGACCAGAGTACTGCCTATGCATTTGTCATGTGGATTTCTGACTTGGGTATCCCTTTGGAGAGAGCGGGAGGAGTTTAACTTTTTAAAAAACTTCAGTAACAACAAAAAGTAATCAAAGGAAAGAGGAAAGTTTCCAAGTCAGTTCTCAGCAGTGCCTTTGCTTTGGAAGAGAGGAGATACAGAGCTGTGAGAGACCATCTGAAGTGTTATTGCGTAGGATTTGACCTTTGTAACCTTGCACATGAAAGATTCTGTCACCACATGGTGTAAATTGGAAAAAAAATTAAAGAGCTCATTTTGTGCTTTGTTGTATTGTTATTTTAAGGAAGATGAGAACATTCTGTGTACCTATTTTTATCTTCCTAATATCCTTATAATGATGAACTTATTAAAAATTGCTGGTGTTCGACATAAGGGCCAAGATAGTTTGAAATTAAAAGAGCCAACTAGGCGTATGATTGCTTCTGAGTTATGGTTGTGTTTCCCATTTTGATGGGAGCTTCTTTGAGCAGAGGGGTTTCCGATTCATCCGGGGTCTAGCACAGTACCTGGCACACAGGTAGCTAGTATTCAGTAAGTGTTTACAACCGTACAAGCTCCTGCAGCTGATACAATGGAAGAGGGTGGCGAGCTGGTCCTCCAGGTAGGAAAGCAATGTTTTGATAAACTGCTTATTAAGAGAGAACCCTTCTTGCAGCTTAGGGTGAGTAGGTTTTGTGATACACTAAGATATTGAAGCAGACAGGCCCCAAATTCCCTAATCTCCTATTTTTTTCCCTTCAATCATTTTCATGTTTCCTCAGCACTGCAGTATCCTTCGCAGTACTCATTAAGGATTTCCTTTAGATACAACAGAAAGAAAAAAAAAATCTCAAACAAAAACTGAGTTCTCCTTTCAAAGTGAACTAAGTACAGGTTAATATAGCTCCCTTCCAGTTTCCTTAGGGAAACTGACTCCAGATATTTAGAAAATAGCACCCATGCAAGCAAAGAAAGCTGAAGCTTGAGAGAACCTGATAAGGGAGAGTTTACAGAGCTTAACAAAACAGCTTTTGTCTTTGCAACGTGTAAAATTCAGAGAGCAAATCCAATGTGTTGTGTAGTGGCTGGATTGTGGACCGTGTCACACAGCCTTGCGTGGTCATTTCCAGTATTCATTTAGGACTCTCTCGGCTGACCCTAGCATTAAATGTGCATGTCTCATGGTCCATAATTTATGATGCCCCTAATTGTCACTATGAATTGCATTCCTGAAGAGCAATTTAGCAGCTGGATGCTACTAGCTATCTGAGGGTTTGCAGTTCTGCTCAGTTGGTTCAGCTGCTCTTCTCATTAGCTACGAGTAGCCAAATCCTGTCAGAGGCCAGAGCCAGTACCTAAAGGGCAGGGTAACTTGAAGATGGAATGAGCTGAAGTGTTCGCTTCCTGTGTGCTGATGTCCTCTTCTCTCTCTCTCAGATCCAGCTCTATTTTGCTTGCTTACCAGAGGAAAAGGTTCCTTATGTTAACAGCCCTGGAGAGAAACACCGAATTAAACAGCTTTTGTACCAGTTGCCACCACATGATAATGAGGTAAAATAACAGGAAGAAGGCTAATTAGGAAAAAAAAAAAAATCCACCCTGAGCATCGTGGTGCCTCCCATAAACCCCAGCTCCTCCCTGGCTAGGGCCCTTTTGCCCTTCTTCAGTTAAAATTGGGCCGGAGAATACAGCTTTCCATTCTTTAAGAGAGAAAAGGGTGTCAGTGCAATAAACTTAACACAAGTTGGTTTTTACAGTGTTTGCAGCCACCCACCAGTTATCAGGAGCCTACAAATTCCTGCCATCTCCTTACCCCTTCACCCAGAGTCAGTGCTTTATGGTGGCTCAGGCCTGCAGTGGACTTGAGGGCCTGTAGAATGTAGAACGAAGGTGGCAATTAGCAAGTTTAAACCTTTTGTAGAAAGGTTCATGTCTTATTTTTTTTAGTGTCTCTGCTGGTAAGAGTTTAAATTAAACTTTTCATCTTTAAAAAAAAAAAAGGTCTATTCCTTCAAATTGCATTTCCCTTTTGCTAGAAAGGCTGCAAGATTTGGTGTCATTTTAAACGTATCGGGGCATTTTTAAACTGGCGATTCACGGGGGCAGGCCAGCTCAACTTGCTGTTTTATTTCCTGAAACTTGATTCTGGAAATAAAGAATTGGTGACGGAGGCTGTTTGCTTCAGAGTGGTGCTTCTGTTTCTTTTCTGTGAAGGTGCGGTATTGCCAGACTTTGAGTGAAGAGGAGAAAAAAGAGTTGCAAGTGTTCAGTGCTCAGCGGAAGAAAGAAGCACTCGGAAGAGGGACGATTAAACTTCTGTCCAGAGCAGTGATGCACGCTGTGTGCGAGCAGGTAGCCCGTTCTAGGATGAGTAGTGATGTGCGTGGATCAGCTCGGGGGGTAGGGGGCAGCGCCAGCACAGGCGTGGGCCCTAAAAGCCTCCAAAAACTGAGAGAACGAAAGGCAGCGTAGCTTCTTACTATGTGGGGATTCGTGTTGGTAACTGGCTACACTGCTGTGTATTATGGGGGAGGCATGTAAACATCGGGAGAAATCTGGCCTTTTGTGGGGTCTTGGCTTGGAGCGCGGTGCTGGGGTGCACCTAGTGTTCAAGAACGCAGGGACGTAATGAAGACATTCGGGGCCTCCTTACTGGCTGTCCTCAGAGTAGGAGTATATCCAACAGGAGGACGCCTCCAGAAAACCACTGCGCATGTTCCGAGGAGCAGTCCAGTGTGCTAGTAAATCTGAGGCATGTTCATTCCAGTGGAGAATCACGAACAATCCAACATTAAAGAGCAGGCGGGGGCGCTTCCCTGGTGGCGCAGTGGTTGAGAGTCCGCCTGCCGATGCAGGGGACACGGGTTCATGCCCCAGTCCGGGAAGATCCCACATGCCGCGGAGCGGCTGGGCCCGTGAGCCATGGCCGCTGAGCCTGTGCGTCCGGAGCCTGTGCTCCGCAACGGGAGAGGCCACAACAGTGAGAGGCCCGCGTACCGGGAAAAAAAAAAAAAAAAAAAAGCAGGAGGGGACAAAAATTAAAGTTTTGCTGACAAATTTGGGATTTAGCGTAAAGTGGAAAAGGCTAAGAATCCAGTCATTAAAAAGGGGTCATTTAAGATCTAAATCCTTTTGTTTTTAGTGTGGGTTGAAAATAAATGGAGGTGAAATTGCAGTGTTTGCCTCTCGAGCGGGCCCTGGAGTATGCTGGCACCCATCCTGTTTTGTCTGCTGCACGTGCAACGAGCTGCTGGTCGACCTCATCTATTTTTATCAGGATGGAAAAATTCACTGTGGCCGGCACCATGCTGAGCTGCTCAAACCCCGGTGTTCAGCATGTGACGAGGTAAAAAAGTTCATCCCTTAACACTGGAAAAAAATAAGCTGCTAGTAAGCCAATATTCCACTGTTCACACCTAAGCAAAATACAAATCTCTCCTGCTTGCGCTCTGTGTGTACATTTTTAGGATAACCCTTCACGTTGGTACAATGGAATAATATGCAGCTAATAAAGAGAAAGTAGCAGGTGTCTTTGTGTATTGATAAGTAGCATGTCCTTGATGGACTGTGAGAAAAAAGCAAGTTGCAAGAAGAGTATGCAGCAATTGATCTTACTTTTGTTAAAGGGGGGCAGAACAAGATTGTATACCTATTTGCAAACACTCAGAAATGGTATGTAAAGACATACACTAAGTTAACCGTGGTGAGCACGTTAGCTCGGGAGGGCTGGTGGTGTGAAGTTTTTTTCCTTAAGCTCTTCATTTTTAAGTAATTTTAGATTTATAGAAGAGTTGCAAAGATACAGAGAGTCCCTGTGTACCCTTCTCCCAGCTTCCCCTATTGTTAAAATGTCTCACATTACCATGGTATATGCATCAAAACTAAGAAGTTAACACTGGTGTAATACCATTAACTAAACCATAGATTTTATTTAGATTTCCTCAGTTTTTCTACTGATGTCCCTTTTTTATTCCAAGACCCCATCCAGGGAACCTCACTGCATTTATTCACCCCATCCAGGGAACCTCATTGCATTTATTCATTATTATCTCCCTAGTCTACTTCAATCAGTGACAGTAAACTTTCCGTTTTTACTTTTATATGTTTAAGTTTTTTCAGTGATGTGCTATTTGAAAATTTTTTGAAACCAAAAATGTAAAAAAATTAAAAGTCCTTAATCTGGAGACGGCACCGTCAAACGAAGTGTTATCTACACAAGTGGTGTTCACATAATCCAGCATTCAGAGAGCGCTAACTATGTTGACTCCACAGCCACTTTAATGAGTTTTCTTTATTAAAAGGTGCACAAACCACTAAATTATTTCAATGTTAATGTATTCTTTGCCAGGTTATGCCAACAAAGTGTGATTGCGGAGCAAAAATAGGACCAAGTGAATTATATCCGATGTAGAATTCTGTTTTGTTTTTTAAAGCATAAGCATGCGCTTAGTTTCTCTTTTTCAACGTTTTCACTTTCTGTTCTTGTTTTATAGCTAAATCAAGTTAGTCAGTTAAGCTTGAGGCTGTAAGAAACAAAGTACACTGTCTAAGCGACTTTAAGATCCAGTGCCTGTCAGTTGCCCAGCAAACGTGCAGTTACTTGACCTTTAAAATCGTTCACAATGATTTTTTTTCATCCTATGGCCTCATATTCCTCTGAAGATAATTTTTGCCGATGAGTGCACAGAAGCAGAGGGTCGCCATTGGCACATGAAACACTTCTGCTGCCTTGAGTGCGAGACGGTCCTGGGGGGACAGAGGTACATCATGAAGGACGGCCGCCCGTTCTGCTGCGGCTGCTTCGAGTCCCTGTACGCCGAGTACTGTGAGACCTGCGGCGAGCATATTGGTGCGTCCATGGCCCAGCCTGTTGGCTCTGTCACCTATCCATCAGTGTGTCTCTGATTACCCACACTCTTTTTTCTTTCTTTCCTTTTTTTTTTGTTTTTTTAATTGAGGGATAGTTTACATACCGTGAAATGTATAGGTTTTAAATGTTTCAGTTTGATGAGTTCTGATAAATGGGTGTATACTGGATTCTCATTACTTCTGCTAGTTGTGTTCTGTAGAGTCGCCGTGAGCACTGAATTACCCCATACTGAGCCATTGCTCCTAGGGATACAGTGGGTTAGGTTCCTGTGAGCCTCTGGTCGCAACATTGTCATCAACCAATCAATATATAATCTTGTTTTGTGTATGTTTTGGTTTAAAGATACCTTATTTAATATATGTTGTCGATTCATTAACATTGAACTCACAGCCAACAGCACTGTAACTCCTGCCTGAACAAAGCTTATCTAACACATGGATTGCTTCTCCAAGGCACATCACAGCCTGCTTGCGCTTAGGTACACTAGACAGCACTTCAGCTCTATGCTTGGGCCGTTTTAAACAGCAAAACCACCAACAGAAAGCACACAAAAATGCGAAAAAATGGCCCTAAGTCGGCCGCAGGTGTGAGTGCAGTAGTGCCCTTTGACCCCAGCTGGGACACACACACGTCACTTGACTCAAATTTTTTTGCCACCTTGCACATGTCCACAAATGACCTTGAAAGCTCTGTGAGTATTGACTTTTGAACTACAAAATATTTAGCACGTAGGCAAATGTGTAAATATGGAATCTGCAAATAATGAGAATTAATTGCCCCTGTGTAACTCACAGCCCTATCAAGATCTGGAACAGTCCCATCACCCCCAAGCGTTCCCTCATGCCCACAGTCTGTCTTTTCTCTTTCTTCTGCCTTTGTTTCACGATGGAACTATGACCTGTTACTGTATCCTTTTTTGAAACAGGTGTGGACCATGCGCAGATGACCTACGATGGGCAGCACTGGCACGCTACAGAGGCCTGCTTTTCCTGCGCCCAGTGCAAAACCTCTCTGTTGGGATGCCCCTTCCTTCCCAAACAAGGTCAGATTTATTGCTCAAAGACATGCAGCCTTGGTGAAGACGTCCATGCCTCGGATTCTTCGGACTCTGCATTCCAGTCGGCTCGATCAAGAGACTCCAGAAGAAGTGTCCGGATGGGCAAAAGCAGCCGGTCAGCAGATCAGTGTCGACAGTCTCTCCTCTTGTCCCCTGCTCTGAACTACAAGTTTCCTGGCCTTTCAGGCAATGCTGACGACACGCTTTCTCGGAAACTGGATGATCTGAGTCTTTCCAGGCAAGGAGCAAGTTTCGTCAATGAAGAATTTTGGAAAGGCAGAGTAGAGCACGAAACCCCAGAAGACCCTGAAGAATGGGCTGAGCATGAAGATTATATGACGCAGCTGCTCCTCAAGTTTGGTGATAAAAGCCTCTTTCAGCAGCAGCCCAATGAGATGGACATTCGAGCCAGTGAGCACTGGATATCTGATAACATGGTTAAAAATAAGACCGAGTTAAAGCAAAATAACCAGAGCCTTGCAAGTAAAAAATACCAATCTGATATGTATTGGGCACAGTCACAAGATGGACTGGGCGATTCTGCTTATGGCAGCCACCCGGGCCCTGCGAGCAGTCGAAGGCTCCAGGAATTGGATCTGGACCATGGGGCTTCGGGATATAATCATGATCAAACACAGTGGTATGAAGATTCCCTGGAGTGTTTGTCAGACTTGAAACCAGAGCAGAGTGTTCGGGATTCTATGGATTCTTTGGCTTTGTCTAATATCACAGGTACATAATCTAGGGATTATGGGGTATCTGAAAAAGGAGCCACTAAAAAGTTCATTCCACAAATTACAGGTCAGCACCAGCGGGGGCTATGTTACTTACAACTGTAGACCAAGGAGAGGAAGGAGTTTCAGTTAAATGCCAAACCCCGTAGCAAAACAAACACGTGTGTACATGTGTGCATACATATAAAATATATTTTCAGTACAGTCTTTGGGGATAAGTCTTATTATCCCTGCTTTGAAGAGGAGAAATGAATTTATTGGGATCATGGAGTCTGCATCTGTATCTGAAGAAAGATATTGGACTCTTTGGATCATACTATGAATTTCAAGATATTAAAATCAACATGTGCACTCTATAAGCACAGAACATTTCTTGTATTTTCCTGAATCGCCCTGTGGCGACAGACAGCTCAAAAATAGCTAAGTTTTTTTTTTACCCAGATTATAAAATAATTTCACTTTAATGTTTTCAAAACACATTCATGTCAGTTATCTACATTTCATCCTTAAAATGACCTGAGAGAGTGGATAGTATTGCATTTTACAAATGAGGAAACTTGAATTTCCAAGAGGCTAGGGAATTCCCTGGTGGTCCAGTGGTTAGGACTCGGTGCTTTCACTGCCAGGGTTCAACCCCTGGTCAGGGAACTAAGATACCGCAAGCGGTGCCGAGCGGCTAAATGCCAACTTTACGTAAGTGTTTAAAGACAAGATTGAGCCTGGGACCCAGCCCTCCTGAATCTTACATTTGCAGTAAGTTTTTGGATGCAGAAATACTGCTGTCACTTGGCTAGTTTTCTAGTCCAACGAACGACATTCAGTCCTTTCATAAAGGTTATGTTACATTGTAACACAGGCAGGAAAGGCTTGAGCAGCTGCCCGCTGCCAGGAGGGACCCTGTGCCAGGTACTGGGCAAGGAGGGGTAAGACAGCTACCCTCCTGGCTTTGGTCGGGCTTGTCAACGTTAAGGCCTACAATAAAGGGGACTTGAGGAATGGTGGGTAAGACTAAATATTAAGCACCTCCTGTTTGCTAGGCCCTGTGACAGGTGTTTTAACATTTAATTTCAAAAATAGACAACATTTGGTATACGACGTGCTGGTGCTGACATTTCTTGACAATGATGGGCTGAAAAACAGGCTTTAGAAAGTAGGAAGCTGTGTAGCCTCCAGCTGACCACAGTTCACACCACTTCCTGTTGTTCCTTGCAGCTATCTGGGTTACATCCATTTCTCTTAACTTGCCTGGGCCCTGTTATAACAAGGAGTGCAATATTGGTTTTGAGAAAAGTTTTAAAATGAGATTAATGTGGAAGTGGCATGATTAGTTCACGGGCTGAAGGGGCAGAAGACTGGATGAAGGTCAAGGTCGGGGGTTTGGCAGACTTCTTCCGTAAAGGGCTAGAGAGGACCTTTGGGGCCTTACAGTCTTTGTTGCAACTACAACTCTGTCATTGTGGAAGAAACCATAGATAGCATGGGAGCAAATAGGTATAGCTGTGTCCCAGTGAAACTCTATCCACAAATAGGCTGTGGGCTGGACGTGGCCCTTGGGCTGCATGACCAGGTATAAGACTAGTCTGGCTGTAGGAAGAGGACCGTAATGGTAGCCGTGTGAGAGCAAAGGGAAGGACTGCTTTGAGAGACGATCAGATGAAGCAATCTGGCTTTAATGGGTTGAGAGACAGAAGCTTCTGTGTGTCCTATCAATAAGCTAATGACAGGACTCTTATGAAGAGCTTTTAAAGTTTGGCTGCTCATCCCATGGGCTGTAACTCACGTTTGGCTCCAAAACGGCTGGGCTCGTAGGAGATGCTGGGCCCTTTGTTTCAATAACAGAATTCATACCTCTTGTCAATTAAGTGTATATTATAGTATGTTGGTTTTGCCTAGTGATCGTTAATCAGATACTGAGGTTTGAGAGACTTCACTTTGAAATGCTTCCTTTCAGTAGCTTGTTGGTAATAATTGTCAGAGTATCAGGATTACTGAGAATCACATCTTGTCTTGGCTTTTCTTTTAGGGGCTTCGGTGGATGGAGAAAGCAAGCCAAGGCCATCGTTATATTCTCTGCAAAACTTTGAGGAAATAGAGGCAGAAGATTGTGAGAAAATGAGCAATATGGGGACTCTGAACTCTTCCATGCTGCATAGGAGCACAGAGTCCTTGAAGAGTCTCAGTTCAGAGTTGTGTCCAGAAAAAATCCTGCCTGAGGAGAAACCAGTCCATCTGCCAGTGCTCCGAAGGTCCAAGTCTCAGTCCAGGCCACAGCAGGTCAAGTTTTCGGATGATGTCATTGACAACGGAAGCTATGAGAACATCGAAATCCGGCAGCCGCCAATGAGTGAGAGAACTCGGAGACGGGTGTACCATTTTGAAGAAAGGGGACCCAGGTCTCATCACCATCGCCGCAGAAGAAGTAGGAAGTCCCGCTCAGACAATGCTCTGAACCTTGTTACAGAAAGAAAACACTCTCCCAAGGACAGGCTGCGGCTTTACGCCCCTGATAACTATGAGAAGTTTATCCAGAGTAAGAGTGCCCGGGAGATCCAGGCCTACGTCCGGAACGCTGAGCTCTACGGGCAGTACGCCCACGCCGCTTCCAGCTACACCCTGCGGAGCCCGGGGGGGCCTCGATTCCTGGGACTCTACGGGGAGGACGATGGCTCCTGGTGCTCCTCCACCACCTCCTCCTCCTCCGACTCAGAAGAAGAAGGATACTTTCTTGGACAACCAATTCCTCAGCCCCGGCCGCAGAGATATGCATACTATACAGATGACCTTTCTAGTCCAACTTCCGCACTCCCCACTCCTCAGTTTGGCCAGAGGACAACTAAATCCAAGAAGAAAAAGGGACACAAAGGCAAAAACTGTATCATTTCTTAACCGAGTAGCTGTGGAGATCGTAAGCTTAGCCATTAACCATCTTAAATCGTATCTTTTTTCTTCCATAGGAGAGTTGCTAAAATAGATTCAAGTGCTTTGCCCATGTAAATGAGACCCCGACTGCTGTTTACAGTGTCAGATTAACCTTTGGAAGGTGTGATTTCTCCATTTACCCTGCTTGGATGGTGCCAGGTGGACGTGACCTCTTGTGCCTGTCGGGTGCATCACAGTTTGATACAGCTGCTTTGATCTCCAACCCTCAAGAGATCCTCAAGAACCTGTTGAGAGGTGATTGGATGGGGGTGTTGATTTTAGACAATGGAGAACTTGAGCCACCTTTGTAAAGCACTAGTGTTTGTCCTTTATCTGCGCCAGGTTGGCCCAGGTCCTGACAGTCTGTCCTGTTGTGTGGCATGCACGCAGTCATGTGACCCAGCCAACACTGTGCGTCCCATCATGCGAGGCCACGTCGTCCCCTTCCAACTCTCATTAGCCAGGTAAACATTCTATTGTATTAGCTCCAGCTAGAGATCGAAAAGAACATTGCTATTTATAATGTAGTATTTCATAGACTTAAGTGTATTCCTAATTTAACGGTGCAAATATTAATGTATATACTGTACAGTTCAGATTTTAAAGCTGATATTTTTATATCCCTGAAATGTAAGATGTTTGTTACACTGCAGTGCTAGATTTGTTAGGGAACCAGAAACAGCATTTATGGATGAAATGATTGCTTGTATTTTAGTCAGGGTTTATAAGTTTAGATGGTCAAATTTATATTGCCTAGTGATGGAAAGTTCCCTTTTTTTTTTCAATATTAAAAAGGCTCTGTATGCATGGTGGGGCTATGTAAATACTCTTTAAAACTATGGCCCTATTAATCTTACAAGTGTTATTTATGGGTCAAGCAATGTAAACTGTATAAATGTAAAAACAAACAAACAAAAAAAAACCTACACGTACACGTACACCTAGAATATATGGTAAAAACAAGTAGAAGCTGTTTGGGTGAATACTTTTTTTCCCCCTTGGGATGGGCAGGGGTTGCCTTTCCCATTTTCAGCAAGGTAGTGATTATCTCATGGAAAGAGACCAAAAAAACTACAAGGATCTGCTTTCTGTGGCAGAGTACTTTGTAGATTTATTCCTTTTCATCCTTCCTTTCCAGCTAATTTGTTGGCCTTTAGCAGCAGTTTTGAAAACGGGCCTTCTGGTTATGTTTTTCTTTTAAAATCTTTAGAGGATGCTGTGTTACTGGTTACTTCAAGTTAATATGTGGTTCTATTTCAAGGGAGAATTACGTTGGATTTGAACTGATGAGCTAATATTTTGATATGGGCCATTCTTGCACATATGTTTCAGTCCTAACTCAATGTCCCAGTGGTATCTCAGAACTTTAGGAAGGTATTTAATAAATGCTTAATAAATAACAAACTACCTTTCTGAACACAGATCTCTGCAAACAAACATGTCCAGATCACTGGATCCATTTTGCTCCTTTGATTTACCTTGCCGTTCTCCTACCATTAACAGACCAACATTTGATTCCTGCGTGTCCACTTGCCCTACCTCGGCGCAAAATAGAAGTTGAGGCACAGAAGCAAAGCTGTCCGTATTTACTGGTATGGGGAAAAGCTGTTAGACCTTGGGAGGGCAGACCTGAATCCAATAGGAAAACCAGTGCTTGACAGCATCCACTATACCCACCCCTGGATAGGGCAAGGTTTGGTATCTGGGCTAGACAGAGGCCCTTCAGAAACACACCAATGAGAGGAGAGCTCTTTCCTCAGTAACTGTATCATCATTTCCCTTGTCTGGTTCATTTTAAAAACATAGCAGTGAAAAGAAAATGCATACACATGGTTAAAAAACAACAACAAAAACAGTGAAGAATCTCCTTTCCACTCTCCACCCCCCAGTTCCCCTCCCTAGAAGTAACCACTGTACTCCATTTCTAGTGTATCCTTCAGATGTTCAAACCATATTTACATTAATGTATCTTTTAAAAATGGCAGCCAACTAGACCGGCTTAGACTTGCTTTTTTCACTTTACATGTGGACATTCCACATTAGTGCAGATAGGTCTGCCTCATTCTGTTCTTGCAATGACTGCATAATAGTCTACTTTTGGATATACCATAATTTACGTCACCAGTCCTTTAGTGATGGGCTTGAATTTCCTCATAGACACCTTATCCTGCACTGGCACATATGCACATAAATTCTGAGCACCACAGTTCCTGGGACAAGGGTTATGCATTTAAAATTTTGATAGTTATCACCAGTTTTCCTCCAGAAGGCCATCTCCTGCTCTACATTTACAACATATGGGAGTGCTTCTTCCCTCACAATCTCACGTGACACAGGAGCAGACTTCCTGATTTTTGAAGACCTTTTCAGAACCTATGCTGCAAACAATGGGCATCCTTTTAGAAAAGACTGTTGCTTGGAAAGGATGGATAACAAATAGTAAACAGGTAATACTCAGCCTTACTTAACCTGGAGAAAGGCAGGTATAAGCTGAAGTCACTGTCCTCTGTAGTTTTCAAGTCATAGTTGCTTTTGCTTCTGGCAATAATCACCCTATTCATCTTTTCATTTCCTTATATAAGGGTTATATAGATTGCCAAAGGTTTTAAGGGAATGCAGAAATATTTATTCATAATAATAATGTAATCTTTAAAGATTTTAAATCTTGGTTAATAGCAATAACAAAGAAGACTACCTACAAAGGAAGAAAGGGACGCAGCTACCTTGCAGTTCTGTAAAGAATTAGGCTAGAAAACTAGGCCTACAGTTGCTATAAAGTGTTCTATAGATTTAGTTAACAAAGCGTCTAGTCAGTCACTAAACTCTAAAATTTGGTCCCAAGGTAAATATCAAATATTAAAACACTGACTCTGATCTCTACCTGAGTGAAGCAGAACCCTAATGATTGCATTTTCCTCACTTCAGACCAAACAGCCCACGTAGGGATGCTGATAAAATGTCAATGGGAACTCCTTTCAGCACTCAGTAAAAGAAAATGATTCACCTTGTGTGTGCACTTGCTCTTCTTGGCATTCTGCTTTCCAGTTCCTGAGTTAAATAAAAAGTACCAGAAGTGCAAGGAGAGATTTGCTGTCGTCTAACCCCTCTCACTTTAGATACAAAGCACGGGCCATCCTAAAGGGGTAGTAAAATTGGAATGGGCACTGAAGACTGCTAGATTTCCCTGTGGGGCATGTGGCCCTGCCCCACAAGGTCCTTGGGTGACAGGCTGGGCAAGTATGGGTGTGGAGGTGTTTGGGGAGTGCCCGAGGGTGCATAGTGCACAGGACTGTCAACACTGTGTGGGCAGGCTTTGGTTGACTGACCTGCTCTCTCCTAAGGTGCACTCGACTGCTGCTGTGGACAGAGAAGCAGTGTACATGCTAGACCTTCAGACTTTCCAAAAGGAACCAGGAATTTGAACTTCTGTAAAACGTCTGCCAGATTCTCAATGCTAGCAACTAATTCAAACATTTCTGAAACCCTTTGAACAAAATGAGCCTGCCATCAGCAAGCCACCAATGCATGGGTTATAAATTAAGCACTTGAAGCTGTCTCTTGGAGCTGTCTAGAGGAGGCACGACTAATTACTGTTTACAGAAATACATGTGACCGTTTTTTGAGGCACAAGGAAGAAAAATTATTGGGATTAAAAAAAAAATTCCACTAAGAGCCTCATTACCAATTTAATGTTAGCAACACAATTATAAAAAGCCTTTTTAATTAGGCAAATGAGAAAATTGCTAATTGCCTAGATTCTCTAGACATTCTTCTAACTGTCTAAAAACAAGGCATGCTCCTGTACAGTCACATGGGCTTTCTGTTCACTTTCAAGCACACGAGGAAGGCTTCCAGGTAAACGGGAGAAATACACAGGAGCAACTGAAATTTGCATCTCTGAGCTCACGTTTTGCCAAAGTCACAGAAGCAGTAACTTTACCAGGGGAAGAAAGTTGAAGGGTGGCTTCCACAAAATGTTTAGGAAGGAAGTGTGGAGGAAAAGTAAGACATGGGGTGTGTGTATAGACTTGGTCACAGGATCAGAGCCAGTCTATTCTTTTTCAACAGACCCAGCTAGCTGGTCAGGTAGTCCCATTTTAGAGAGAGATCCATTTTAGCCTCAACTTCTCTTTTTGCAAAAGAAATTTCACATTCCTACTGCTGTGTGTGTACCAGGTGCTGTTAGGACAACTTTAGAAGTAGCTTGCAGCCCATTCTCCAGAAGCATTTGATTCCAAACATAAAAATACTAAAAATAAGAAACTAGTTCTCTTAAATGCTAATACTTGTTATAGTGTTCTTAGGTCAATGAACCAAGTAACTGATGTTGGAAAAGGTGATTACTGGTCTAATATAAATCTACCATAAAGCTGACCTTGGAGTGACGCAAAGCACACTGGACTTCAAGATTCAGGAGATCTGGGTTAGGAGACTCACTCACGTCTCTCATTAACTCAGGCAGGTTAAAAGCTCTGACTCAGTTTCCACTTCCGTAAAATGAGAGTACTCAGCCACCTCAAAGGTCTCCTTCCAGCTTCTGTATTCTGTGGAGACTGGATTTATTGGGTCAGCCAACAGAAGAGTCTTCCCACTCAGCATAAAGTGTTGTTTCCCTTTTCTGACTCTTTCATTTACCAACATATTAGGCAAGGATTCCTGAAAGGATGATCCTTCCAAGCACCATGGCTCATGGGATTTGGGAACTGTAAAGACGGTTGGTGCTTTTTTATATTAATGCTTGGGACTCTGAATGGGCAAGAGGTTAAACAAAACCATGAAGTTTGGAAATGGTTATCTCCCTATCAGAGCATGTAGGCAGTCTGGAGATAGCATAGAGTATGTGGAAGACAAGGTATTTTCCTCCCAAATATTGTTTCTCCCCAATTAACAGGATGAAAAGTAAGATTTTTTTTCTACAATGCTATTGGCAGCATAGTCTGGAATCTCTGAACAAGTTGTAAGCAAAGCTGAAAAAGTGTTAACTGTGTTTAATCTTGGCTCCTAGAATAGGAGGGTTGAATTACCAGGCTCATTCCACTGAAATGGCTCTTGGCAAACCACCATGGGTCCAAGTACCGCAGCCAAAGAGCTCTGGCTGTGGGCGCTGTGACCCTACCTGCTACCTGCCCCTTAACAACCGCCTCTTAGGAGCCTCAAAGGTGTGTTCTAAACTAACTAACTCCAAAGCACAGGTCATGGGAACCGATAGGTGAAAACCAGGAAAAATCTCCTGAGCTAGGATTTGAAAGTTATCGAAACTTTTTTGTGAAGTTATTTTTATATATTGCCCATTACAATCATATCACGCTTTAACTGTACATACCAATAGCTAGTGTGTCCTGGAGTCAGGATTGGAACCTAGTTCTGAATGACCACCCAACTTCCACTTCTTCCAAGAACACTGAGTTGTAGAGTTGAAAGATTTGGGTAAAACCTTGCCTCTGTTCCTTCCTGCTATATGACCTTAGATGACTTATACCCTCTGCCCTTAACTGTAAAGCGAGAAAAAAAATCCTCATTGGCTTATAACACATGAAAGTGTGTGTGAATCTAAAGAAACTAGTGTGGCCATTCTAACCTTGTTCAGATAATGAAACAAATGAAAAACATGGTGTTCCTCTGAATCCTACATTTAGTATCTTAAACCTGAAACGTACTGTAAGCTACATCCGATATGGTACACTAGAGTCTACACAGAAGTAACAGAATACAAAGTTTTTAAAAATGGGAAATTCCTACAAGGCGGGACTAGTCCCATGCCCCTCCCCCCGCTTGCAGGGCGTATCTCCTTCACTCAACATTCCCACCTCAGGACAGGGAGGCCGTGGCCTTTGCAGCAGAGGTTGAGCTGCCCCAGAAGATGAGATGTTGAGAAAGCAGTGCCTCTCCTCTTGGCCGCTGGGGTGGACCAGGTTGCTCTTGTGTTGGAAAGAAAAGGTGACTTTCACACAAGACTCACCTCTCAGTTGAGTAAGCCCCACAGGGTTCAGTAGAACTCCACCCACTGGGATGGTGGAAAGCCACACTGGCCAAGCCCACATCATGGCTAAGGTTCAGTCCTGGCCAGTAAAGGAAAGGGAACGTGAACGCTTGAGCACGAAACATACCTCAGCCTGCTGAGCTGCAGTTCTGCTGGACCGTAGCTTCTCTCTCCCCTCCCTGAGCCCTCCACACTCTCTCTCTCTCTCACACACGCAGCCCCATCTGCTGGGGGCTGACTCCCTTTCTGGCCTCAGAAGCCTCAGGCAAGAGTAGGGTGTGGGCACACCAGTCGGCTGGTGCTGGGCCCGCTTGGAGACGTCTGGTCCGTGTGTCTTTCTCAGGGGTTTGGTCATGAAGGATGGCCTCTTCCCACTCGAAGGATGCAGGGACAGCATACCATGTCTTGTCACCGGGTCCTCTCCCTCTCCCTGGGCAGCTTGCCCAGGCTTACCCTCTCAGTGAACCCTCGCTGCCCTCAAGGACAACAGCAGGGTCTCAGCCAGAAAGCCTGAGGGGGGGCACCGGCAGGAGTCCCAGGAACAGGGCCCTGAGGCAGGGGGAGCTTCCCCGGATGGTGCAGTCCTGACGGCATGTGCCGGTCAGCCAGGACTACTCTGTCCTCGCCCCCCCCCATCTCATACATGTTCTAACCAGGAAAACCAGGACAGCACATGGGCAGCTTAGGTGGTGGATAGAGATCTCAGATGTCCTCTTGCAGCAAGCGTCTGTATATGTTGTGGTTATTTTCTATCTTACATGTCCTCAAATGTTTATATTTCAATAAACTTCAACCTTTTCTCTCTCTCACATACACACACAAATGGGAAAAAGATTTAAAACCTTACACAATTTTAAACAAGTGTTGGGGGCTTCCCTGGTGGCGCAGTGGTTGAGAGTCCGCCTGCCGATGCAGGGGACACGGGTTCGTGCCCCGGTCCAGGAGGATCCCACATGTCACGGAGCGGCTGGGCCCATGAGCCATGGCCGCTGAGCCTGCGCGTCCAGAGCCTGTGCTCCGCAATGGGAGTGGCCGCAACAGTGAGAGGCCCGAGTACCACAAAAAAAAAAAAAAAAAAAAAGTGTTGGTGAGGACGTGGAGAAAAAGGAACTCTCATACACTGTTGGTGGGAATATAAATTGGTGCAGCCTCTATGGAAAACTGTATGGAGATTCCTCAGAATAATTTAGAAATACCATATGATCCAACTATCCCACTTTTGGTATTTATCTAATGAATATGAAAACAGTAATTTAGAAAGATACATGCACGCCTATGTTCACAATAGCCAAGATATGAAAACAACCTAGAAGCCCATCTGCTGAATGGATAAAGATGTGGTACATATATACAATGGGCTACTACTCAACCATAAAAAAGAATATCTTGCCATTTGCAGCAACATGGATAAACCTTGAGGGTATCATGACAAGTGAATAAGTCAATGGAAAAAGACAAATACCGTATGATTTCACTCATGTGAAATGTAAAAAACAAAACAAATGAGCAAACCAAACAAAAACAAACATGTAGATACAGAGAACGGAGCAGTGGTTACCAGAGGGGTAGGGGTGGGAGGGAGGATGAAATGGCTAAAGAGGATCAACTGTATGGTGAGGGATGGAAACTAAATTTTTGGTGGTGAGCACACTGTAGAGTATACAGAAGTAGAAATATAAGGTTGTACACATGAAACATATAAACAAATGTTACCTCGATTAAAAAATAAATTAAAACACAAACCCCCCCAAAAACCTTACACAATTTCAATAATAATGGTCTAACATTAGAACACCATTAATCTATGGGAACAGAGCTTAAAAAACAACATGCTCTAAAAAGCAGGCTGTCTCTACTGCTATAGAAATGTGCACGCAGCCTTAAGAATATCTGTCATCAAGTGACATCTTAAACACAACTTGAAACAGACTCAGTAGACTAGCAAAGCCTTTTATATAATCAGTCCCCATTACTCCAAGATCAGTTATTATCGTACAATGGAAATGCAGGGCTGGGGCAGCCTGCTGAAAGCCAACTTCAGTGAAGCTAACCCTCAAATATCATTTGTATTAGTTTGAGCAAAAGGTGAGCTGCTAACCAGAAACCAATAATATGGCTTAAACCATAAAGACATTGATTCCTCTTTCACGTAACAGTTCAGCACTCCATATGGTCACACAGGGATCCAGGCACCTTCCATCTGTGGCTCTGCAACAATTCAAGGCCAGGTTGCTATTCCTATTACTTTAGGGAAGGGATAAGAGAGAGCATGAAGGAGGTACATCCACTGTCCTAAGGGTCCCAGCCCAGAAGTAGCAGCACTTCCACTCAAATTCCACAGGAGAGAACTTAGTCACCTGATCACACCTGTGACAAGAAGGACACAGCAAATATAGTCCTAATTAGGCTGTCATGTGACTCAATTTCAATTCCATTACCACGGAAATAGGGAAGAACAGATTCTGCTAACTATACCTTAGTTTTACTAGCTGCCCCCACCCCACCACTTTTTTCTTTTTCACTGAATTGGGTACCATCAGTGCTCTCAAGAGAACCGGCAAGAAGGAGATGCTAACCCACAAACCTTGGTCTAACAAGCAGAATGTGGCCATTACTCACTGGAGGTGCCGGTGCCAGCCTGAGCAGTGTGACAGACATTATGCCGCTTGGGTGGCTGGCTGCCCAAAACACTGAATATTGTCCACCATGAATATTTCAGGGATGACCAGATCACCATCTCCAAAGTTGTTGCCAAAAAACTGTCAGCATTTTCCTAGGAGTTGAGGATCCCTTGTAGGAAAAAGTGTGAAATGAAGCTGAAACCACTATACAATATTTCGGCACTGTAGCATCGTCCTTTCTTAAGGGGATCTGCCCTCCCTTTCCTTCATGAGGTTCTGGGTCTGTGAATTGGCTCAGGGCTGGGAAGTGGCTGAGGGGCTGTGAGAAATCAACATTTTTGGCAAGAGTAAATAGAAAGGTAATTATTTTAAAATCTTATTCTTAAGTAGGAGATTTCAGATTCAAAGTCCTTCATATTCTGCTCTCAACCTACCTTTTCCTACATTCGTCCCCTATTGTGTTCCCCAACCTGAAATTCTAATACTTTTCCTTCTCTCCCTGAATAAGTCCTATTCCTCCAAGACCCAGGGGATCAAATGTCACTTCCTTTGTGAAGGATCAAAAAATAGGGGGACCTACAACGTTCCAAACTATGCTAGGAACTGGGGTCACAAAGACAATGTGGTTCCTGTCCTCCAGAAGTTACTATAAAGACGTAGGATTTTAATTCTGTAATTCTCTGAAACTCAGATTCCTAATTACACAATTATTGAGCACTACTGTACGATCAATCTTATCTCGCTTCACTGCTTTCTCAGATGTGGAGACTCCCCAAGTCACCAAAGTTAATAGTTTCTCATCCTCAAACTTCCTCCATCCTGCTGCTGAGTCAGGAGCAATCTTGCAGTAGAGAGTAATAAAAATCTACATTTAAGCAAAACACTCTAAGCCTGTTAAGAAAAAAAAAAAAAGACAATCTAATTATTTAAACCCAGTTGCTTTATTTTGCACTTTTAAAATTCACAAAAAGCTTCACAATATCTGCTCTTCCCCTGTTGATCATCAAGGCTTAATGGTAAGACAGTGAAACCTTTATCACAGGAATTGGGCATACTCAAAAACAATGGATCATTTACAAACAAATTTCTTTAATCAAGAACACTTTGCAACATACATACTCGGGCACATATCTGAATTCATGTATCTTAAAATAAGACTTTAAAAAGCTTTAAAAATAAAACAGATTTAACACTGACAAGCCTACCAGAATAATGCTGATGGCAAGCTATAAACAGCTTTAAGTGTTGAATGTAATTTGGGGAAAGGGGAAAAGGAATTATCTGTTGAGCCTATATTTAAATGCATCTGTGAGTAAAACTTCTCTAGTTTAATGAATTTCAACAAAGTGAACAACTCCTTTGCCTCAAGGTAGTTGAGTCTCAAGTTTTATTTTTAAACTTGTGACATCTTGACTTAAGGAAATGAATCCTGGAATTTGAATATTTAAGAAGAAAAACATTGGCGCAAGAGAGAAACAAGACTACTTTCTTAGTCTTTCTAATGTGGATAACAGATAAAACCACTGTTCACATTAGGGAAGAATAGCAAAGATGATACATAGGGTTTAGTTCTGGCTTATGTACAATATCTAAATTCAAGGTGGTCTCATATAGGAAACTTAATAATTGTTGCCTTCAATTTTAATTTGTGGAATGGCATAATACATATTTTGAGGCACGCATTACAGGATTCACTACAATTATTTACACTGCTATTTTCACTTTTAATATAATTTTTATCTACTCTGGGGTAGCTCTCTGGATATAATCAATAGAGGCCACTAAAAATAATGCCAGAATTCAAGTGAGAAGAGAGTAGAAATGGAAAAAGGATGGGAGGATAATGAAATTGGGTAGCAATAACAAACATTTTTAAAGGTTTCCGAACACATGCCATGAAATTACATATTTTGGCTAAATGCCATTGGGCAGCTGGAAGTGATCAGGAAATGAGTGGAATGTCCTAATTGTCCCAGTTAGATTCTTAACTAACCCGTGATTTGGATGGCTCACTCATGAAGGACTGTTTACCTAGGCTGCTTGGTGAAGGGTAGTTGTGCTAGGCTTACAGCCTACTCTGCTTCGTTTCGTTCAAGAACACTTTTAGAGGGCTATGCACCCCTAAAAAGGGCAGCAGAACAAAGAGTCTGTTAGACTACAAACAGAGATTAACAAAGGCATAATCTGTAAATGGTTTAATTATGGATATGTCATCAATCACCTTCTTTCTTGAGATGGGGAATATGGGCCTATGGAAAAAATGAAACTCCACTACTCCCCCATATTGTAAATTTTTCTCCTCTGGTTAGAAAGTTTTAAAGAAATCTCAACTTTAAAATACGCCTCATCTTTCTTCTCAAATTGCCCCTTCTCTTAGTCTTATATATGATATTGTTTAAAACTCACACATCAGTGAGACTAGTCAGGAGTTTCAGGACCATTTTAATGAAGACACTAAGTTCATTTACTTGGAAAACAGGATTTTATTATGGGGTGACTTTTAGAGATTTAAGTGCTCTGTTTTATCACAATGAGAATTATCCTCAAAGCAAATATTCTCTAAGATAACAAAGTATTCAGTTTATTTGGGTAATATACTTAAACATATTAAAAGTTACAAAGCCTAAGATAAGCAAGCAACAAGTCAATAAAATCACCTCAGGATTCTAACATCTTCACATGGTATCACTTACTATAAAATGCAAAAAGACTATAAATGTTTAAGTGTAATGATCTCTAACCTATACATTACACTAGTGTGACCAAACAAATGATCGCATACTAAGGAAGACTACAGGACATGAGTAGTGCAGAAAGCTGCTCTCCAGGACTGCATTTTTAAGAAAGCTTGAAAAATTAATTGACCCAACATTTTAGGAGGGAAAAAAAGATAAGTATGGATTAGGAAGCTCTACATGTAGATAAAAAAAAAATTCTAATTAAAATATCTTAGACTATTTTAGATGTTTATTTGATATTGGAAATATGGTCACTATCATAAAGTATTTCTCTTCACCACAAAAATTCCATATATTAAGGATTTACACAATCCAGGGGGGAAAATATCTAGAAACTTTTTTTTTTTTTGCCTGAGCAAGTAATCTAAAAAGGCTCTGCAAAATCTTGACTAGAGGTATCATACTCTGCAATAAAATGCTTGAGTTCTTCAACACACCGCTCACCTATTTCATGTAAATTCTGTCTCAATGCAAACTGTATAGACTTTTCTAATGAAGGATCTTTTTCAATCAGCATTTTCACAACCATCCCAAAAGTTTCACAGTCTTGTCGGTAAACCTAGAAAGATGAAATACATTGTGGTTAGCTAAGAATAATTAGCCAAACATTGAGCTGATTCAGCTGGCAGAACTATGGTGCTAAAATCTAAAAGGGAGACACAGTACTGATGAACCTCTCCTGGCTCTGAGTATATACTACTGCCAGAGGCCATTTAAACCTCTATCTCTGAGATTTGCTGACAAGCTGAATGAGTAGAAAAGCACTGATACACCACATCACTGACTACAGAAATCTGGCATGGCATTTGTCAAGCATCAGGCAGTCTACTAACAGGACATCAGACTAGAAACGAGAAGAACTGAGAACAAATGCCAGCTAGGTAAGGCACATTGATGGCTTTATTCTTTACTTGTTTGGAAGAAGTTAAGTTTCCAAGCCCCTAACCTCAGATTATTTGTTTGAATCATGACCAGATGACAAATTTAAAATTCTATTTAGTATACAAAAAACAACTATAAGAAGGCTGAAAGTATTTATTTGAAAAAAGCTTTTCAAGTTATAAATATTTAACCATAATTAAAATCACCAAGGCAGAGTTAAGATCAAAATGGTATGTTATACACGTACATGGTTCATGCATGTGTGTACACATATATGTATATATAGATACACACATGTATACATGTGTATATATGTATAAATTTTTTCCACCTCAATGTATATATTGTACTATTTTACTTCAATATGTATATATAATTTTTATCAATGGCAATTAGGTATTATTTCCTGTCCCAAAATTGCTAAATTTTCTCCAGACTAAATGTTATTTCTTCAGTTTACAGTCACAAAATGCATTTTAGATTTCTATGCTATTTTTCATACTCTGCAATTCATGTATTTAAAGAAATATTACAGTTAAGTCTCCATGAAAATTAAGTGAAATACAAATTGTCTGATTTAAAAGAACTGTCACATTAATTTTAACGTTTCCAAATTTAACAAAAACAATCAACATAACATGTTTATTCTCTGAAAAAGGATTTTATTCATTTTTTAAAACCTTAGAAAGAAGTAATTTGAGACACTACTTTGCTTATGATAGTTTTCCATCCTCAAATGATCACTGCTAGTTGTGGTGGTTGCTAATATTTTTTAAATGTCTGCAAGATTTTTTTTATCCTTTAAAATAGCTATTTAAAGAAGAATATTTATTTTTGACTCTCAGTACTAGGTTGCTAAATTATACTAAATTCATTTCTTTGCTCTTGAAAACTATTCACAAGCCCCAAATTAAAAAGAATACGTTTTTCAAATGACCTAGAAATTAAAATATATAAAACCCTCAGCTGCCTTCTCCATCTCAGCACTAACACACACACACACACACACACACACACCCCTTTTTCTAAATAGTGATGAAATTTACTAACAGCCATTAAGTTTAATCCAACTATTTAAACCAAACATTTATTCCAGTTTATCTTAAGGTTTACATGACCTAGAATTGATATTACTAACTACTCTAATAAACCAACTTAGGAAACAGTATACCATTCACATGATATTACATAGGCTGTCAAGGCAACAGAGCACAGGAATTGGCCTAACAAACACAGAGTACCTAACCTAATGAAGCCAATGCAGTCCCCATGGGGGAAGGTAAATTCCTTACCAAACCAGTCAAGCCACATAATAACAGCATTCTAACACCAACCACAGGCCTCAGAAGACCACTTTGTGGGTGGCCTAAATTTTATAGGCTTCTTTTATAGCAGATGTAACTAGATGAGGATAAGGTTACACTGTGAATTAACCTGCAAATTCTTTGATGTAAATCTGCTGTTTTACCTAAACTGTAACTCTTTGTTTAGCATATTTACAGAACATAAATGTACTACAGATTTGCATATCAAAAGTAAAACCGTATTAAAATGTGTTCATACATTTAAACTGCAAACTACTGTCACTCTGGAGACAAGATAATACAAGCATTTAAAGGTTGTGTTTTATTTTTTACTTGTAAATCCTTTTTGAATTATTCACTGAAATAGACAAATTTTTGTACATTAGTTGACAAGAACAACTAGAACTGCCCAAAGCAATGTAATTCTCTACTACAGGACAGATTTTCTAAAAAGACTGCTTAAAATGCAATGGTTGGGCATTAGACAGGAAATAATTAGTTTTTTGTTAAAGGAAGAACCTCACCCTCCAAACTTTTATAAATAAAATTCACAACGGTCAGAAACATATTTCCGAAATCTGTTCCACAGTAAACTCAATCCCAAACAGGAAGGGTGTAGTTATCTGTGGAAGAGTTTGTTTGCTTATGGTCCCAAGCTGGAAATGCATTAATAATCTTCAGATCTGATATCTACAGGCCACACAGGAAGATTTTTTGTTGTTGCATTTTCCCTTGATTGAACCTCATCAAAATGGGAAACATGTTAAAGTTTGGGTGGGGCTCACATACATTGCATAGAAACATAGTTAAGTTTGCCAGCATAATGAAAACACTATCCAAATGTGCTTTCACACAGTCTCTTATTATAGTAGTCTGTGTTAATAGTTGAATTCTCATAAAGTACTTCTAGGAATAAAGGGATATGATACAATAAACTACCATGGCTTTTTACTATTAATTATGCTGTCTAGTGACTGAAAGAAGAATATCTGGCAAAACAAACTACATACTTATAATGACATAAAATTCCTCTAAAATGTATATCATTGTAGACCTTACCTCTGTTCCCACAAAAAAAGAAAACAAAAATTAAGGCAAAATGAGTTGTTAGAATTTTCATTTCAGACAAACCATCTTTAGCATATATAACAGAGCTCCATAAGAGCAGTTCGGTGGAATGATAGAGATAACACAGCCATTAGCCACAGGAAGCTACTTAAATTTAGGTAAATATGCATATACTTATCTTAATATTTAATTTATAATTTATATTAATATTAGGAGGTACATGGATAAACCACAAAAGTCAGACATGCACACAGCCTTAAAAGACTGAGGAATCGAAAACAATGATTTTTCTCTATTGTTGATAACTCAACATTCCATATAATTTCCTTTATCTGAACTAATTCGGTTCAAATCCTATGTGTCCTATTTCAGGAGAGTCACATCCTAATGGGAAAGGTAAACACAGACAAATAAAACTCAGCACAAAGGAGATAACTAGATGTGGAAGGTGACAGGGAAGCTAGAAAGACTGAGTTCAAATCCTGACTCTACTACTGTGGTGGGCTGAATAATGTTCTCCACCCCCACCCCATCCCCAAGATGTCCATATCCTAATGCCCGGAACCTGGGAATATGTTACCTTACACGGTACAAGAGACTTTGCAGATATGTTTATGTCAAGGATTTGAGAAAGGGAGATTATCCTGGATTATCCAGGTGAATAAAATATAATCGCCAAAGTCCTTAAAAAGAAACGCAGAAAAAGAGAGGAAATGTGATCACAGAAATAGAGGTTGAGTGATGACCTTTAAAGATGGAGGAGGGAGCTACCAGCCAAAGAGTACACGTAGCCTCCAGAAACTGAAAAAGGCCAGCAAAGAGATTCTCCCCTAGAGCCTCCGGAGTAAGGATGGCCCTTGCAGACACACTCTGGGACTTTACACATTCTTCTTAAGCTCACATGGAACGTGCACCAAGATACACCACATTCCAGGCCATAAAACACGCCTTAGCAAATTTAAAAGAACAGAAATCATACTAAGTATACTCTCAGACCACAGTGGAATTAAGTTAGAAATCAAAAGAAAGATAGCTAGAAAAATCCCAAGATATTTGGAGATTAAACAACATACTTGTAAATAACACCCAGATCAAAGAAGTCTCATCAGAAATTTTAAAATATTTTGAACTAAATGAAAATACAACTTATCAAAATTTGTGAGATGCAGCAAAAGCAGTGCTTAGAGAGAAGTTTACAGCATTAAATGAGTATGTTAGAAAAGAAGATATAAAATAAACAATGTAATAAGCTAGGATTCTAGAAAAAGAAGAGCAAATTAAATGCAAAGTAAGTAGAAGAAAATAATAAAAATTTGAGCAGAAGTCAATGAAATTGAGAAAAGAAAATTAGAAAATCAAGAAAACCAAAAGGTGGTTCTTTAAAAAGATGAATAAAATTGATAAACCTCCAGCCAGGCTAACCAAGAGAAAAAGAGAGAAGACACAAATTATTAATATCAAAACTGAAATAGGGGTCACCACTACTGACCTCCCAGCCATTTATAATAAAGGAATATTATGACAACTCTATGTGCACTAATTTGATAAATTAGATGAAATGAACCAATTCCTTGAAAGATACAGTCTAGCAAAACTCAAACAAGGAAAAACAGATAATATAAATAGGCCTATATCTATGAAAGAAATTGAATTAACAATTAATAACATACCAAAACAGAAAGCACTAGGCCCAAGTGGTTTCACTGGTGAATTCTACCAAACATTTAAAGAAAAAATGATACCAATTCTTCATAATCACTTCTAGTAAACAGAAGCAGAGGGAACATTTCCTACTGTTCTATGAGGTCAGCATCACCTTATTACCCAAACCAGACAAAGACATTACAAGGAAGAAAAATTACAGATCTGTATCTCTCATGAACACAGATGCCAAAAAATTCTGAAATCCAAAATACAATAAAAAGAATTATACATCACAATCAAGTGGAATTTACTGCAGGTATGCAAGGTTGGTTCAACATTTGAAAATCAGTTAATGCCATCCATCACATCAATGTGCTAGAAAAGAAAAATCACATGATCATATCAATAGACGCAGAAAAGCATTTGAAAAAAATCCAACACTCATTCACAACAAAAAGTCTCTGGCAAACTAGGAATAGAGGAGAACTTCCTCAACTTGATAAAAAATATCTACAATAACCCTACTGCTAAATCATGGTGAGAAAGTAGATGCTTTCCTCCCAAGACAGGAAACAAGACAAGTATATCCCCTTTTACAACTCCTATTCAACACCGTACTGAACACAGATAATGCAGTAAGACAAGAAAAGGTATACCAATTATGAAGGGAGAAATAAAACTCTCTTTGTTTGCAGATATCATGACTGTGCAGAAAATCCCAAAACTGACCAAAACACTAGTGGAACTAATAAGTGATTAGAGCAAGGTTGCAGGATACAAGGTTAATATACAAAAGTCAACTGCTTTCCTAGATAATAGAAATGAACAACTGTAATTTGAAATTAAAAACAAAACACAGCACCAAAAAAAACTAAGTATAGTATAAACCTAACAAAACAGATACAAGATCTATATGATAAAAACTATAAAACACTGATGAAATAAATCAAAGAAGATATAAATACCAGCATACCTCATTTTATTGCACTTTGCTTTATTGCACTTTACAGTGCCTGCAGTGTTTTTTACAAATTGAAGGTTTGTGGCAACCTTGCATCAAGCAAGTCTATTGGCACCATTTTCCAACAGCATTTGTTCACTTTGTGTTTCTGTGTCACATTTTGGTAATTCATGCCATACCTCAAATGCTTCACCAGCAAAAAGATTATGGCTCACTGAAGGCTACCATTTTTTAGCAATAAAGTATTTTTTAATAAGGTATGTATATTGTTTTTTTAGACATATTGCTATTACACCCTTAACAGACTATAGTATAGTATAAACATAACTTCTATATGCATTGGGAAACCAAAAAATTCATGTGACTTGCTTTATTGTGATATTTTCTTTATTAAGGTGGCCTGGAACTGAACCTGCAATATCTCCTAGGTATGTTTGTAAATGGAGATATAGTCCATGTCCATGGATAAGAAAATTCAGTATTGTTAAGAAATCAGTTCTTCCCAACTTGATCTATAAAGTCAACACAGTCACAACAAAAATTCCAGCAAGTAATTTTGTAGATATTGACAAACTGATTCTAAAGTTTATATGGAAAGGTAAAAGACCCCAGAAGAGTCAACATAATACTGAAGAAAAAGAACAAAGTCAGAAAACTGACACTCAACTTACTATAAAGCCACAGTAATAAAGACTGTATGGTATTTTCAAAAGAACAAAGAGATCAGTTGTACAGAATAAATAGCCCAGAAATAGATTCATACAGTTGAACAGTCAACTGATCTTTGACAAAGGAGCAAAGGCAATTCAATGAAGAAAGAACAGTCTTCAACAGATGGTGCTGGAAGAACTGATCATCCATGTGCAAAATCTAGACAGAGATGAACTCAGAATGGATCATAGACCTAAATGTAAAACACAAAACTATAATACTTTTAGAAGATAACAGAGGAAAAAATCTAGGTGACAACATCAAAAGCATGTTCCAAGAAAAAAAAATTGAATTTCATTAAAATTAAGAACATCTCCTTTGGGAAAGATAATGTTAAGAGAACAAACAGACAAGCTACACACTAGGAGAAAAATCTTTGCAAAGCATATATCTGACAAATTACTAGTATCCAAAATATACAAAGAATTCTTAAAACTCAAAAACAAGCTCAATTAAATAAATGGGCAAAAGATCTGAACAGACACCTCACCAACGAAGACATTTAGATAGCAAATAAGCAAATGAAAACATGTTCAACATCATATGTCATTAAGGGTATTGAGTATTAAAACAATGATGAAATGAGATACCACTACACACCTATTAGAATTGTTAAAATCCAAAACAATGACAACCCCAATTTCTGGTGAGAATGCAAGCAATAGGAACTCTCATTCACTGCTGGTGGGAATGAAAAATGATACAGGCCACTTTGGCAGACTACTGAGAAGAATCACACAAATGAAAAAAAGAGGGGAAACGTTAGGTACCCTCTGTGCCTTAGTTTCAGTATCTACAGACCTAACTATGCTGTTGTAAGGACTGAGATAATAAACAGCACTCAGTATAGTGCCTGCTCTGTAGGAAGCATTTAATATATGTTAAAGATAGTGATGCTGATGACGGAAAGAAGAAAAACACTCTTCTGGCTTTGTCTAGAGAAGGGAGTATTAGAAAATGATATTGTAACTTCTTTTTAATGTTTAACATCTAATTATATTTCTAACATCAAAGACTACAGTTAAAATTTTATCATTAATGCTTTTATTTTGGTTTTAGTTTTATCTCAAGTCCTTTGCTTTCTGCTGACATTAATCACGTGCACACTGAAAAAAAAAATCAATGTGAAGACCACATTTCCCATCTCAAGAGCTGATTATTTAAACATGAGGAGTTCTCACAAGGAAAACATGGAGGAGGAAAAGGAAATAGCATTTTGGGGAAACTCAATTGGATTGGCCTAGTTAAAGCATGTTAACCTCAAAGTAGGTCATGAAGAGCTTTCTTTCAAGGAGTTTAGATCTCAACTTATACATTAACAATTAGCAAATGAGTAAAAAGCTACAAGCAGGAAGTGGATCCTTTTGATGTATCAGGGAGATAATGGTTAGGAATAAATGCTATGGGTTCCTGAGAACCAGAACTATGAATGCCACGTTAAAGAAAGAGGCTTAATTCAGGCAATATGGATATGATAATATAAAAAAAAACAAACAACCCAATCCAAAAATGTGCAGAAGACCTAAACAGACATTTGTCCAAAGAAGATATACAGATTGCCAACAAACACATGAAAGGATGCTCAACATCATTAATCATTAGAGAAATGCAAATCAAAACTACAATCAGGTATCACCTCACACCGGTCAGAATGGCCATCATCAAAAAATCTAGAAACAATAAATGCTGGAGAGGGTGTGGAGAAAAGGGAACACTCTTGCACCGTTGGTGGGAATGTAAATTGGTACAGCCACTATGGAGAACAGTATGGAGGTTCCTTAAAACACTAAAAATAGAACTACCATATGACCCAGCAGTCCCACTACTGGGCATATACCCTGAGAAAACCATAATTCAAAAAGAGTCATGTACCAAAATGTTCATTGCAGCTCTATTTACAATAGCCAGGACATGGAAGCAACCTAAGTGTCCATCGACAGACGAATGGATAAAGAAGGTGTGGCACATGTATACAATGGAATATTACTCAGCCATAAAAAGAAACGAAATTGAGTTATTTGTAGTGAGGTGGATGGACCTACAGTCTATCATACAGAGTGAAGTAAGTCAGAAAGAGAAAAACAATTACCATATGCTAACACATACATATGGAATATATATTTTTAAAAAAAAGGTTCTGAAGAATCTAGGGGCAGGACAGGAATAAAGACACAGACGTAGAGAATGGACTTGAGGGCATGGGGAGGGGGAAGGGTAAGCTGGGACGAAGTGAGAGAGTGGCATAGACATATATACACTACCAAATGTAAAATAGATAGCTAGTGGGAAGCAGCCCTATAGCACAGGGAGATCAGCTCGATGCTTTGTGACCACCTAGAGATGTGGGATAGGGAGGATGGGAGAGAGGTGCAAGAGGGAGGAGATATGGGGATATATGTATATGTATAACTGATTCACTTTGTTATAAAACAGAAACTAACACACCATTGTAAAGCAATTATACTCCAATAAAGATGTTTAAAAAAAAAGAATAATGGGTGGAAGGTTTTAATTTATTTCAAGGGGGAGGGTATTGGGAATGGGAGATAAGGTCAGTACCTAATATGTAACTGAGGCACCTATCAAAAGGAAGTTGAGTACTGAGTCTAGACTTTAGGAGAAAGAAATAGAGGAGGGAAGGAGGGGGAGAGAGAGATCATTTTCAGCACCAGTGCCAGCTGAGGCCATGGGAGTTCCTTGAAGAACGGGATAAGTTCTTTCCAGCTCCAGTATCTGATAAAGTAGATATTCAGTAAATGCTGAATGAATAGCTAAAGTCAGTTCTGAGAGAATGTGTAGTATAAGAACAAAAGACAGCCCAAAGTAGACATCTAAAAACGTCAATACCAACCCTAAAAGTGACAATAAGGAAGACTAAGAACCAGGAGAGAATGAAGGAGAAAGTTTGTAAAATAATGACCCAGTCAATCAAATGCCAGAGAAAGGTTTAAGAAGCTGACAAACAAAACATGTTCATCGGATGTGGAAATTAGGGAGTAGGTGGTTAACTGCAGAAGCAGTTTACTGGGCTGGTGGAGCTTATGGAGCTATGCTGCCCAATCCAGTAGCCACTAGCCATATGTGCCTACTTAACTTTAAATCTTAATTAATTAAATCAAAAATTCAGTTCCTCAGTTGCACTTTAGTGGCTTCCATATTGGATAGTGCAAATACAAAACGTTTCCACCGTCACAGAAAATTCTATTAAGCAGTGCTGTTATAGAAAATTGAGCAGTGGAAAAAGAGTGAAGTGACAAGTGTTGACCTGGTAAATTAATTAATATATATTTGCAACTATTTTACCATTAAAGTAGAAATAAAAGCTTACCACTTTTAAAGAAGCATTGTGAAATATTAGTACCTGTGAAATATTCTACAATCTTTTGGTGAAATTCACATAAAAATTAAGTTAAAAAAAGTAACTCCAATTGAGGCTTAATATACAAGGGAACATTCATAATGTCTATCTACTGTGTTGATGAGGCTGGGAAAAAAGTGACAACATACTGATGTTAAATACTGGAGCAAACTTAAACCTTTTAATTTGGGTCTGTGGTAATGCAGAAGGTGTCAAAACTATTGTCATCTATGTTGCTCCTTGTGCTATATTAATAGAAAAAGATATCTTTGAAACATCCTCCTCAAAGCTGCACTGGCTCTTAAAAACACAGCTCCTAAAAAGAACAGTGATGGTTGCTAAGAAATGCATTATGAATACATGGATTAGATCTCAACCGCCTACATTCAATATGTGGGTACAACTACTAGGGCCACATAAAAAAGTAAGTCCAAAATTAATGATAAAGTGGTTAAATGCTTAAAAACCTTAGCAATTCATGTTTGTAGAATTCTCATCCATAAATATAGATCAGTTTATAAACGTACACAATTCAATCCAAGATTAATATTTAAATGTTTTCGTTTTATCCTTTCCAGCTTATTGGTTCTTCCAATCTTAAATATACTCAACAGACAAAAATAAAAGAAATAATTCCAAAGAGTCTACAAAATTTTTCGCTGATGCCAAAACCAGGTACCACTGAGATTAAATACAGGAACAAGACAAATCTCAAATTAATACCGAGCAAAAAAAAGTTGCAAAGGAAATTAGAGATACCATTTATGCATGTCTTTAAAAGTTTATTTCGTTTAGGTATACATACATACAAACTAAAAATACATGAGAATGACAACCCTGAGAAGGGAGGGAGCCAGCAGGGATCTGCGAGGGGCTTTATCTACATCTGTAATATTTTATTTATTTAAAAGGAGCGGGGAAAGCCACAAATATTAAACTCTAGTTAATGACATACATGAAGTATTTAGGAGTGAAGTATACCGAGATGGGCAACATATGTTGACATGCACCTAAAAGTAAGATGAATTAATGGATGAACAGAAGCATGGATAGATATGTCAAAGCAAATAAAACAAAATATTAATTAGAGAATCTAGGTGATCAGTATATGGGTTTGCACTATATAATTCCTCATGCTTGGAATTTTTATAATAAAATACTAAAGGGAAAGAGACATCTAAAGCAAAATAAGGCCTAATGATGGGTATATGGGTCTGGGCATCTCAGCTTACAAATGAAGATGGATCTCTGTTTTGCTTGGACTCTGGGTACTGAACTTTGCATCTTATCAAAGTGGGTTGAGAATTACAGATATTAATGAATCTGTAAATGCAAATATAAATTTGAATGATAGATAGCTGTGCCCGTCAACTAGAACTCACCTACTATGTGCAAGGCACTGGATTTAGTCAGTAATAGAGCAGACCCTGCCCAAGGAAATTAGATTCTAATAAAAAAGAGTAATATGTTTAAGATAACCATAAGGCAAGGCAAAATACAGAAATACCTCAGAGATATTGCGAGTTCAGTTCCAGACCATCATAATAAAGCAAATATCACATCCCATTATTTTTTTTGGCTTGCCAGTGCATATAAAAGTTACGTCAGATAACCTATGGACTAGGAGAAAATATTTGCAAACGATGCAACCAACAAGTGGTTAATTTCCAAAATACACAAACTGCTCATACAACTCAATATCAAAAACCCAAAAAACCCAATCACAAAACGGGCAGAAGAGCTGAACAGACATTTCTCCAAAGAGAACGCACAGGCCAATAGGCACATGAAAAGATGCTCAATATTGCTAATTATTAGAGAAATGCAAATCAAAACTACAATGAAGTATCACCTCACACCAGTCAGAATGGCCATGATCAAAAAGTCTGCAAATAATAAATGCTGAAGAGTATGCGGAGAAAAGGGAACCCTCTTTCACTGTTGCTGAGAATGTAAACTGGTATAGCCACAATGGAAAACAGTGCAGAGGTTCCTTAAAAAACTAAAATTAGAGCTACCATATGATCCAGCAATCCCACTCCTGGGGATATATCTGGAAAAGATGAAAACTCTAATTTGAAAAGATACATGCACCCCAATGTTCATAGCATCACTATTTACAACAGCCAAGACATGGAAGCAACCTAAGTGTCCATCCAACAGATGAATGGATAAAGAAGATGTGGTATATATCTACAATGGAATACTACTAAGCCATAAAAAATACTGAAATATTGCCATTTGCAGCAACATGGATGGACCTAGAGATTATCATACTGAGTGAAGTCAGTCAGACAGAGAAAGACAGATATTATATCACTTATATGTGGAATCTAAAAAATAATACAAATAAATTTATTTACAAAACAGAAACAGACTCACAGACATAGAAAACAAACTTATGGTTACCAAAGGGGAAGGGGGGGGTGAGGGGATTAACAGATACACACCACCATATATAAAATAGATAAAACAATAAGGATTTACTATATAGCATAGGGAACTACATTCAATATCTGGTAATAACCTATAATGGAAAAGAATCTGAAAAAAAAATACCTGAATCACTTTGCTGTATATCTGAAACTAATACAATATTGTAAATCAACTACACTTCAAAAAAAGAGCAATGTTGGGACTTCCCTGGTGGCGCAGTGGTTAAGAATCCGCCTGCCAATGCAGAGGTCACCAGTTCAATCCCTGGTCCGGGAAGATCCCACATGTCGCGGAGCAACTTCTGAGTCTGCGCTCTAGAGCCTGTGAGCCACAACTACTGCAGCCCACGTGCCGCAACTACTGAAGCCCACATGCCACAACTACTGAAGCCCACGTGCCTAGAGCCTCTGCTCCGCAAGAGAAGCCACCGCAATGAGAAGCACGCGCACCACAATGAAGAGCAGCCCCCATGCGCCGCGACTAGAGAAAGCCCGCGCGCAGCAACGAAGACCCAACGCAGCCAAGAATAAATTAAAAAAAGTTATGTTTACACTATAGTCTATTAAGTGTGCAATAGCATTATGTCTAAAAAATTGTATATACCTTAATTTTAAAATATTTTATTCCTAAAAAATGCTAACCTTCATCTGAGCTTTCAGTGAGTCATAATCTTTTTGCCATAATGACATCAAAGATCACAAATCATCATAACAAATATAATAATAGTGAAAAAGTTTGAAATATTGCAAGAATTACTAAAATGTGACACAGAGACACAATGCGAGCAAATGCTGCTGGAAAAATGATGCCAGCAGACTTGCTAGATGCAGGGTTGCCACAAACCTTCAATTTGTAAAAAATGAAATATCTGCAAAACCCAGTAAAGCGAAGCACAATAAAACAAGGTATGTCTTTACAGTAAATGCCATAAGACAAACACAAAATATTGATATTATAATAATTCCAAAGAAAAGATCATAATGAGTGGAGAGGGGGAGGATTAAAAGCACTAAGAATGCTGACTATTTTCAGGAATCCTGGAAGACTGCAAACAAAAAAGCATAGAAAGAAGAATGAATCTTGGAAGATAGGGAAGATTTGGAAAAGATGGCTAATGGATAGACTAGAATCAAATGGAGCTAACATATGAACAGATTGAACTTGAAATAACTTATGATTGGCCTACGGTTTAACTTCTCCTTGGACTTAACTTATATTACATTGTAGACAAACTTATATTACATTGTAGACATTTTTTTCCTTATTCACCAGACAACAAACAAACCTCTGAAGACTGCTGATTAGAGGAAAATGAATGTATTCATTACCAATATCCCCTTCAAATCTGATTCAGTAGACCAGGAAAAGTAATTTCGTGCTCAATGCCAGTTTAAGAAAAGAAATTCTAAGATTCAAAACATTTTATAAAAAGGCTATATCTAGGGACTTCCCTGATGGCGCAGTGGTTAGGAATCCACCTGCCAATGCAGAGGACACGGGTTCGAGCCTTGGTCCGGGAAGTCCGGGAAGATTATGTAGAATACATTAGTTGCTGCGGAGCAACTAAGCCCGTGTGCCACAACTACTAAGCCTGCGCTCTAGAGCCCGCGAGTCACAACTACTGAGCCCGTGTGCCACAACTACTGAAGCGCACACACCTAGACCCTGTGCTCCACAACGAGAAATGGAAAAAACAAAAGGCTATATCTAAAGAAAAATAGTCATAATGAAGGCAATTAAATAAAATAGGTTTAAAAATTCTAATTGCTGAGAAAATGGTTAACAATAAGCATTTTGCAAAATGACAAAATTTATCTGGTGGCTTTTAATATTCTCATGTCTAAAAACAATGAAAATTCTTTAATAAAGGCCAGGAAGGATAGGCTCAATTTAGACATTTTCCCAAGTTAATGTCTAAAACATTCATCACCGTGAAAACAGATCACAGGTTAAAATGACAAGTCAGCTCCTTAAAAGATACTTGTCACTTAGAAAGTATTTCCCTTGAATAAAAAAAAAATCAAATGTAAAATTTCTCATGTATATACTGAATTGATTTTTTCTTAACATATAGCTATTTGTTATAAAAGAAATTATTATTAGTTGAAAATTAAATGAAGCTAATGAGTATACAACCAAAAGAAAAATCTTACAGTTTAAGTTAGTGTTATCCAAAGAAAATTTATTTTAATTAAGATTACTTCCAAATAAATCTTTTTAGAAATTAATAGATTTTAAATTGTTCATGAGGTTAGTCTAGTCCTCAAATGATTTAACATTATCAATCAGAAAAGTACAAAGTCCTGCCTTACAAAAGGTCACATTTTAGATTTGAATAAGGCTAAAAGAAAGTAAATAATTAGCAACAGCCTGTTCCATAAGCGTAAAATCTTACACTGGTTTGAGAGCAATAAGAGGAGCAACCTCCATCCACCCAGTAACCCTCTGACAGGAGAAACCGTTAGGAGTGACTAAGCAGGAAGCAGCTTAGCTACTTCATGACCCGTCCACGGCACCCCCTTCCTCCTGGTTCGTCTCTCACAAAAGAGGTTGGCGAGAATCCAAAAGTAAGGTTGCTTTAACCTTGTGAAGATATGAAAGAAGGACTCAGAACCTAAGCCCAGTCAGTGAGCCATCAGGAAGGGCTCACTACGCAGGAAGAATTTTAAGAAAATGGGGAGGCATCCTCGGCAAACGTCTCTATGACTAGAAATGGTTATGGGTTACAATTCTACAGGCTTTTTTTTGTTGTTTGTTTAAACATAATAGCATTTAGAAATTACTGGCATATTAGAAACATTAAGTCACTAACAACATCTTCACATAGGCTTTTTACATTATTTTATGTACCAGGACTATCCTCATTTTACAAAAATACTGAAGCAGAGAGATTAAAGGAGTTCACAGTTGCATGAAGTATGACTAACATTCGCAGCCTAGGTTTCTAATTTAACCCTTACAGTGCTGCTGCTATAACCCATGAGAATTATTTAAATCCAAAATTAGAAATAATGCCACGACTGAGACTAAATCTTTGGCAAAGATAAATTAATCTGCTTGGTTTTGAAGAGTGGTGTAAAGAAAGATGACCTGGAAGGCAGGTCATCTGATCATGATTCCTAACTATCTTAAGAAAATGAGACATTATTTCTGTGTGTGTGCTTCATGTCTAATACTTTATAAGTCATTCCCCTAGTGCAATCTGAAACTTGGGTTATTTTTCCATACAGCTTCAGGGATGCCACTAAAATAAATTTATGAAAAATAAACAAATCAGATCAGCCATCTTCCCCATGCTGAGAAAAAGCATGACTGTTCTGTAAATTACTTACGCTGTCGGTTTAAAGAGCATTTTATGGCTGAAATGGGACATTTTCAATGAATTCTGTAGGGGAAGCTAGTTCTTCTCTAGCTTTTTTGCCAGGTGATTCAGTGCACCTTTTTTGCTATATGATTCACTCTATCATCCCATTTCTTTCAACATTAAAATTCTATACTGTAAAGTTGATTTTAAGGGAAATTACTTTTCCTACTGTGAAATTCCCCCATGTCTCACACTGAAAAAATTAAGTTATGGTTCAGCACATATGTGCTGTTGTGCTACTTTTTCTTTTCCTCTGTTTTCAGTGACACTAGACAGTTTAAATATTTTGTATGGAGTGCAGTTTAGAAAAACTTTCATTTTCGTTACAGTATCAAGGTACTGTGAATTTTCAGCTCAAGATAAGAAGTCCTTGCTAATAGTTTTGGGAGACTTAAAATGTATGCCATCGTCTCTTTTAGTGAAGGTAATGGGAGTGGGGGTTATGAAGAGGTCGCTGAACCAGAAGGTGCCAGTGAAGGGGTTGGACGCACTAAAGGTGGTCAGAATTAACTATAACTTCAGTATTCTGGCAGCTTCAGCAGTTTCTGCTTAGCTGTACCTTATCCACCCCACCCCGACCCCCATCCTGAGAGAGGCCTCTGGCAGCTATATTTATATTATATTCCAATTGAAAAATATATATTTATAGAATAAAATTTAAGGGATTTTGGTGATAAAGACAAATCCCAGGGCGTACTAGATTATGAATTGGGTTTATGATGCTGCATTGCCAAGGAAGAGGAAAAGTAGACAGCTGGTGGGGAGGGAGGCATGGGGAGAAAGAAGGAAAATTAAGGAAGAAGTTCAGAAACTGCCTGGTAGCCTTCCAGTTCCAGACTCTAAGCCTGGTTTTTGCCCTGTATTTCATGAGAAATCCCCATAAGCTTTCAGTACTTTCCCTTTACTTGCTAAAGGTAGTCTGAGTGGGTTTTATAACTTGCAACCAAAAAGAACTTCCTCCAGATACCTAGCATGATAGCCTGCTGCATGTAGTAGATGTCATCTGGCCTTCTGGGCTGGGGTGATGATCTGGGAGCAGCAAAGACCTGTGCAGTTACACCTGCACTGCAGCATATCTGCTCATCAGCAGTGCTTTCACACTGGCAAGAGTGCCAAGGTGATGGTAGAAATCTATTTGCTCTTCAATACAGTTGCAAACCTATCAAAAAGGTGCTTCACAAGGCTTTATCCAACATAGTTGAAGACAGGCTATACTGTTTCATGGTGAAAGCTAAACAACTGCCAATCCTTGGAGTTCATTGAAAATACAGCTTTCGTTACTCCTACTGAAAAACAAACAAACAATGTATCTGCTTTCAACTCATCATATGCAAGTGTAAGAAATAGAATATTATCAGTCTACTTAATTGCACTTCTACCAGAGAGAAGCTTTTCAATTAGATAACATATAGTACCACTCTGAATACTTCTAATATGTGTTCTTTTTTCTTTCCAGAAGAAAGGAATTATTCATAACTAACACAAATAGCACGGCTTCATTTTAAAAATAGGAACTGCAGTAACCGGTATATTAAAAGTAGGTTAAAATTAATGAATGTTTAAAATAATTTATTATTTTACTGTTATCTCTGAAGGTATTTATATTATGTACAGTGGGAAAAGTCCATAAATCCCACTACATATGAATGGAAATACATATTTTCAAGGTCTCTCTGCAAATATTTTCTAGTCTATACATTTAATAGCAAAGTCTACAGAGTAATTGGTATCTGATTTAAAATTAGTCTTGGTATGTCTACTTGACATTACAAATAAAACTACTAATGACTTTTCCAATGATACTGAAGTACCTTCCAAGAATCAGAGACACACTTATAACACTACTGTGCACGCAAATGAACAGACACATGCGAGGATCATGATGCTGTCATCATTACATCAACCAATTATGCCGCTACTTCCGTTTTATGTTCAAGATAAGGACCATGTGTTAATTGTTGTCTGATGTTATTAAATTTTCGTAAATAAGATGTAAATCTGGTCCTCAAAAAAGCCTTTTTGAAGATGGAATTTAGCTACAGCCAAGGATTTGAGATAGGAATCCAGTCAAATGAAATTTTCTGTTTGCAGATAATTTGGGGTAAGCTGCTGTTACAGAATACGACTACGTATTTCTAATTTGTGGTAAGCTGCTATTACACAATACAATGAAATATTTCTATTTATTTGAAATTATGAGGATAAAAATGAAAGTACTAAAACTGTACTTTTAAATTAATAACTTTTTTTGGCTGGCAAAAGTCACTAAAATTGGAGTGATAGGTATATTTTAGGTAAGAATAAAGGGGAAAACCAGACATTAAATCTTTGTTTGGATTAGCAGCACTGAACACTGAACTGTTTCAGATAAAATAATGGTCAAAAGGCTGGCCACCTTACGACAAGAGCCAAAAGAAACTGTAGGCTATAGTTTCCCCTTTAACCTTACTTCATTCAAGATTCTCATATGCTCATGTTGATACAACAGAAGACAGAAATTTTTCATACAAACACATCCTGGAAAAATGCATTAAACCATTTCTTCCCGCATACATATTTTCAGTGTCCTATGTCAATAAAAAGCATAAATATCAAAATGTGGCTTCACTCTCTGAGGGTTCAGTATACTTCATGTTATAGTAATTAAAAGGCCAGAAATTAATATTGAAGGTTAGGACTTACTGCCTGAGAAAACACGAAATCATCTATAAAAATTAATTGCTAAAGTATTCTACTGTTAAAAGGGACTGATTACACACTTTCGGAAGTACCATAGTGCTGAAATCTGACTCTGTTGTATACCTCCTTATTTCTTGATTGTGCTATTTCTACAGTCACAATACTGGTGTGAACCTAACCAATACAACTCTGTTATAACACAGTAGCCTTCTTTCTAATTGTTTTGTTTCTAGTCTTTTTATTCTAAACTCTCCTGCTCACAGAAGCCATCATCCTATTGGCTTCCAAGATCTGACTCAAATTCTTTAATAAAATCTTAGCTACTAAAATAGTCTTATCACCTACCAAAATATCATGCACCATACATTTTTCAGGATTTTACCTGCTCTCATATGTCATTTGCATTTCCTTGGTTGCTTTTCTACTTTAATTTATTCAAAATTTTGTTCAAGATATATTTCATGAAGTTTTCCCAGATCAAATTTTTCCAGTTACTTGAAATATCTAAGATTTATTTCTGGCCATCCTACCTCTATTATATTGAGGGTAAATACAATTTATTTTGCTTCCTTTGTAACTGTCTCCCAGTAGGTATAAGGCTTGGAACAAAATGGATCTTTAATTCTCTGATTAATTTGAAGGCTTAACATATATTCTGGCTCAAACTTTGGCTCAAACTTCCTTAGACATTTTGGCCATCCTTGCAATTGATCCTAAATGCAAATTCTTTGAGATTAGTACATGAATCTGTTCATAGGTGTTGTGAATAAATATTGTTCCTTGATCACGTAAATATCATAATTAAATTTTTAATTGATTTAGCATTACAAGGAAGGTGTAACCAGACCTGCCCACACCCACCAGTCTGTAGGCGTCAGTACTGGAATACATCAGGCCAAGCAACTAACTGGGCAGGGACACAGCCCCACTCACCAGCAGACAAGCTGAACCTGAGCCCACAGTCGCCCTTGGACATGGCCCTGCCTACCAGAGAGCCCAGGAACTGGTCCCATGCACCACTGTGCAAGTACTAGACCCAAGATCCCCAGGCCCTGCAGCCAGAGCACGAGGAGCCACCAGTGGGCAGACAGTAGGTCCAGAATCCCCTGGGACTTGGCCACGCCCACCAGCAAGCCACATCTAGCATTAGGAAAAGTCTCATCCACCAAGAAGTAGACTCAAGCCCCAGGACCACTACAGCCACAAAGCCTGCCATCAGGCTAGTACCAGCCCTAGGATGGGATGGGCCACGGCCCTGCCAACCAGAAGTCCAACACAAGCTTCAGGACATCACAGACCACACAGTCAACTGTGTTATGAACTGGCAGAACACACCAGCAGTCCAACACCAGCTCTGGGACCCCTGGGCCTTGCACCCAGACGCCAAGACCCAGCTCTGCCCTCCCAGTGGGCTAGTACTAGTCTGAGGACTTTGCTTCATCCATCCACTTGTGGGCAGGCACCAGCCACATGATTTCCTGGACCCCGACTCTGCCCAACAGTGAACCAGCACTAACCCCAGTGCCCGCTGGGGTTCTGCAGCCAGGTACCTCATGATGCAGCCCTGCCAACCAGCAGCAGGCAGCCTCCACACAAGGCAGGACCTGACAAACAACTGGACTGGGAGCCAGCCACGCCTACCAGACTGCCAAGAGTAGTCAGCCTGCCAAAAGAGAACAACCCACACAGCCGACTTAGGAGGTAACCCTAGAGCAGATAACTCTGGTTACCAAAAAAGAGTGCACTGCTGGGACCCATAGGATGTCTCCTACAAAAGGTCACTTCTTCAAGGTCAGGAAATGTAGTCAATCTACCAGATACATAGAAACAAAAACAGCAAGTTAGGCAAAATGAGGAAACAGAGGAACATGTTGAAAATGAAGGAACAAAACCCCAGAAGAACAACTAAGTAAAGTGGAGACAGACAATCTACCTGAGAAAGAGTACAAGGTAACAGTTGTAAAAATGTAATAGTTGTAAAAATGATCAAAGAACTAGGGAGAAGAATGAATGAACAGAGCGAGAAGTTAGAAGTTTCTAACAAAGAGTTAGAAAATATAAAGAATAACCAAATGGAGATGAACACCATACCTGAAATGAAAAATACACTAGAAGGAATCAACAGTAGACTAAACGATACAGAAAACAGATCAGTGAGCTGGAAGACAGAGTAGTGGAAATCACTGAAGCTGAATAGGAAAAAAAGAAAAAAAGAATAAAAAGAAATTAGGACAGTTTAAGACACCATTGAAACAACATCAAATGTACTAATATTCACATTATAGGGGTCGCAGAAGGAGAAGAGACAGACAGAAAGGGGCAGGGAATGTTTTTGTAGACATAATAGCTGAAAATTTTCCTAACCTTGGAAAGCAAACATACATCCAAGTCCAGGAAGTACAGAAGCATACAAAAACTGCAGAAAACACAAATATGTGGAGGCTAAACAATATGCTACTAAACAACCAATGAATCACTGAAGAAATCAAAGAGGAAATCATAAAATACCTAGAGACAAATGAAAATGAAAACACAATGATCCAAAACCTATGGGATGCAGCAAAAACAGTTCTGAGGGGGAAGTTTATAGCAATACAAGCCTACCTCAAGAAACAAGAAAAATCTCAAATAAACAACCTAACCTTACACCTAAAAAGAAAGTAGAGAAAGAACAAACAAAACCCAAAGTTAGTATAAGGAAGGAAATCATAAAGATCAGAGCAGAAATAAATGAAATAGACACACACACACACACAAAAAGGCAAGGATCAATAAAGCTAAAAGCTGGTTCTTTCAAAAGACAAACAAAATTGATAAGCCTTTAGCCAGACTCAACAAGAGAAAAAGGAAGAGGGCCCAAATCAATAAAATCAGAAATGAAAAAGAAGTTACAACTGACACCACAGAAATACACAGGATCATAAGAGACTGCTATGAACAACTATATGCCAACAAAATGGACAACCAAGAAGAAATGGGCAAACTCCTAAGACTGAACCAGGAGGAAAGAGAAAATATGAACACACCAATTATTATAAAAATCGAATCAGTAATAAAAAAAAAATTCCAGCAAACTATAAAGTCTAGGAACAAGTGGCTTCACAGAATTCTACCAAACGTCTAGATGGGAGTTAACACCTATCCTTCTCAAGCTATGCCAAAAAATTGCAGAGGAAGGAATGCTTCCAAACTCATTCTATGAAGCCAGCATTACCTTGATACCAAAACCAGACAAAGATATCACAAACAAAAGAAAATTACAGGCCAATGTTCCTGATGAACACAGATGCAAAAATCCTCAGTCAAATATTAGCAAAATGAATCCAACAATACATGAAAAGGATCACACATCATGATCAAGTGAGGTTTATCCCAGGGATGCAAGGAATGTTTCAACATCCAGAAATCAATGTGATACACCATACTAACAAACTGAAAAGTAAAAACCACATGATCATCTAAGTACATGAAGAAAAAGCTCTTGACAAAACTCAACATCCATTTATGATAAAAACTCTCCAGAAAGTGGGTATGAGGGAATATTTCTCAACATAATAAAAGTCATGTATGAAAAGCTGACAGCCAACATCACACTCAGTGGTGAAAAGTGAGATGCATTTCTTCTAATATCAATAACAAGACAAGAATGTCCACCCTCAACACTTTTATTCAACACAGTATTGGAAGTCCTAGTGAAAGCAATCAGACAACAAAAAGAAATAAAAGAACTCCAAATTGGAAAGGAAGAAGTAAACTGACACTATCTGCAGATAACATGATACTATTCATAGTAAATCCTAAAGACACCACCAAAAAACTACTAGAGCTCATGAAAAAATTCAGTAAAGCTGCAGGATACAAAATTAATATACAGAAATCTGCTGCATTTCTATCCACTAGCAATGAATTATCAGAAGGAGAAACTAAGGAAACCATCACATTTACAATCACATCAAAAAGAATAAAATACCTAGGAATAAACCTACCTAAGGAAGTAAAAGACATGTACTTGTAAAACTAAAAGACACTGATGAAAGAAATTGAAGATGACACAGATGGAAAGATATGCTGTGTTCACAGATTATAAGAATTAATATTGTAAAAATGACCACACTATCCAAGGCAATCTAGACTTAAGGCAGTCCCTATCAAAATACCTATGGCATTTTCCACAGAACTAGAATAATTTTAAAATTTGTATGGAAACACAAGAGACCATGAAGAGACAAGACATCTTGAGAAAGAAGAACAGAGCTAGAGGTATCCTGCTCCCTGACTTCAGACTATACTATTCAATACAAAGCTACAGTATTCAAAACAGTTTGGTGCTGGCATAAAAACAGACACATAGATCAACGAAACAGAAAGAGAACTCAGAAATAAACCAACACACTTACAGTCAGTTAATGTACGACAGAGGCAAGAATATACAGTGGGGAGAAGACAGTCTCTTTAATAGGTGGTGCTAGGAAAATTGGATAGCTACATATAAAAGAATGAAATTAGAATTTTTCCCACACCATATACAAAAAATAAACTCAAAATGGATTAAAGACCTAAAAGCAAAACCATAAACTATAAAACTTGTAGAGGAAAACATGGGCAGAAGACACTTTGCCTGTCTCCCTAGGCAAAGGAAACAAAAGCAAAAATAAACAAGTGGGACCTAATTAAACTTAAAAGCTTTCGCACAGCAAAGAAAAGCATCAACAAAACAAAAAGACAACCTAGAGAATGGGAGATATGACCAATAAGGGGTTAATATCCAAAATATAGAAACAACTCCTACAAGTCAATACCAAAAAACAAACAACCCAATTAAAAACTGGGCAGAAGATATGAACAGCCGTTTTTCCAAAGAGGAAATGCAGATGTCAACAGGCACATGAAAAGATGCTCTACATTGCAAATCATCAGAGAGATGCAAATCAAAACCAGAATGAGACATTACCTCATACTTCACACCTGTCACACTTTTGGCTATCATCACAGAGACTATAAATAACAAATGTTGGTGAGGATGTTGAGAAAAGGGAATCCTTGTACACTGTTGGTGGGAATGTAAATTGGTACAGCCACTGTGGAAAAGAGTGGAGGTTCCTTAAAAAATGAAAAAAAAAAGAACTATCAAATGATCCCTTTTCCACTCCAGGGTATACATCTGAAGGAAATGAAAAAACTAATTCAAAAAGATACAGGCATGCCATGGTCTTCCCTGGTAGTCAGTGGTTAAGACTCCACACTTCCAATGCAGGGGGCACCAGTTCGATCCCTGGTTGAGGAACTAAGATCCCACATGCCATGCGGCACAGCCAAAAAATAGAAAACAAACAAACAAAAAAAGATACCTGCATCCCAATGTTCACAGCAGCATTATTTACAACAGCCAAGATATGGAACCAACTTAAGTGTCCATCAACAGATTAAAGGATAAAGAAGATGTGGTACATATATACAATGGAATACTACTCAGCCATAAAGCAGAAGGAAATTTTGTCATGTGCAACAACATGGATGGACTTGGAGGGTATAATGCTAAGTGAAATAAGTCTGACAGAGAAAGACAAATACTATATGATATCACTTAAATATGGAATCTAAAAACTACACCAAACTAGTAAACATATAACAAAAAAGAAACATGACTCACAGATATAGAAAACAAACTAGTGGTTACCAGAGGGGAGAGGGGGAAAGAGAGAGGCATGATAAGAGTAGGGGATTAAGAGGTACAAACTACTATGTATAAAATAAATAAGCTACAGGATATATTGTACAACACAGGGAATATATCTAATATTTTATAACTATAAATGGAACATAACCTTTAAAAATTGTGACTCACTATGTTGTACACCTGAAACTTAATAATAATAATAATATTGTAAATCAACTATAACTCAATTTTTAAAAATTGGTCTAAAGTTTTTTCCTTGTAAGACAATCATATTGTAGAAAATAATAAAATTCAATTAGAAACACTGTGCTTCACTATACATTCATATAGTTTTCACTACTAAAACTGAACACCAAAGGGGAAAATAATTTTTTTTAAAAAAAGACTATTATACAAAGAGACAAGTTGCAAAATGTCTAAAAATATATTTATATTGCCTTGTACAGAAAACAAACAAAACATACACACAAAACCACAAGAACAACCACAAAACCCAAAGCAAAACTCATCCAGAAATGGTACCATTCAGATGACAGTACTTAAAATGTCAAGAGGATTGCATGTTACTAAGATGAAGCAATAATTAAAATGTAAACATATTGCATGTAAAACAAAGGAAAATTCTGCCTCTGTCTCTACTGTGTAGGTGTGACAGGAAAGCTCTAAATTTTTCCCTCAAACACTGAATCATCTCCAGTGATTCAAGCCAGTATTTATCTCATATAACTCAATTGTGTAGCAGCTGCATTCTGTATTTTTCTTTAAATGGGACTTAAGTTATTTCAGTTTTAGAGAAAAAAGAAACCACATTAAATGGGAAAAACCAAATACAACTTTAAAAGTCAAATTTTGACTATAACATCCTATATCTCTGTCAAAAAAAAAGAATAATATACCATTCTCCTCACATACTGAACACATTCTGAATTATCCATATGAAAATTATCCATATAAAAATCAGATTAACTATGTTTTCTTAGCCTTCTATCATATGTGGGACATAATTACACAGTAAAAGCTTCAAATTGAAATCCTTTGCACAGTAAGAATCAACTTGTTATGACCTTGAGGAATGAGCCACTTATATCCACAGGTATTCCAAAAAAGAAAGGAAAAAAAATGTAAAAAATTATCATAGGTATCATTTCTTATCATTTTCTTTCTACAAAAGTAGTAATTTTTTCATTCATACTGAATATAAGTGGTTTAAATGTAATTCAATATTCAAAACTAAAAAAAAAATCTTAATTCTCCAACCCTTTAAAAAATTCCCACAGATGCCACTATTATAAAAGGTAGGCTCATAAGCATCTTAAACGTCCAGTTTTATTTTTTCTTACTTTTAAAAATGTGTATGAAAGAATTTAAATTATTAACAGGATGGAAGGGGAATATGGCAGAGTAATGGAGATGATGGATTTTAAGGTCATGGAGTCCCTAGGTTTGGGTTGCTGTGTGTCTCTGGGCACAATATTTAATTCTGTAAGCCCCAGCTGCCTTGTTTATAGTGTGGGTATTGTAACAGGACCTTATGTCACGGGCTTTTGTGAGTATTAAGTGACAGAGCAAACATAAAGTACTTAATACTCAGAAACCATTCACTCAACAAACATTTGAGGGCCTACTAGCCAACAAATATTTGAGGACTTACTATGTAAGTGGTGAACAAAAAAACATACAGTCCCTATCCTCAGAAAGCTTTTTTTTTAGTGGGAAAGATATGCAATAAAAAGTATAAAAACATATAAACATATGTATAATTGTGGGAAGTGTTATAAAGGAAATAAAGTAGGTTCAGTGATGGGGGAACTACTTTGATTGGTCAGGGGGATAAGGAGATGTTTCAGTGAAAGGGTAATGTTCAAGCAGGGGCCTGAAAGATGAGAAGAGGCCAGCAAGAGCATTCCAGGCAAAAGTAATAGCATCAACAAAGGCCATCCAAGAGGGGAGAAAGTGTGTCCTGTAAGAGGCCAGTATGACTGCAGCACAGTGAACCACGAGGGTAATACGAAAGAAATTTGGAGGGAGAGGTAGTAGAAAGAACCAGCAGATCTCTACAGCCACGGTAAAGACTTTGGATTTTTATTCTGAAATACTATAATGGGAAGCCACTGGAGGGTTTCAAATGGGAAACCATTATATTTAGCAGGTTTACAAGTCAGGAAATAACCAGAGCAACATTTGGCTAAAAGATAGAGATTCAATGCATCCCGGAGCACTGCAACTCGCTTGTTTAAAATACTATTGTTTGGGACTTCCCTGGTGGTCCAGTGGCTAAGGCTCCGCACTCGCAATGCCTGGTCAGGGAACTAGATTAGATCCCACACGCCCCAACTAAGAGTTTGCATGCCGCAACTAAAAGATCCCGCATGCCGCAACAAAGATCCCACGTGCCACAACAAAGATCCTGCGTGCCTCAATGAAGATCCCGTGTGCCGCAGCTAAGGCCTGATGCAGCCAAATAAATAAATTTTTTTAACAAAGTATATATTCCCTATTTTAAAAAATACTATTATTTGTTTCTCGTAGGTGGAAAATTCTAAAATACATTAGCCATTTCCTGCCTAAGGCTAATATATATGTATTTTTAAAAAGACACCTCAAAAACATTAAAAACTACTTTTTTCTTTTCCCCCCTTTTAAATGCATCATGATCAACCGTTATGCGAAGTTATGAATGTAAGTTTAATTTTTATCACCTGCCTCTTCGATTTTGAGTTGCACAATATGTAGCTGTTCAAAAGCCTGGGCAACAGAACTGGTCAAACTTCCTGGCATATAAATAACTGAATTAAAAACCTTTAAAAGAGACTAAGTTTGTGTCTTTTTTTTTTTTCAGTAATATCATCACCTTCACCATCTATCAGTGAGCCTTTTTAGATTGTTTAGTAATATTTAAGGTGTTCTTACTTGGTTAGCTATGGATAAACAATCTGGTTTGCTTTTCTACTCTTACTCAAAGGATACTATGAATTGCTGGAAAAAATCCAAAACTGCAATTATTTGATCCACCACAAACTCTTTAATCTCCCTGTTGAGTTCTATATCAACACGCACCATTTGGGGTATCCTAAAGCCCTTTCCTTGCCCAAATCAGGAACTCCAACTGCTGATAGGACTCTCTCCTCCGTATCCATTTCCCCTTTACTCTAAGCAAAACTGCCTCTCCTAAACTGATCCTCCTCTTCACCTCAAAAATGCTGCCACTTTATTCTCCTTTGCCCTAGTCGCAGAAAAAAGGGTTCTCTAAATTTTCAAGGTTAAGTCCCTCTATCTGTGCTACTGATAGCCTCTCTTGCTTCATCAATTATTTCATCTGTTTTTTTTCTCTCTCTCTCATATTACCCTTAACCTTTCACAAATGGTCAAAAGTAAGTAAATAAATAAATAAATAGGGCATCAAGTTCTGTTTGTTCTCCTGCCACATGTTCTCACACACTAGTTCTCCATTGCTGACTTCACCAATCTAATTCAGGCTCTCATCATCCCTCACCCGAAGAGCAGCCGAACAGCTCTACACAGCCAAACTCATCTTCAAAACAATCCTGATCCTAATTCTCATGTATTTGAAATTCATCCATAAACCATACTGCCTATCAACAGTATTCAAACTCTCTTTTTCTGGCACTTAAATTTTTCAGCAATCTGGCTTCAATCCACCTATCCTCAGAAAACTATCCTAGGCTTGCTATCTACGATCTTTTCCCTACCAACAAATTTCTGTAAAATACAATCTATAGTCACACCCTTTCTCACACTACCTTAGTTTCTCATCTTCTACTTGGAGACTGTGCCCTTTAACTTGTGGGATCTACACTAACTGTGAGTGGTTAATGCCAGAATTGAATTGCAGTACACCAGTACACCAGCTGAAACAGAACACTTCCTTCCTGATTTGTATCCTTTATAACAAAACTGTAATCAGAAGTTTAGCACTTTCCTGAGTTTTGTCAGTTGTTCTAGCACATAATTGGACCTGATGGGATCACGGGGAACCCCAAATTTGCAGCCAACTGGTCAGGAGTTCAGGGAGCCCCAAAGTACAGCCAGCTGGTATCTAAAGTAAGGGCAGTCTTGTTGTGCCCTTTAACTTCTGGGGTCTGCACTAAATCTGGTGGTTAGCAACAGAACTGTAGTACACCAGTTGGGATTGAAACAAAATACTTCCTTCCAAAGCCTTTCTACCAAAGCAAGACAAAGATCTTAAGCCCATTACTCGAGACTATTCAAGATCCTTCTAAAAATACCACAGGAAATAAAATTTTGTCAACATCTACTCTATGAAATCATAGCAATAAATGCTGTGGCTGGCGAGTGGAATAGGAGAATGAAGGGTATGGGGGAAAGATTAAAAAATATTCATGTACAGATGGGCAACAGGCACATGAAAAGATACTTGTCATTGTTAATTATTAGAGACATGCAAATCAAAACTACAACGAGGATCTTCCCTGGTGGCGCAGTGGTTAAGAATCCACCTGTCAATGCAGGGGACACGGGTTCGAGTCCTGGTCCGAGAAAATCCCACATGCTGCAGAGCAACTAAGCCTGTGCGCCACAACTACTGAGCCTGCACTCTAGAGCTCACAAGCTACAACTACTGAACCCGCGTGCCACAACTAATGAAGCCCACGCACCAAGAGCCCGTGCTCCACAACAAGAGAAGCCACCGCAATAAGAAGCCTGCGCACCTCAACGAAGAGTAACCCCCAACTCGCTGCAACTAGAGAAAGCCTGCGTACAGCAACGAAGACCCAACACAGCCAAAAATAAATTAATTAATTAAATCAATTAAAAAAAAAAACCTACAATGAGGTACCACCTCAGACAGGTCACAATGGCCATCATTCAAATGTCTACAAATAATAAATGTTGGAGAGGGTGTGGAGAAAAGGGAACCCTCTTGCACTGTTGGTGGGAATGTGAATTGGTGCAGCCACTATGGAGAACAGGATGGAGGCTCCTGAAAAAACTAAAAGTAGAGTTGCCATATAAGCCAGCAATCCCACTCTTAGGCATATAACCAGACAAAACTGTAATTAAAAAAGATACATGCACTCCTATGTTCATAGCAGCACTATTTACAATAGCTAAGACATGGAAACAACCTAAATGTCCATCGACAGAAGAATGGATAAAGAAGATGTGGTATATACATACAATGGAATACTATTCAGCCATAAAAAAGAATGAAACAATGCCATTTGCAGCAACATGGATGGACCCAGAGATTATCATACTAAGTGAAGTAAGTCAGAAAGAGAAAGACAAATACCATATGGTATTACTTATATGTGGAATCTAAAATACAACACAAATGAACTTATCTACAAAACAGAAACAGACTCACAGACACAGAGAACAGACTTGTGGTTGCCAAGGGGGAGTGCAGTGGGGGAGGGAAGGATTGGGAGTTTGGGACTAGTAGATGCAAACGATTATATAAAGGATGGATAAACAACAAGGTCGTACTGTATAACACAGGGAAATGTCTTCATTATCCTGTAATAAACCATAATGAAAACAGTATGAAAAAGAACATATATGTGTATAGCTGAGTCACTTTGCTGTACAAGCAGAAATTAACACAATGTTGTAAATCAATTATATTTCAATAAATTTTTTTTAAAAAGTAGAAACCCCCCAAAAATTCATGTGGAATATGGTTTTACCTAAACTAAACTATTTGTAATTGTTGATTGTTCCCTACAGTGTCCTTATTTTCATCTTATGTTCATGTCATTCACCACTATCTAGAATCTTTTACCTCGTATTCCTACTATGAGACTCCTACCTGAATTTTAAGAGCCCAAACAATTGTCACTTCCAAAATGAAACCTTTCTGGTTCTCCTAACTGAAACTGATTCTTTAAATCTCAGCTTCAAGGCAAACAAGAATAACAGAATGCAATAAGTTAAGGAGCAGTCACATTTTTACCATTTCCAGTATAAACTTGAATAAGTCACTTGAGCTTTTTAAACTTGTAAAATAAAGATAGGGCAAAACAACACACTATTATTCCCCAGAAAACTCTCCTTCTTAAAAAACTTAGAAACACATTCTTTTAGAAGCATAGCTAAGCTGTTAAAATAAGTAAGGGGAACTGCCAACAGTCACAAATGAAGAAAGAAAAGAAGCAAGAAACCAGAGTGCTAAGCTAATATCTTGAGCCATGGCTGGCCCAAAGAGCCAGGAACTCACAGCCTGGTGGGCAATGAGAGACACGACTTCTGGCTCATTCAAGATAGAGTTGGTTTTAAGGCCTCTGTATAAAGCTAAGATTTTTGTGAAAGGTCGAACTAGAAAAAAACAAACAAAAATCACCTGTCAGTAAAAGAAAATGACAGGAAAACTTCTCTGCCTTGGTCTAGGCTCTTGAGGTGAAGAGAGGCAGTTTCCTCTGAGAATTCATAAGCACAATCTACCTTCATATGCACTTGTAGTTCTAAATATAATATCACAACTCCAAAATACAAATTACATGAGGGAACGTGCTACCATAAGCAAGGGTTAGCAGAAACAACAGCTGGATTAAAGACCTGAGACTTCAGCTATTAAAATGATCAGCTACAGAAAATAAGATGTTTAAACAACTGAGAGAATGAAAACATAAGCAATAAACAGTCTAATTCTAGGTAGATTTACAAAAAGAACCAAATTGAACTTCTAAAAGTGAAAAATATTAACTGAAATTAAGAACTCAATGGATAGGTTAAACAACAAATTAGATACAACTGAAGACTTAGAGGGAGTCCTGAACAAAGTACCCATAATTTCAAATAGAAAAAGATAGAAAAGAGGAAAGAAAAAAATTTAAGAGAAATGAAAGATGGGATGAAAACCTGTGTCCAACTGGAGTACATAAAAGTAGAAATACAGGATACTCAAAATTCAGAGAGTTAACAGTTTATAATTTTCTAGCTCTAATGAAAAATGTAAATTCTCAGAAAGCATAAATTATCTTACACAGAATAAATTTTAAAACATCCTTATCTAGACACATTATAGTGAAACTGCACTTCAAAAGTAAATAAATTTTAAAATAATAATCTCTTCCTTGTCCCTTCATAGGTTGTTGTAAAGATCTAATTTTTTACATCAATAACAATTTCTTACATCAATCTTCTAATATGTATTTTAGTCATATGTAATAAATATATGAGAAATCCTCTCAACCTTGTAGGCTATGAAAACCATTAAAATCTGGCTATGTTTTTGCAACAAAATGAATGAAAATGGTTTTCCTTCTTCCTTTAGTTCCCAATCCTTTGAAGGGAAAGATTCTTGAAGCTAAAATGGCAGAGCAAAAACTACGTGGGACCAAGGTTGCTTTGGGCACTGCTTCTAGTTCCATTCGTTCAACTGGTAAACACTCACTGTGAGTCTACTGTAGGCAAGGAACTGGATGATACAAAGATGATTAATTGGTAATTGTCCTTTCAGCCTATTAGAAAGGTAAATAGCATTGTGGATGAACATATGTTAACTACGAGTAGGAGAAAAAGATGTTATTAACTTTTAGCTGTGTAACTTTCATGGGCAAACAACAGTTGGCTGTGCAACTGATGAATTCAGTGAATAAAAATAAAGTTTTAGCATAAATAAAACAAAATTTAGACAAACTGCCCTCTCTTAATACCCGGTTTCAACTAGAAAGTCAATAATTTAGTATTTTTTACACTTTTGCTTTACATGGGGCCCTGATCTCTTTCACAATTACAATCAAGAATGTACTACGTTAAAAAAATGGAATGGAGGGCTTCCCTGGTGGTGCAGTGGTTGAGAATCTGCCTGCCAATGCAGGGGACACGGGTTCAAGCCCTGGTCTGGGAAGATCCCACGTGCTGTGGAGCAACTGGGCCCGTGAGAAAGCCCTCACACAGAAACAAAGACCCAACACAGCCAAAAATAAATAAATAAATCAATTAATTAATTTTTAAAAAAAGGAATGGAAAAATATTTTTATGTAAGAACAAATTCTTTACTGAGAGAATCAGATGTACTTCTTCAAGCTTGATTTCAATAGTACCAAGAATTTTTACTAACATAGTTTGTGATTAAACACTTAAGTAGAATAAATGAGTACTATTTAAATCTCTAGATTAAAAAATCTGTGTTGGGCTTCCCTGGTGGCGCAGTGGTTGAGAGTCCGCCTGCCACAGCAGGGGACACGGGTTCATGCCCCAGTCCAGGAAGATCCCACATGCCACGGAGCGGCTAGACCCGTGAGCCATGGCCGCTGAGCCTGCGCGTCCGGAGCCTGTGCTCCTCAACGGGAGAGGCCACAACAGTGCGAGGCGCGCGTACTGCAGAAAAAAAAAAAAAAAAAAAAAAAAAAGTAGTTTAATGGGAGAAAGGCATACTACTACATCTGCTGACATGGAATTTTAAAAACTTTGTAACTTGAATTCACATACCATAAATGATTACTTCAAAATCCCCAGAAATAAAATACTTCCTATCAATCTAACATGTGGATTGTATGGATAAAGCAATAAATAAAAGACAAAGCCTTATTCAAAATATAAAATTTCTAATATATATTTTATAGACTTTTTCCAAGCAAATTAATCTTTAAAAGATATATATATATATATATATATATATAAATTAAGTCCTACTATAGCCTCAATATAATCACTACCATCAAAGGTTAAAATGGAGATGACAATATAGCATCATATTATCACCATCCTACATGTTTCAGTTATTCAATATCTACTTTGCCTTTTACCTTTCACTCCTAGTAAGAGGGATTCACTCGATGAAAGTGAGAGGAGTTGTCATTTTTGTCCTCCTTTGTTTCAATGACATTAATTATAATTTCAACCCATTCACAAAGATTATAATTTAAAATACAGGACTACCAAAGGAACAGATTATTTTTCAGTGTGACTTACAAGTTACTTGGTCAGTTTAAGCCTGATTTTTTCTAAGTTGGGATTCCATGAGAATCCACAAAAATCTTGTAAGCACACAAGACTTAATACTTTTCATCTACCATGAAAAATAGTACAAAACAATAATAGCAGCCATGTTGATACTGACAATATACTAGGCAACTTAAATATGCATTCCCACTTAATTCTACCTTTACTCTGAAGTGGGTAATATCACCATTCCCATTAGAGTAGTGAGGAAAAATCAAGGCTCAGAAAAGTTAAGTGACTTTCCCAAAGAAGCACAGCAAGCGGCTGAACTGGGATTCAAGCCAAATCCCCTAACTCCACAGTTCCTACACTACTTATTCTAACTTCTAAAATACTGCAGCAGCACTGTGGTAATTCTCCATAAATCCTTCTACTGAGTATACAGAATTCCATAGTGTGGGTGTGCTAGAATCTATTGAGTCATTGTTCTTCAGGTAGAAGAAAATGATCCTCGATGGAAGTTAGAGATGTAAGAAGCAATAAAAATAACAAAAAGGGTAAATATCTAAATAAACCAAATGAACATTACCTGCATAAAATACTATTAAGTATCTTGTGGGGTTTAAAATACACATGGGAGTAAAATACAAACTAAATCAAATCAATCAAGAGGAAGTTCAATGGATTTCAAACGATCTAAGGTGCCTGCATTGATCATCAAGGAGTGAAAAGTATTAGTATATGTTAGACTTCAATATGTCAAGGATGCATGGTGTAAAGAATGTATAACTACAAAGAAAATGTGGGTGTATGGGAGATGAACAATAAATTTAAAAATACCAAAGAAAGAGAAAAGGACTACAGACAGGAAGAACAACTAAACATAAATATAACAGTAACTACAGTAAATGGAAATCATTCAAAGAAAAGACATTTTATTCAAGATGGATTTTTTAAAAACTCAACTATATGGCTGCTTACAAGAGAAATAACTTAAATACAAGAATGAAAGTAAGGTAACAAAAGCAGATATCATGCCCAAACTAACTTAGATAAATATGAGATATTAGAGATTAAGGGGACTATTTCATAAAGACATAAAATAATTCTAAACTCATATGCACTTTACATCATAGCCTCAATATATAAAAGGAATAGAAACACTTAAAAGAGATATGCAAATCCACAAACATATCTGAAGGTTTTGACACAACTCTCAGAAACTGTTAAGACAAGCAAAATCAATACGGATATGAAAGAGTTGACACAATAATAAACTTTACCTTATTGACATACTAATAGAACAATGCACTCAACAAATAAAAAGTACACCTTCTTTTCAAGTATATAGAACACTTAGAAAAATTGACTGCACTTCCCTGGTGGCGCAGTGGTTAAGAATCCACCTGGCAATGCAGGGGACACAGGTTCAATCCCTCGTCCGGGAAGATCCCACATGCTGAGGAGCAACTAAGCCCGTGCACCACAACTACTGAGCCCGCGTGCTGCAACTGCTCAAGCCCACACGCCTAGAGCCCGTGCTCCACAACAAGAGAAGCCACTGCAATGAGAAGCCCACACACTGCAACAAAGAGTGAGCCCCTGCTCACTGCAACTAGAGAAAGCCCATGTGCAGCAATGAAGACGCAGTGCAGCCAAAAAAAGAAAATAAAAAAGAAAAACTGATGATATGTTGGGCCGCAATGTAAGTTACAACAAATTTCATAGGACTAAAATCCTAAAGAATATGTTTTCTGACTACAGTGGATTAGAAATAGAAATTTATTTTTTTTAAATCTACAAAATCCCCATATGTTTGGAAATTAAGAAATATTCTAAATAACTCTAAATAAGAAATCCAAGGAATATTAGGAAAATATTCTAAACTGAATGACAATAAAAATAACATCAACATTTGGAAAATGAGCTAATGCCATGTTGAGAGGGAATTTATAGGTTAAAAGAAAAACTACAAATCAGTAAGTATCTATCTCAAAAATTTTTTCAATAACAGCAATTAAACCAAAAAATGAAGAAGGAAAGAAAATAAAGGCAGAATTTAATGAAATATAAAGTCAAAACAAGAAAAAAAAAAGAACAAAACCAAAAGTTGGTTCTTTGAAAAAGACTAATAAAGCTGGTAAATTCAGGTTACAATGATCATGGAAGATGTGGCAGCCAACCCCCAGATAGCCCCCAGTGATCCCCACCCTCCTGGTATTTTCATCCTTGTGTAATCCCTTCCTGTTGAGTGTTGGCTGGGCTTAGTGACTCACTTGTAATTAACAGAACAAGGTAGAAGTGACAGACAGTATGTGACTCGGAGAACAGACCAAAAAAGGCAGCAAAGCATTGCTCTTTTTGCTTACTCTTGGGGGAGGCAATGATTACATGCAAGGAACTGAAACCCATGCCAATAGCTACACGAGTGAGCTTGGAAGTGGATCTTCCAACTCCAGTCACATCTTGAGAAACTATAGCCCTCGTTATCAGCTTGACTGCAGCCTCGTGAGAGATCCTGAGCCTAGATCCCAACAGGCTTTGTTTGTTATACTGAGAACATGAGAAACCAATTCTAAAGTTTCTACAGAAATTCACAGTTCCAAGTACAGGTACCCTTGAAAAAAAAACAACAGGGAGGAGGATTTGCTCTACTGGATATCAAGACTTAATTGTAAAGTTACAGTAATGAGGACAGTGCAGTACTTTTACACGAATCAAAAGACCAATAGACTATAGAACAGAGTCCAGAAACAGATTCACACATATATGGACACCTGACTTATTACACAGGTGTCAGTGCAGAACAGTGAGGAACACGTGGTCTTTCCAAAAGATGGTTCAGTGTCAAATGGATATCCACATGGAAAAAAGTGAAACTCGATCTCAGCTACATTTAATATACATTATACATAAAATCATTTTCAGATGGATTGTAACTCAATGTAAAAGACAAAACAGAAAAGCTTCTAGAAGATAATAAAAGAGAAAGATATCTTAAATAGGAGACAAATAAAAGCAATATAGGAAAAGACTCAAAAGTCTGGGCTACACTAAAAGTAAGAATTTTTATTCCTCCATAGATATCAAAAGAATGAAAAAGCAAGACACAAAATGGGAAAAGATATCTGCAACACACGTAACTAACAAAGGGCTTGTATTCAGAATATATAAAGAACTTCTACACATCATTTAAAAAAAAAAAAAAGAACTCAACAGGAAAACAAGCAAGAATCTCAACAAGTACTTCACAAAAGAGTACTTGTACTATGTGCGAATAACCATATGAAAAAATCCGCAGCATCATCTGTAATCGGGGAAATGTAAATTAAAACCAAAAGGAGCTATATTACATGTAACAATATCAATGAATCTCATAAACACAATGGTGAACAAAAAAAAGCTAGGCACAAAATAATATATACTGTATGATTCCACTTGTGTAAAGCTCAAAAACTATACTACAATGTTAGGAACCAATTTAGTGGTTACCTTTGGGAAAGGAGGGGCAGTGATTAGGGAGGGGGTATGATGGGACTCCTGGGGTGCTGGTAATCTCTATTTCTTGCCCTGAATAGTAGCTTTCACTAGTGCTTGCTTTGTGAGAAATCATTCAGGTTAACAACGTCTCTGTTTTGAACACTTCTCTCTGTACATGTGTCATACATCGTTAAGGTGACTTTCTTAAAGTAGAGCATATTAGCAATCACAGCAGAGTTTAGTATAATTGAACATCAGCTAACCAGACAACTAAACAATGCTGAACTGCTCATTTCCCCTCAAGTCCAGATAACTGAAGGATTAGAAATCTTAAGATTCAGTTCAGAGGCAGACAAAAAAATCTCCAAATAATCTCCTGGCTAATTCAAGTAAACAAGTATTCTAAACAGAAATGATATATACTGCATTGTCCAATTTCCTGTACTACTTTTTTTAAAAACAAAATTTTAAAAAGAGAAAGAATAAGGGAAAAGCACACAAAATAGATAATTATATAAGTGACTCCCAACATCAACTCACTTCTAGTGTTTAATTTCAAGTTACCTTTAAGTAGAAACATAAGATTATCTAAGTGTAACTTTTAAAACACCGTCTATAAATGAATTGAGAATATCAATTAACTCACACTGTAGTCAGCAAATGAGTGTATATAACAGGCAAGCTTGTTATCTCCTTGCACAATACTTGAATTAAACAACAGTTAAGAGAAGACAGCAGATGTTATAGGAGGGATCACATCTTAAAAATAAGGGATGACAAGTGAAGGGGGATATATGGGAACAATTTATGTTTTAGGAATGGGGAGGGAAAGCAGGGAATTCTAAGAAGGAGAAGGAAACATTAATCTTTTATGGTACTTCTTATGTCTAGAAAAATAGATAAGGACCAGTGAGATAAAAAAGCAAGCCAAATGGAAAATGTGAAAGGAAAATTCCAAAGCCCCCCAAAATAAATAAAATATTTCATAGTAAAATTATTTTCACATTTCATTTGAACAAATAAAGGGGAAATCCCCCAAAATAAAAACAGAAGTAAAATGACAAGAGGTAAACAGCCCAAATCTTCACACTGATGAGAAAATGGGCTCTCAAAGTTAAACTTATACAGGAAACTTGCTATAAGATATTCCTAAGAGGTAATCTGAAAGTAGTCAATATTCCAAGGTTGCAAAGAAACAGGCAAAGTAATACTCAACACAACCATAACCACTTGTATAGTGATTTTCAATATATAAAGGGCTTTCACATACAAGAGTTTGTTAATTCTGCAGGGAAACATGCAACTAATCCCATTTAACAAATGAGGAAAAGGCTCTGAGAAGTTAAAGCACTAAATGGAAGCATCCAGCAATTTCTATGCCATACTACTTAGAAATGTTCCCAATGTGAAGTACTCAGAGACTAAATAAAATTGTTAACTTACAAAAGGGGAACTGAATAGCAAGTGACAGTAATTTGGAACCACTAGAGAAAATCCTTACCTAACACTGGTTGACAGGAAACAAAGAAGGGAGGTGAGAGAAGGAAGCTCATGCATGGGCTTACGCCATGGGGAATACCTGTATTGGGTACTTTTGTTTAAATGATGACATTCCCAGGGATAATGTCCAGGATGGCCTCATCTCTTCTGGTACTTGCAACATTTTAAGTATGGTTTTTATAAGGCTTGGTATCTGTATTGTCCAAATTTTACATTTTATGTAAAAATAGTATCTTAACAGAGTCATCAATCTCCGTATTTATGGATTTATATCAGGTATAAATAACTTACTTTTAATTAAACGTAAAAGCTGAGACACTTGGTTTTGACATTTCAAATATGATACAAATTACCTTCTGAGACAGCTTCCAGATGAAACTCCCATAAAGTGAAAACTTTACACTTATGTTTCAGCAACAAGGGTCTATAGTAACAGCATGAACAGAATCTGACTGATAAATTGTAACTTTCAAAAACTCTGAAATTTAGCCAAAATAAATGATTTATTTTCAATGTGTTTTGGGAATAAGAGATTTTTCAGAGGTAAATCTTACGTGAGTATATTTTACTAAATCTATATATGTAAGGTCCGAATAAGTGGTTGGTAATAATGGACTGTTAAATACAGTAGGGTAGACTTGATGTCTAGACAAGATAGTGGTAAGAGCTGCACTTTTAAAAAGTTCGTTACTTGCTCTGATAAAAAGAAAAAACAAAGAATGTTTCTATCATGTAGGACTAGTATAAAATGCTTAGATCATGCATATACAATGATAAAGTTGCCACTACTTTGGAAACAATTTCATTTTAACCCATCATGTGTGACTCTTCTCCATGTCCGCAACTCCAGTTAACATTTCAGGAAGATGGTTCATTTGATTAATTTTCAAGCCTTTTCTCTGTAAAAGTAAAACAAAAATATCCTATTTTATATTGAGGGATAAAGAGCAAGACCCAGTGGGGTCTTGGGAAGAATCAGCTATATAGTTAGACGGTGACTGAAACTAGACACTCGAAGAAAAGAGGGCCACAGGCAGAATGGTGACTAAACAGAACATCTTGTCTACTGAAGAAAACACTTTCTGCACAATTCATTAGCTCAACAAGCACTAATTAATTACCGACTGATGCATAGCAATGATAAATATTTGAGTTTTTAAGAAGCATTTTATTTATTTTTATTTTTTTATTTTTATTTGTTTTTGCGGTACGCGGGCCTCTCACTGTTGTGGCCTCTCCCGTTGCAGAGCACAGGCTCCGGACGCGCAGGCTCAGCAGCCATGACTCACGGGCCTAGCCGCTCCGCGGCATGTGGGATCTTCCCAGACCGGGGCACGAACCCGTGTCCCCTGCATCGGCAGGCGGACTCTCAACCACTGCGCCACCAGGGAAGCCCTTAAGAAGCATTTTAATGTAAGTATACTGTGTCCTCATTAAGAGGTTTAAAAAAGAATCAACACTTAAATATTCTATAGTTAAATCTAAAATTAGCTTCTTTATGTACACATATAATAGTGTGTACAGAAGAAGCAATATTTAGCTTTTAATTTTTAACATGATTTAGATTAGGAAGAGACCTAAGATTATTCAGCCTAACTTTTTTATTTTAAGGAAGAAAACGAAGAAAAGCCAGTGAGCAGCCCATACGGTCACAAAATGGTTAACATGTAGAATTCAAATTAAAATAAAACTCACATATTAAGTAGATTGATCTAGACTTACAGCAAAACTGTATTAACCTATAAGACTGATGACCTAGACAGGCAACAAAATGATTTCTGAAATAACTTGATTTTTATTAACTAGATTAAGGAAAGTGGCCCCAACATGGCTAAGAAATAAAATTTCCTCAATATAACAAGGCTGACATAGCTATGATTGACTATAAAAAATAATGTCTTTACCAAAACAAATGTATATTCAGTTTAAGTCTTTGGAAGTTAAAAGAAGGAAAGAAGAAAAATACACAATTCCCCCTATCAAGAGTCTCTGAGTAGTCTCTCTGTTTTAGAACATTAGATTGGCACCCTCCCTGGATCTAAAATGATTCCTGTCTATATTTTAATTATAAATTATCAGATAAATATAGGAATCAACCATTCTGTTAATAGAAAGACTTAACTTGCAGGTAGAAATATCAGCTTTTTCATAAAACAGCTTTATGTTATTAGGATAGTGTCCTAAAATAGCCAAGGAGGTCTTAAAAATGAATTTGCCTTCGTGGTACTTGTTCTTTTTTGAATTACTCACCAAATAAGAAGAAAGAAGAGATGGACGTTCCCCCTTACAAATGATGACTTTCTGCGATTTGAGGAGCATCATGAGTAATGCATTTAAAGAATATTATCAGGTACATCCCCGCAATTAGAGTGGCTTAGATTTTATTAATTGCATCTACTAACATAATTTTTAAGAAAGGCTGATAAAGATTGGTACAAGCAAGAAATTCAGATTCTCTACAAACTCACATATTACAGTTATGCTCAAACTTGGCATGCCATTAGAACCATGAGAGGTAAACAGGCACTCTGGTGATCTCCTATGCAGTTATTAAAACCTGAACAGCACTTCACAAAACATAAACACAGGCATTTGACACCCACAGTATTAAAGCAACTCCACAGCCCCAAACTGTGTATTTTAAATGTAATGTTTTGTTTATTTTAACAATACATATATATACATTTTTTTAATGTGGAGAAATCAAAGGACCTATATTTTGAAACACGGTTCCCAAGGGATTATAAATGTCTATTAATAGGGGACTAGTTATATATACTGATATAGAATGGTCACTAAGACATTGAACAGCGTACAGGGTATGGTACTGTACTTAAAGAAAAAGCATGGAGACACACACATCAACTTTTATCTCCACTCATCTGAATCAAACATGCTCCAGATGTGTGTGTGTGTATATGTATGTAGGTATGTATACACACATACATAAATACTGTATATAAACTCTGTGTATACACACATATATGTATATATACACATATATACACATACACCATATATACAGTATATCTACACGCTGGGGAAAGAAACTGGGCAGCTAAGAATTATAGGTGAGAACGAAACTTGTTTTCTCTGCATAATCTCTTGTGCCTTTTGAATTTTATCCTTGTGTATTTTATCACTTAAAATACAGCTTTCAATGGATGGGCTGGAGGGTATTTTAACATAATAGAAAAGACTTTCATAAATATTTGTTTTGGGTGATATTTACAAAGTGCTACAACTGTTACAACTTATCCAACTGAATATTTAAGATCTATGCATTTTATTGCATGTTAATTATACTACAACTAAAAAACAGTACAAAAGTCTCTTAATTTACATAAAAGGTGGTCATAGTTTTCAACCTTTCAGCACATTAGAAAGTATAGAAGAACCTAAGAAAAAACAGTCACCTCCTTCCAACTCCTTGTTACTCCAAATATGGTACATAGACTAGTAAAATCAGCGTCACCTGGGAGAATGTCAGACATTCCAATCTCAAGCCCTATCCCATATCTACTGAATCAAAATCTGTATTTTAACAAGATACCCCAGTGATTTACACCCACATTAAAGTTTGAGAAGCTCTGATAACTAACTTACCGGAATATTTGTGGCAGATATCCAACAAGCTCTACTTTTTAAAAGCCCCACAGATGTACAACAAAAGCAGAGAATTACAATATAAGCACGGTGCCTTGAGAGTGAAGAGATGAAAGGTTCTTTTTTTTAAGACTAGTTGGCAGAGCAAAAGATCCTAATAAACTTCAGTTACACACCAACTATCCTCACAGTTGCTTCACTAGGCACCTGCTTCTCTACAACTTCTTGTGTCTTTAGAAGGATTTTAGCCACCCTGACACTCTTAGTCATATGATCTGCTAGGCCAACCATGCATATGCATATTTTTTGTCTGTGTATGTATACATATACATATGTGTGTGTGTGTGTGTGTGTGTGTACCCCAGATCTACTCATATTACCTGATTCCATCTGAAGAAAGAGGAAGATAGAACAATCAAAGCCAGATCTTGCCAGTGGGGAAATTACAAGAAGACTTAAATATCATTAGATGCCAGGACCCTAAGAAAACAGAGGATCTCGCTGACAGGCTATGTTTAAGCACAATTTTATCAAAGTATGAGGGATTTTGCAAATCTTAAATAAGAGAATTCCAAAGAGTTAAAGTAAATATTGCTTTATCCCTCAAGGTACAATAGAGGGAAGAAGGGTATGTAATAATGGAGGATTTCAATTTGCGTCGTTCATTCAAAGTAACAATTTGTTAAAAGCCAAGATTCCTCACTGGTAAAATATCAAGGAGTACGATGCACTTTCAAATCAAATAGTTCAGTAGTAGTAGGTATGTGAGGACTTGAGGGATATATATCACGATCAAGGGGTTAATGCCAAATACCTGAACCAGAATATGAATCACCTATATATATTTTTTTGAATTTTAGAATTTTATTTACTTTTTATACAGTAGGTTCTTATTAGTTATCCATTTTATACATATTAGTGTATATATGTCAATCCCAATCTCCCAATTCATCACCTATATTTTTGTGGATTAAGTCTCTCTAGGAATTACCATAATGACAGAAGAAATTCTGAAGTTTGCCTCTCTAAGCTCAGAAGCCAGAAAGCCTAGGAATATATTCCAGTATTTGAATGTAAAAGGTGGCCCACATTGGGTAAGAGGGGATAATCTGGGGAAATAGGGGGAAAAGATACACCACAGGATCCAAAGCATAAGGAGGATAAATGTGCCATAGCAAGAGAATGAATCGTATCCACTAAAAGATATTTACATAAAAGTGAGATGATTCAAATGATCTCTAACAACATAATATTCAGAGATGCAATCTGATGTGTTCTGGCTCAAGGATTTTAGACCAGTGGTTCTCCACCATATACGACTATAAGCTGGCAGCTTTTTCAAAAGGCACATGTATCTCTACCCTATGGAATTCTTATATGCCCAGGAATGAGAAGGCAATAATATGGCAAAGAACATGATTCTGCTCTTATTGCAGTGATTCTGATACAACCTATATCCATATGTGTGCCCTTAAACATCGAATAAGTCACATTTGTAGGCCCTCTGAATTAAATCAAATTTTGGCCTGAAGATTTAGTTTATGACATATTGTAATACTGCCTCAAGTTAATGACTTTCTTTGGATTCAAGGGTTGAAGGACCTAATTTATATAAACCCTCAAAAAATTACATGTGGAAATTTATAAGATATCTGAACATATTGCACTTGACATAGCAGGGAGAAAAAGCAACTTGGCTATAACACCAATATTTACATTCCTACATTATTCTAAGTTTGATTTGTTGGCCTCATCTATGCAGGCCCTTTTTGGGGGGGCTACTGTTCATTTTTTAAATCATGCAATATTTCAAGCATATGGAAAAATATAAATTACTAGACAGCTGTATAATAACTACCATCTAGCTTTCTCAAACCTTTATAATATTCCTATCCATCTGGTATTTAATCTCTAAAAATAAAATGTGCAAATGTTGGAGAGAAATCCCCTTAAACCTAATTTTTTCATTTTCAAAAATCACTGTAACATTAAGACATGATTTATAAAATAATTGTATGTCATTATTTACTAGCTTTGTGACATTTTGAGGAATTTTGGTTTGATTTTCTTGTCAATATATGAAAACCAAAGTACCCTAGCAAGAGCACAGTAGTTACATTCCAATATTTAACATCATTAAGTTCTCTATTTTATAATGGTTTTACTTCTCTAGTACATCAGAATACAGTAATGACCTTTTAGAGTTATTTTTCTTTCTTTAGTTCATCTGTCCTTGTTCAGTATACTTTAGTGTCAGATTTTTCATGTGTTTGAACAATGGGCAGATGAAAACAGAGATACAGTCATACTTACAGGTCAAACATATATGGGTGTCTGTAAAGTATACAAACACTGGTTTCATACTAAATAATTTTATGTGTGTGCTAAGCTAGGCTCTACCTCTGACTGGTAACCCACCTTTTTAAGATCAAATAGATCAACTATGACTAATAACAAGAGGAGACAGTACAAATATTAATAAATAACAACCCAAAACCCTCCCTCCCAATAGGGGAGTCAGTCAAGTTTTTCTACCAGTTATATTCTTAAGAAAACCTCTCCTTTAAAGAGCTGCAATTTAGGTGAAAAAGAAAAATAACATTAAATAATTCATTCACTTAACAATCACTTGTCAAGCACTTTACTAAGTGCTGGGCCTAGGCACTCTGTTAAGTGGTCAGGTTAAGACACACTCTGATTTCAAGTGACTCAGTGACTATCCACACAACACATATTTCTTGTGAGCCCACTACATGTCAATCACTATTCTGGGTAACGAAGATAAAGCAGTAAACAAAACAAAGTCCTTGCTCTCATGAAGCTTCCATATGGGAGACAAGCAAACATATGTCAAATGGTAGGGGAAAAAAAAAAGCTACAAAGAAAAATAAGTCAGAGTAAAAAGACAGTAATTTTATATAGGGCAATGATATTCATATTCGTACTGGAAGACACACCTAGTGAGCAAACCATTTATTTATTCCCATTTAATTGATATCTTGAAAGGCACCAATCTGCCTTTCACATCACCAAATTAAACCGGATTTCCTCAGTCACCGTTTTCCTATATAAGCTGCACAATCATATCTAGGATTTAAATAAGATCTTCTACTTAACCAAGAGAAATAGATTTTAATTGATGTGGAAATGGACAGCACCTTGAGAAAAGGTTTAATTTTGTTCTTAATTTCCAATAGTTTTTAGAAGATTATATAACAATATAATGACATTTACTCAAGGCACTAGAGAGTAACAACATCAAAAACAAACAGTTGTACAACATGTCACATTTTATAAAGCCCTTTCACATTTCATTTACTTCATTTAGTTCTCACTTATAAAGCAGGTAATATTTCCATATTGAAACACTTTCAACTTTTCTATGCATAATGAGCATATGCGAGGAGGATTAAAGAGGAAATTATGGTTACTTTCTAAATCTTAGGTAAGACAAAGCCTCTAGGCTTATTCTATTCCAACATTACATTTCACACTGTATTAAGATACAGATAGAAGGTTTTGTCCCATAACTATTCCTTAAGCAATCTATTCAATCTATTAAAAACAAGATCCTGACTTTTCAAAATGACATCATTAAAATTAGATTTAAATACCTATCCTTTATCTTTTCTTTAATATTTGAAAAATACTTAAAAGTGTAATGAAAACCATCAAGAACCATCTGTAATCCCAGTATTCAAAACTAACATTTGCTATCATATTGGTATATTTAATATTTTTCAACCCATCTCTAAGTTTAATAGTTCTTTAATTACTCCACACTAACTAGAATATTAATAGTCTCTAAAATAGAAGCTTGCTTTTTATTAAAAAAAAAAAGAAAAAAAGTGAGCAGGGGTGGAGGACCAAACTGATCAAAAGTACTGTGAAATCAAATCAAACACTTTTTAGAATTTTTTACATTGTAATTTCAGGGTCACAAATGGAAAAAGACAAAATGAAATATATTTATTCAATAAATATTTACTGTAACTACTGTGTACAAAATGACAGGAACAAAAGATTTTGTACTTTAAGCAGACTGGATTCTTACCTGTTCAATCTCTTTGGTTTTTGAGGCTATTGCTTTAGAGCGACTGGTTAGCTGACTGTCTTCGAATAATTCTATGCCATCTGTTGCATTTTTCTCAGGTTCTTCTGGCTGGTCAATGAACAATGGTGCTGTGGATCCCGCCTTTAAAAAGAATTAGAAATCTTTTATTACTTTCTTAAAGGACATATAGCATTTTAGATGACTGAATATAAGCACCAATTGGCAGATTATCTCAAGAGAAAGCGCTTAATTTAACCTGTCTTAAGAAAAGAAACACTTTCAATCTTGCTATGCATAATGAACATATGTGAGGAGGATTAAAGAGGAAATGATGGCTACTTTTTAAATCTTAGGTAAGACAAAGCCTCTAGGTTTATTCCATTCCAAAATTATATTTCATACTATATTAAGACAGAGCTAGAAGGTTTTGTGTAACTATTTTCTGTAACTATTCCTTAAGCAATCTATTTAAGAAACACAGAAGAAAAAAGTCCAACTGGAAGTGAGAAGTGTGAACACACATAAGCAAATATATTACACAGGAACACAGAAAAGGACTCTACTTTCAGAAGTTAAAAATACCCTGCCTCCTGTAACCTAAGAATTTACTGAAATAACTGAAAAGAAAACAACTCCAAACAGCAATAATTATTACTTCAACAATACTGCAATAGTTCATTAATGAGTAAATGATCCCATAAAAAGCCCAAGGCCGATTATTTTACTTTCTAAAAATACTTTTGATGAAAAAAGGAAAACTAAATAAATGAGGGAAAGCTATTATTTAACTACAATGCATTAGTTTACTCAAAAATTTATTCTATGATAAATGCCAAGCACTGCTCAAGTGACACTAGATATATCAATGAACAGAACAGACAGAAGTTCTTGCCTTCATGGAGCCAGCAGTAAGCAGTAACTTGGGAAGAGTAAAGTTTGAGCTAATATATTTTACTGCTGTATATTTTAGTTGGGTGGGAGGTGAAGGAGGAAATAAGAAAACTGTACTTATCACAAGTTTATCAAAAAACTTATGGTTTTTGTGATTGAAGTAGCAGCAAACAGCAGTAGGTTTACAGAAGTCACAAGATATATATTAATTAGTGGTATTTTTCACCAGTAAGAGCAGTGGCATTTCAACATCTAATGTGTTGTACACTGCCATGACTTCTTTGGAGAGTAATTTGGCAATATTTATCAAAATGTACCACATATCCCTTTCACCAAGCACCTTCACCTGTAGGAACTTAATCTACAGATACACACATGAGCAACAAATACTAAGATATGGCTGCCATTAATGGCAAATGATTGAAAACAACCTAAATGTCCATCAAATAAATTATGCACTATCTAGAACCATGGAATACTAAGAAATCATTTAAAAGAATAAGAACAGTCTAAATATATTGCATAATGTATCCTAATTTTTCTCCTGGCAAGTCCTGAAGGTCATTCCCCATAAATATACTGCCAGTTGTATCAAAAACAAAAGGGAAGAGGGAAGCATGGGTGTATATATCTTTATGCATATATATGAACACACTATCTCTGGAAGGATATTACCTATGGGGGAAAAAATGATAAAAGAGGCTGTCTCAATACGGATAACTTAGAAGACACTGTACCTATTCCAATGCCTTTTGAATTTCTGACATGTGCATGCAAAATCTACTCTTTTAAAAAACCTGGTTTTTACAAGTCTGAGTTATATACCTTAAGGGATTTAAATTCAAAGTATATGAATCATTTAAGGGGAGAGGATTCTGGGAAGACAGCAGAGTAGGAAGCACTAGCAATCTGTCTCCCAACCTACCCAAAAAATTACACTGGCATAATGTCTGATTTAACTATTTTGGAACTCTGGATCTGTTGAAGTCTTACCCCTTCAGAGGAAGACATGGGTGGTAAAACTGAGGTTAAATTCAGCTCTTAGCACAGTAGCAGCTGCCCATCTCCCACCCATACCCACTTGGCAGGAAGCTGTGTACATGTTCCTAGAGCAGCTTACACATTGCTCATGGGAGTCAGACTGGGGAAAAAAGTACCCTACCCTTCAAATACCAGGGAACTGTGCTCCGATCACTGATTGCTTTTTCTGATCAGAGGGGCAGACAAACAGGCGAACAGCCATTATTATTATTATACCTTCCCCAATTATTGCAAGCCCCTCTTATTCTGACTGAAGTGACTTCCAGGGGATATAAAGGACCAGAGCCCTCCCCCCTTCATTTTTCACATCTTCCTCTTTTGGGAGCCAGACATTAAAGATAAGAATGTTAAAAAAAAAAAAAAACTGTATACATGGGGGAAGTTAGAAAGTAAATGGGCGCAACAAGGGAAAGGCTCAGAAAGAACACAGAAGACTTTGTTTACACCTCAGACTGATCCTCAGTACAGAAACAGCCAACAATAAAAAACAATAACAATAACAACAACAACAACAAACCCAACAAGCCCAGGGGAACAGGGGGAATCTGACTTACAGAGTTACCACATTATTAGATTCAAATGCCCAGTGTTCAACAAAAAAATCACAAATCATACAAAGAAACGGCAAAGTATTGCTCATTCAAAGAAAAAAAATGAATCAACAGAAACTGCTCCTGAAAAAGACCTAATGGCAGATCTACTGGATGAAAAAACTTTAAAATAATCGTCTCTAAGATGCACAAAGAACTAAAGAAAGATGTGGGGAAAGCCAAGAAAGCAATGTGTGAACAAAATGGAAATATCAATAAAGAAATAAAAAACCTAAAAGGAAACCAAAAAGAAATTTCATAGCTAATAAGACCAATAATTACAATAAAAAGTTCACTAGAGGGATTCAAAGGCAGAAGAAAGCATCAGTGAACTTGAAAAATAGGACAAGGAAATAGGAAATTATTATCTGAAGGACAGAAAGAAAAAAGATTGAACAAAAGTGAACAGAACCTAAGGGATCTGTGGAGCACCATTAAGTGGACCAATATACACTTAATATATACCTCCTTCTGGGAATCTCAGAAGGAGGAGAGAGAGAAAGGGGCAGAGAAGATACTTGAATGAATAATGGCTGAAAACTCCCAAATCTGATGAAAGACATGAATATAAACATCCAAGAAGTTCAAAAAAACCCCAGATGAACTCAAAGAAGCTCAAAAGACACATTATAATCAAACTTTAAAGATAAAGACAAAGGGAGAATCTTGAAAGCAGCGAGAAATCATCATCATCAATACAAGGGGTCTTCAACTAAGATTAAGCAGATTTCTCATCAGAAACTTTGGAGGCCAGAAGACAGTGGACGATATGTTCAAACTGTTAAAAGAAAAAACTGCCAACAAAGACTGCTATATCCACCAAAACTGTCCTTCATAAGTGAGGGAGAAATTAAGACATTCCCAGTTAAACAAAAGCTGAGGAAGTTCATGATACTAGATCTGTCATGTAAGAAATGCTTAAGGGAGCCCTGCAAGGTGAAATGAAAGGACACTAGATGGTAACTTGAAGCTGTATGGAGGAATAAAGAGCTCAATAAAGTTAAATGCATAGCTAAAACAGCTAGTATTACTGTAAATAGGTGGAAACTACACTTTTTATTTGCAACATGATTTAGGAGACTATGACATTTAAAGAAAAAAATTATTAGTGTAAAAACTAGTATCACTGCAATGTTGGTTTATAACTCCAAGTCTTATTTTCTAGATAATTTAATATGCTAATGCATTTAAAATAATTATTAGTTTATGGTTTGGGGCGGCACACAATGTATAATGATGTAATTGGGGAATATCAACAAATGAGGAGGTAGAGACAGAGCTGTAAAGGTGTACAGGCTTTGTATGTTATTGCAGGTAAGCTGGTATAAATTTAAATTAGTGTTACAATTTTAGGATGTTAAATGTCATCTCCATTGTACCCACAAAGAAAACAGCTATAAAATATACACAAAAGGAAACAAGATAGAAATTTAAACATTTCACTACAAAAAATCAACTAAAAACAAAAGAAGACCTGAATGCAGGAAATGAGGAACAAAAAAGCTACAGGGCATATAGAAAATAAATAGCACAATGACAGGAGTAAGTCCCTCCTCAGTAATTACTTTCAAGTGTAAATGGTTTAAATTCTCCAGTCCAAAGACAGAAACTGGCAGAATGAATAAAAACATATGATCCAACAATATGTTATCTACAAGAGATGCACTTGAGACCCAAAGACACAAACAGGTGGAAAGAAAAAGGATGGAAAAAAGATATTCCATGCACATAGTAAACAAAAGAGAGCAAGAGTGGCTATAATAATATCAGACAGATAAACTTTAAATAAAAAAAGGTTACAAGAGACAAGGACATTATGTATTAATAAAAGTTTCAATAAAGCAAGAAGATATAACAATTACAAACATTTACACACCTAATGACAAACTATAAAAATATATGAAACAAAAACTGACAAAATTGAAGAGAGAAATAAACAGTTTCACAATAATAAGTAAGGAAATAAGTAAGATAAGTAAGGGAATAGTGGGCTTAAGCAACACAGTACACTAACTAGATCTAACAGACATATACAGAACAATCCACCAAACTTCAACAGAGTACACATTCTTCTCAAGTGTACATAGAACATTTCCCTGTATTGGGGCACATATTAAGTCTCAATAGATTTAAAAAGAAAAATCTGGAAAATTCACAAAATTCTGGAAATTAATGCACTTTTAAATAAACAAAGAAGAAATCACAAGAGAAAGTAAGAAATACTTAGAGATGAATGAAAATGAAAACACAACATACCAATGAACAAAAAACAAAATGCAGTACACACACACACTGCTATACTTAAAATAGATAACAAACAAGGACTTACGGTAAAAAATTTTTTAAAAAAACAATGTACTCCTAGCCCATCCGAAAACCCCAATCAATTTCTCAAAATATCACTAAAGTATCTTTTAAACCTATTTAAAAATCCACTCAGGAATTCTAAATAATATAAAGCATTTAAAACACACACACACACACAAACACACACAAAATATAGTACACACATGGGCCTCCCTGGTGGCGCAGTGGTTGAGAGTCCGCCTGCCGATGCAGGGGATACGGGTTCGTGCCCCGGTCTGGGAGGATCCCATATGCCGCGGAGCGGCTGGGCCCGTGAGCCATGGCCGCTGGGCCTGCGCATCCGGAGCCTGTGCTCCGCAACGGGAGAGGCCACAACAGTGAGAGGCCCGCATACCGCAAAAAGAAAAAAAAAAAAAAAAATATATATATATATATAGTACACACATACACAATGGAATATTACTCAGCCTTTCAAAAGAAAAAGGAAATTCTATAATATGCTACTACATGGATGAACCTAGAAGACATTATGCATAATGAAATAAGCCAGTCACACACAAAAATACTATATGATTCCACTTAAGTACTTAAAGTAGTCAAAATCATAATGACAGAAAGCATAATAGTGGTTGCCAGGGACTGAGGGAGGGGGAGAATAAACTGATAGTGATAAACTGATAAACAACAAAATTGCTTTGGAGAGTTGTTTAATTGGTATAGAGTTTCAGTTTTACAGGTGAAAAGAGTTAAGGGGATGGAGGGTGGTGATGTGCATAATAATGTGAATGTATTTAATACCACTGAACTATACACTTAAAATGGTTAAGATGAGCCTTAAATGACACAATAGACTAGATAGATTTAATTGATATTTATAGGACATTCCATCCAAAAACAGCAGATTACACTTTCTTCTCAGGTGCGCATAGAACATTCTCCATGATAGATCACATCTTGGGTCACAAATCAAGCCTCAGTAAATTTAAGAAAACTGAAATCATATCAAGCATCTTTTCTGACCACAACGCTATGAGGTTAGAATTACAGGGAAAAAAACGTAAAAAATACAAACACAAGGAGGCTAAACAATACGTCACTAAATAACCAAGAGATCACTGAAGAAATCAAAGAGGAAATCAAAAATACCTAGAGACAAATGACAATGAAAACATGACAATCCAAAACCTACAGGATGCAGCAAAAGCTGTTCTAAGAAGGAAGTTTATAGCAATACAAGCCTACCTCAAGAAACAAGAAATCTCAAATAAACAATCTAAACTTACACCTAAAGGAACTAGAGAAAGAAGAACAAACAAAACCCAGAAGGAAAGAAATCATAAAGATCAGAGCAGAAATAAATGAAATAGAAACCAAGAAAACAATAGCAAAGATCAATAAAACTAAAAGCTGGTTCTTTGAGAAGATAAACAAAAGTGATAAACCATTAGCCAGACTCATCAAGAAGAAGAGGGAGAGGACTCAAATCAATAAAATTAGAAATGAAAAAGGAGAAGTTACAACAGACACCGCAGAAATACAAAGCATCATAAGAGACTACTACAAGCAACCCTATGCCAATAAAATGGATAACCTGGAAGAAATGGACCAACTTTTAGAAAGGTATAACCTTCCAAGACTGAACCAGGAAGAAATAGAAAATGTGAACAGACCAATCACAAGTAATGAAATTGAAACTGCGATTAAAAATCTTCCAACAAACGAAAGTCCAGGACCAGATGGCTTCACAGGCGAATTCCATCAAACGTTTAGAGAAGAGCTAACACCCATCCTTCTCAAACTCTTCCAAAAACTTGCAGAGGAAGGAACACTCCCAAACTCATTCTATGAGGCCACAATCACCCTGATGCCAAAACCAGACAAAGATACCACAAAAAAAGAAAATTACAGACCAATATCACTGATGAATATAGATGCAAAAATCCTCAACGAAATACTAGCAAACAGAATCCAACAACACATTAAAAGGATCACACACCATGATCAAGTGGGATTTATCCCAGGGATGCAAGGATTCTTCAATATAGGCAAAGCAATCAATGTGATACACCATATTAACAAACTGAAGGAGAAAAACCATATGATCATCTCAATAGATACAGAAAAAGCTTTTGACAAAATTCAACACCCATTTATGATAAAAACTCTCCAGAAAATGGGCACAAAGGGAACCTACCTCAACATAGTAAAGGCCACATATGACAAATCCACAGCAAACATCATTCTCAATGGTGAAAAACTGAAAGCATTTCCTCTAAGATCAGGAACAAGACAAGGATGTCCGCTCTCACCACTATTATTCACATAGTTTTGGAAGTCCTAGCCACAGCAATCAGAGAAGAAAAAGAAACAAAATTGGAAAAGAAGAAGTGAAACTGTCACTGTTTGCAGATGACATGATACTATACATAGAGAATCCTAAAGATGCCACCAGAAAACTACTAGAGCTAATCAATGAATTTGGTAAAGTTGCAGGATACAAAATTATTGCAGAGAAATCTCTTGCATTCCTATACACTAATGATGAAAAATCTGAAAGAGAAATTAAGGAAACACTCCCATTTACCATTGCAACAAAAAGATTAAAATACCTAGGAATAAACCTACCTAGGGAGACAAAAGACCTGTATGCAGAAAACTATAAGACACTGATGAAGGAACTTAAAGATGATACCAACAGATGGAGAGATATACCATGTTCTTGGATTGGAAGAATCAATATTGTGAAAATGACTATACTACCCAATCTACAGATTCAATGCAATCCCTATCAAATTACCAATGGCATATTTTACAGAATTAGAACAAAAAAATCTTAAAATTTGTATGACTTCAGACTATACTACAAAGCTACAGTAATCAAGACAGTATGGTACTGGCACAAAAACAGAAATATAGATCAATGGAACAGGATAGAAAGCGCAGAGATAAACCCACGCACCTATGGTCAACTCATCTATGACAAAGGAGGCAAGGATATACAATGGAGAAAAGACAGTCTCTTCAGTAAGTGGTGCTGGGAAAGCTGGACAGCTACATGTAAAAGAATGAAATTAGAACACTCCCTAGCACCATACACAAAAATAAACTCAAAATGGATTAGAGACCTAAATGTAAGACTGGACACTATAAAACTCTTAGAGGAAAACACAGGAATAACACTGTTTGACATAAATCAGAGCAAGATCTTTTTTGATCCACCTCCTAGAGTAATGGAAATAAAAACAAAAATAAACAAATGGGACCTAATGAAACTTCAAAGCTTTTGCACAGCAAAGGAAACCATAAACAAGATGAGAAGACAACCCTCAGAATGGGAGAAAGTATTTGCAAACGAATCAACGGACATAGGATTAATCTCCAAAATATATAAACAGCTCATGCAGCTCAATATTAAAAAAACAAACAAGCCAATCCAATAATGGGCAGAAGGCCTAAATAGACATTTCTCCAAAGAAGACATACAGATGGCCAAGAAGTACATGAAAAGCTGCTCAACATCACTAATTATTAGAGAAAGGCAAATCAAAACTACAATGAGGTATCACCTCACACCAGTTAGAATGGGCATCATCAGAAAATCTACAAACAACAAATGCTGGAGACCGTGTGGAGAAAAGGGAACCCTCTTGCACTGTTGGTGGGAATGTAAATTGATACAGCTACTATGGAGAACAGTATGGCGGTTCCTTAAAAAACTAAAAATAGAATTACCATATGACCCAGCAATCCCACTACTGGGCATATACCCAGAAAAAAACATAATTCAAAAAGACACATGTACCCCCAGTGTTCATTGCAGCACTATTTACAATAGCCAGGTCATGGAAGCAACCTAAATGCCCATCGACAGATGAATGGATAAAGAAGATGTGGTACATATATGAAATGGAATATTACTCAGCCATAGAAAGGAACGAAATTGGGTCATTTGTAGAGACGTGGATGAAGTAAGTCAGAAAGAGAAAAACAAATATTGTATATTAATGCGTATATGGAACCTCGAAAAATGGTACAGATGAACTGGTTTGCAGGGCAGAAATTGAGACACAGATGTAGAAAACAAACGTATGGACATCAAGGGGGAAAGCGGCGGGGGTGGGGGTTGTGATGGTGGGATGAATTGGGAGATTGGGATTGACATGTAGACACCAATATGTATAAAATGGATAACTAATAAGAACCTGCTGTTTAAAAAAAAAAAAAAAATGCCTGTGTCCCTACTGCCATCTAATGGTTCTTTGAGCATTAAGGTCTCTATTGCATAGTTCTTTTTTTCCCAACTGCTGACACTATACCAATAAACTGGCTAAATGTGACCATATCAAACTATGTACCACTAGTCTTACTGTGGCAAAACTCTGGGGCTCATTCTGGCCTCTGGAAAGTCATGTTAACTGTCTCCTTTTTCCTCTTTACATTTGGGAATGTATGTCCCCCTAATCCCCATGGTTGTTTGGTATAAGTATCCTTTTAAAAAATGATTGTTTTATTATCTATCCACTGTGCAATAAAAGTGATGTCAAATGTAAAAAAAAAAAAAAGTTAAGATGGAAGTTTTATGTTATATGTATTATACTACAATAAAAAATAATTTAAGAAATAAATCACAATATCAGTATAAGGTTTCCAACACTAGATAGACAAGAGTTAGTTTCAGATGATGTCAAGAAAGATCATTTATACTGTGTTCTGACTACCCCACGGTCAAAATAATTCTGCCACTAGATTCCATTTTAGTTAGGTCAATGCAAAACAAACAAAACAAAAAGTTATTAAAGTTTTAAAACACACTCAAAATAGGAACTTCAAGCTTCATCATAATTCTAGACCTACATACAAAAATATAAATTGATGAGCATAATAAACACATCAGAGTAGATAAGTTTTGGGAAAATAAAAGGCAAGTAACGAAGAGAAAAATAACTTGAATTGACAATAAAAGAGCTCATTAGCTATAGTAATCAAAACAGTATGATACCAGCATAAAAAGAGACACATAGGCCAAATGGAACAGAACTGAAAGCCCTGAAATAAACCCATGCATATATAGCCAACTAATATTTCACAGAGGAGGCCAGAATACTCAATGGAGAAAAGAAAGTTTCTTCAATAAGTGGTGCTGAAGAAATCAGGTTATTCACATGTCAAAGAAGGAAACTAGAGCTCTATCATACACTATTCACAAAAATTAACTCAAAATGCACTAAAGACTTAAACGTAAGACTGGAAACCATAAAACTCCAACAAGAAAACAGGAAAGAGAGTTCCTTGATATGGGTCTAGGCAATGATTTTTTAGATATGACATCTAAAACACAAGCAACAAAATAAAAAATAAACAAGTGATACTATATCAAACTATGAACCTTCTACACAGCAAAAGAAATGATTAACAAAATGAAAGACAAACTACAGAATGGGAAAAAAATATTTGCAAATCATATATGTGGATAAAGAGTTAATATCCAAAATAAAGAACTCATACAACTCAATAGCAAAAAACAAAACAAAAAAACCCCACACAGGACTTCCCTGGTGGCGCAGTGATTGAGAGTCCGCCTGCCGATGCAGGGGACACGGGTTCGTGCCCCGGTCCGGGAAGATCCCACATGCCGCAGAGCGGCTGGGCCCGTGAGCCATGGCCGCTGAGCCTGCGCGTCCAGAGCCTGTGCTCCGCAGCGGGAGAGGCCACAGCAGTGAGAGGCCCGCATACCGCAAAAAAAAAAAAAAAACCCACACAAAACCAAATAATACGATTAAAAAATGGGCAAAGGACCTGAATATAAATTTTTCCATAGAAGATATATGAATGGCCTACAGGTACATGAAAAGGTGCTCAACATCACTAATCATTAGGGAAATGCAAATCAACACCACAATGGGATATCACCTCACACCTCTTAGAATGACCAGCCTCAAAAGGACAAGGTGTAACAAATGCTGGGAGAATGTGGAGAAAAGGGAAACTTTGTGCACTGTTGGTGGGATTGTAAATTGGTACAGCCGCTACAGAAAACAGTATGAGATTCCTCAAAATATTAAAAAGAGGACCACCATATGATCCAGCAATTCCACATCTGGGTATATATTTGAAGAAAATGAAAACACTAACTCGAAAACATACATGCACCCCAATGTTAATAGCTGCATAATTTACAATAGCCAAGATACAGAAGCAACCTAAGTATCAATCAACTGATACACAAAGAAGTTACATGCACAATAAAATATTATTCAGCCATAAAAGAGAAAGAAATTCTGCCATTTGCAACAACATGGATGGACCTTGAGGGCATCATGGTAAGTGATATAAGCCAGATAGAGAGAGACAAAAACTGTATGATGTCACTTATATATGGAACTGTTTTAAAAACTCATAGAAAAAGAGATCATACCCATGGTTACCAGAGGTGGGGGCTGGGGAGTAGTGGGGTGGGAATTGGATGAAGGTGGTCAAAAGGTACAAACTTCCACTTATAAGATAAATAAGTACTGAGGACGTAATGTACAACATGATGTTTATAGTTAACAATGCTGTATGGTGTATTTGAAAGTTGACAAGAGAGTAAATCCTAAGAGTTCTCATCACAAGGAAAAAAATATTTTTCTTTTTTGTGGTGTTTATATGAGACAATGGATATTAACTAAACTTACTTTGATAATCATTTCACAATATATGTAGGTCAATTCATTATGCTGTACACCTTAAACTTATACAGTGCTGTATGTCAATTACATTTCAGTAAAACTGGAAAAAAAACAGCTTATTAGTAATTAAATTTAGTTTAGTTCATTAGATATATATTATCCAAGGTGCTGGAGGGAAAACAAGACATGAGATACATTCTATCTATCTATCTATCTATCTATCTATCTAAATAACTAGACAAGTAAAAGAAATTTTTAATAAAGGTAATATAAGGTCATCAGTGAAATACTGGCAAAAAACTTTCCAACAGGAAAGGAAGAAAAGTGGAATCAAGAAAGATATTGAGTCTTATTATCTCGAGCACTATTGATTTCACTGAATGGATCTGAATTTGAAAGAGGGCCATGGAAGTTGGGCATACTTCACTAAGGACAGGGTAAGCAGAAAATAACACCTGATACATGGAAACAACATAATTCACATTTTCACATTTAAATAAGAAACATTTAAAAATTTTCTTCTGCAGTTGAGGCAACAACCTGCTCTACTGTGACATTCTAATAATCTCTGAATAATTTGCTTTTCATTTTGATAGCCAAAAGCAAAACTCTTATGGCCATATATTTACAGATAGTAAATTATATCTCTACCAAACTTGACTGCAAGCTCTTTGAAAGCTAGGATGGTGTCTCTAATGCACTGTTTGACACAAACAGACGCAGAATGAATATTTAGTGAATTTAAATAAACTATGAGAAAGCTAGTAAAGTATTATTTTCTGAAAATACATGCCTTAAAACACTAATCCTAAAATTTGCACTGTGAAAAAAAATTCAAGCCAAAAATTTGATAAATTATGCAAACTTTATTATTCATCCTCCTGTCACAGACCACTGATGAGCATATTAACACATTAAAATCTCTGAAAAGTGCTGAAGTGCCAAAATCAACCTACCTCTTTTAAATCTAGCATTTCCCAAATGTAAGGGGGCTAACAGAATCTTTTTTTTCTTCCTCAGACCACTAAGACCCTTCAGAATTATCATTCTATAAAATACTTTGGGAAATTCTCTATTAGAGTCCAAAAGGTAAATGTATGCAAACTGTTACAGAAGAATGAACTATAATATTCCTGAATATTTAAACATATCACTGAATTTACCTTCAATTTCACTGGACTCTCTATAAACTACACGGTCTCCCAACCAAATTGCTTAAAACTATATTGATGACAGCAAGAGAAGATAAACTGGAAACTTAAATATTTAATCTCCTCTCTATTCAACAGCTAATATAAAGACTGTCACAATTAGATTTAAACACACACACACACACACACACACACACACACACAGCACTATGCCAAACTCTTCCATAGCATCAAAGTCCTTTTTTCCTTCCACCTTATTCTTTCAAATCAGAAAGGAGTTTATAGAACCAAGGTCAAAATTCTCAAAAAGCTTATTTCTCATAAAACATAGATCACTGAAATGAGCAACTATTTAAAAACTATCCAAGAACAAATGTGACTATCGGTGCCCAAAAGACAGAGTATCGTTAAGAATTTCTCAACTGCTTTATCTCCAGTATGGAAAAGTATCAATGTAACTTGAAGAACATTTAGATGCTACGAGATTGATAATGCTGTTCAACACTAATGATGTACACCAACTAACAAACATACTAAAGTAACCTCAACCTTGTTCTCACCTTGCCTTTGGTCCAACAAAAATGTCTGACCTATGACCCACATATAGATTTTTAGGATTACTGACTTCTCATTAATTCAAAACCTAGCAAATTCTCGGCATATTTTAGAGAAAAAACAAGGAGCCTGAAAAAAAGTCTTTCTAGACCCAATGTCACTGACTATTCAGAGTCAAAATCCAGTCAAGCAATGAAAAAAGACTATAAATAGAATATTTAAAATCTGGAAAAGGTGGATAGTGAGATTTTTTTTAAATTAAGAGATATCAAAAGTGACGAGGGGGGAAGAATGAATATATCTTAATAAAGCTTTGCTAATTGAAGATATAGTATTTAGGAAACAAAAAATTAAGTATTTTTGGAAGTTTTTGGTTTAAGTACTCTAAGAAAAATTATCAGCTGTCCAAATTGGCAATTTTAAAGCACATATTTCTATTATTAATATAAAAACCATTATTCTAAATTATTAAGAAAAATAGGCAAAATGACCCTATTAAATGTATTACTGTATTGTTCATGCTTTTAAATAGTGCTAGAAAGGTACCAAAGAAGAACAGCTTGATATATTTATATCTTTACTTGAAAATATGCATAAATATCTATTATTATAGCTACAGTAGCAAGGAAACCTTGACCTATTTAAGAACTGATAGCTAAATGACAGATCAGCATTTTAAAAAAGAAAGGCTCTATTTCTGAGTACGGATAGAGTTTGTACTGGTTTGTACTTTCTATGAGCAGTGTACATTAGTTATTTTGGAAAGGATCTTTTCATAGTGTATTAAGATGTATGTAGGTATATAATTTGTACATCGAATTCTAATGTTTGATCTGTTTTATCCAAGGACCTTCCTTAAAAGGCATCCAAAAATATACTGTGAAGTGAGAAATCTCCTCTGAATATACATAATTTGTCATCGTACAGAGATTTTTATATTCTCTGCCAGGTCAAAATAATTCCTCTAGTAACAAATTCTGAATCTAGAAGCTTAACTTGGCCCACAAAATATCTGTATTTCCCTCTATTACAGGTTATAGAGAAATTTTTCAGTTCATTTTCAAATATTTTAATGAAAGCATTCTATAAAGAGTATTCTGTGGACCCAAAAATGTTCTCATTTTTTGGTACTCAAGACTCATCAAAAAGTACAGGTAGACCGAACAATGCATAATTGCATTTCTTGGAATATTTATGAGATAATTTGCATAGAGTATAACATGCAATATAAATATAGCCCAAGATCCAAGGTTTAATTAGATTTTTGTTCTGAATTCACTGATTTATGGCTAGTGGCTTAGCATGATTTCTAGAAATACTTTTAAAAGCTCACAAAAGAAGGATATAAATATTGCATTTTCCTTATACTCCATATTTATACTATTCTTACACTTCTAAACTACTAGAGACATTCAGACATAGTATAATTACTGAATTCAGAGTCATTCATATTCATTCTATTATTGTGTGTGGTAAAATTTAATAATCCATGAGGACATTTTCCCCAAATATACTTTAAAACACTAGAACTAACTAAAATTTTCATCAATAATTTAAAATCCAGGCAAAACTCTCAGATGTGAAACATAAAGAAGAAATTTTGCCTTACCTCATACTCAGAAATTTCAGGTAAGTTACTTTCATCTGCCTTCTCTAGCTTTTCAGCGGCCCACTTGCTTGCAGCCTCAGCAAGTTCCTTTTCCGTTAGCCGACTGGGTTTGTCTAACACCTAATAAAAACAAAAGAATGGTTCTGTTATAGTTCTCAAGGGCTTTTAAATTTCAAATACATCAAGAAGTATACCCCACTTACACATGAAATCATATAAGCCTTCAAATTTATAAAGAGAACAAGTACATTCTTCGCTTTTTCAAAAACATTCAACACAGAATTGCAATTTTGGGGCGACATATAGACTAGATCTGACTCCTACTTTCATTTATATAAAGCTTTAGAAATTCATCTAAGGAACGAAACAAAAGACACTGACAACTAATATACTAAATAGTACTTAGAATATACAAGACATTATACTGATTTCAACTTTGTATCTTTGATTATACTCCATGAAATAACTAATGCCAAAATTTCATCAAGGTAAATTCCTAACTAATGAAACAGAAAAGTCCAGATATGCTATTTTATACTTTGTAATAGTTTATATAAATCCTACTCTTTACACAAAATGTATACACTTCAATTTCATTTTTTGATACTACCACTACTTCCCTTCTCCAACCACATACAATACTAAACAAAGTATAGTATTTGGAGTTAACAGACAAAGCTGGGTTTGAATAGCAGTTTCATCACTAGTGAGGGTAGATGATTTTATATACATAGCTTATGACACTGTGAGCTTTCATTTTCTCATTTACAAAACAGGGATTAATAATATTATATTCACTCTTAAAGTAGTTGTGAGAATCAAGGGAAGTAACAGACCTGAAAGCATCTAGCATAATGCTTGGTACTTTAATTTTGTCTCCATCTCTTACTTCTATAAAGTCACATCATTGATTCTAAATATACCTCCTCTGGATGACAGTGTCAGTAAAAATCCCCATGTTATGGTACACTATCATTTATAAAGCGCTTATACATGCAAACCAAAAAAAGTTATTTTAATTAAATGGAATTCCATGAAGGTGGCTAGACTTTATCACCCCCAACTTATAAACCAAAAAACTGAACGTCAAAAGGTTAGTGATTTGCACACAGTTACCAATAAATGCTGAGCTGGAACTTAAAACTAGGTCTTCTAGATGAGTAAGGCCCTTGATCACCTTCAATTCAATTTACCAAAAAACTGGTTTGCCATCCATAATATTTACTGGAAGATAATCACAGTGTATCTACATGGAGTGTTTCCATGGCCACTGAGTAAGCCTCAATATCTTACTCCAAAGCCCTACCCATACATAAGGTTAAAAAGATATGAGCAATACCTTTACTATTACTTAGTAATAAGGTTAAAAAGTTTTTTTAAAAATAAGAAACACACACAAATATATTTTTTTAAATGTACACCTCACTTTTCTTTGGTACCTGTTTTGAAGAGAAAGTTATAGAGCAAAAACAAAACAAAACATTGTAAATTATCTCTAGTTAAGAAGGAAGCAAAATCTTTTATAACTGAATCCTTCTATTCAACCATCATTAACTCTGTACACTTAAAAAACTCTCATTTGAAACTGACTTCTAACAGCAGAAAATAAACTCTGAAACACTATTCCTACATGACAGTAACCATAATGTTTAAAAGAAAAAGTCCTCCACCATATCAGGAAATCTAGGTAATAAAGCTAGCATGTAACCCTGGGAAGAGGACACAGGAAGCTATACTTTCCCAATATACAAAATGATTATAGATCTAAAATTCTGAAATTCTAATTCCATTCTAAGACAAAAATGCAAACATCTAAAATAAACTGTCAGATGAAAATATCTAAAATCCATTAGGGTTGGATTTTATGGTTAAAAAATATTTTTATCACGTACCACAAAGTCCTATGCTATAACATATTCACACCACATTATAGTTCAAGGGAAATAAATATTTCAAACATCATAGTTTAAGTATTCATAGTGACTTAGATGGGTAAGTATTATTTACTCTTCATTCATTTCTAGCTGGGGAAAAAAAAAACAAAAAACAAAACCAAGCCAGTGTTTCAGATGGGTAAAGCGCCCTTGATATGATAAGAAAGAACCAAAAAATCCAATCAATCTTTCCTATTCAAAATCCAGCATTCTAGCATTTCAGACTTCTGGGAAAGCTCCAAAGACACAAGTTGTCACAAAGACACCTTTTCTTTTTTCCATTTGAGGCAGAGAAGCAGCTGCCCACTGAACACCAGCACAGACCACCAGGTGATATCTTTTCTTACAGAAAAGCCAAACATACCAAAGACAGAAAACAAAAAGAAGTGAAGAAAGACGAGAGCAGAAGTAACAACAGTTATGGAAGGAGAAAGAGTGTGAGGTTGGTGAAGAGAACCCCAGCAACACCCCAAAGTTTTAAGTTTTGAGGATTAGAACCATGCACCTTTTCGGATGCTGAGAAGGAAGGACTGAGAAGAATGATGCAGCGAAGACTGGCTATGTCCTTGAGAAAATTATTTAACATCTAAGCCTTTTCCATAAAATGGAGATATATACTCACTTTTTTAAAATTGCAAAATAATCACAACCTTAGCATTAGCTAACACCTGCATCATGTCACATAATTACCATTTCTTTTTTGTGGTGAGAACATCAAAGATCTCATAGCAAATTTCAATTATACAGGAGAGTATTATTAACTATAATAACTATGCTATATATTAGATATCCAGAACTTATTCATATTATAGCTTCAAGTTTATAATCTTTGACCAACATCTCCCCTTTTCTCCCATCCCCCACACTCTGGTAACAACCCTTCTTTCCGTGAATTTGACTTTTTTAGATTCCACATGTCAGCAGGATCATAGAATACTTGTCTTTCTCTGTCTGGCTTATTTCACTTAGCATAATACCCTCAAGGTCCATCCATGTTGTCACAAATGGTAAGACGTTCACCTTTTTCATGGTCGAATAATATTCCATCGTGTATGTATACAATATTTTCTTTATCCATTCATTGAGGGCAGGTTAGGTTGTTTCCACATCTTGGCTATAGTGACTAATGCTGCAATGAACACAGAAATGCAGGGGAGTTCCCTGGTGGCCTAGTGGTTAGGATTCCAGGCTTTCACTCCCATGGGCCAGGTTCAATCCCCCCCACACAAAAAAAATGCAGATATCTCCTTGAAATACTGTTTTTATTTCCTTTGATTTCTTTAGTGATCCATTGGTTGTTTAGCAGCATATTGTTTTGCCTCCAATGTGTTTGTGTTTTTTGCAGGTTTTTCCCTTGTAGTTGATTTCTACTCTCATAGCCCTGTGGTCAGAAAAGATGTTTGATACAATTTCAATTTTCTTAAATTGTGGCCTAGCAAGTCATCTATCCTGGAGAAAGTTCCACGTGCACTTGAAAAGAATATGCATTCTGCTGCTTTCCGGATAGAATGCTCTCTATAAATTAATTAAGTCCATTTAGTCTAATGTGTTATTTAAGGCCTATGTCTCCTTATTGATTTTCTGTCTAGATGATCTGTCCACTGATGTAATAAGTGAGGTGTTAAACTCCCCTCCTATTATTGTGTTACTGT